>NC_134844.1:10689772-11379545 GCF_965363235.1 Mytilus galloprovincialis
CATGATATATGAGGCTTGAAGAAAGAATTGTTACAGATCAGCTGAAATATCTATTGTAAAAGGTCTTACAAATTAATGCAAGATGCAGTCACAGTAATCATTATATCATTAGTACGTCTGAACCAGTGACGACTCTACAACAAATTTGATCCATCGGATCACCAGCAATGATGGTGATACAAGGCTAAAAATACATTCTGTATATGTAATTCATCTAAACATCAGCCCAACAATGTTAGATCTGTAAATTTGTTTTGTTCTTCCCTCACCGGATATTGGTAGCTATAAAATCAAACACAAATCACCAATGGCATCTGAAGTTAAATTTGTCTCAGTAAGTTGCAATATGAAAATTAAAAATGTGTGAGCAAATTAATGACCGTTTGTTAAGCTATTTAGAAGTCGCTGTTCCTAGGACACAAAGTAAAAAGCTTCCCGAGGTTACTGGAAAAAAGTAATTCTTTTCATACAATTTACAAATGTAGAGCTTTGACTCTTTAAATTTAACTTTATACAAGAAAGTATATGGAAACATTCTGAAGTATGTGTCTTTTTACATGATTTTCTAAAAATAATAAGACATTCTGATCAATCTGCAATTGAGATACCTAGTTATTCCTCTCATTGCGTTAACTTTTCTGTTTGCAGAACCTGTTGAACATTTTTGTCAACAATATCTGTGTACTCGCACAGTACAAGGAGCTTTTGTTTTTGAGAAAACCATGTAAAAATAACACATCAAGTAGTTAATAATATAAGCACATCCATGTTAATAAAGGAACGAGAGAATTCTTAAGACAACTATAAAGTTACGTTAAAATTAATTATGGAAGTCAGTTATTTAAAAAAAAAATTAAAACAAATATCTGCCTCATTAGTAAAGAGGATTAGCAAAGAGAGCGACACTTACCTAATACGATAGATACTTCGTTAATAGACTGTATAACATTTAACTTGTCAGTTACTTATCTGGCAGTGTTCTATATTTATTGTCCAATGAACTATTCGAAATCGTGCAAGTTTCACATCCCATAGTATAAAAGTGGGAAATCTGAGGACAAAGATATTCACACTTCAATAAAGATCTCTTACTTAGATAAAGAAATGTTCTTAAAAGGACTCGTGTGTACTTTTCTGTGTTTAAATCTATAAAACAAACCATAATTCTGTAACTAAAAATAAAATGATATACAATTGACAAGAAATTGTATAACTGTAGATTCTCTATACGGTACTAACCTGAATTATATGGTAAAAAAATATTTTACCAGTGTGTAAATATTTGCATCGAAGGACATCATTTACCAAAAGAAATTGAATTGTACTGAAAAGACACGAAAGAGCTTGATTTGCTATAAAATTTTTGATTTCGTTAATAAAGTCCGTCTATTTCATTTCCGTATAAACACTAGTATTGGTTCCAAATCTTTCCAAAATGCAGTTTTGAACTATATTTTTTTTTAATTTGAAATGCGTCTACTGTTACAGTTTAGAAAAATGGCATAAAGTTGCCACTGTCTTAAACAACAAATACGAACATGTGACCATATAATTTTAAATTCATATAAAGACTGTAGGATTTTTAAAAATGCCCCCTCCCCCATTGAAATGAATCCGTATGCACAAAACAAAATTGGCTTTACTTTGAGTTTTTTTAGCTCACTAAGTTAAATTTAATTACTTGGAGTCCGCCGTCTGTCGTCGATAAGTTTTATAAAAATCTTCCCCTCTGAAACTCCTGGGTAAAACATGGCCATTATCATCATTTGGGTATCCTCTTGTAGCATCATACGTGTGCCTAAGTTGTAATAAATTGTCTTGTCTTGTCTTGTTTTAAAAAATTGCGTCTGCTTACCAACCAACCAACATGACTGAAATGGCTGAAAGTAGAATGTTGAATGTTCGGTATACTCTTGAAAATCGCTATGAATGGAGAAAATCTGTCAAAGAGAAATTGTTCAGAATGATGTGATCTACGTTTTTGTTGTTACCTTTAAAGCTGTCAGACGACTTTTTATAGGAGTTATTTCAAAATGACGAATATGTTCATTTATAGTATAAATAGGGGAAAACAATACATACATTATTAAAATTTAGCTCTCAATATACAGTATTTTGCGGTCCAACGATTTACAGAAAAGAGCGACGATTTACAGAAAAGAACCGAAAAGAACCAAAAAGGACCAAAAAGAACCGAAAAGGACCGAAAAGAACCGAAAAGAGCATACATATAATTATTGATTATTATTTAAAGTTAAAACAATGTATATATCTATACACCAATGTCCCACCTCGTAATAAAGGAATGTATAATTCAAATTTAGATTGTACATTTATATGGACATGAAGACTTACAAAAAAGGTTAGATTTCTCTGTATCAGATTAAGGCATTTAAATATTTTTGAAAAAAAAAAAATCAAAGTGTCATTTCCGTTGTTCTCGAAAATAGAATTGTAAAAAACATTTGAAGAAAATTTCAATTCCTGCTACATGTAAACCTTGGCAAACTTTACGATTTTCTTGATTCGTTTCAATTTCTTAATTCAATTTACGGTATAAAACGATGGGCTACATGGGCTACATGGGAATAAAAGGAGATTAATCAATAAAAAAAATACGTCATTATCTATATATTATAAATTTTGTGCAAAACACAGTCATTTCATTTCGTCTTTCAAGAAATATAAATAAATGAAAAGCGCACCCGCTTTCGGTATAATTGATAATGGTTTACTCTTTATATAGCCGCCATAATAGCGTATAGATTAAAGGGTGTGAAAAAGTTAATGGCCTGTTGATTTCTATTAATTTTATCTAATAAACCACTTAAAACAGATATGCAGATTAGTGGAATGATGTCAGATGGTGATCAATGTTGGCCTGTGGTGCTACATGTATCTATAGAGAAACTTGTGCATGGAGATAACGGGGCTTTTCCTTGACGAATTAAAATCCTTGACAGGTTTAACGTGTCAAAGTAACAATCAATGTGTTTTC
The DNA here is from genome assembly GCF_965363235.1 of Mytilus galloprovincialis. NCBI lineage: Eukaryota > Metazoa > Mollusca > Bivalvia > Mytilida > Mytilidae > Mytilus > Mytilus galloprovincialis. The sequence continues at coordinate 10,692,771 of NC_134844.1, forward strand.
ATTTAATATTTAATACACACACGAAAAGAACGAAATATTCGTATTTATTCAATAACTCCTACATATAAAGTTTTCCGTCATGTTTTAAACGATATTTTGTTTTATTTTGTTTTTGTCTGATTGTCCGAATGTCCGTGTTATATATATATATATATATATATATATATATATATTCACTGATGAATGGAACACATTCCAAAAAAATTATAAGGAACTGTTGTAATGTTCGAAATGAATTAGCGACCAAGATTGAACAAAATAATGGCACTTAGCTTATAAATATAATTCACGTAGAACGATTGTTTGACAGTACTGCATTAATATCTTTTATTTTCTTGTCTGTTCTATGTTTTCTATTCCATAAGATAGGCATCCGACCCTACCTATAATTTTTCACATGTACAGTAAGTTATTATATGTAGTCCTGTCGCAGTATAAGGTTTCAAAACCTAAGATGAACTTTGTGAAAAATATCTTTTTATTTATAATAGACTTATATAATTTTGCAATTTGCTAATTTTCTTCGATTACAAAAAACTTCGATCTCCTTTTCGGTTCTTTTCGGTCCTTTTCGGTTCTTTTTGGTCCTTTTCGGTCCTTTTCGGTTCTTTTCTGTAAATCGTCGCTCTTTTCTGTAAGTTGTCGAACCCGTATTTTGGTCATAAAACAAGTTTCTGTCCAAATCTTATAAAAGTCCATAAAGGTTTGACAAAGTAATTAATGTTTAAAAATACGGAGTATAAGATCGGTGTGTATATTTTTTGTCAGCACAATACTTATAAAACGTATATAGAGACTTTCTAGACAAATTCTATAATTACATTATAAATTAATACTAAAAAAACACTTATGAACTGATGTGCATTACTTCATGCAGTGATTTGGTGTGATTTGTCCGTTAACATAAATAAATAAAATTGAGAAAGGAAATGGGGGAATGTGTCAAAGCGACAACAACCCGACCATAGAGCAGACAACAGCCGAAGGCCACCAATAGGTCTTGAATGTAGCGAGAATTCCCGCACCCGTAGGTGTCCTTCAGCTGGCCCCTAAAAAATAGGTATACTAGTACAGTGATAATGGACGTCATACTTAACTCCGAATAATACACAAGAAACTAAAATTAAAAATCATACAGGACTAACAAAGGCCAGAGGCTCCTGACGTGGGACAGGCGCAAAATTGCGGCGGGGTTAAACATGTTTATGAGATCTCAACCCTCCCCCTATACCTCTAGACAATGTAGAAAATTAAACGCATAACAATACTCACATTTAAATTCAGTTCAAGAGAAGTCCGAGTCCGATGTCAAAAGATGTAACAAAAGAAAATAAATAAAATGACAAAAATACATAAATAACAACAGACTACTAGTAGTTAACTGACATGTCAGCTCAATTAAACTGATAGAAAGATTATATGAATATCAGGCACAATCCCTCCCGTTAAGGGTTTAGTATCATATTATCATAACATATATGAGAAGAACATAACCCGTGTTATGCCAACAACTGTTTTTAAAATTAAAATAAATGTGTTTAGTTCCGATGCAAAGACCCTATAAGTGAATCAATATTAAAGCCAAAATATGCAATTTTTAATGACCTGACAACAGTATCGTAACTATATTCCTTCTTAATAAGTCTGTTTAAAGGTTTTGTAAGCTTTTGAAGTGAATACTGACATTTTTGTGCTTTGTAAAGAATATTACCATAAAAGATTGGATGTGAAATACCTGAACGTATAAGATGTCTGCATGTTGAGTTATGTTTACGAATTATTTCCTTATACCGGTGATAAAATTTAGTAAATGTTTTGACCAGTTTGTGATATCGAAAACCCTGGTGTTTTAATTTTTCAGTTATACATAAATTTCTTTCGCTAAAATCTAATACGTTGTTACATTCACGAGCGAATCGTACAAGTTGAGATATATAAACACCATAAGATGGTGACAAGGGAACGTCACCATCTAAAAATGGATAATTAACGATAGAAAATGAAAAATCATCTCTTTTATCATAAATTTTTGAATAAAGCTTCCCGTTAATGATATAGATATCAAGATCGAGGAAAGGGCAGTGGTCATTGTTTGTATTAGCTTTATTTAAAGTAAGTTCAACAGGATAAATTTCTTTAGTATACATACTTAAGTTGTCATTATTGAGAGCCAATATATCATCCAAATATCTTAAAGTATTGTTAATTTTTTGTATTAAATGTTGTTTCGATGGGTCTTTGGTAATTTTAGTCATAAATTGTAACTCATAACAATACAAAAACAGGTCCGTAATAAGTGGTGCACAGTTAGTCCCCATTGGAATTCCAATAACTTGACGATATACGGAATCTCCAAAGCGAACAAAAATGTTATCAAGTAAAAATTCAAGCGTATATATAGTATCAAAGCATATCCAATTGACATAGTTCTTTTGTTTATTGCTAAAAAAAAATTACCTAAAAGAGTTTAAACATATGTACTCGCATTTTGACTTTTTAAATGCCCAGTTAATTAGGGATGTGAATTTTTTCTTAATAAGAATACGAGGCAAAGTGGTATATAGGGTAAAAAAATCAAAACTTTGAACAGATTCAAAATCACCAATATATGCATGCAATTTATCAAGTACTTCCAACGAGTTTTTGACACTCAAAAAGTAATTAATTTCACTATTTTCAAAGGCCTTATTTGAACAATTTATTATCAGGTTTTTAGCTCACCTGGCCCAAAGGGCCAAGTGAGCTTTTCTCATCACTTTGCGTCCGGCGTCCGTCGTCCGTCGTCCGGCGTTAGCTTTTACAAAAATCTTCTCCTCTGAAACTACTGGGCCAAATCAAACCAAACTTGGCCACAATCATCATTGAGGTATCTAGTTTAAAAAATGTGTGGCGTGACCCGGTCAACCAACCAAGATGGCCGCCACGGCTAAAAATAGAACATAGGGGTAAAATGCAGTTTTTGGCTTATAACTCAAAAACCAAAGCATTTAGAGCAAATCTGACATGGGTAAAAATGTTTATCAGGTCAAGATCTATCTGCCCTGACATTTTCAGATGAATCGGTCAATCGGTTGTTGGGTTGCTGCCCCTGAATTGGTAATTTTGAGGAAATTTTGCTGTTTTTGGTTATTATCTTGAATATTATTATAGATAGAGATAAACTGTAAACAGCAATAATGTTCAGCAAAGTAAGATCTACAAATAAGTCAACATGACCAAAATGGTCAGTTGACCCGTTTAGGAGTTATTGCCCTTTATAGTCAATTTTTAACCATTTTTCGTTAATTAAAGTAATCTTTTACAAAAATCTTCTCCTCTGAAACTACTGGGCCAAATTAATCCAAACTTGGCCACAATCATCTTTGGGGTATCTAGTTTAAAAAATGTGTGGCATGACCTGGTCAACCAACCAAGATGGCCGCCACGGCTAAAAATAGAACAAGGGGTAAAATGCAGTTTTTGGCTTATAACTCAAAAACCAAAGAATTTTGAGGAAATCTGACAGGGATAAAAATGTTTATCAGGTCAAGATCTATCTGCCCTGAAATTTTCAGATGAATCGGTCAATCGGTTGTTGGGTTGCTGCCCCTGAATTGGTAATTTTGAGGAAATTTTGCTGTTTTTGGTTATTATCTTGAATATTATTATAGATAGAGATAAACTGTAAACAGCAATAATGTTCAGCAAAGTAAGATCTACAAATAAGTCAACATGACCAAAATGACCCGTTTAGGAGTTATTGCCCTTTATAGTCAATTTTTAACCATTTTTCGTAAATTAAAGTAATCTTTTACAAAAATCTTCTCCTCTGAAACTACTGGGCCAAATTAATCCAAACTTGGCCACAATCATCTTTGGGGTATCTAGTTTAAAAAATGTGTGGCGTGACCTGGTCAACCAACCAAGATGGCCGCCACCGCTAAAAATAGAACATAGTGGTAAAATGCAGTTTTTGGCTTATAACTCAAAAACCAGTCCCCTGAATTGGTAATTTTGAGGAAATTTTGCTGTTTTTGGTTATAATCTTGAATATTATTATAGATAGAGATAAATTGTAAACAGCAATAATGTTCAGCAAAGTAAGATCTACAAATAAATCAACATGACCAAAATGGTCAGTTGACCCCTTTAGGAGTTATTGCCCTTTATAGTCAATCTTTAACCATTTTTCATAAATCTAAGTAATCTTTTACAAAATCTCCACTGAAACTACTAGGCCACAATCATCCAAGATGGCCGCCACGGCTAAAAATAGAACATAGGGGTAAAATGCAGTTTTTGGCTTATAACTATGAAACCAAAGCATCTAGAGCAAATCTGACAAGAAGTTAAATTGTTAATCAAGTCAATATCTATCTGCCCTGAATTTTTCAGATGAATTGGACAACTGGTTGTTGGGTTGCTGCCCTCCAATTGGTAATTTTTAAAGAAATTTTGCCGTTTTTGGTTATCTTGAATACTATTATAGATAGCGATAAACTGTAAACAGCAATAATGTTCAGCAAAGTAAGATCTACAAATAAGTCAACATAACCTAAATGGTCAATTGACCCCTTAAGGAGTTATTGCCCTTTATAGTCAATTTTTAACAATTTTCATTAATTTGGTAAATTTATGTAAATTTTTACCAAATATAGTTCTCTGTTACTAATGGGCAAAGTTCATTATAGATATAATTGTAAGAAGCAAAATCGTTCAGTAAAGTAAGAACTTCAAACACATCACCATCACCAAAATACAATTTTGTCATGAATCCATTTGTGTCCTTTGTTTAATATGCACATAGACCAAGGTGAGCGACACAGGCTCTTTAGAGCCTCTAGTTTATTGTACCAAGTGTACTAGTAAGTAAAACAGACAATTTAATAGTGGAACAATGGCTTGAAGCTGAAATAAATCTATATGTGTAAGGTTTTTTGTGTAGCTTCGGAAGCCAGTACATAGTTGGGACTTTCAATGTATTTGGTTCTGTTTGTAAAGAAGTAGCTAAAAGTTTGTGTTTGTTACATATGTCGTTTTCTGAAAATGAAGTCAGTTGTTACCTATTCTGACATCAGACTCTGAATTCTTTCAAAATGAGTTTTGTTGTGTGTATACTGTGTATACTGTGTGTTTATTTGTTTTATATTAGCTAAAGGTATAGAAGAAGGGTTGAGATCTCACTAAACATGTTTAACCCTGTCACATTTTTTTCGCCGATCCCATGTCAGGAGCTTGGTCTGGTATGTTTTTTAGTTTTAGTTCATTTATGTTTTGGAGTTTAGTATGACGTCCCTTTTCACTGAACTAGTACACATTTTTATTTAGGAGCCAGCTGAGGCCCACCTCAGGGTGCCAGATTTTCTTGCTGTATTGACCCATTGGTTGCCTTCAGTGTTGTCTGCTCTTTGTTTTTATTTTTTTTATTTTTGAAGAAAACAACATAACTTGTGCAAGATGAAGAAATCATCTGTTCTAAAAAGTTTTTGTTCAAGTAATCTGTAAAATTGGTGTTGTCCATTATTGAAGTGGAATCAGCGACAACCAATATTTTGTACAATGCAATGTTATTTTACTTCCTACTGATACTATCAGTCTGTAAAGCAATCTCCACCCTTCAGTGCTTACAAGCACTTTGATGAGCAGTTTTAAAACATTTCTGAGATTAAGTTTTTAAGACCTCAATTATTTTGCATTGAATGTGATGATAGTTTGAAAGAAGCTTCTTTGTGATCAAGAAATAGCATTTGAAGATTTTTTGGTTTTTTGGTTTTTGTCGAGACTGCAACTTCTGTCGCAGAAAGCCTTGACATAGGGATAGTAATCCAGCAACTGTGTTAGTTCACTTCTTAAAAGCTTTCTATTTTTGGAAGTTAGAAGACCTGCATGTTTCATACTTTGTATATAGATTCCTTATGTTACGAAGTTTCCGTCTGTCATATGACCATTGTTCTTGACCTCATTTTCATGGTTCGGTGACCACTTGAAAAAAGGAGGATTTTTTGTAATGTTAATTCCGTTTTTTATTATCAAGGATTTTTTTACTATACAAATCCTTATTATTATGAATAACAGGATATCTATATTAAGTATGTAAAATTGAGAAAGGAAATGGTGAATATGTCAAAGCGACAACCACCCGACCATAGAGCAAACAACAGCCGAAGGCAACCAATGGGTCTTCAATGTAGCGAGAATTCCCGCACCCGTAGGTGTCCTTCAGCTGGCCCCTAAAATATGCATAATAGTACAGTGATATGTGCATACCTTTCAATGTCCTTGTGCCCACCACACAGTTTTACATTTTACCTCGACCTCATTTCATAATCAAGTATTGGTGGTCAAGTCTATATATCAGATAATATGAGCAATAAGTCTCCTACATTTGGTGTATGGAATGATTGTAAGGTGTACATGTTAGTCTCACAGTTTTATTTGACCTTGACCTCATTTTCATACTTCATTGCTCAGTGCTAAGTTTTTGTGTATTGGTAATTTTTTCTTAAACTATAGGCAAAAATTAAACTATATTTGTTGTAGGGAATGAATGTTAGGTGTATACGTACGTCTGGAAGCTATAATCCGACCTTGACCTCATTTTCATGGTTCATTGATCAATGTTAAGTTTTCATGGTATATTTGTTTCTTAGATACTAGGTCAACTATATTTAATGCATAGATTGATTGTAAGGTGTACATGTCTATCAGGCATCATGGTTCATATGACCTTGACCTCATTTTAATGGTTCATTGATCACGGATGTCAAGTTGGTTCAATATTCAACATTCAACATTCAACATTCAATTTTTTTTCTTTTTTTTTTTTTCTTGAATCCATTTTCTACATTCAACATTCGATTTCAATATTTAACATTCAACATTCAATTTTTTTTTTTTTTTTTTTTTTCTTGTATCCATTTTCAACATTCAACATTCAACATTCGATTTCAACATTCAACATTCGATTTCAATATTCAACATTCAACATTCAATTTTTATACGACCGCAAAAATTTTAATTTTTTGGTCGTATATTGCTATCACGTTGCGTCGTCGTCCTGCGTCGTCGTCCTGCGTCGTCGTCGTCGTCGTCCGAATACTTTTAGTAAAAGTGAATAGAAATCAATGAAATTTTAACACAAGGTTTATGACCTCAAAAGAAAGGTTGGGATTGATTTTGGGAGTTTTGGTCCCAACATTTTAGGAATTAGGGGCCAAAAAGGGCCCAAATAAGCATTTTCTTGGTTTTCGCACTATAACTTTAGTTTAAGTGAATAGAAATCTATGAAATTTTGACACAAGGTTTATGACCACAAAAGGACGGTTGGGATTGATTTTGGAAGTATTGGTTCCAACAGTTTAGGAATTAGGGGCCAAAAAAGGGCCCAAATAAGCATTATTTTTGGTTTTCGCACAATAACTTTAGTATAAGTAAATAGAAATCAATGAAATTTAAACACAAGGTTTATGACCACAAAAGGAAGGTTGGGATTGATTTTTGGAGTTGAGGTCACAACAGTTGATGAAAAAGGGACCCAAAGGGTCCAAAATTGAACTTTGTGTGATTTCATCAAAAATTGAATAATTGGGGTTCTTTGATATGCCGAATCTAACTATGTATGTAGATTCTTAATTTTTGGTCCCGTTTTCAAATTGGTCTACATTAAGGTCCAAAGGGTCCAAAATTAAACTTAGTTTGATTTTAACAAAAATTGAATCCTTGGGGTTCTTTGATATGCTGAATTTAAAAATGTACTTAGATTTTTAATTATTGGCCTAGTTTTCAAGTTGGTCCAAATAGTTTTCAAGTTGGTCCAAATTGGGGTCCAAAATTAAACTTTGTTTTATTTCATCAAAAAATGAATAAATGGGTTCTTTGATATGCCAAATCTAACTGTGTATGTAGATTCTTAATTTTTGGTCCAGTTTTCAAATTGGTCTTCATTAAGGTCCAAAGGGTCCAAAATTAAACTAAGTTTGATTTTAACAAAAATTAAATTCTTGGGCTTATTTTGATATGCTTTAAATAAACATGTACTTTGATTTTTGATTATGGGCCCAGTTTTCAAGTTGGTCCAAATCAGGATTCCATATCAAGTATTGTGCAATAGCATTTTTCAATTGCACAGTATTGCACAATAGCAAGAAATATATAATTGCACAATATTGTGCAATAGCAATTAATTTTCAATTGGAGTTATCTTTCTTTGTATAGAATAGTAGTTGATAATATATGTTGGAAATTTGCCAGACATGACTATGATGTCATTTTCTATTTTTATTTGCCAATAACTTTATGTAAATAACTTCATTGGAAATTTGCCAATATAAAATGTTGCTGATGAAGCTTTTTTTCCTTATTTTATCTAAACTGTTTTTAGATAATGTATGTTGGACATTTGCCAGACATGACTATGATGTCATTTTCTATTTTTATTTGCCAATTACTTTATGTAAATAATTTCATTGGAAATTTGCCAATATAAAATGTTGCTGATGAAGTTTTTTTTATTGTTTTATACAATAAACAATGTATATTCACTTTTACTACCAACCGATCTTTACCATTCAGTGATAACAAGCACTTTATTTTACATTTTAATATTTTATGATGTATTTAAAAGAGTAGTTATTGTTGCAAACTCCATTAGAAATTTGAATTGATATCAGTTTTGGAAAAAGGGAAACGGGGATGTGAAAAAAAGGGGGGGTTAAATTTTTCTCATTTCAGATTTCATAAATAAAAAGAAAATTTCTTCAAACATTTTTTTGAGAGGATTAATATTCAACAGCATAGTGAATTGCTCAAAGGCAAAAAACGTTCATAAGACCACATTCATTCTGTGTCAGAAACATATGCTGTGTCAACTATTTAATTTTAGATTTAAATAAGTTTGAAGAAGAAATCTTTAATTGATTTGTAAAATCTTGACATTTGTTTTGTGTAAAAAAAAACATGTAATGTCAAAAATTTGATCACAATCCAAATTCAGAGCTGTATCACGCTTGAATGTTTTGTCCATACTTGCTCCAACTGTTCAGGGTTCGACCTCTGCGGTCGTATAAAGCTGCGCCCTGCGGAGCACCTGGTTTGTTTTTATTATTGTTTTTTTTTTTTTTTTTTCAACATTCAACATTCGATTTCAACATTCAACATTCGATTTCAATATTCAACATTCAACTTTCAATTCTTTTTTTTTTTTCTTGTTTTCATTTTCAACATTCAACATTCGATTTCAACATTCAACATTCGATTTCAACATTCAACATTCGTTTTTGAACATTCAACATTCGTTTTCAACATTCAACATTTGTATTCAACATTCAACATTTGTATTCAACATTCAACATTCGTTTTCAACATTCGATTTTCAACTTTCAACATTCGTTTTCAACATTCAACATTTGTTTGCAACATTCAACCTTCGTTTTCAACATTCGATTTTCAACTTTCAACATTCGTTTTCAACATTCAACATTGGTATTTCAACATTCAACATTGGTTTTCAACATTCGATTTTCAACTTTCAACATTCGCTTTCAACATTCAACATTCGTTTTTAACATTCGATTTTCAAATTTCAACATTCGTTTTCAACATTCAACATTCGTTAACGAATATTCCATATTCGTTTTCAACATTCAACTTTCGTCTTCAACATTTACATTGGTTTTCAACATTCGACATTGGTTTCCAACATTCGATTTTCTACTTTCAACATTCTTTTTCAACATTCAACATTCGTTTTCAACATTGAACATTCGTTTTCAACATTCAACATTCGTTTTCAATATTCAACATTCGTTTTCGACATTCGATTTTCAACTTTCCACATTCGTTTTCAACATTCAACATTCGTTTTCAACATTCAACATTCGTTTTCAACATTCGATTTTCAACTTTCAACATTCGTTTTCAACATTCAACATTCGTTTTCAACATTCAACATTCGTTTTCAACATTCGATTTTCGACATTCAACATTCGTTTTCAACATTCAACATTCGATTTCAATATTCAACATTCAACTTTCAAATTTTTTTTTTCTTGTTTCCATTTTCAACATTCAACATTCGATTTCAACATTCAACATTCGATTTCAATATTCAACATTCAACATTCAATTTTTTTTTCTTTTTCTTGTATCCATTTTTAAAATTCAACATTCGATTTCAACATTCGATTTTCAACTTTCAACATTCGTTTTCAACATTCAACATTCGTTTTCAATATTCAATATTCGTTTTCAACATTCAACTTTCGTGTTCAACATTCGTTTTCAACTTTCAACATTCGTTTTCAACATTCAACATTGTTTTTCAATATTCAACTTTGGTTTTCAACATTCAACATTCGTTTTCAACATTCGATTTTCTACTTTAAACATTTGTTTTCAACATTCAACATTTGTATTCAACATTCAACATTTGTATTCAACATTCAACCTTCGTTTTCAACATTCGATTTTCAACTTTCAACATTCGTTTTCAACATTCAACATTGGTTTTTCAACATTCAACATTGGTTTTCAACATTCGATTTTCAACTTTCAACATTCGCTTTCAACATTCAACATTCGTTTTTAACATTCGATTTTCAAATTTCAACATTCGTTTTCAACATTCAACATTCGTTAACGAATATTCCATATTCGTTTTCAACATTCAACTTTCGTCTTCAACATTTACATTGGTTTTCAACATTCGACATTGGTTTTCAACATTCAACATTCGTTTCCAACATTCGATTTTCTACTTTCAACATTCTTTTTCAACATTCAACATTCGTTTTCAACATTGAACATTCGTTTTCAACATTCAACATTCGTTTTCAATATTCAACATTCGTTTTCGACATTCGATTTTCAACTTTCCACATTCGTTTTCAACATTCAACATTCGTTTTCAACATTCAACATTCGTTTTCAACATTCGATTTTCAACTTTCAACATTCGTTTTCAACATTCAACATTCGTTTTCAACTTCAAATTTTTTTTTTCTTGTTTCCATTTTCAACATTCAACATTCGATTTCAACATTCAACATTCGATTTCAATATTCAACATTCAACATTCAATTTTTTTTTCTTTTTCTTGTATCCATTTTTAAAATTCAACATTCGATTTCAACATTCGATTTTCAACTTTCAACATTCGTTTTCAACATTCAACATTCGTTTTCAATATTCAATATTCGTTTTCAACATTCAACTTTCGTGTTCAACATTCGTTTTCAACTTTCAACATTCGTTTTCAACATTCAACATTGTTTTTCAATATTCAACTTTGGTTTTCAACATTCAACATTCGTTTTCAACATTCGATTTTCTACTTTAAACATTTGTTTTCAACATTCAACATTTGTATTCAACATTCAACATTTGTATTCAACATTCAACACTCGTTTTCAACATTCGATTTTCAACATTCAACATTCGTTTTCAACATTCAACATTCGTTTTCAACATTCAACATTCGTTTGCAACATTCAACCTTCGTTTTCAACATTCGATTTTCAACTTTCAACATTCGTTTTCAACATTCAACATTGGTTTTCAACATTCGATTTTCAACTTTCAACATTCGCTTTCAACATTCAACATTCGTTTTTAACATTCGATTTTCAAATTTCAACATTCGTTTTCAACATTTAACATTCGTTAACGAATTTTCCATATTCGTTTTCAACATTCAACTTTCGTCTTCAACATTCGACATTGGTTTTCAACATTCGAATTGGTTTTCAACATTCAACATTCGTTTCCAACATTCGATTTTCTACTTTCAACATTCTTTTTCAACATTCAACATTCGTTTTTGAACATTCAACATTCGTTTTCAACATTCAACATTCGTTTTTAACATTCAACATTTGTTTTCAACATTCGATTTTCAACTTTCAACATTCGTTTTCAACATTAAACATTCGTTTTCAACATTCAACATTCGTTTTCAATATTCAACATTCGTTTTCGACATTCGATTTTCAACTTTCCACATTCGTTTTCAACATTCAACATTCGTTTTCAACATTCGATTTTCAACTTTCAAAATTCGTTTTCAACATTAATTAATTATAATTAATAATGTCTATGGGCTCATAACAAAATAACGTCAGCCAATCAGAAGACGCGTTACATCCAAAATTAAATTATTGATGGATATTTGCGATTTTTTTTATAGGACCTGTGTGCTGTTTGTTATGTCATTTGCGCTTTATCATAGAAACACATTTTCACCACTTTTTACGGGACATTTGCAACTTTAAAACAGGACAGTTAAGCCATTTTTACAGGGCATTTTCACTTTTTTTTTTATATAAACATACAATATGAGTTATCAAGGTTAAAAGTGTTAAAATATTTTAATATCCAAAACACAGTGTATTCATGTATTTCTATACAGCATAACGTTACATCATTCTATAGTTGCTGGGTTACTAATCACAAATTGAAACAATATCAGACAAACTTAAACGGAAGAGTTCCGTATACTTTCTAGAATGAACATAAGAAGTGTTTTTACGGGTTAACTTTCAACAATTCATCCCTTAACTGGGTAAATTGGATTACAGGCAAACTTTCATAGGTAAAAACTAAAATTTCCGGTTAATTATCAAAACAGAATTACTAAGACATATGAGTCTGTTGATTGATTTCGCAATAAAACCAAAGCAGCGCAAAATTTGCAACATATAGACAAATAAAAGAGACAAATCGCACTGCTAAACATGCTTTGAGCCACATTTCCGTTGCTTACAACAGTTTGTGAGTTTTATAAATTACATGTTCATTTACTGATATAAAATATGAAATTGAGTATGTTTAACCATATATATGTTGTGTACAAGATGTAAGTTTGTACAAACTATAATTTGTACAGGATTTTTGTACAAGTTACAAAAATCAAATACATAAAGAGTCTTTTTGTGTTCTTATAATGTGTTTGTATCCATGCTCAGTAATTAGAATGTATCAAGTAGTTATGGAAATATGACAGAAATATGCAAAACAAAAGACTGTATCGGCTTGCATCATCCATTTTTGTTAAGATGTTTATAAAACACTGACAACTTGTACAAAATATCTGTACAAATTATAATTTGTACAACATTACATCTTGTACACAACATATATATCATTAAAACAGTATCTATAGTATATACATATATATCGATATCTTATTTTGTAAATAATAAAAAGTATGCAAAAAAATATAGAAGTCTTCTCAAAGCTTGGAATGATTCGTTTATTTTATTTATATCCTAATTTGCATTTGAATTTTCTCGTTGGTTTTGGATTATATGAGATGATGAATTCGTGATATTCCATCTGGATTTTTTATGCCCCATTTATGAGCATTATGTTTTCTGATCTGTGCGTCCGTTCGTCCTTCTGTCTCGCTTCAGGTTTAAGCTTTTGGTCGAGGTTGTTTTTGATGAAGTTTAAGTCCAATCAACTTGAAACTTAGTACACACGTGACAGGTTCCCTATGGTATGATCTTTCTAATGTTAATGCCAAATAAGAGATTTTCCCCCCTTTTCACGGTCCACTGAACATAGAAAATGATAGTGCGGATGGGGCATCCGTGTACTGGAGACACATTCTTGTTTCATTTGTTTCTGCTTGCTACCATTTAAGGTATAATTTTCAATTGGCGAATTGAATTGACATAAAACACTGTTAACTCACTGTGGAGACATTCGATGAACAAATTATCTGCCATAAGTGATATCTGTACAGGCTTAATGTATCTTTGATGTCAGATGTTCTATAAATTTACGGTATCTTAATGTTAATAAAGCAAGCTTATATCAAATTTGTGTAAATCAACAGGTTTTGTGATTTGTGATGTAAGTTCCGGTGACCCATGTAGAAAAAAGGCAATTTAAACAAACATAATATAGATATAGGAAGATGTGGTATGAGTGCCAATGAGACATCTCTCCATCCAAGTCACAATTATAAAAGTTAACCATTATAGGTCAAGGTACGGTCTTTAACACGGAGCCTTGGCTCACACCGAACAGCAAGCTATAAATGGCTCCACAAAATTACTAGTGTAAAACCATTCAAACCCGAAAAAAACGGTCTAATCTATTTAAACTAGAGACTCTAAAGAGCCTGTGTCGCTCACCTTGGTCTACCGTCTATGTGCATATCATAAACGAAGGACACAAATGGATTCATGACAAAATTGTGTTTTGGTGATGGTGATGTGTTTGTATATCTTAGACCTTCACCTAACGAACAAATGTATCTTCATCAGATTTGCTCTAACTGCTTTGATTTTGGAGATTTTAGCCAAAAACTGCATTTTTCACTATGTACTATTTTTAGCCATGTCGGCCATCTTGGTTCGCATGCGGGGTCATCGGACACATTTTTTAAACAAGATAACCTAACGATGATTGTGGACAAGTTTTGTTAAATTTGTCTAAGCAGTTTCAGAGGGGAAGATTTTTGTAAAAGATAACAAAAATTGACTGTAAAGGGCAATCACTCGTTAAGGGGTCAACCAGGAATATATATATTAAGTTTATCTCTATCTATAATAATATTAAAGATAATAACCAAAAAAGTTTATACAGAGATGTGGACAGTTTCCTTTGGGATTTTTTTTTTGTGGTTCAGAGAGGTAAGAATGTTTCCTCTACTGGGATGTCACACATTAAAACTTATAGAGATGGTGTATGATTGTCAATGGATAAACTGTCCACCAGAGTTAAACTGAAGTGATAGTAAGCAATCACGGGCAACTGCACGGTCTTCATCAATGACAAAACGTTAATTTTGATGCCTCGTGTACAGAAAATAGCACGCTCGTTAACGACACCTTGGTAAACTTTCTTAGTAAAAGACCTGAGGACAAAATGTCTTCTCATATCCAAGATATCCTCGTTTCAAAATGATCTAACATTCATGATGACACAAGCTTCTACAATAAAGTACAGAGGTAAATAAAAGAAATTTTGATAGTCCTCGTGTTTTCGTGTTCACCATAGTAGCGACAAAATGTAATTAAAAAAATGTATAAATATTGATTGCTTCTTTTGGTAATTTCAAAGGGTTGTAAGGGAGCTACCATTTGATTTTTATGGGGGGGGCTAGGATGAAAAATTTTGTCCTGCATTTTTTTTTAGCTGTAATCTCTGTCCTGCCTTTTTATTTTTCACTCTGTTCGGTCCTACCTTTTTTTTTTTAGTTTATCCTGACTTTTTTTTTACCTAAATTGTCGTCCTGACTTTTTTTTTACTCAAAACTCCTGTCCTGCCTATTTTTTTTCAAATTTCATCCTAGCCCCCCCCCCCCCATAAAATCAAATGGTAGCTCCCTAAAAGCTTTGACCGTGCCGCAGCACATTTTTGGAATGAAAACTGTGAATACAAAATGTAATTAAAAAAATGTATAAGTATTGAATGCTTCTTTTGGTAATTTCAAAGGGTTGTAAAAGCTTTTACCGTGTCGCAGCACATTTTGTGGAATGAAAACTGTGAATACAAAATGTACTTCGGTCAACTCTTTTACTCCCCCAATGAATTTACAAAATGAAGTATTCAATTCATAAACATCTCTCAGATTATGAGCATTTCTCTAATATTTCTTTAATTTTCTTGTGTGCTGTCATCTGTGGTGTCTATATGTTTAAAATGAGAACACAAAAGTAATAAAATAATGTCTGCGCTGTTAATTTATTTACATTAAATATCATTAACAAACAAACAAAATAACAAAGGTTTCGATTCTTCAAACTTAATAAATTTAAGGGCAATAAATTGTCTATGAACAGATTTGTATCCGTTATTCTTCAAGTACTTATTGAGATAACGACTGTATCCCACTGATGTTGACGGGAACATTGAGAATGACGAGTACTACTGACTGTAAAACTGATGACTGTAACCTAATGTTTGCGACGGGAACACTGAGAATGACGAGTACTACTGACTGTAAAACTGATGACTGTACATAATGTTCAACTTAGTGACGGTAACACTGAGAATGACGAGTACTACTGACTGTAGAGCTGATGACTGTAACATAATGTTGGTGACGGGAACACTGAAAACGTGTACTACTGACTGTAGAACTGATGACTGTAACATAATGTTGGTAACACTTAGAATGACGCGTACTACTGACTGTAGAACTGATGACTGTAACATAATGTTGGTGACGGGAACACTGAGAATAACGAGAACTACTGACTGTAGAACTGATGACTGTAACATAATGTTTGTGACGGGAACACTGAGAATAACGAGAACTACTGACTGTAGAACTGATGACTGTATCTTATCGTTGGTGACGGGAACACTGAGAATAACGAGTACTACTGACTGTAGAGCTGATGACTGTAACATAATGTTGGTGACGGGAACACTGAGAATAACGAGTACTACTGACTGTAGAACTGATGACTGTAACATAATGTTGGTGACGGTAACACTTAGAATGACGAGTACTACTGACTGTAGAACTGATGACTGTAACATAATGTTGGTGACGGGAACACTGAGAATAACGAGAACTACTGACTGTAGAACTGATGACTGTAACATAATGTTGGTGACGGGAACACTGAGAATAACGAGAACTACTGACTGTAGAACTGATGACTGTATCTTATCGTTGGTGACGGGAACACTGAGAATGACGAGTACTACTGACTGTAGAACTGATGACTGTATCTTATTGTTTGTGACGAGAACACTGAGAATGAAAAGGAGTACTTCTGGTGTTGGAATCCCGTTGTCGTTGTTCTTGGACAAGGTTTGCCTACACCAACAAACAGTGTCAAGTCATACGGACTGTTGTAGCTTGTACTCTTTATGTTACGCTTTTCTTTCATTCTTCGATTCTGGAACCACCATTTAACTCTACGTTGGCTGAGTTTCAGTTTCTTGGCTAGCACTTGACGATCTTCAATCTGGAGGTTTTTACTGTTACTATAATATCGTTCTAATTCCAACAGTTGTGCGTTTGTGAAGGTAGGTCTGGCTTTCTTCTTTTGTGGTTGAATAGACGACGTCTCGGAATCATCGGAGCACGAACCAGATGAAGTAGTTTCTAGATGTTGAGTTTGAAGAGCTGATACTCTCATCAGAGAAAACTGAATCGTCGAGCCATTTTCTCTTATTCTGTGAACGTTGACTAATAGTATATCTTGGTACTGCTAGTCAGAGTGTTATAACCTCTGTCGGTGATTGGTTAATGCTGTTGTATGGTAGAGATATTTCGTGGATGTGGCTGACAATCGCATTGGTATTAAGAGATTCGGGTACTCTGCTACTCTTTGCAAGTTCTTCGATGCTGAAGGACATCTTAGTTTTTGCATTTTGTTGGTGGGTTTCCATCGCAGTTGTGCTAGTAGTTTAGTTGTTTAAAGACACTGTGACAATGAGATGATTTTCCCATTTTGGTCTTTATAGATCTTTATACCATCTTTAAATGATTAATCGTAACGAGTCAAAACTATCCTTATCAAAACAGTTCACTTATTCAATTTGCTGTCAATCAGCTCAATCATACAAGCTGATTAGAATTGATTAAAACTTATAAACAATAGACAAGACAAGACAAGACAAATACTTATATATATATATCTCTATTCTCAATAAACCATATACATAGGTATAGAGAAGACATGCAATTATGTACAATATTTTACAAATACTTTATTAAAGTCTCACCACTTGTTACATATAAAATATACAGCTTTTTAAAACACAAATTAACAACAAGAGCCACTCTATAAAGAGTTATGAGAGACTATAAAACAATTTTTCTTAAATTATAATACAAATACAACTTATGTCAACTATCATGAATATAAAATATTAACTGTTAGTTACAATATATTGATTAAAAAACAAAAGACGACAAACGGCTTTAATAATAATATGTATGTATGTACTGGTAAATGCCTCCAATATCCGAAGAACCCCTCGAAAGCTGCGAGGGTACAGTGGCATCTATGTACACTCCCTATTGGGATTAATGGAGATGTGTCACTAACGTATATTTATACGACAATTATTTTTACAAGGACAATTCAATCCCCACCCAACACAAAGGGAGTGCTAGGACACCGGGAAGTCTGTTATTATCGAATAATAATAATAATAAATAATAATAATAATTATAAAATTTAAAAAAAAATGGAAAAAATATCTTGAATATTTATTGTTAATAGCTAATTATTATATAACTTGATTGCAAAATTATGAAGAAAAAAATCTTATTTAAATGATTGGTCTCTGATAATTTTTTATTAGAGACAAATTGTAAGTTTGATGTGAGTACCTTTTTTGCTTAATTCTTTCTTGGATTATTATGCTACAATATATTAATTACCAGATTTTATTTATGCATTGCTTTCTCATTTAAAGGAGACGTGACACAATTTTTTTTTTTTTTAATTAATTAATAAATATTGGTCAAATAACATATTGTAATAATTTTTTCTTGTCAAAACCTCATTTAACGGCCTTTTAATGGTCAAAGAATCCAGCGCTTGTCGTAATCTTTGATTTTTAATGAGATACCGGTCACGTGATCGTGATGACGTCAGTGGATACAATCTGAGAAAATGTCTCAAAAAGGACGGGAAAGGACGAAGTCGATCATATTCCTGTAAAATTAAACAATGGACGGTGTTGACAGCAGTTTTCAAGGCAATTCTCAAACTTTAGATATTCAACCGTATTAGTTTGAGCCGTTACTTGTTGAAAATAATCAAGTGGAAGATATAAATTCGTCATCCGACATTGACGATCTTTCAAGCAATGCCGATATAATATATCAATAATTAATTTCACCAAAAATAAAGAGATATTTCTTAAAAATGTTTACGTTTAACAGGTAATTGAATTACATTTAATAATACAAAAAGACAGGTCATAAATAATGTAGGACAGAAAGTCACAGGACAAAAAGTCACAGCCAAAAAGTCACGGACAAAAATTCACAGGACAAAAAGTCACAATTTATTTTCGAAATTATTTTTCATACAACAAGAAAAAATAATTTTAAAAAATACAAAATTTTTGATCTATTATATATTAAGTAACTTTGTTACTAAAATTTATTGGGAGAGTTCCGTTTGCGCCAAAAATGCGTCCTTTTGCGCAACAACTTTTTTTCTCTAATGCTACGTTTGCGCCACATGTTTTAAAATTGCATGGTATCGTTTGCGCCAAAAAAAAAACATACGATTGAGCCAATTAGATGTAAAATGACTTCCCTACTCCTTTATTTGGACTTGGAACCGGCAGGTTACACGGCAAATGTTTCCTTTTCTGAAATATATCTTCTTAGCTGCTGCATGGGTACTGCCCAATTTAATGTATAGTAGCTTGTAACTTTACTTTATTGTCCAAAAACACAAACATTGAAGGTTGAAATGCATAAAACAGTTCATAATAATTAGATATACCTAATAATAATAAAGCCCATACGCATGGTGGGAACACAGCACTGTGTCATCAACATAAGCAGCTAAAACCTTAAGCTTCTATTTTCTTCTATTTTGGCATATCTTTATTAAATATTCAGCAAAGCAATAAGTTCTATTCTCTCTCTGCACATTGACTGTCTAATGCGTCTAAAGTATTTTCTCTCCAGATGATCATCTTCATGGTGAAATATCTCCGAACATATTATAATTTTAAAGTAAAAAATAATAATAAATATATATCAATCATTAATATTTATAATAAATATGTGTACAGGTAAATTGGCGCAAATGAGTTCCGAATATTGGCGCAATTGATACATTTGAAGAAAAAAAATTGGCGCAAATGACGCCCATGAAAAACAGCAATTGGCGCAAAAGGACTGCTGCCAATTTATTCAAAATAGATATCTATAATGATCAAATAATTGTTATAAAAACAACATGTCAAAGTGGCTTGGTATCTATAAATGGCTTCATTGTGGCATGAATTATATCCTTTGCATGATTTAATTATTTTTTTTTTTTCATTAATCAAGCTTCATGAAAAATTTCCTAAACTCGAAAATGAATAAATGTAATAAAATAAAATATTTCAAGATCCACGTCGACACTAGGCTAACCGAGAGATTGGTCGGTTAATCTATATTGAGTATGCGGCTATATGGGCGATTGGTCTGTTAATCGGGTTGGTTATACGTCTGTTAAGAGTAAAACGCTTAATTTAATGTTAAACTCTATTAAATGTACAGATTTTTGGCATGTTATAAGAACCAAATCAAAAAAAGAAAAGTGTCTGACAAAATGATATCTACCATAGAACATTTTGCACTTATAAAAACATTTCTTAGTCTGCGCAGTTTTCAGTAAAACTAAAAGGCGTCGCGCAAGTATGTTAGTATTTATGCTTATACGCATAGCAATTTTTTTTAATAAAAGGCGAAACAAACAAATTTAGATATCATTTAAAGGACAAAAAATAGTACTGTGGTTCTAAAAAATAAATTGACATTAGTAAATATTTCATAATTGTAAAATAACGTGAATAATACCACGTTTTAGTGAAAATTATGGGAACAAAGTCTGTTAATGGGTTGTGCAATTGAAATTGTGTCAGTTAAGAGTTATTTAGCCACGACAATAATTTTGCTACCTTTATATTTCCCCTTGAAAAATTTAAGAATGAGATGTTCCTGAGTAAACAAAAATGACCATACGGTACCGCAGTATCCTAGAAAGAGCATTTTTATTTTGACTTTCTTTGCATTTTATTGAAGGGTGTGTCACTTCAATATAGCCTGATATGGATTGGCCTCTGGAATATGCATGCATTTTTTATTGACGTTTTCAATCAGCCTTAATTTTTGTGTCTGTTCGAAGTAGCACGTTCTCAATTCCGACTGAAAGTGTCTTTCTAATACAACACAGCGTACAATATAACGTGTTCTCGTTCACACATGAACATAATATTTGTCACTGGACGTTAAACACTAATTCGTCAGCATCATCCAATTGGTTCTTTTCTTCTATTACTTAATCATATGTTGTTTACAAATCACTCTAAAGAAGTAAACGGAAAGGAGCGAATGCAGCTACATTTGGTTATTTCAAGTTTCAATTCATTTTATTCCGTTTAGTTCCTTTCTACATAAGTGCAGAGGAGAACTACAGTTGTCTATGGTGGCTGGTGAAGTCCATTTCGCGTTTTCGCCTTTCATATGTTATAGGACGAAAACGCGAAATCGCGAAAAGGCGAAATCGCGAAGTCGAAAAGGCGAAACGCGAAGTCGAAAACGAGAAATCGGTTTCGCGTTTTCGCGTTTTCGAATTTGCAAATTTGCGTTTTCGCCATATAGAATATGTAAGGCGAAAACGCTAAAACGCAAAATGGCATTAACCTGCCACCATAGTTGTCCGCATGTAAACTTCTAGAATTTGTCACCAATATAAGTACATCGCATTCCGTTACTGTTTCAACAGCCATCGGTGTTTCATGTGTGTATTCTTAAACAAGTATTAATTTTCTCTCGCTTTTAGCAATGTATCACTCTCTACTGTCCTTATATATTATTCTATATTCTGCGTTTCCATCCAGATTCTCGTGTATACCATGAGGGTCCGGATTGGGGGTATTGTTTATTTCTGTATTTTTTAAATTGTTATGTCATTTTTTTCTACATTTTATTTATTTTACTCATTATTCTTTCTTTATTTTTCATATTTTGTCATCCCAATATATTTTACTTACTGATGTTTAGTTAAATTACGACGTTTATCTCTGAGTTACCAATGTAGATGACAAATTTCATGTGTTGTTTCCGTATATATGTTATGTTTCATTGCTCATGTGTTGTTTTCGTATATTTTAGCCGCTCGTCTTGAGTCTACTCATTTAATCCGATAAAACCCCATATAGCAATAAAATTATACTTTTATTGCCTTTCATAACTCTTAACAGACCAATTAACAGACCGGGTTTTATACATCCGACCCATTAACAGACCAGGTTTTAAATAAAAATTGATTTATGTCACCAAACATACAGATTTTCGTGTAGATTTTTCACGCAATGATATCAATATGGTTAACAAACATAATGCCTTTCTTTTTTCGATGTTCAAAATATTGAATGCAAGTAAATTTAACCAATGTGTCATTTTGTGTACATTTTATGTGTGTAAAATGTGTATAAATTTATTGAAGAGTAACCCGCCTTTTCATTTTATAGATCGTACATCGAAGCTAGAAAAATAATAATTACACCACTGAATTCAGTACATTGAATTGTTTTGTTAGACATGAATACTTGTTATGATGAAAATATATTTAGAAAGTTATACAATGAAACATGCTGAACTTTCAATGATTTTCTCGATAACACCTGATTGACAGACTTTAGCCAACCCGAATAAGTCGAGCTCACTGTATAACATGTTAATTTCAAACGCTTCGGAATTCATGGGTGTAATTTGACCATATTTACAATGAACATTATGCAGAATGCTGCAACAAATACGTAATATGGGTGTGCCGGTGCCAATATAGATGTGAGATAAAATCTTTTACCTTTTAAAGACAAGCTTTTAGAACTATATTAATAAACATATGACAATTGCTGTTACTTTACAGTGCGTGCCTATAGTCCAGTCGATTTGTGCAGATTTTTGACAAAATTGCTCAGATTGTGGTAAAAGCATGAAATTTGGAATAGTGGTAGTATATGTCATGGACAACATTTTAAGCTATGGACCCACTCTGAAAGTCCAAATTTGCGGAAGGGGCGGCCATTTTAAAATGGCGGCCGTTTGATCTCTATAGATTAATAAAAAAAATTATGAAAATAATATGAGAGAAGATATTGACATGAAACCTGGGTAATAGAATAACAGTGCTGATTCCAATTGTCTTGTTGAACAAAGTTTTTTGAAATATTACCCATATTGAATGGCGGCCATTTTGAAAATCTTTGTTTTTTTTAAGCCAAAAAAGGTAGTCATTATTCGATGAAAATTAAAAAAAAATAACCAATGTCGAAGATATACAAATGTATTTATTTGAGCTATATAAACAGGACGAAAAGCGAGTCTATGAAAACCCCCCCCCCCCCCCCCCCCCCGAGTTATTCTTCTGTTTCGTTGAGGGTACAAATTATTTTATATTTTCCGACAATGTACATGTCTCTAATGTTCAAAAGTAATCGACATAGTTAAAACGCGACCACAAAGAAGATCATAAAATGAACTGTTACTCTAAAAGCAATATTCGTGCCACCGCTTGCTCAACATAGAATAACAGGAGAATTTTATTTTACAAGTATAAATAAAGAAAGAAAATATTTTTATACCTGTCATTTATAATAGTTGGCTGATTACAGGATTATTCGCTTTGTTGATATTGTTCATTTGAAACAACTTTCAAAAACCTTGATTGCAGACATAATGAATTTCATATCATACAAGTAATTAATGTTATAGGAACATCAACTGCTCAAATGTTCTCAATTGACGTTAACAATATCTAACAAAAATGAAATGTACATGATTTGTCAAACCTCACTCTGTCTATCATGTTCTATCACATTGTCCTCCACATTTACATAGAGTAGTACAACTTAATACTGCCTTTACACATTTGCATTATCTTAGTAACCGTGTTCACTTTGACTTATCAGTTAAGCGCTTGCTGCAGGAAGTTATTATACAGTCATATGGTATATTCATCACAGATGACAAGGACTGTCATCTGAGGACTTCATATGTATTGATTTTTTGGTAGCCATTTTGAATGATGGCCATTTTGAAAACATGAATTTTCAATATAACATTATTCGCTAATCTTATTTATTCACATTGTTTGCATTCACACTTTTTTTACTAATATGCATTGGATATTTATAAAATGGTCAGATAAGGCATGCACATGTTTACAAAATAAAGATATCAGTATAAGAATTTCTAACTGTTACTTACACGTTTGCCTAAGTAACTTTTTAAAACTGAAATTACATATATATGATATAATTTATGACCGAACGTTGTTGTTGAAAAAGATCAAAATTGTAGATTTCTAAAACACTGGAGCTAGATATCAGAAGAACATAATGGGCGTTTAGACTAGAAGGAATGTGTGAAGAGGACATGTGAGGGTTTGCATGCAATGCCAAGCATATCCAAACAGAACAGACATAGACATTTGAGCTGGCAATCACTCTTTTTGATGCAGGCATACAACGATGTTGGGTCTTGAATTGGTTTTCCTTTCGCTCAATTTGAAACAGTTGAATGAGGGTTATGAAACTGCAGAAGCACTCCAGACCGCACAAATCCTGTCAAACAAATTTTCAGACCTCAAAATATTTCATCAGTAAAAGGGAAAACATACTTCTGATGTTGAAGATAAATTGCCAGTTGAGAGAAAACAAGAAGTAACTAGACACTGTTAAGTAATACTGAATCAACACAAACAATGACTGCAATGTATTTTTTTCTGTGGTGATGTATCTGAAGATCTCCATGATACTTCGAAATTTAAAAATCGACAAAAATGGGACATGACTGTGCGCCTGTACTACAAGACATATTTCCTTAGCCAAAGTAAGAGCTGGAGATGTCAAATTACCAGTATCCTGCTTGATGATTGATAAAACTTGACAACATAGCAAATAGGCAGAATAAAAGACACAGAAAAAAGGCCAAGAATCTTTTATCCTTGGAGTTGTGCTTGCCAAAATAATAAAATAGATTGACGGCACACGGTCTGGCAGAGGTATTGTACCAATCTCCAAGCTTGCAGATCACGCTAAATTGTACAATAAACGCCTGAAACAACTTGTAGTTATCATGAAAGGAAGGACTGATACAACGCATCTAACAAAATAAGAATGTAGCTAACAAAGGATATCTGCAAGCATACAAGCAAGATAAATTAGTTCTCTTGATTTTCAACAAAGGTATTCTTGAAGCTCTGAAACAGACCTGATAATTAAAGGGTATCACCATAGCCATAGCAGGCAAACTATATATGCTTGATACTTAGAAAAGCTTTACAGGGACACTAAACAACAGCTATTAACACGAATCAGTTCACCAGACATACGTTTCCTTAGTATGAATGATACAGGATGGCCAAACATCGAGACACAATCCAGTAATATCGATGAGTGGAAGACAACACTCACCATTTCTCAGCTATAATAGTACAATTGTGCAACTCGGCATCGAGAGGATACAACTGCAACTTTTCAGTCCTCTGATAGAGAGTAAGATGTCTCAAAGATACAACTGCAACTTTTCAGTCCTCTGATAGAGAGTAAGATGTCTCAAAGATTGTGGAACGGATTCATTTTGAAAGCCTACAATTAATGTCCCTGTAAACCTTTCTATAGTAGCAAGCCTAACTCTTCAAACTATTCTAGTGACTTTGACTATGAAGAGGCCTTCCCCATCACGACGTTAACAATTTGTAAAAGACATGGCCTGTTTCAGAACTTCCCTAACATAGTCATTGAGAATCCAGAGAAAGACGCAACCTTTCACAATGTGTCATGTGTGCTTGCATATCATCTATGATAGCTATTATTTAAATTTTCATAAATGTTGTATTAATCATTCCTTCCATGACAACTAATATTCACTAAAGACGTTTACTGTACCATTTTTCCATATCATCAATTTCAAATATTAAAACAATATCTGTTCCAGACTGTGAGCCGTCACTGTTTTCTATTATTTTGGCAAGCCCCATTGCAATGGATAACAGATTTTTGACTTTCTTTCTGTGTCTGGAATTCTGTCTAATTGCCTTGTCGTGCGGTTTTAACAAACATTTAGCATGAGATCGGCTCCTGAAATATTGTAGATCTTGTAATCTTCAGCACTGAGTCTGGCTAAAAGAACAATGGTTAGTAGTTCAAGTGACAGTCATATACTCGATTGTCGATCACAATTGTTGATGCTTCATGATGATAGTCAGATACCTCGTCACAAAGAAAGAAAGAAATCTCTGCAATCATTGTTCTTGTTGATTTATCACAACTGTGGCTGGTTATTCTACTGTTTTTTCAATCCGTGACTCATTTTGTTTTTCCTGACTATATATATTAAGATTTGCATTGACAGGACTAGTACCTTTTGTCTTGTGATTCTTCCATTGAATGGCCTTCATCAACGTGGAACAGTTGTATGCTTACAAAAAATGACTGATTACCAGCTCAAATGTTTGTATTTGCTTGGCATTGTAAATAATCACGTGTCCTCTCTTCCCGTTACGGAATTCTTTCCAGTCTATCTATTTATTAGATTTTTTCAGCTCTAGTGATTTTGATACCTACGTATTTTTCCTGTTCAACATACAGTGCTCATATTGTATATACGCATTTTTTTTTATGGTAAAAAAGTACCTAAACCCTACATGCTGAACTGCATTAAAAGAATTTACGTATTTCTTTAAATACATTTATTTGTTAACATATGCATACCTTATTTGAGAACTTGGTGAATATATCTTATATTAAAAGCAACAGTCATAAATAAATGATTAGCAAAACTAGTTGTAAATACATATAAAACTTAGTATTAATTCAAAAAAACAATTTAGGATAGCGAATAATAATATATTGCAAATTTACGTTTCCAAAATGGCCACCATTCAAGATGGCCACTAAATACTTCAATGGTCCTCAGTTTATAGTCTTTGTCATAAGAAATACGAAAGTTTATCAAAATTAGTTTAGTAACATATTTTTCATATTTTTTCTAAAAAAAATTATTGATTTTTTGGACATGATTTCAAAATGGCTGCCCAGAATCGCCATTTTGATTTTCTGAATTGGGTCCATAGCTGTAAATGTTAGTTATGACCTCAACTAACACTCTGCAAAGTTTGATGCTTTTACCACAATCTGAGCAATTGTTTCACATTTTGACTGGACTACTAGATCGTAAACGTCGCACAAAGTGCTAATATATAGATGCAACGAAATCTTAAAAATCTTGTTTTATATTTTATGATGTGAAATTGTCTATTTCTATGCGTGGATTAAGTTTTTAGGCAATATGAACATTTTAATCAATTTTAAGTATATGAAAAGGGAAGAAAGTGATTTTCTTTTAGCTTTTAGATCTTTTTGTCATATCACGAAAGGCGAACTATTTTACATTTTACTGCTGCAAATCTATTATTCTTTTTATCAGTGCGAACTTGAGTGTAGCAACTTATTTTACAACATTGTCTTTTAAGAATGAACTATTTTACTACATTGTCTCTTAAGAATGAACTATTTTACTACGTAAACATATATAATCCCATTGTATATATGTCCGGTAACTAGCCTAACAATTTTAAACGCAACTAAGAATACATATAACAAGATATATGTGAAACTACAAAAGTGATCCTGTATATAGCGGTGGAGGATGGAATTATTCAAATTATAGTGTAAATATATTCCTACTTGTATGGTGGTGGGTTTTGTTTTACATGCCTTAACGGTGTGGTTGTCCTACAAAGGATGTGAAATCAACTCTAAAACATATGGATACTGAACATCTTCTTGTTGGCAAAAATCATCCAGTATGGACTATATTTGACAAGACAAAAGCCGAAGTTCGGAAAGCTATTATTAAAGCTAGAATAGTTTCAGGAACCTTCATTCTGAATTCTGATCGAGCGAAATTTAATCAAGCACCTTCTTCAGTCTGCCAACTATGTAATCTTTCTGAGGAAAATATCTCTCATTTTCTCCTGGAGTGTCCAATTTTATCAAATACTAGAATTACATACTTTCAACCAATCAAGACATATGTTACTCAACATTAGACATTAGACATTAGACATTATTTTATTTTTCCAATCATGGGCCCTTGTCAGGCAAGATACAAAAACATCATAATACAATGATTATATAAACATTAGTGAAATACACAATAAGTAATACACAAATAATAAATTGATAATATGAGCAATGTAGGATATAATTATAGTAAGAGACATTGAGTGCAATGAGGCCGATTTAATATTAAAAGGATATGATATTAAGTTTATTTTAAAATACGGAAACTAAAAAATAGTAAAAATAGAACCGGGAATATAGTATGTCAATCTGCAGTAGTTCTCCTCATGACCAGTGCACAGTAGTGAGGGACTTCATCACAACAATGAAAAGGTCATCAAGGGGGATCCTTCAGAACTAGCTACAGATACATGAGATTACTCCAATAGTGATTCTCCTCATGACTAATGCACAATAGCAAGGGTTAACATTGCTACTGGACAATATTCATCAAGGGACGGTGCTCTAGAACTCACTATGGAGAAAATATAAAGTTCAAATTACAAGTAGTAGAGGGAAATAAATCCCATTAAAACTTTTCATATTTCTTAATGAACATGCATAATTCTGATAATAAATTCTCATCTTCATTATTCATTAACCATATCAGTTTTTGTTTAGGGTCAAGATATTGAAAATTCTTGCAGCAATTATTTATCATTGTTATCATGTCTTTCCTTTGATCTGATAAACTATCACAGTTAAAAAGAAAATGTGTTTCATCTTCGACCTCATTACTACAACATCTCTTACATATTCTATTGTGTCGGGGAGTATTACTATATCTACCTCTCTCTATAAGTAAATGGTGAGCAGATATGCGAAATCTTGTTAGACTCCGTCTATCTTCAAATTTTTTAACAATATCAAGATATTTTTCACAACCAAAATTTGCTTTAAACGTAACATATGTGCAAAGTTTTCCTTCTGAGTGAGTTTTGAGATTCTTTTCCCAATCTTTTAACATGGCAATTCTTAGTTTTCTGTTGTCAATTGGTTTAGCCATGTCTGAGGATATTTGATAATTATTAATCAGTGAAAGAAGTTTTTCAGATGACATATACCATGATGGTTTCTTTGACTCATACAATTTCTTTGATTCTATAAATGCATTATATAACAATGGAAAGTTAGTGTCTGACTTTTCTAATCTGTAATAGTATTTAGTCATTGCTTTAATCATGTTAAAATATATTGGTAGTCTTCCCAACTCAGTTAATACATATAACATATAACAGCTGAAGTCTGGCACAGTGTCTTTCAATCTAAATCAAATATCATCAGGCTAATTATAGACTGTAGGCATTTCTCACAAACACTAAGAGACGACAAGATAATGAATATGATAGAAACCAAAACAAGGGAGATGTGTTATAAACTGTATATCAAACGCTTAAAGTTGCTTGAGGCAATGGATGGTTGACGGTCTGAAACAAACAGTTTTTATTCCGTATAAGTTGTGTTTTAACGTTTATAAAAGACACTCGGATTTTATGTGTAAATAGAAAGAGTTTTCTTTTACTGTGTATTATACTGGTGGATATTAACTTTTAAAATATATATAACATACATATATTTTAATGTGTAAATAGTACTTTTACTTGGAGATTTATCATGTTCTACAAGGTCATCCATGGACTCATTGCAATCCCATCACTAGTCCTCATACCATCAGATACTAGAACAAGAAAATTACATACTCAAACATTTCGGCAAATATCCACCTCTAAAGACAGCTACAAATGGTCATTCTTTCCGCAAACAATCATTCAATGGAACATGTGTTAAGAATATGGTATTCAGTATACCAGCAGTTTATTCGGAACACTTGGCTTTATCGTTATCCATTTACACTACGACGTCATACAAAGGAATTCCGGGATTCCCCATGAATTATTGGACAGTCATATAATAGTTGTTATCCTGATCGGACGTCCCCAGTTGACGAGCGGCCTAAAAGACAGCAATTGACTCAAGCCTAGGATTGTGATATTATAGGTAATATATTGCATACACTATCCCTATAAAATCATTACAGTGGTGTCAGAAGTCGGCACGAATCCACTGATTTACACTGTTAATCGGTGACATCCATTCGCGCCATATTTTCATATTTTTTTTTCTTTGTTTTCGCGAGAGGAAAATCTTTGTTTCTTCTCTCCCGCGATTGTATTATTTCATGGCGCGCTGATTTATCAGTACTATTGGTATTTGCGCGAGTGATATATTCGTTTCATATTTATATTGTGATTATCAGACTTTCCGTGTGATAAAATTCCCCTCCCCCTTTTTGTAACACATTTAAAAAATACACAGATTTGCATACACCTAGAGAATAAGACAAAATAACCTTATAAAACAAACTACTAGTGGATAGTTTTTGATTATCTATTTGGTTTATTTCAGGTTTTGTTTATTTATATTAATACAAATCAACACATTTTTTTTTTTTTCTCATTCATTGATATTCCGTTGAGCGTCAGATCTTCTGATGTCAGATATCATTTATATGTTTTTCTTTTGTTTTTCATAAATTATTGATACAACTGTGTGCGTCAGATCTTCTAATGTCATAGTTGTTATCAAATTATTTTTTTTTTCATTTTGTTTAATTGTCTTGTCGGTTTTACCGTCTGAAAAGTGTTCACTCATAAAAGAATGTGTTGATAATAAAACTTGTACTGTACTACTTTTTGTTGTGAATTGTGTATACATACGTCATTGTTTACAATTTCATACCTGTGTTTAAATAGTAAAAAAAAATCTGAGTTTAAGAATTTGTATATCTGATATTAAAAAGAAAGACAAATATAAACATATTTGATTGTGTCACTTATATGTTTATTTACATTTATGCATATAAAGTTTTAAATATTTATGTCCTTTAACTTAGATGATAATATAAACAGGTTTATTAAAATTAGTTGATTTCTGAAACAGCTTTGCGCGTCAGATCCTCTGATGTCATAGGTGTTTTCAGATTGATTTTTGTTTTTTGCTGTACTTGTGTTTTCATTGGCAAATCAGAATAAAATTTATATACCAAATTTTCTGAAATTGTGACTGTATGTAAAAGTGTTTGTGATTTTTTTTTTTTTTTTTTTTTTTAAATTGTTTGTGGTGTTGTGTTTTTGTGCTTGTGTTTAAAAAAAAAAGAAAAGCTTATTGTTTTGTGATAGTGCTTGTGTCTGTATTGTAATAGCCTATGTTACATATTACTTTTGTTCATCATCCCGACATTGTTCAATTCCTATACAAGTAGTAATATACAGATTATTTTTTTTGTATAAAAAGTTTATTAGATTTTGGCCATTATGTCGCAACCTATCAATATAAACACAGCTTCATTGGAACAACTTAAACAGATATCAGGAATAAGTGACAGAAGAGCACAAAAGATTATTAACAAAAGAGAAGAGAAAGGCTCCCCTCTTATTTTGGAAGACCTAAAACTTATGACAGATATTCCTAATACCATGTGGGATCCACTGATGAAGACTGGGGTTATAATATTGGAACCATCCGAAGAAATCCAAGAAGGGATCCAAGAAGATATTACGGGGAAAGCAGAAGAAAATGCTAAAGAAATTAAGAAGATGGCAGCGATGATTGAAAAATTAAAAACAAGTTTTTCAAATGCAGAGAAAGACAAAGCACTAATGAAAGCAGATTATGAACATAGGATTGCAGCTGTAAACCAGGACTTCACAGTTAAGATGAAAAACAGAGAGCATGATTACGAACAACAGTATGATAAACTTGCCAAGAGACATAAGGAAGAAATGGAAGAACTGATTGACAAAGTTAACGAAAGAGAGCTGAAATTAAATCAATCTATAGAAGAAAGAGATGAACAGATTAAAAAAATACAGATGACTATGAAGACGGAGACAGATGATAAGACGAAGTTACAGGAGATGATT
Source organism: Mytilus galloprovincialis (assembly GCF_965363235.1). Taxonomy (NCBI): domain Eukaryota; kingdom Metazoa; phylum Mollusca; class Bivalvia; order Mytilida; family Mytilidae; genus Mytilus; species Mytilus galloprovincialis. The sequence goes on from NC_134844.1 coordinate 10,724,456, forward strand.
GAAAAATGGTCATTACCAAAAGAGAAGCCTAGCATGAAACTAGCTGAAACTAAAGATGAACCTAGTTGGAAAACCAAAACCAATACACACACAGGACAGGGCAGTAAACGACAAGATGGTCCATTGCCACCTAAGATGAGCACATATGATGGTAGGAGTGACTGGCGACCGTACCTTGTTCAATTCAATCATATTGCCAATAGATATAACTGGACGAATCAAGACAGACTGGACAAGCTTATCGAATGCTTGAGAGACAGAGCACTTAAGTTTTTTACCACAATGCCAAAGTCAGTCCAGGAAGGATATCAAGCTGTTTGTAAAAAGATGGAAGACAGATTTGGAAGAAAAGACTTACCTCATGTAATAAGGAGACAACTACAAGACCTTCGTCAATTGCCAGAGGAACCTCTTGATGAGTATGCAGAGAGAACACAGGATCTTGCAACTGATGGGTTTCCAGGAACACCTGATGATTTTATTCAGATAGTTGCCACTGATGCTTTTCTGAAAGGATGCATGGACAAAAAGGCAGCTTTAACAGCAATGGATAAGGATCCTGATAGTTTGGACAAAGCACTTAAGTATGTGAAGAGTGCTGTTACCAATCAGAAAGTTATTTTAGGAAATAAAAAGCCTGAGGTTAAAAGGGTGACATTCCACGAAACAGAAACAGACGTGTATGACCCACATGGGGATCATGAATCTACAAGTGTAAGAGCTTTGTACAGAAAAGGAGCCAGTGATACTGATGTAATTAGCAGATTTGAGTCAAGACTTAAAAAGACAGAAGAAGATGTTCAGGACACAAAGACAAGCATCAAACAGATACTGGACATTTTGAAAAGGGGTAATTCAACCAATAGATTCGGACAACCACAAAGATTATCCAGTCCAGGGAGAAGTCCTATTAGAGATAATAAATGCTTTAACTGTGGTGAGGAAGGACATTTTATTGCACAATGTGAAAAACCAAAGAGTAGATCGCCACAAAGATATGGAAACAGATCAAGGTCACCATCACCAAATGTAAACAGGGAGTCTTTAAACTCCAACGGGTTGAAGAAGTAGGCCGAACTTCAACCCATCCAGGTGATACTGGAAGGCCACCAACTCTCTCTTTAGACAAACAAACTGAAGTCAATCTATATAAGACAAATATCCAAGACTCAGACGCCAAAACATTATATATTCCTGTAGGGGTGAACAGTAAGAAAACTTTCGGAGTAATAGACACAGCAGCGCAGGTGTCGGTTATAAGTAAAACATTTTTTGACCAGTTAACTTACAAACCCAAAATCAAAGGTAACATCATACTTAAAGGTGCTGGAGCTTGTTCAGAAATAAATGCAGGAATAGCAGAAAATGTAAACTTGGACATAGGCAGTTCCACAGTAAAATGGGATATGGTTGTAGCTGAAATAACAGATAATCTCATTCTTGGTATAGATTTTCTTGAGAGCCAAAAAGCAATTATTGACTTAACAGACTATTCTATCAAACTTAAAGGTGAAAAAGTTTCATCCTTTATGACTTCAAACAGACAAGACCAACAAATGAAAATATACAGAATAAAGATAAAAAAGAAGACAGTCATACCACCTGGTTCCAGTAAAGTCGCCATTGTTGAGTTAGATGAGAAACCGATGAATGATATTGTAATTCAACCAACCAATTTCATGAAGGGCCTGTTGGTTCCAAATATGCTCTGTATGGGTAAAAAACAAGTTCCTGTAATGCTAAGAAATCCAACAGAGCAATTTAAAACTCTGAAAAAGGATTTTCAGATGGGTATAGGATTAGAGATTAATGCTGTAATGGAGGAAACAGACGAAAATAGCTTAAAGTTGAATAAAATAGATATTACTCCAAAACAGTCCTTTGGCCTGAACCAGCTAAGAGAGAAGCTACCGACACATTTAAAAGAACTATTCAACCGATCACTAGCAAATTTGAACAACCAACAGTCATTGCAGCTAGTCACATTATTACTGAAGTTTCAAGATATTTTCGCTAAGGATGACCTGGATATTGGACTTTTCAATGGAGATATCCAACATAAGATAGATACTGGAAATTCCCATCCTATTAAACAGAAAATGCGAAGAACACCCCTGGGATTTGAGAAAGAAGAAGAAGAACACTTACAGCAATTGTTAGATAAAGGAATTATAGAACCATCTACTTCGGAATGGGCATCGCCACCAGTCTTAGTAAGGAAGAAAGACGGGAAGCTCAGGTACTGCATAGACTTCAGGAAGTTAAATGACGTCACTATAAAAGACGCGTTCCCGATTTCGAACATAGACACATGTTTAGACACCTTGAAAGGAACCGTTTTCATGTCGACGCTTGATATGGCCTCAGGATATTATCAGGTGAACTTAGACGAAAAAGACAGACACAAGACAGCGTTTGTTACTAAATACGGCCTATTTCAGTATACAAAACTTCCATTTGGTCTATGTAATAGTCCTGCAACATTCAGCAGAGTAATTCAGCTTGTTCTTCAAGGCCTTACCTGGAAAGAATGTCTAGCATACCTTGACGATGTAATTGTTTTAGGCAAAGATTTTGATGACCACATCTGTAGTTTAAGTGAAGTGTTTTCGAGGTTCCAGAAGTATAACTTAAAGTTAAAACCGAGCAAATGTCAGCTGCTGCAAACACAAGTGAAGTTTTTGGGGAAAATAGTCAGCGCCGATGGAGTTGCAGTGAATCCTGACAGTATAGGATCTGTAAAGAAATGGCCAACACCAAAGAACAGAAAAGAAGTAGAATCCTTTATAGGGTTTGTCAACTACCATCGTGATCACATAGAACAATTTGCCGAAATTGCGGAACCTTTACATCGACTTACTGGTCCAAAGGCAGAATTTGCATGGAATGAAGAACAAACACAGTCTTTTCAAAATCTTAAAGAAGCTTTGATAAATTCAGTGATATTAAGTTATCCAACACCTGATGACCTATTTATTCTGGATACAGATGCTTCACAAAAATCTATCGGGGCAGAATTAAGTCAGATACAAGATGGAATGGAAAGAACAGTAAGCTTCGCAAGTAAAGTCTTAACACCGGCTCAGCGGAATTATTGTACAACTAGAAAGGAATTATTGGCCATTATATGTTTTACTAGACAATTTCGTCACTATCTATTAGGTCGGACTTTTGTGATAAGAACGGACCACAACAGTTTAACCTGGTTACTAAACTTTAAAAATATTGAAGGACAACTGGCAAGATGGATAGAAGAATTGTCTCAGTATAACATGATTATACAACACAGAGCTGGAAAGAAACACATTAACGCAGATGGATTGTCAAGAATACCAGATGACATTGAAGCATGCCGTAACTACAGACCAGATGTCAATTTAGAAGAGTTACCTTGTGGAGGTTGTAAGTTTTGCACAAGGGCACGGCAACAGTGGCAAACATTTGAGGAAGAAGTGGATTTTGTCGTCCCCTTAACCATAAGAAGACTTGTTGACGACGGTTCATATAATACCAATTGGACTCCGTCATACTCTCCAGTAGAACTGCATGAAGAACAAATGAAAGATTCTGATTTAAAAACTTTAAAGAGATGGATCGAGGATAAATATGAGCCAACTAAAGCAGAACTCAAACTGGGTAGTGAAGTAGTCCGACATTTTTGGTCATTACGACAGCAAATACAGATAAAAGACAATATTTTACTTTACAAATGGGAAGATCCTATTTCGCCAAGACTCCTTTTCATGGCACCAAAACAGATGCAAAAGGAACTTCTACATGGATGTCATGATGTTGTCTCGTCTGGTCACATGGGACAATATAAAACATTAGAAAAACTGAAACAAATAGCTGTTTGGTTTAACATGACGCAATCCTGCAAACTGTATGTGAAATCATGCACTACATGTAATCTTAACAAAAAATCAACACGAACTGCCAGATCGAAGCTAGGGCAATACCATGCTGGTTTCCCCATGGAACGAGTGCACATGGACATCTTAGGGCCTCTTCCTGTTACAAAAACAGAAAGTAAATATTTGCTTATGGTAATTGATCAGTATACAAAGTGGTTAGAATGCTTCCCAATTGCAACACAGACAGCTGAAGTTGTGGCAAGAACCCTAGTGGATCATTTCTTTTCTAGATTTGGCTGTCCGATTGAGCTCCACACAGACCAAGGAAAAAACATGGATGGAAATCTAGTAAGACAGCTCTGTGAACTACTACAAATAGCCAAGACTAGAACCACACCATACCATCCGTCATCTAATGGACAAGTGGAACGGTATAACAGAACAATACTACAGACAATAAGATGTTTCATCAAAAGTAAACAACACAACTGGGATTTATTTTTACAACAACTAGTTGGAGCCGTCCGAGCAACACGTAACTCACAAACAGGATTCTCTGCTAACATGATGATGCTGGGAAGAGAAGTTTTTCAACCAATTGATGTAATTTTAGGCACTTCAAACTGGAATGCTGACAGAAAAGAAGTTCCACAATATATTAAAGATCTAGTGGAGAATTTAAACAGGGTGCATGACATTGCCAGGGATAATTTGAAGGCTTCACAGGAACGACAAAAAGGCATATACGATTTGAAATATAACCAGAATGTGTATAATGTCGGAGATGTCGTTTACAAACTCAATCAAGCTACAAAGATGGGACAGTCTGCCAAATTGAAATCTCCGTGGAAAGGACCGTATTTGATAACAGCTTGGCGTTCACCTGTATTATACAAGATAAAGGATAGGAAAACAGAATCTTGGATTCATCATGACAGAATTAAACTTTGCGAAGACAGAGAACTTCCAATCTGGATTAAAAGGATGAGGAATCAATTAATGGATCAAACGATGGATGAAGAAACCAACGAGATTTACGAATGCCCAATTGGATTGCCAGATATTTTTAAAGAAAACACTAATGTCATGAGTTCGTCAGATCCTCTGATGTCTCATTTTATTGGTGATGCTGCTATTGTGGGTGCGCCAGATCCTCTGGTGTCTCACACAGTCAGTAATTCGACTTCTTCAGAGAATAAAGCTCTAACCGACATTTGTGAGAAGAATATCAATGGGGATCTTCTTGTCCATGAAATGGATGCATCTGCTGTTGAATCTGATATGTTAAGTAGGCGGAGGCACAGGAAAAAACCTGCCTACTTATCAGACTATGTAGAAGATTAATGATTTTGTTGCAGATAATCATTATTTATGTATAATATTGTAATATAGTTATTGTTACTTAGAAAAGAAATTTTTAGCCAAAATGTAACATATTTTTAAGCTTTACTACATGTATTAATGTGTGCGCAATTTTTGCTTATAATTTTTGCTTATGATTTTTGCTTATAATTTTTTGCTTATAAAGAAACTTTTCTATATTTATTGTGTATGTCTCATCTCAATATTTTACTTATTCCTGCAGTATGCATGAAGATGATGAATTTGAGCCGGACTATGGACCTTTTGAGGATGAACTACCAAAAAATGATGCAATGTATATTCGTGCGAGTACAAAGAGATATAATAAGGGAAGAAAGTGTCCGACGTGTGCGGGAATTTTCACTAATGTCAGCAGACATGTCTTAAGAACGCATCTACCGTGGTATGTTGCCGCCCAAACTGCTTGCTGGCAGTGTAAAATACAATTTGCTCAGAATAGTGTTTTAGATGCTCATATTGCAGAATGCCATCAATCTGACATTAAGAATACAAGTATAAAGTTCACGGAAGACAAATATGAACGCTGGGTTAACTTAATGAATGGTTTGTTGGATGTTGTTTCTAAAGAACTCGAATGTGATACTCTACAAGATCTCTGCAATTTAGCTGACAAAATCTGTGTTTATCCCAAGCATTCAGAGCCCATTTTTCAGGGAAAAGATTTAAAACTGGTATCCATATTTAATGCCACGAATGAATACGGATTTGAATTTGGAAGTAAAAATATCATAGTTCAACCCCCATACAGTATACCGTTCTTGTTACATTGGCGAATATTAGCTTCATTGATACAACAAACAGAAATGGGCGAGAGCATTATTTCCGTTGAAAAAATTAAATCTTTAAGACCAGTTTTGGAGGTAAAGGAGACTCTACACCTTACGGACTCTCATTTTCATTTGGATATGCTATCAAAAAAAATAGGCACCATTTCATTACCTCATTTTTTTTGGACTTGGAGCAACAAAGATTATCAAATTTCCCATCTTATTAGCAATTACTGTTATCCCAGAAACTGGCCGTCTAGTGATTTAAGATCCAAAATTAGGCAGGATAACAGGATTAAATTAACTTTCGGCATTCACCCACGAATTGTGGAGATGGAAAACACATCAAAACTAAATGAATGGATTTCGGATTTGGAATGGCTGTTAAAAGCGAATCGAGTGGTTGCTGTCGGTGAGTGTGGTTTAGATAATAGTGGGAGGAAATGGGATGTAGAAAAACAGATCAAGTTTTTTGAAAAACAAATTGTAATTGCAGTTAAAAGAGATTTACCATTGGTTATTCATTGCAGAGGGGATGAACGTACTGATGAGATATGTTTGAATACACTTGTTCGGTTGCTGCCGAAACACTTTAAATTACACAGGCACTGTTTTAACGGAGATGAAATGATGTATCGGAAATGGAAAACGTCATTTCCAAACTGCAAATTTGGCATTTCACCTTTCATCCTAAATGACCAAAAATATCCAAAATATAGGTCTCTAGTATGTAACATGAAATTGAAGGATATTGTATTGGAGACAGATGCCCCGTATTTACATTCTGAGTTTGAGGATTTTGGCTCACCGTTGATGATAAAGGATATCTGTGAAAAATTGGCAAACATTTTTTTGTGTAGCGTAGAAGAAATAGCCAATATTACGACCAAGAACGCTACAGATGTCTACAGCATCATTTAAGTCATGGCGGATATTTTGTATATAGTACTCATTTTGTACATAGTTATTGTACATAGTTTATTGTGATCATTTTGTGACATTCTAACGTTATGGCTACATGTATTCGATTTACAGACAGTTAACTGTTTTCCAAATTAAGGATTTATTTTCCTGCATCAAACTTCAAACCGTTTGTACCATTTAGTGTCAAGTAAAAGGAATACCTATAACTTTATTCTACCGAAAGGATTCATTTCTAGGAAAGAGGGAGGAATGTTAAGAATATGGTATTCAGTATACCAGCAGTTTATTCGGAACACTTGGCTTTATCGTTATCCATTTACACTACGACGTCATACAAAGGAATTCCGGGATTCCCCATGAATTATTGGACAGTCATATAATAGTTGTTATCCTGATCGGACGTCCCCAGTTGACGAGCGGCCTAAAAGACAGCAATTGACTCAAGCCTAGGATTGTGATATTATAGGTAATATATTGCATACACTATCCCTATAAAATCATTACACATGTTGCCACAAGTTGTGGTAGCAAGTCAAACCATTGAAATTTACAGAGATCAGTTGACACCAACTGTTCTCCACAACATAATTTAATTCTATAAATAACAATGTACATATTTTTTAATCACTTGTTGTTTTCTTTCATGTAAATATCACCAAGTATTCTACTAAGTTAAAGATAAATTTTTGTTCATATTTTTTAATCATATACTCCGCGCATGCAACAGTTCGTAATCTTCAATAATAATGAAGCTGTAACTGTATATCAGAAGAAGAAGAGATAATCCTTGGTGTTCCTTATAAAGGAAGCTTATACGGAGAGAAGAAGAAGAAGAAGATTTGGAAGAAGAAGAAGAAGATTAACAGACCAACCGCCGATATAGCCGCATACTCAATATAGATTAACCAACCAATGTGGTGATGCAATTACACGAAATGGTTGCCCGTTTCAGTAATCTGCTGTAAACGAGGATGTGTCGGTAATCAGATTGAAATTTTACATTCGGTACATCTTTGTTCGTTTTACTGTGCGTATGGACAACTCGAGAAAATAACTGGAACCGGAAGTTGTTAAATGTATGTGAACGTTTTCTTGTAAGTGGAAAAGTGATATTGAATGTATATTACATTGTTTACAACATCGAATGAACCAAAACGATAACTTTATTTCACGGTATGAATATAGTAAAAGACGAATTATGAATCTCCGTCAACCACGGAGGGATAGTTTCTGTTGTTGACTGTTGTGCTCGATTCTGCTCATGAGCTAGTAAAAAATAAACCAATAATTAAACTGCATGATCAATCTGTATCTGTAGTGGTACGTGTAGAATCCTGTTTAGGCTTTTAAACATGGTTGAGAAGAGCGCCGTTGTTATGGGCGGTGTTCTTGTAGAGCGGTCTTAAATGCCTCTACAGAACCTGCATGCACAACTTTATCGGGTAGTTGGTTCCAGTGAATAGTTGTTTCCACATAAAATTAATGTTTAAACTGTGGTTTGTTGCTATTCGGTACTTTTAGTCCTCTGGTGTTATTGATGACTTGATGTTCGATGATATTGTCAGTTTCACAATTTGAATATGTTTTGGCTTTTATCGTTCATTTAGGTTGTGCTGGTATGACAAAATTGTCGGCTGGTAGAGCCAGCACCAGACCCTCAACCACCTTGTAAATCAGAATAAGAAGGAGGCTGTGTCTTCTTTCCTCTAGCGTCTCCATTTCAAGTTGGCGTCTCATGTTTGTTATGGACCCTGTTTCTCGACTCCTGTAATTTTTCTTAATGAATCGTATGCCTCTGTTTTGGATACATTCTAATTTGTAAATATCCCCTTTCATATATAGGTTCCAGATTGTTGTGCCATATTCCATTGTCGATCTTACAAGGGATGTGTATGCCACTTTCCTACATTCTTCTGGTACGTTCCTCAAGTTCCTCCTAAGAAAGCCCAAGGTGGCATTGGCTTTCTTGCTGATGTTATTTATGTGGATGCTCCATTTCAGGTCGTTTGAGATTTGGAGTCCTAAGTACGGATTCACTTGTACCTCTTGTAGGATGTGTTTGTTAAGTGTGTAGAATTTGTATGCTTTTTTGTTTATGGATAGAACATAGCACTTTTTGGCATTGAAACACATCCCCCATTTGTTGGCCCAGATTTCTAGTTGTTCCAAATCTGTTTGTAGTTTTTGTTGGTCTTGGCTATTTTTAATTGTTCTGTATAGTAGGCAATCGTCGGCAAATAGTCTTACTGATGATGTTACACTGTCTGGTAGGTCATTGATGTGGCACAAGAACAGGATTGGTCCTAAGACTGTGCCCTGGGGGACCCCAGAGTCAACTGTTGTTTCGCCAGATGATTCGCCTTCTATGATAGTTCGCATTGATCTTGCAGTTAGGAAGTTCTTAAGCCATTTGTGTGTGTTTCCTTAAATTCCATATTGATCTAACTTATGTAATAATTTGTTGTGTGGTACTGTGTCGAAAGCTTTTGAGAAATCTAATATGCCTACATGTACGTCGATTTGGTGTCCCTTGTCATGTTCTTGTAGGAAGTCGTTGATGATGGTTATGAGTTGGGTTTCACATGAGTATCCTGACCTGAAGCGGTGGTTTAAATTGGTTAGGATTTTGTTTTTTTCCAGATGTTTTAGGATGTGCCTGCATACGATGTGTTCCAAAATTTTGCTGATGACAGATGTTAATGATACAGGTCTGTAGTTTTCTGCTCGATGTTTGTCTCCTTTTTTGAAGATACTGGATATGTTCGCGTCTCTCCAGTCTTTTGGTAGTTCACCTGTGTCTAGCGAGCATTGCATTATTATTTGCAGGATGGATGCTTGTTGTTCAGCACATTCCTTAAGTATGTGGTTTGGGATGTTGTCTGGTCCAGAGGCTTTGTTTGGGTTGGTGTTTTTCAATAGTTTTTCCAGTCCCTTTTGGTCAATCGTTAATGGTGTTATGTTGATTTTAGCTCGTATTCTTGTTGTTGGTAGGTTTGTGTCTGTTGTTATTGTGAATACGGACTTGAATTGTTCTAGTAGGAGTTCGGCTTTCCCCTTGCTGTCACTGACAAGATTAGTTCTCTTTTTTAATGGTGCTTTAAATTTAAACATAATTTCAGCACCAGAACATATTACTTTAAGTACATCTTTTTTCCTATTGACAGTTGTACTGTGGAATTCACTTCCACAAAACATCATCAGTGTTAAATGAGGATAGGAATGCCCTTTAACAAGGATTTGACCTACTATTCAAATCTTTGCCTTTACCATCAGGCGCCAAACATGTATTTTTGTCTACTGAGTGTCAAATTGGTTTTAATTTTACTGTGAAAATCAAAATATCCTTATAATGTCTTAGTTGGATACTTCAGAGTAATTGTCTTTACCATTATATTTGGGAAAAAATAGTTTTTGTCGAGATCATTCTATTTTTATACAATCGCAAAAAAAATTTGCGTTGTATAATGGTATCATGTCGTCTGCGTTGTGGTCTTCGTCGTCGTTGTCTGCATCGTCTTCCGAAGACACATTTAGTTTCCGGACAATAACTTTAGTTTTAGTGAATGGATCTCTATAAATTTTTACCAGAAGGTTCAGTACCATTAAAGGATAGTTAAGATTTATTTTGGGGGTTATGGTCCCAACAGTTTAGGAATTAGGGGCCGAAAAGGGGGCCCAAATTAAGCATTTTTGTAGTTTTCAAACAATAACTTTTGTTTAAGTGTATGAATATCTATGTTGGTGTTACTTTAATCGTTTTAGAGTTATGCTCCTTTATAAATAGATTTTTCTTTAGTTTACGTTCTCTCACTTAAGTTTACCTCAACCAAATGTTATGAAACTTATACACTATACTTATCATCACAAAATACAGATCATTTTTGAATTTTGGTGGTGTCACTCTAACCATCCTAGATTTATGCCCCTTTATAAATGGAAAAATTACAAATTTTTTAGTTTCCGTTCTCTAACTTACATTTTGTAAGTTTGCCTCAACCGAATATTATAAACTTATACACAATACTTATTACCTCAAAGCAATGATCAAATTTGAATTTTGGTGGTGTCACTCTTACCATTCTAGAGTTATGCCCCTATATAACTGGAAAAGTTGCAAAAAATTTAGTTTCTGTTCTCTAACTTAAGTTTGCTTCAACCAAATGTAATCAAACTTATAAACAATGCTTATTTCCACAAAGTAAAGATTAAGATTGAATTTTGGTGGGGTCACTTTAACCATTCCTGAGTTGTGCCCCTTTATAAATGGGAAAAAAATATAAAGTTTTTAGTTTAGGTTCTCAAACTTAAGTTTGCCCCAACCAAACATTATGAGACCTTTATACAATACTTATTACAACAAAACTCAGATCAAGTACAAATTTGTGTAGCGTCACTATTACTGTTCTTGAGTTATGTCCCTTTATAATGTTATATGCAAGTAGGGGCATCATCTGTGTCCATGGGGACACATTGTCCATTTATTTATTGTCGAGCCTTCATCTTTAGTCGAACGAGACATAGCGATCCTACATTCCGTCGGTGGCGTCCACAAATATTCACTCTGTGGTTAAAGTTTTAAAAATTTTAATAATTTTCTTAACCCTTTCACCGATTGCTGCCCAGACAGAAGCTACTCTGAGACGATGGCTTCCCTGGCTACTATTTCTCAAGTGGGAGATCTTCATAATAAATGTCAATAAAAACTTGTTTGTAGTTATTTGTGTATTTATTTCATTCACTAACACCATGTTCACAGTTTTATTCATGTTTTTATAATTTTTTCCTCTTAAAATATTCAAATATTCAAATTTTCGGCATTATCTAGGTGAAATTCTCAAAATTCTGCTCTTTGACATGTATTCTGATCCCGGTAAAAAGGGACTCGTTGTCAGCTGTCTGAAGCGTGAATCCCGGTAAACCGGGACTCATCGGCGAAAGGGTTAAACTACACTGGATTTCTACCAAACTTGAACAGAAGCTTGTTTATGATTAAAGATAGTATCCAGGAGTTCCATTTTTCGGTATTCTACTTATAAATGGACTTACTTTTTCTGCGGGGAAACATTACAGTCACTCTGTGGTTAAAGTTTTTAAAATTTTAATAACTTTCTTAAACTATCCTGGGTTTGTACCAAACTTGGACATATTGGACAGAAGCTTGTTTATGATTAAATAAGATAGTAACCAGAAGTAAATTTTGTAAAAAATGAAATTCCATTTTTTTCCATATTTTATGTTTAAATGGACTTAGATTTTCTGCCAGGAAACAACACATTCACTCAGTGGTTAAAGTTTTTAAAATTTTGATTACTTTCTTGTATCTTGTATCTAGAGGGAAATTTTGTTAAAATTTTGTACCTGTGTATCTGTATTTTACTTATGAATGGACTTAGTTTTTCTGCCAGTTAACATTACATACAGTCTGCAGTTAAAGGTTTTAAAATGTTAATTAGATTCATAAACTATCCAAAAGTAGGCGAGACACTGGAACCCTTACAATTTTTTTTTATCTATGAGAATTATGTGATAATGTACATTTGTACATATTTTCAGATTTAAAGAGAGAAATGGCAACCAGAAGATCCAGAATTCATGTTAAACCTAATATTGGTGGTAAAACCTTTTCTGGTTTAAAACGTGGACAGACTAATGAAGAGAAAGGAACTAGTGTTCAAATAAGTGCAGAGCTTGCAGCAGGAGCTGCAACTGCTGTTGGTTTGAAAAAAGGTATCAGTCCAACAAAAGACTTAGGATGGTCTACAGAAGTTCCTCGAAATTCGTCAGGCAAAGTTGGTATAGTGGTATCATCTCCAAGTATAAGGGGAGATAATAAAGGAAACACAAATCAACAGGAGAACAAGAACTCTGCACACAAAACAAGTTCTGGTGTGACTAAACCAGCCTTTACAAGACTCAAAACTCTAGGGTTGAATGTTGGATCACGGGAAATTCTACACAGGAGTGAATCTAAAGAGGAAGAAAATGACAGCTCAGATGAAAATAACGATGTTAGGCCAAAGATAGTTGAGCAAAATAAAGAAAAAAGTCCAAGTAGTAAAAGGTCTCAAAGCTCTGTACTAAATAAACCTGGTACTTTTACAAAGAGATTTAATAGTAATGTCCCTAAACCTAAAACACAACTGCCATGTTCTAGTCCTGTGGATAAGATTAGTCCAAATAAAAGTTTGATCCTCTCACCACACACAGAAACATCAGTTGAAGATAAAAATGTTGAGAAAAAGATAGTTGATTCTCATGAACCAGAGAAAAATGTAGAAAATGTTAACAACCAGATCCAAGATGGTTCAGAATCTAGTCCAAAACCTTCAGTCATACAACGTCTACCATTTAGATCAAGATTTCCTAAAGCAAAACCAAACATTGAAGCTCTCAAACTTAGAAAGTGAGTATGATATGATATGTTAACTAATGGCATAGATTCACCTTTATTTCCTTATTTTTTTTAAATAAGTATCATTGGAAGTAAGGAACGCTTTACAGAAAGGTTAAATAATTCACCATTGATACATTTATATTGATTAAAACTTTAATTTTCCTGTTTGAATGGTTTTACATTAGTAATTTTTGGAGCCCTTTATAGCTTTCTGTTCTATGTGAGCCAAGGCTCTGTGTTGAAAGCTGTTGAAAGCTTTGACATAAGGCTATGATGGTTTCCTTTTTACTAATTGTGACTTGAATAGAGAGTTATATCATTGGCACTCACACCATATCTTCTTACAATGTATATCTGAATATATGTAAATGTTGTAGAATTACTGAATAGATTTAAATGACTGCAGACTTTATATACATTATATAGAATTATGAGAGTTTATTATGGAAAATTTAAATGTAAATTAATATGAATGATTAACTTACTGTAAATTTAGAAAATATTACTGGTACATTTTTTGTACATGCATTTATTACCAAGAATGAACAAAAATGTTAAATTAGTTATTGCCATTTCTAGAAAAATAGCCCGTGATAAATATCACACTGTGTGTTCTTTTTATTGGGATTCTCACATTACTTACATTTAAAAAAAAATATGATATATACAAATGTATATGATGATTCTCCAACATACAGGATTACAGGAAGATTATATATATATTTTTTTAAATAATGCATAAAAATGAAAGACTACTCAAAATATTTTCACTTCAGTTCCTTTATTTTCATGCCAGCTTGGAGATTTATAGTGAGTCTTGATGTCTTCTAAATTTAATTTGCAAAATTCCTGTTTGATTTCACAATCATCCAGTTAACCTCCAAATTATATTACAATTAAACCCACTAGCCATCTATTGAAATAGAAAATTTAAAACTCAGTACATGTATTCACTTGAAAGTTGACAAATTAGATACATGATATTATTGAAATCTTTATTTTTTTCAGTAAAAATATAAATCTGTCTGGAAGTAAAGAAGATATTTCAACTAGACCTTCATCACCACTTAAATCACCACGACTAGGAAAAATGTAAGTTTACTCATTACTAAGCTGGAATATTGGTAGATGTCATTTATATATTTTGTCTTATTATATTATAATTAGTTAATCAGTTTATGCAAAAAGCCTTATCATGAAAGTTAAAACAAAAATAAAAGAGCAGATTTATGAGAGTTAAGATGAAAGAAGAGTAAAAGAAAAAAGGGTTATAAATACATGTACTGTTATAATTTATTCAATATCATAAATATCCAATTGTTGTTCAAAGCTTCTTTACTTGTTTTAAAAATCTGTTGAGTAATTGAGAAGTCAGGCAGTATCAGAAAAATTTACACTAAATTGAGTGAAGACATTATATGCATGGTACCTATCGAACACTAAAAGTGAACTATGAACCAAAAAAGTATTGAATTACAGACTCCTGACTCAGGGGCATAAAGAATGTGAAAGGTTTAAACTTGTTAATGAGTGTCACCATCCCTCTTCCATAGGACAGCACAACATAGGAAGAAGCTGTAAAAATTAATTAGAAATGGCTCAAATCGTCATATTGACGAAAAGCACAAAAACAGCTAGCATATATATATAAAGACAAAAGACACAAAGTACCAATCTGAGAGATCTTTTAGTTGCTGAAAGCAAGTTCAAATCCAATAACAACCAATAAAGGATTCATGTTCTCCCAGACTCATGGATCAATCCCTCACACCCAACAAGTTTAGTGTAAAAACATTATAAACAGTCAGAAAAGCCCAAATTGTCTCCCTTTAATTACAGTACGTAAGTATGAACAACAATGTAATGATTTTATTTTAGTCTGCCTCCTCTAAAGTTTATAAACCACCATGCCCAGAAACCAGTCAGTCCAGTAGAAGTAGACAAATCTCAAGATACCAGTCCAGAAATTAATGTTCATACAGATGGAGCTACAGAGGCCAGGAAAAGACATTACAGTAACAGTTCTATCAGTACTGTACACAGTGATACACAGGTTAGTAGTTGCAGATCAGCAGGTTTTTTATTCAGTAAAATACCAGCCACAATCACCTGATCAAGCTGTAATAGAAATAAAAGTACTGTGTCAAAATTATCACTTCTGACACAATGATTTGTCAATATTATCTAATTGAATAAACTTCCAGTTTTCAAAAATCTCCATTTTTTAAGTTTTAAAAAATTCTATTGAAGAAAAATATCTTCCTTCTATTTCAATGGATTCTCACATCACTTATCTAAAAATCACATAGAAATATAGTAAATTTTATACAAAAAATGAAGAAACAGTGATATTTTTTTACCATTTATACATCAACTTGAATTTAAATCCAATTTATATGACAGGGATTGTTGAAGAATAACAAACAGAAGAACGGATACACTGACGAAGACGCACCAATAAATAAAAATACCATGACAATGGGGGATCTTATATACTGGAATCCTGGCAAAAATCAAATGACGTAAGTAATAGTATAATTGTAAATAAATGCTATGACTATAGGGTATCTAACATACTAGGAGAAAATAAAAATGTGAAGAAAAAATTGTAGATGAGTTACTTGTATCTGTGTGCTTCAAAATATAATGATTATTAAAGTTGATTTTTTTTGCAAGGATATCACAGAAACATTCCAGCAGTCGAAGAAAGATACCAATAGGACATTCAAATTTATAAGTAAAAAAAAAACTGCTAACCAAGACAAAAAAAATAACAAAAGTAACAATAGTTTATTAACCAACTAAGTACATTATTGCCAAAAATGACTGGTTATTAAAAATAACATATTTTCTGCAATGGCCCTGTTTTTTTCTGTAATGGCCCTGTTTTTCTGTAATGGCCCTGTATTAATGCCCAGCTTGTCTGTATTAAGCCCAGTTAGGGTTTTTAATAAAGTTAATAAAATTAAGCTGTTAAGAGTATAATACCTTTTTGTATTTTATTTAATTTAGTAACCAGCAACAAACATTAAAGAACCATATAAAGTATTCATCCTGTTTTTCAACACATAACTTCTTTCAACTTAATATCTTGGATATTTGGTATATTTAAAGCTTGATCATGGTGAAGTATGAATTATTTTTGTTCAAACTAAACTGTCATTAAAAGAGTAAGAGAGTACATCAAGTTGGCAGCAACACATACACTTTTTTCAGTTGGTTAGTAAATGTATTAAGAAATGGGTGTTTTTTATAATGGCCCTGTTATATGTCCTTGGTCAGTAATAATGGCCTCGGATGTCTGTAATGGCCCTCGGCTTTGCCTCGGGCCATTTCAGACTTCCTCGACCATTATTACAGACCTTGGACATATAACAGGGCCATAATAAAAATACCCATTCATTAATACTATAATATAAAACAGGATATAGAAAACTCAAGAATGAACAACACAAACACACATAAGTGGGAGTTGATCGCAGGTGCTCCAGAATGTAAGCTGATCCTGCTCCATATGTGGTACTCATTGTGTTGCTCACAAACCTGGCCTAATCCTGAATTAATTTGAGGAAACGACAATGGATTGTTATTACGACAAATGGAACATATCTGTCTTTTTGTGTTTGTTCCTAGAAATATAACATGGTGATATTAGAAAAAGTTTGAATAATAGAAGTTCTTCAAGGTTCTAAATTCTGCTTCAGGGAAATTTATAAAAAAATTAGCAGTTTTGTCAAACTGTTGGATTATCATGCATGTCTGTATCAAAGGCCAGTTTTCCCAAATAATTGACTAAAAACTATATGTCTAGATATAATTGATTTTAAAACACACAAAATTGTACATATTATTTTTATTTTCATAGAACCATCATTGAAACACCAAAGAAGAAAGCAAAAGTAATAGTAGAGAAAGAAAATGTTAATATTGAAGAAGAAGAAAAACCCCAAGAATCAGAAGAAGCTGATATGACAGATAGTAAAGACCCTGATATGCCTGTACCTCAAGTGAAAATAGGTCCAGATGGAAGCATTATAATTAATGAAGAAAGGTATGTAACAGATAGTAAAGACCCTGATATGCCTGTACCTCAAGTGAAAATAGGTCCAGATGGAAGCATTATAATTAATGAAGAAAGGTACGTAACAGATAGTAAAGACCCTGATATGCCTGTACCTCAAGTGAAAATAGGTCCAGATGGAAGCATTATAATTAATGAAGAAAGGTACGTAACAGATAGTAAAGACCCTGATATGCCTGTACCTCAAGTGAAAATAGGTCCAGATGGAAGCATTATAATTAATGAAGAAAGGTACGTAACAGATAGTAAAGACCCTGATATGCCTGTACCTCAAGTGAAAATAGGTCCAGATGGAAGCATTATAATTAATGAAGAAAGGTACGTAACAGATAGTAAAGACCCTGATATGCCTGTACCTCAAGTGAAAATAGGTCCAGATGGAAGCATTATAATTAATGAAGAAAGGTACGTAACAGATAGTAAAGACCCTGATATGCCTGTACCTCAAGTGAAAATAGGTCCAGATGGAAGCATTATAATTAATGAAGAAAGGTACGTAACAGATAGTAAAGACCCTGATATGCCTGTACCTCAAGTGAAAATAGGTCCGGATGGAAGCATTATAATTAATGAAGAAAGGTACGTAACAGATAGTAAAGACCCTGATATGCCTGTACCTCAAGTGAAAATAGGTCCGGATGGAAGCATTATAATTAATGAAGAAAGGTACGTAACAGATAGTAAAGACCCTGATATGCCTGTACCTCAAGTGAAAATAGGTCCGGATGGAAGCATTATAATTAATGAAGAAAGGTACGTAACAGATAGTAAAGACCCTGATATGCCTGTACCTCAAGTGAAAATAGGTCCGGATGGAAGCATTATAATTAATGAAGAAAGGTACGTAACAGATAGTAAAGACCCTGATATGCCTGTACCTCAAGTGAAAATAGGTCCGGATGGAAGCATTATAATTAATGAAGAAAGGTACGTAACAGATAGTAAAGACCCTGATATGCCTGTACCTCAAGTGAAAATAGGTCCAGATGGAAGCATTATAATTAATGAAGAAAGGTATGTAACAGATAGTAAAGACCCTGATATGCCTGTACCTCAAGTGAAAATAGGTCCAGATGGAAGCATTATAATTAATGAAGAAAGGTACGTAACAGATAGTAAAGACCCTGATATGCCTGTACCTCAAGTGAAAATAGGTCCGGATGGAAGCATTATAATTAATGAAGAAAGGTATGTAACAGATAGTAAAGACTCTGATATGCCTGTACCTCAAGTGAAAATAGGTCCGGATGGAAGCATTATAATTAATGAAGAAAGGTACGTAACAGATAGTAAAGACCCTGATATGCCTGTACCTTAATTGAAAATAGGTCCGGATGGAAGCATTATAATTAATGAAGAAAAGTATGTAACAGATAGTAAAGACCCTGATATGCCTGTACCTTAATTGAAAATAGGTCCGGATGGAAGCATTATAATTAATGAAGAAAGGTACGTAACAGATAGTAAAGACCCTGATATGCCTGTACCTTAAGTAAAAATAGGTCCGGATGCAAGCATTATAATTAATGAAGAAAGGTATGTAACAGATAATAAAGACCCTGATATGCCTGTACCTCAAGTGAAAATAGGACCAGATGGAAGCATTATAATTAACGAAGAAAGGTACCAATCAATTTACCTTTTGCATAGTTTTATAAATTATAATAAGGTTGATTTGATTTTCTGTGTTCTAACACCACTTTTAATTAGTGATGTTTGGCTATTTCATGGCAGCGGGGTTTTAACTCACAACCTCAGTGTTGACTGGCTAGTGATTACAGTACTGGTAATAACTAATTAGAACCCTCAGCCATTGAGGCTGCTGTGTAATAAGGGGTATAAAACATCTGATGATATAACAGTACCTTCAGATAATTGGCTCTTACAAATTAGGAACAGCTAATCTTAAGTATACAATACTGTCCATATTAATGAATACCCATAAGTGCAATATCTCTTTATATAAAAATGTTTTTAAATTGAATAGTTACACAATTAAAAATATTATACAATTACTGTCTTTGATGAGGTAAATATGCGGTTTTATTGACTTTTGAAAAAATTATATTCACTGAGGTCGATGGCCGAAGTGAATATCAGTTTTTCAAAAGTCAATAAAACCGCATATTTACCAAAACAAAAGACAGTAATTGTTTTATTCCATAGTCCGAGAAAAGAAAATGTAGCTAATGACAAACATATACCAATTTTTTTTTTTACATGAAACATTTTACCATAACGTTGCATGTAAAAGCGCGTGACGTTTAGCGCGGTGAATAACACTTTCTCAGGTGAATATGCTTTTTTATTCAAAATCCAATTCATATAGAGAAACCTACTAAAATAATACCAATATGGAATAATACAGATTATACAAACAGTTAATGTTGTAATACTTTCAGTTTGATTATAAAGAAAAAAGATGAATCACCTGTGGCTGAACTGATAGAAGAAACAGGGAGTACAGCTACATATAATAGCTTTAGAAAACCACTCAGTAGAATTGCCTGGTCTGAATGGGGTATGTCTAAATTTTTAACAGATTCATAGGTTAGCTTCAGAAAACCAAAAGAAATTGACAATATCATTTCAGAAATATTAAAAACAATGAAAAGCCCTAACTGATTCCACAAATTATGACATCATGGACCACTCCATAAAAAAACTGGGGGTGATCTCAGATGCTCTAGAAAGAAATCCAGTACATTTATGGCACCTGTCATAATGTTCAGTTGGTGATAAGTTTCATTATTAAGATGGCTCGGGACTATTCGACTGCACATAATTTCACGCATGAGTTACAAAAGTATTTGTCTTAAATTCGATATAATTTTTTTTAATATTTTGATTGATTAGAAATGTTAAATCATTGTAGTTATGTGACTAATAGAATATTTTCGTTATTATCCGTATTTGTTAAAGGGTCAAAATGACATTTCACCCACTTTCACCATTTTCCTGCCAAAATTTGGGTTTTAAGGTAGATACATGGTATACCGCCATCTTGGATTGTACAATCACAGTAAAAAGTCGGTCTAGTTATTTGCCTAAATCTGCAAATTTAGGGACAGATTTGCAATTTAAAGGTTAGACTGTTTAATGATTTAAAGAAAACTTGGTAATTTTTTGTATAATAAAAAATATATAAACAAATATCATTTTTTTTTGTTTTTAGAATCATTTTTTTCAAATGGGCCATTTAAGGGAAGATAACTCTTTTAGTAAAAAATTTATACTGGACTGATAGGGAAATTTTTTCTTTTTACTTTTAGCAAGAAAACAAGTTCGGTGACACCATTTTTTCTTTTTATTTTCTTAAAATATATTACAAAAACTATCTTTTCACAATTTATTTCAAAATTCTATCTCATAGAATTTTTTTTATGCACACAAATGTGTTTTTCCATGAACAATCTAACCAAATTTAGGCAATTTTCAACGACATATAGCTTGAAAAATAGCACGGTGACCCATACTTTTTATTATATTTTTGAAAAAAGCATAGTAAAATCTTCATTTTGGCTAAGTATAAGAAAATTCTGTCTCAAAAAACATTTACTTATGATCTACCTTAAGGCAAAATATTTTTATTTCCTTATCAGTGACCTATGTTTTTTATTGGCTAATTCTTTGAAACTATATTCCAGCTTTTCATATTAAAAGTTTTGGACCAATTGTCATAGAAAGTTTTTTGATATTCCGATAAAAATATGTCAACACCTCTATTTTCCCTACCATTTCATTAAAAAATGGTCCCTTTTACATACCTGTTTAAAAGTAAAGTTTTGAGCTTCAATGGTCCGTGACCCCCTATTTTTTTTCGACCAATTTGATTCATTTTCTTTAAAGAATAAAATAACCAAAAATATGGCACTTCTGATAGAAACTTCGAATAGGCCCGAGACACCTTAAGTTGCATTTTACAATATTCCTTTCCATTTTCATTCAATTTTTACCTGTGAAGCAGCTTTCAACTTAATTTTACATCATTTTAACAAAAATCACACAGCGTAAACACTAAACACTAAAATCAGATTTTATTTGGTATATTGAATGGAAATCTTAGGTGTGAATAGTATGACTGCTCCAATCTTCAGTTTGTGTTTTATTAGATTAGTTGATATATTGCAAGTCAAGTATCAATAATTACAATGTATCTATGTTTTATGCAAGAATTGTTTAATCCAACAGAGACAGAGAAGTTTTATAGAGCGTTGAGTTATATAGGGACAGATTTCTTACTATTGATTTATTTTACAGAGACAGAGAAGTTTTATAGAGCATTGAGTTATATAGGGACAGAATTCTTACTATTGATTTATTTTACAGAGACAGAGAAGTTTTATAGGGCATTGAGTTATATTGGGACAGATTTCTCACTGATGGTCAAACTATTTAAAAGAAGAACGAGATATGACATCAAGGTAAAGTATATTTTAACTAAGAATAATGATTATCTGTATTACATAACACTACACAGGGCCCTCTGTCATAAAACTTTACACAGTGCTCGGAGTACAATTTTTTTGCTCTGAACACAAAATCCAATATTTCAATTGGTTGATTTGTGAATCTGAGTACGAAAATTGTGCTTGACAATTTTATGACAACCAGCCCGGAGCATATGCTTTACAACTCAAAACATGTGTATATAAATTTGAGATATGGTGTAATTACAAATTACACAGCCATCTGTCTAACACACCTGGAAAGTAATTCCATTTAATTTATTTCAGTTTATGTCATTAATAACATATTTTAAGTAATAAAGATATGTTAAAGAATTTTTTGTTAGTCAACTCAGCATTTCACTCACATAGTTAACATCATGTTATTTAAATCTTTTTAAGTTTGTGATTGAAACAGCTGCTTCAAATTACTGTAAATTCAGAAATTACTGCAATTTTTGCAGAATGAACAACAATGCAAGATTAATTATTGCGATTTCTAGAAAAATGTGTATAAAGATATCGATGTATGTATCAGACATCAGAATAGAAGCTCTTATTATTGCAATTCTCACCCAGTCACATTATTAGCATTCATGAAAACCTTCAATAATTTCTGAATTTATAGTAACCTTTCAATACTTTTCCCTATGTTACAGACCAAGTTTAAAAGAGAAGATAAGCTAAACAGAAACAAAGTGGAACTGGCTCTCAGTAAGTAGAAATTGCAGTAAATTGTTAGAAGATTGCTGTCTCCGGAATATCAAGTGACAAATGTTTGACGCATTTCAGAACTGCTTCAAAACAAATTTGAGCCAGCACTGGCAGCAGGACTTTTTTTCAATCCCATTTTTAATCTCTAAAAACAATCAAGTAAATCTTTGTGGAATTAAAGATTTTAAGAAGATTACTCAGAACATTTGATGTGTATTCCATGAACTGAAATTAGTTGGTACAGTGATAGATCTGTCAAGTTACTGTGTGTGGAACATCAGTGGATTTCCATTTGCGCTTTACTGGTTATCATCAAAATAACATACAGAAAGATTCTAACAGAGACTGAAAAACTAAAATCTGTGGTTAATTTCATCAAGCAGCATTGAGTGAAGTCCTTCTCACATTATTTTACAGTTTATCTGTTAGTCCAACAAGGAAATCTTAGCTGTCAATTATGAATTAAGTGATTGTATTGAATTTGACCAAGAGTTTAGCTATTTTTGGCATTAGTTAATAGCACATGCTGTGGATTCATTTATTTTTGTGGGTATAAATTTTTGTTGATTGAGGAAAACTTGCATATTCGTTGATATTCAATTTCGTGGTTTTGGCAAAGTTTGGATACATTCCTTCAGACAATTTATAATTAGTTGAACATTTAAATTGGTGGTTCTCCTGTACCCATGATAATTAGTATCCAACGAATATTAATGAATCCACATATGTTTTAATTTATTTCACAGAGAACAAAAAACCATTTGATATGTCATTCTTTGCAAAAGAAGAAAAACTTGAAGCGATTGAAACAGAGAGGAAGAAGAAAGAAGATGAAGAAAAATTGAAGAAAACTAAAGAAATGAGACAGGAAAAGAAGAGAGAGAAAAATGCACAGAAAGAGAAACATAAGGAGAAAGAAGGTAAGATTAAGAGAAGCTTTTGGTGAGAATATAAAAATATCAATGACTTTTATACTTTAAAAAGAGAAATTACGCAATTGTATAAATACATTACTGTAGGTCTTTGGATGCATTCCAATCACAGTGTACCACAAACAGTGTGAAATTGGACAGCCTACTGCTATAGGAAATACAATGTCCAGCTGGTAATTGTCAGCCATGATTACGATAGGAAGATATTAATGTGGTACAAATATGAGCTCTGCTTTGTACCAGATTTGAAACACTGATATTCACTAGCTAGCTAACAATGTAACATTGCAACAAAAGACAATGTCATCAATTTTTGTATAAATAAATTTATTTTGTGTTTAGGGGAGTAGCAGCAAATAAATTAAGTCAGGCAGTAAGAGAAAAACTCAGGACCTCAGTGCCAGATCTAGGGGGTGGGTTCCAGGGGTTGGACCCCCTTTTTTTTAACGATCAATGCATTTGAATAAGTACGTATGGTTGAACACTGTCTTTATCCTGGGTTGGGAACCCCCCTTTTGAAAATGGCTGGATCCACCTCTAGACCTGCTGTAGTAAAAGTGATAAATTACCTTAAGATGGTTAGCAACACAAAATACATTGTATTCCACTATCAGTGGAGAAGATGCAAAGCAAAGGAATATATTGTTTTATTATATTTTTTCAAGTCAAATGTATGTCAAAATTATTTTGGTCTGTTTGTTTGGAGAAATTCATATAACTTATAGTAATTGCCTTCATTCCTGTAATAACCTTAGAATATTAATTTCCAGAAAAACCAACAGCAAGAAAAAGTACAAGACCAAGAAAAAATATCTACTATGATTACGAGGATGCTACAGAAGGGGATGTGTCAGAAATAGAATCAACACCACCCACACCTGTAAAGACACCTATAAGGTATGGATTTAGCTATTGAGTCCCATGGAAATATTAATTATATGGAAAATTGCATGGGCAGCATGCATGTGTACAATTTTTTCCAGATTTTTATCAAATTTATATGAGCAATGTCTTAGACAAGTTCCAAAATCAGTGCTGCTCAAATATTTTTTTAAGAGTTATGCCCCTTGGCAACAAGCCTTCATTTCTCTAAGGTATTTGTAGAAAGTTTTAAAGAAGAAAAATAATTTTAGTTATTGCACTTTGGTAGATAAATTATGTGCAAGGCAGAAGACATTAGAATTATGTTTTTTTTTTATTGAGACTTGATTGTTGAAAAACAGTCAATAAAAAAATACTTGAATTTTAATTGTATTTATCTAAACCTTTGCAGGAGATTGATGTAAACAATATTTTATTATGAATAATACAAGTATATTTTATAAACACATTCACAATTAGGATTCAGAAACAGGAGATTGGATATCATGTTGTTATAAGAAGCTTGTACATATAAAATGTCTCCAAATTACTTTCCACAAAAGGAGATATATTGCTTTATCCTAGCTACAATAAATGTTATGGAATTTATTTTTCTCTTTTTGCAGAATTCCATTCAAGCGATATGAAAATGCTCCTTTTGTCCCGCCATTTTGTTTATCACAAGATGAAGATGACGACAGTGACATTATGGAATTACAGGTCACTATGAGTGATTCAGAAATCTTGTCACCACAAAAACAAACAAGGTCAGAGGTCAGTTCACAAATGGAGAGATCGGTTAATATTAATCCTGCTACATTTGCTTCCAAAATCAACTCTGAAATGGAGGGATCAATAGCTATTAATCCTGCTGAATTCCCTCCAAATGCCAATGTGCAAATTACCCATGATGCAAATAATTCACCTTTGGTTCTTGTCTATCACACTCCAGAGGATGGCAAAGGAGAAACTGTAATTCATGTATACCAACTTCAAAATCAACCAATTGGAAATCTACAAATTCCATTAGATGGGGCATCAAATATTGTGGAATTGCCAAGCAATCTGCAGTCAGCTGCTGGTACTAGCTCAGCCAATGGCAAGTCATTTTGTATTCAGGCACAAACAGATGAGCCAATGGAAGAACTGGAGAGTGGTGACAATCTTCCCTTTATAATTGCCACAGGGGAAGATAACCCACAATCATTACTTCTACCTCAGGGTATGAACAGGGAACCATCATCAGATCATGACAATGAGGATTATATAAATATTATTGACATTAATGCCAGTAAAATTTCAACACCAGGGAAGAATCTAGAATCTAAAGAACATGATGTTTCAGACAACTCTATGTATCAGGTAGTCACTGTAAATCAAGACACTGACCTTGACAATGACGATTCAAGGTCATCTCCAAGTGTTAGTATTGACAATGAATTTGTGGCCTCTGATGTTGATCAGAAGTATATTGAACATGAAGACAAAGAAACAAGGAAAGGGAAGAGATGATGTTATATTCAAATTATGTTTACTTTGAGCATTAAGATTTTTTAACAGAAACACTTCACAAAAATTTGGAATTTTGATTACAGCTTTGTCATATATATAAAAGTAATGTATTGAAGATAAAGTATTTACAAAATTTAGACTTTAGAATTTAAAAAAAGAAAAATCTTAAATGTTCACCACACATAATTGAATGCATATGAGCTTTATTATTCTATTTTTATATTACTCATACACATCAAATCTCACTTGAATATCCTCTTAATATTGCACATCCTAGAAAGTAATGAAAACCTAACTGTAACTACCTAATGTACAAAATATACTTAGGTCAGTTGTTTCTAAATTCTTATATTTACTACCTCTATTTAAAATAAGGAAAGCTTATATACTTGTCGATTTCAGTGATAACAATATTCGGTACAAATTTCTCCCTATACTATTGACTTTTTTACTTGATAAGAGGAATGAAATTGTGACATAAGCTTACTTGCTTATTCTTATTTAATATCAATGATATCAATATATAGATTGTTGTCTTCAAAGATTTCTCTCTATGTATGTTGAACTTTTGATTTTGTTTTAATAATTTATAATGCAGTTGATGATAAAGAACCAAAATCATTGATTTTAAATAATTTTTTAAAGTTTTTTTTTTTGTCTTAAAATTGTTAAATTTGTATTTGTATTTTATGAATTATGGTGATACATGTTATACATGTATTGATATTAATTGTCTAGTTGTTAGTGTCATCAGTTATCTAGAAATAATAAATAAACATAAATTATTATTGATTTAATTTTACACTTACACCATACATACAAATATAAGTTAGCCTATTGCTAGTGGCATCTGCAAAACAAACCTCATTATGAAAACTGAACATTGACAAATGAACCGTAACAAGATGCTTCGCAGGTCGCAGCTTTATAAGACAACAAAAGTCAAATCCTGAACAGTTGGGGCAAGTATGGACACAACATTCAAGCTTGATACAGCTCTGAATTTGGATTTTGATTGAATAGTTGACACAGCATAGGTTTCTGACACAGAATAAATGTGGTCTAATGAACTTAAAAAAAAATTATTTTTTTTGGGCTTTTGAGCAATACAATATGCTGTTGAATATAAATCCCCTAAAAAAAAAAGTATTTGAAGAAAAATTCTTTTTAATTTCTGAAATCTGAAATGAGAAAATTTTACCCCACACCCTCCCCATTTTTTCCCCTATAACCATCTCTTTGTAGTATGGAAACTTGTGGTATCATTTCAGAGAGATTTATACACTTAAACACAAGTTATTGACTGAAAACTACAAAAATGCTTATTTGGGCCCCTATTTTGGCCCCTCACTTATTGAAACCCCTCTTGGAGCAAGAACCCCAAAACTCAATTCCAGCCTTTCCTTTGTAGTAAGAAACTTTGTAGTATAATTTCAGAGAGATCTATACACTTAAACACAAGTTATTGTCTAAACTAGAAAAATGCTTCTTTTTGGCCCTTTATTCCTAAATATTCAGGGATATTAACCCCAAAGTGACACCAAGCCTTCCCTTCATTATATGGAACCTTGTGGTACAATGTCAGAGAGATCCATACAGTTAAACATCAGTTATTGATCCAAAACATTAAAAATGCTTGTTTTTTTGGCCCTTAATTCCTAGACTGTTTGCCCCACAACCCTTAAAATTAATCCCAACCTTCCACTTGATGGTATGAACATTGTGGTACAATTTCAGAGTAATTGAAATACTTATACACAACTTATTGTCATGAAACTAGATAAATGTATGTTTTGGGCCCCTAATTCGGAAACCGATGGGACCATAACCCCCAAAATCAATCCCAACATTCCTTTTGTGGTTATATACATTGTGTTAAAATTTTATTGATTTCTATTTACTTATACTAATATATATATATTATTATCTGGAAATCATCCATCTTTGGACGACACCAACGACAATGGGATACCAATATACGACCGCAAAATTTTTTGCAGTCGTATAAAAATAAGGTAAATTTCAGATAAACCGTACTAGTCAATATGTACACTATATGCAAACATTCCATACAGCTGCATAGAGTCCTTTCTGTCAAAGCATCCTGGAGCGCCACACCTAAGATTTAGTTGACCAATTGCCTAAAATATCTTAAAAAATCATGAAAACTTAACTTTGATCAATAAACCATGAAAAGAGTGCACAGGCTGAAATGTCTTGCCTTCTTTACTAATCATTAATATTATGTTGATAGTCCTAAATATAAAGCTTTCACAACTATTACATCAAATTAACATGATCCAAGAAAATGAGGTCAAGGTCATATAACCCAAACAAGAAATACATGTACACCTTACAATCATTCAGTACACAGAATAGAGTTGACCTATGGCATACAGTTTCTATGAAACACATTTAAGCTAGAAAACTAAACTTTGACCAATAAACCATGAAAATGAGTTCATGGTCAGATGAACAATGCCAGACATGTACAGCTTACAATTCTTCCATACAACAAATATAGTTGACCTATTGCTTATAGTTTCAGAAAAATAGACCAAAACACAAAACTTAACACTGTGCAATGAACCATGAAAATAAGGTCAAGGTGAAATGAAACCTGCAAGACTGACATGTATATCATAAAATATTTTTCCATGCAATAAATATAGTTAAACTACTGAATATAGTATTAGAAAAAAAAAAGACCAAAACTCAAAAACTTAACTCTGACCACTGCACCATGAACCAGGTGCTCCGCAGGGCGCAGCTTTATACGACCGCAGAGGTCGAACCCTGAACAGTTGGGGCAAGTATGGACAAAACATTCAAGCGTGATACAGCTCTGAATTTGGATTGTGATCAAATTTTTGACATTACATGGGTTTTTTTTACACAAAACAAATGTCAAGATTTTACAAATCAATTAAAGATTTCTTCTTCAAACTTTTTAAATCTAAAATTAAATAGTTGATCATGACACAGCATAGGTTTCTGACACAGAACGAATGTGGTCTAATGAACTTAAAAGTTTTTTTTTTGCCTTTGAGCAATTCACTATACTGTTGAATATTAATCCTCTCAAAAAAATGTTTGAAGAAAATTTCTTTTTATTTATGAAATCTGAAATGAGAAAAATTTAAACCCCCCCCCCCTTTTTTTTCACATCCCCGTTTCCCTTTTTCCAAAACTGATATCAATTCAAATTTCTAATGGAGTTTGCAACAATAACTACTCTTTTAAATACATCATAAAATATTAAAATGTAAAATAAAGTGCTTGTTATCACTGAATGGTAAAGATTGGTTGGTAGTAAAAGTGAATATACAACTTCATCAGCAACATTTTATATTGGCAAATTTCCAATGAAGTTATTTACATAAAGTTATTGGCAAATAAAAATAGAAAATGACATCATAGTCATGTCTGGCAAATGTCCAACATACATTATCTAAAAACATTTTAGATAAGATAAGGAAAAAAAGCTTCATCAGCAACATTTTATATTGGCAAATTTCCAATGAAGTTATTTACATAAAGTTATTGGCAAATAAAAATAGAAAATGACATCATAGTCATGTCTGGCAAATTTCCAACATATATTATCAACTACTATTCTATACAAAGAAAGATAACTCCAATTGAAAATTAATTGCTATTGCACAATATTGTGCAATTAGATATTTCTTGCTATTGTGCAATACTGTGCAATTGAAAATTTCTTGCTATTGCACAATACTTGATATGGAATCCTGATTTGGACCAACTTGAAAACAGGGCCCATAATCAAAAATCAAAGTTCATATTTAGATAAAGCATATCAAATAAGCCCAAGAATTTAATTTTTGTTAAAATCAAACTTAGTTTAATTTTGGACCCTTTGGACCTTAATGTAGACCAATTTGAAAACTGGACCAAAAATTAAGAATCTACATACACAGTTAGATTTGGCATATCAAAGAACCCATTTATTCAATTTTTGATGAAATCAAACAAAGTTTAATTTTGGACCCCCATTTGGACCAACTTGAAAACTAGGCCAATAATTAAAAATCTAAGTACATTTTTAAATTCAGTATATTTTTAAATTCAGTATATCAAAGAACCCCAAGGATTCAATTTTTGTTAAAATCAAACTAAGTTTAATTTTGGACCCTTTGGACCTTAATGTAGACCAATTTGAAAACGGCACCAAAAATTAAGAATCTACATACATAGTTAGATTCGGCATATCAAAGAACCCCAATTATTCAATTTTTGATGAAATCACACAAAGTTCAATTTTGGACCCTTTGGGCCCCTTATTCCTAAACTGTTAGGACCAAAACTCCCAAAATCAAACCCAACCTTCCTTTTATGGTCATAAACCTTGTGTTTAAATTTCATAGATTTCTATTTACTTATACTAAAGTTATGGTGCAAAAACCAAAAATAATGCTTATTTGGGCCCCTTTTTGGCCCCTAATTCATTAACTGTTGTGACCTCAACTCCAAAAATCAATCCCAACCTTCCTTTTGTGGTCATAAACCTTGTGTTAAAATTTCATTGATTTCTATTTACTTATACTAAATTTATTGTGCGAAAACCAAGAATAATGCTTATTTGGGCCCTTTTTTGGCCCTTATTTCCTAAACTGTTGGAACCAAAACTCCCAAAATCAATCCCAACCTTCCTTTTGTGGTCATAAACCTTGTGTCAAAATTTCATAGATTTCTATTCACTTAAACTAAAGTTATAGTGGGAAAACCAAGAAAATGCTTATTTGGGCCCTTTTTGGCCCCTAATTCCTAAAATGTTGGGACCAAAACTCCCAAAATCAATCCCAACCTTCCTTTTGTGGTCATAAACCTTATGTTAAAATTTCATTGATTTCTATTCACTTTTACTAAAGTTAGAGTGCGAAAACTAAAAGTATTCGGACGACGACGCCAACGTGATAGCAATATACGACCAAAAAATTAAAATTTTTGCGGTCGTATAAAAATGAAGCCAAGGTAAGATGACACCTGTCAGCTAGACATGTACATCTTACAATCATTCCATACACCAAATCTAGTAGACCTATTACATAAAATATAACAAAAACGGACCAAAACACCAAAACTTAACTATAACCACTAACCAATGATAATGAGGTCAAGGTCAGAAGACATCTGCCTGTTGGACATGTACATCGTAACAGTCCTTCCATACAACGAATACAGTAGACCTATTGATTATAGTAACTGAGATATGGACTTGACCACCAAAACTTAAGTTTGTTCACTGATCCATGGAATGAGGTCAAGGTCAATTGAAAACTGTCTGACAGGCATGAGGACCTTGCAAGGTAAGCACAAACCAAATATAGATATCCTATTACTCATAATAAGAGAGAAATTAACATTACAAAAAATATTGTAATTTTTTTTAAGTCACTGAATCATGAAAATGAGGTCAAGGACAATGGACATGTAACACATGGAAACTTTTTAATATGAGGCATATATAAACAAAGTATGAAGCATCCAGGTTTCCAACTTCTAAAATATAAAGCGTTTAAGACGTTAGCTAACACCACCACCGCCAGATCAATATTCCTATGTCAAGCTTACTGCGGCAAGTCGCAGGCTCAACAAAAATGAGGTCAAGGTCAAATGAAACCTGCCAGACAGTCATTTCATACACCAAATATAGTTGATCCATCACATACAGTATTTTACATGACAAAAAAAAAAATCAAGTTGTTGCTAGAAACAATAAGTGATGTGCTATCAAACATGTAAAACCTTACCTCATTCTTTATGTGCATGACCTTACCTCATTCTTTATGTGCATGACCCAAGTCAGGAGCCTGTTATGCACTGGTTGTTGTTGGTACATGTCTGTCATATTTGTATTTGTAAATTGCTGAGGTTTTGTTTATAAATCAGGCTGATAAATTTCTCAATTGAATTGTTTGATATTTTTCATGTAGGGTCTTTAGCAGACAGCAGACTATACGGTATGGTTTTATATCACTGTTGAAGGCTGTTCTGTTACCCATTAATGCTTATATCCACTTCACTTGAACTTTGAACTCATTGTAGTTAACTAATTGGCAATCATACCTTATCTCCCTATTTTATACTGAGCCATGATAATGAGGTCAAGGATAACAGACATGTGACGGATAAAAACTTCTGAACATAAGGCATCTGCATACAAATTTTGAAGCTACAAGGTTTTCTACCGTCTGAAATATAAAGTTTTTAACAAAATGTTAACATCACCCTCTAGATAGCAATTTCTGTCTGGCATTCTGTGACTTTCATCATAGGAGACTAAATCAGCAATTTTATTTTAGGTTTTGGGTAATACAATATTCAAATTCAAGCACTTTCATTTTGACCCTGTGAGTCCAACAAAAACAGGAATAGTTGACCCTACAACTCCTGTGTTTCTCTAGAAGATAAATATTGTAAGGTAAAAGGTGCTTTGTTTGAAACTATAAACCAGTATACTGAAACAAATATTAATTATGGTGAGTTTCATAGCACTATTGTAGCGTCAAGAGATGTCCATCACATGAAGTGTACACAGATGTCTTGATTTTTTTTGTAGTTCGGTTGCTGCCTCGGACTTCTTCCCTATAATTATTTATTCACATAATCGTGGATTCATTATTATTCGTTAAATACCAATTTTTGTGGGTACAGTTGAACCACAAAATTGAATGTTCAACGAAAAATTTGACAAGTTGTCTTAAGGCTTGTATGCAGACTTAGGCGACACCACGAAATCTTAAATCCACTGTATATGTAAGTTACCTTTATCAACGAAAATAAATGAATCAACAGAAGCTTAAAATATAACAGTAAAATAAAATCCAATGCCTGTATTTATTTATTTCAATATTTGACAACAGTATCATTTTTGTCTTTTTTTAAACAATAAGCACTTCAGATGGTATTTCTTAAACAGTTCTCCTTATTGTGCCCCAACTTGTTGAGTACGTAGCATGTCCAGCTGCTTCAAACTGGTTTGAACTGTATCCAGGTTGTCTCTCCAGTGTAACAGACTTTGTTGAATCATCTGCCAATGTTGTCTGCCAAACTGTCGATGGATAGAGGAATGGATCACAACTTTCTTCTGCATCTGGTCAATCTTCACTCGCACTGACTTGGTTCTTAAAACTACAGAAATGAACAAAATGTCAGACATTTAAAAAAATATTTCTTGAAAGTGAGATACACAATTTCTTAAAGAAAAATTACAGTTTGGTTTACAGTTATCAAAACCTGTGTATAGATACATTTATTTTCGAGGGTACCAATTTTTCGTGGATGAGGGAAAACTTGTATGTTGGTGGGCATCTAATTTTGTGGTTTTGCCCAGGTCTGCATACAAGCCTATTGAAGATTTGTTATTCTTTGAACATTTAATTTCGTGGTTTACCTGTACCCACGAAATCCACAAAATTGGTATCCACTGAATAATAATGAATCCACAGTACCCTTGTGTTGTCAACTACCATGTATATGATTGAAAATGACCAATAGTATATTAAGTTACACCAGTTGAAAAATTAAAATTTATTTATGTTGTGGTTTTATAAAAATGTCATTTTCCATGCATATTTCTCTTGTGGTTTAAACATTTCTCATAGTAATTTTATAAGTAATTTGTAATTTTGAGAATTTTGAAAACAGACTTTGATGATCTTGTATATAATACCTAGGCCATTCTTCCATAAATGACAAATGGAAAACTGTAAGACCATTTAAACTCTGAAGTAATTAATTTTTTAGCTCACCTGGCCCGAAGGCTCATCAGGTCAAGATCTATCTGCCCTGAAATTTTCAGATGAATCGAACAACCCGTTGTTGGGTTGCTGCCCCTGAATTGATAATTTTAAGGAAATTTTGCTGTTTTTGGTTATTATCTTGAATATTATTATAGATAGAGATAAACTGTAAACAGCAATAATGTTCAGCAAAGTAAGATCTACAAATAAGTCAACATGACCAAAATGGTCAGTTGACCACTTTAGGAGTTATTGCCCTTTATAGTCAATTTTTAACCATTTTTCGTAAATCTTAGTAATCTTTTAGAAAAATCTTCTTCTCTGAAACTACTGGGCCAAATTTAACCAAACTTGGCCATAATCATCATTGGGTTATCTAGTTTAAACCAACCAACCAAGATGGCCCCCATGGCTAAAAATAGAACATAGGGGTAAAATGCAGTTTTTGGCTTATAACTCAAAAACCAAAGCATTAAGAGCAAATCTGACAGGAAGTAAAATTGTTGATCAGGTCACGATCTATCTGCCCTGGAATTTTCAGATGAATCGGATAATCGGTTGTTAGGTTGCTGCCCCTGAATTGGTAATTTTGAGGAAATTTTGCTGTTTTTTTTTGTTATCTTGAATATTATTATAGATAGAGATAAACTGTAAACAGCAATAATGTACAGCAAAGTAAGAACTAAAAATAAGTCACTATGACTAAAATAGTCAATTGACCCCTAAGGAGTTATTGCCCTTCATAGTCAATTTTTAACAATTTTTCTTAAAATTTGAAGATTTTCAATAACATTTTCCACAGAAAGTACTGTTATAGATAGAGATAATTATAAGCAGCAAGAATGTTTAGTAAAGTAAGATCTACAAACACATCACCATCACCAAAACACAATTTTGTCATGAATCCATCTGTGTCCATTGTTTAATATTCACATAGACCAAGGTGAGCGACACAGGCTCTTTAGAGCCTCTACTTTTTCTGAAGATCTGAATTCTGCTTTAAGTGACATGTATAGTCTTTCAAGACAGTTAGTTGTGCCCCTGTGATTTTCAAAAGGTTTTATATTTACTTTTGCGTAAATATGGGATATGATATGTTATTGAGAACTTACTGTCAATAATAAACTCTTCAATGTCTGACTCCTGAAGATCTAACTCTTTTTGGATGACGTTATAGTCTAACTCCTTTTTATTTTCTGACATCTGCATAAACGTCAACATTCTCATCTTACGTAAGTTCTGGTCATGTGATAAACCTATAAATAATGAGACAAAAAAATCATTAGCAAGTTCAGATAACTTGGTGTATGTCCACTGCTGTAAACACATCTCGAGAATATTATTTGCAAATACTGTAGTGTTGACAAATTCTAATCATAGTAATGAGATAGCTATATTGTTGCTATGTCTACTGTACCACAGCTGACTAATTGAACTACAAGACATTTTTTTTTTTAAATTCTGTTAAATTATCAATGTACACCAAATAAATTTATGTTACTTCAGTTGTAATGCAAAAGTCATAATTGAAGTTCATATTGAAAATTAACAAAAAAACATGAACTGTTTATGGGTGTTGCTACTTGCTCCAACAACTGACACAATGTAATATCTGAAATTGATATTGCATAAAAATCACAGAGCAGACAAAAACTTAGAAACTATTAGTTAGGTAAATTCTGACATTCCTGTTTACCAGCTGTGTACTGTAGTTTCATTTTCAATTATCATTTTACATACCCATTACAGGCCTTGAAATCAGGGCTTCCAAAAAATATTTGAGCCAGCCGGACATTTTAAATCTGATCCCGATTTTAATCCCTTAAGACTTAGTCACAAAAGGCAATTATGGTAATCAGATGGCCATTCCAAATTATTATGATTGACATTAGATTAAAAAAAATGATTTTAAACTTTACTTTGATATGAATTTGATGTTCAGATGTAAACTGTTAAATTGGCAGTGCATCATTCAAAGTGTGCATATCAGCGTGCTCATATCTGTATCTGCCCAAGACTCTTTATTTGTGCAAAATGACATTGTCAAAAACTTTACTTTGGTTTTTAAAATCACATTTTTCTCAAACCGGATGTTGACTTGACAATGGTAAAACATGGACCATAAACGGATACGTAAAATCCGTGTACGTTTACTAAGCTTGACTGAGTGAAGAAGCTCTTTCCAAGTTATTTCTTCAACAAAATACTTATAATGAACGTTAGATACAGGTATCAATGATAATTCAGCATTTTTGAAGAAATGTAGAATGCATAATAAATTTCCCACCTGTGCACATGCACACACGTGTTCTAGTTCAGACAACGTAGTTCTGACGATTTTTCATTTAAAACCTTTTTAACTTTTTCATCAAATCATGGGATAAACTACTTTCTTATAATTTTAATCTTTTGGACTAAATCAATTAAAAACAAACCGCTGAAATGAAAGAAAACAATTGTGAATAGACCGATCAATTTATAAAATGTCCGGTACTGAAAATAGTTCACCTGTAAACTGAACAGGTCGATTTCAGCTGTCCAACAACTAATTAGCCTTGATTAAAATTAGGAAGTATTGAAGTAGGGATTGTTTTGATAGTAATTAATCATCATGTCACTTTTATGACTGGAAATGTGTGGATGTTAAAGGCAAAAGGTTATGTCAAAAAGATCGTGAATTATGTTAAAATGACCGAAAAAGCCTTGAAAACTAAAAAGTATATGACCGTTTTATGCTTTGCCCAGCCGGACTTTTACCGGACATTAAACAAATGTCCGGAATATATGACCGTTTTGGAAGCCCTGCTTGAAATATCAGTAATATTTACTTCAAAGATTTGACAAAGTGATAATTTTTTTTATTGAACTGTTGGTACTATATCAGTAATATTTACCTAATGACTTGACAAAGTCTGTATTAGTTTTGTAGAACTGTTGGTACTGTGTTATTGTCCCTGATACAAATATGGATAATAACTGGAAAATAAGACAAAAGGTTTGAGAGCATTTGACAATATGATCAAGCTATAAAAACCCTGTTTCGCAGTAAATTCCAGACAATATGATAAATATATGATTTCATAGCAATTATCAAAGAAATATAAAGCATACATTAGGCATTATACTACTGTGGGACTGAAATACAAGAGATGTTTAGCTAGCTATAAAACCATGTTTAATTCACCATTTTCTACATAGGAAATTCCTGTACCAAGTCAGGAATATAACAGTTGTTATCCAATCGTTTGATGTGCATGAGCTTTTGAATTAGCCATTTGATTAGGGAATTTCCATTTTGATTTTTCCCATAGATGTCAACCCCCTTTTGACACAATCAGTAACAAACTATCAAATTTTCCGTATTTTTGAAAAGTTTTCAGTAATCATTCATAAACGTGCATTTACCAATAAAAATTACTGACGAGTGGTTGCAAAGAGATGTACACTAAAATTTGTCATTTAACATGTTGTCTGTAGTATGTATTCCATTCATTGATTGTTCAGATGTTCTCGACTCAAACATTTTTGTTTTGTCAAGGAGAAGTAGAGAAAGGGGGAAAGCTACTTAATAAAATGCAAGTTTGCCTCTTCGGAAGTCAGTTAGTTACCCAACAATAGGTTGATAACTCCCGAGAAACCGGAAGCATTACATTGGTGTTTCCTAAATACTGGACCAGGACGGAAAAGTAATGATAAAAATCCGCGTTTTACAAAATTGAATGTCGATGATTGGGAATCCGTAACTATTCGACTTTGACCGTAATAGCGAAGTTTTTATCGCAAAATCTGAAAAACTACGGAAAAATCGTAATGGTTGGCATCTGTTTTCCTCAGAGTTTGGTATTTTCGTTATTTGACCTTATACTACTGTGATTTTATTATCATTGCTTAAATACTAATATTGTGAATTTAGTGGGTATAGGTGAAATTCAGAATGGAAAATTTCGTACAGTGTTGAAAAAAATACAAAGTTTCAAAAGGAGATGGTTTCGTAAAACCTTTCACAGCTTGTTGCCAAACATTGTTCCTTCATTAATCATATGAGTTGTATATAAAGCTCATAAAAACAACAACTTTTAAATATTAGGGAGACAATTTGCATTTGTTAAAAGAAGACTAAAACCATTTACAAAAGATTTTAATGTTTTCTCATAAATGTATATATGTCGTCCATCTATTCTAGTACATACTTACATCATGTATGAGTTCTCCTTCCAGGAACTTGACAGGCTTCAGTAACAACAGGTGGTCCATCAGAAATGTGTTAGGGTCTACTAAATGTGTTACTATACATCTATAAATAATACAAATGTGTTAGGGTCTGCTAAATGTGTTACTATACATCTATAAATAATACAATGAAATGTGTTAGGGTCGGCTAAATGTGTAACTACACTTCTATAATACAAATCATTATTTCATTTGTTTAAGATTCTCTAATAAGATGATGACTGTGTTGCTGTCTGTGTTAATGAGTGAGTAGAAAGAGAATTTCTGAAAAAAATCTTACGATAAAAGTTGATAAGTTATACTGGAAAGCTCATGACTTTATTGTGAGAAATAAGTGACTGCATTGTGTAGATCTGGACCTGCTGGTAACAAATCATGATGGACTACGCCTTTAATATCTGTCGTTCGATTTCATTGTAATTTCATTAAGTCTCCTTTTTAAAGTACACAATGACACTTCCGTCTGCAATTTCTAAATCAAACTCGAGGATTTCAATTTAGAAAAACAAAAAACAAAAACATTTTAGTTTTGCTTCAAGAATGGAATTGATGTTTATACCAAAAAGTTCAAGACAATGATTAAACAAGCAGCACCATATTTATAATGTTCATCAATACATTTAAGTCTACATGAAAAAGAAAAGACTTACATGACAGTTCCATAATTTGTTAGCTTTATAAATGACACATACATACCTGTGAGCATCATTTTTAGCCTGAGAAGCATTGTCTTCTGTGTATGTACCAAGAAGATCTATCATTACTTTTGTTGCTGCTTCACTGAAAAAAATGAATGAAATAAGTAAATACAACATAAATATACTATATATCCAGCAAAAATACAATAACTTATTCAATTGATATGCTTCTTCATCTATAAAAATGATCAAGTTGTCCCTTTTCAGACAAGAAATCAAATGTATGTTCTCTTCATTTAACTGTGCCCATTTGTCCTCATATCTTTGATAGGACACTGTTTAAATTTTGTGCTATCTCAACTTAAATACTGGCATAATTTGAATCCTAGATTTAAATTACAAATTTCACTAATAAATCAAGCAGGCTCCATTCACATCATGTCTTCTCTTACATTGATTGATTGTTGGTTGCTTAACGTACAGTAGAAATATTTCATGCATGTTCAGGACAATCTTCTCTTACAATACCAATACTTAATTATGTATTATAACAATGCCTCCATGTACATGTACATATAAACTCAGTAAAGTGTTTACCTTGTTTTAGTATCTAATAAAGCGTCATGTAAACTTCTCAGTATATTCTGGTACTTTGTTGATGATACATCCCACTGTTTGGCCCATTTCTTTACCTACAAATAAAAGAACAATAGAGAGTTAGCTGACATACACTAAATACTTATTAGTCAAAGTTCTCCTATTACAAGGAAACAGGTCTAAGGTTGACTTCAATCCAATGTTTCAACATATTCAGGGAATTATTTGAATACCATTATTATTAATAACACCATAGTATAAACAGAACACAAGTCTTAACAAAAACAATTTTTTCAGTCCTTAAAGGGTTCTTTACAGACAAGTTTCACTGTATATTAATTAATTTATACTTTTTTGATATGTGAGCTATTTGCATTAAAATTTTAATTTAGGAACTCAGTTACAGGACATCTCTTATTTGTCATTGTCAAGATTGGTTTTCTGTAACTTTATGTAATATTGTAATATAAATTAAGTCTGAGTTATAACTGTAACTAAATAATGTATACTTACATTGGTTAGATTTGTATTGACTAAATACAATAGATCTGTTTGGTGGGCTAATTTGACTAAACATAAGTATACATCAGCTCTTGAGGAACTCTTCTCGTCCAGACCAGAAAACAAGTTTGATAATCTGTCAGAAAGGTAGAATATTGTAAAATCAGATGATACAAGATTCTTACAAAAAAAATTGTATCATAGAAATAGGTTTGTTGAAGGCCATACGGTGACCTATAATTGTTAATTTCTGTGTCATTTGGTCTCTTGTGGTGAGTTGTCTCATTGGCAATCAAACCACATCTTCTTTTTTATATTTGCAACTAAATTGATAATAACCATTTGATATCCATGCAACGTAAACATGTTGTACTCCATCTGGTTCTTCAGTCTAGTAATGAGCAATGAGCCTACAATAGACACTGAGTTCTCTAGTGAGCAATGACCCTACAATAGTCACTGAGTTCTGTAGTGAGCAATGACCCTACAATAGACACTGAGTTCTGTAGTGAGCAATGACCCTTCAATAGACACTGAGTTCTGTAGTGAGCGATGACCCTACAATAGACACTGACCCTTCAATAGACACTGAGTTCTGTAGTGAGCGATGACCCTACAATAGACACTGAGTTCTGTAATGAGCAATGACCCTACAATAGACACTGAGTTCTGTAGTGAGCAATGACCCTACAATAGACACTGACTTCTGTAGTGAGCAATGACCCTACAATAGACACTGAGTTCTGTAGTGAGCAATGACCCTACAATAGACACTGAGTTCTGTAGTGAGCAATAACCCTTCAATAGTCACTGAGTTCTGTAGTGAGCAATGACCCTACAATAGACCCTGAATTCTGTAGTGAGCAATGACCCTACAATAGACCCTGAGTTCTGTAGTGAGCAATGACCCTTCAATAGACCCTGAGTTCTGTAGTGAGCAATGACCCTTCAATAGACACTGAGTTCTGTAGTGAGCAATGACCCTACAATAGACCCTGAGTTCTGTAGTGAGCAATGACCCTTCAATAGACACTGAGTTCTGTAGTGAGCAATGACCCTACAATAGTCACTGAGTTCTGTAGTGAGCAATGACCCTACAATAGTCACTGAGTTCTGTAGTGAGCAATGACCCTACTGAGTTCTCTAGTGAGCAATGACCC
This sequence comes from Mytilus galloprovincialis, assembly GCF_965363235.1. Taxonomy (NCBI): domain Eukaryota; kingdom Metazoa; phylum Mollusca; class Bivalvia; order Mytilida; family Mytilidae; genus Mytilus; species Mytilus galloprovincialis. Next base: position 10,765,218 of record NC_134844.1, read on the forward strand.
TACAATAGACACTGAGTTCTGTAGTGAGCAATGACCCTACTGAGTTCTCTAGTGAGCAATGACCCTACAATAGACACTGAGTTCTGTGGTGAGCAATGACCCTACAATAGTCACTGAGTTCTGTAGTGAGCAATGACCCTACAATAGACCCTGAGTTCTGTAGTGAGCAATGACCCTACAATAGACCCTGAGTTCTGTAGTGAGCAATGACCCTACTGAGTTCTGTAGTGAGCAATGACCCTACAATAGTCACTGAGTTCTGTAGTGAGCAATGAACCTACATAAGACACTGAGTTCTGTAGTGAGCAATGACCCTACAATAGACACTGAGTTCTGTAGTGTGCAATGACCCTACAATAGACACTGAGTTCTGTAGTGAGCAATGACCCTACAATAGTCACTGAGTTCTGTAGTGAGCAATGACCCTACAATAGACACTGAGTTCTGTAGTGAGCAATGACCCTACAATAGTCACTGAGTTCTGTAGTGAGCAATGACCCTACAATAGACACTGAGTTCTGTAATGAGCAATGACCCTACAATAGACACTGAGTTCTGTAGTGAGCAATGACCCTACAATAGACCTTGAGTTCTGTAGTGAGCAATGACCCTACAATAGACACTGAGTTCTGTAGTGAGCAATGACCCTACAATAGTCACTGAGTTCTGTAGTGAGCAACGACCCTACAATAGACACTGAGTTCTGTAGTGAGCAATGACCCTACAATAGACACTGAGTTCTGTAATGAGCAATAACCCTTCAATAATCTTTGAGTTCTAATGAACCTAAGTGATGATGACAAAACACACAAAATAGAAAATCCTATCAATGGCATCTTGTGAATCTATAAAATAAAGTTGAGAATGGAAATGGGGAATGTGTCAAAGAGACAACAACTTGACTATAGAGCAAAAAACAGCTCTCAAGGACTCAGCATTAGTTTTCTCGTTTGATATGTTTTACATTGTCATTTCAGGGCCTTTTATAGCTGACTATGCGGTATGGGCTTTGCTCATTGTTAAAGGCAGTACGATGACCTATAGTTGTTAATTTCTGCGTCATTTTGGTCTCTTGTGGAGAGTCTAGGTCTTCTTTTTTATATCCATACAAAACAATGACCCCTAAATTCAGTTACTGACTAACTTACAATTTAATTCTCAAACTAGCTCTTTTGTCTCCACTGCTTGATTTAGCAACTGCTTCACAAAACTGGAGTACTGGTTCTTGTATCTGATCAGGTGGCAGCACTAATACAAGGGAGATTATACTGTTCATTGTCATCTCTAAATCTATAAAATAAAGGGAGATAACATTTGAGGACCTTGTGGCACAAATATAAGGAAATAGTATTATTTCAAGTCATCTCTAAATCGGTAAAATAAAGGGAGACAACGGAGTTAAGCACACACTTATATAAGAGAGATAATATTGCTTTTAGTCATTTAATTTGAAGAATAAAAGAAACAAACAGCTTATTAGTAACCATAGAGATAATGCTCATTAATCCACAAAATCTTAATGTTTTTTTTTGGGGGGGGGGGGGGGGGGTGGCAAAACTGATGTTTATGGCAGACCGTTGTGTAAATTTATATAAAACTTTGCTTTTTGAGTGAATAAAATATTGCCACTTATGTACTGTTAATAAAAGTCATACAAAGTTTAAAGTTTAAGTTGGTTCTCAGGCATGCAGTTTTTACTCTTAGAATATATTCTTTGAAATCATGGAAAAGGCCAATATTTCCCTACAATAATTGAACCTTCAATGAAATAAATTAGAAATTTGGGATACACAAGAGCATCATTTTTCAATATGAAAAGTGTGTTGTTTTTACACTCTATTTTCATATTTCTACTGTATATTGTAATTATATTAAACTTCATGAAAAAGCATACAGGTGAAATTTGCAAATACATTCTCTGACTTAAAGAAGTCAAACAATACATGCACTATTTTTTATTACAAGTTTCAGTTAAATGCTATTTTATAATTTGAAGCAGTTTCACTGTTACAGATAAACTATCAATAATAATAATACAATACATTATTTTATGATGGACCACAGTTGAATCATATATTCAATACTAAAATATGCAACTTTTTGTAACTTATGTTTCGATAAATTTTATTTAAACTTTATTCATACAATATTTCAGGATTAAATGACTTTATAAATAAGAAGACTATAAGGAAATTTAAATCTAATTTTAGTATCACAGGTAAACTTATAGACACAAAAGATGGTATTATGAGTTCAGACATTTTGCTTTTCAATAATGGCATTCAAACAGTCTACCTTAAAGGCCCAGATACCTATAAGATGTCAGTTTTGTGAAGTAGAAACGAAGACAGAATGGATTGTTCATTATTGATGTGTCATAGATGTAAAGAAAAGGTCCATCTAAAAATTAAAAGCACCAGTGATCACAGAATTATAGATATAAAAGATTTAGGACTTTGTCAACAATCAACGGAATATTTCAAACTCACTGACATTAAGTGTCAAGAACATGCTGGACAGGTCTGTTGTTTGTTTTGTCAAACTTGTGAACAATTTATTTGTCTGAAGTGTCTGACTAAAGTTCACCGGGGTCATGAAGTAATGGAAGAAGAGGAATATAAGGCAGAAATGATCAGACAGGAATTCAAAACATCAAGTAAATTTGAGAGCAAACTAAGCAAGCTGACTGTTTCAAATGAACCTCAAATAATGAAAACTGATAAAGCTATAAATATCAAAATTAAAGTTGACACAAAATTTATTACAGATCTTAGTCGTATTTATAGTCTGGTTTCCTGTCAAGATGGTTCAGTTTGGATAGCAGATAACAGAAATACAGTTCAACATATCAAAACTGAAAAAAACAAAATTGACGTTATATCACGGTTTAGTATGATTGTTTGGGACATGGCAATTACTTCTACTAATGCTATCCTTGTATCGGATGGAGGAACACTTCTGAAGTGGATGAATGCTGGAACAGGACAGATAACTCACACTATATACGACATTGCACCACTAACAACATGCAGAATACATATTACTACAGATAATAGAGTCATCATTGGAGCTATACCCGCGGGGAAAATATTTCCGGCTAGAGGAAAACGTGTGGTCATAGTGATGGACTTAAGTGGAAACCATCTGACTAAATTTGAATACGACAAGAACAACAAACCCTTGTTTACATATCCTTACAGGATTACAACTACAAGTCAAGGTAATATATGTGTGGTGGATAAGTTAGATGAAATACGTAGAGGCAGAGTGATAATACTCGGACCATCAGGACAAGTGATACACATATACACTGGTAATCCTGCCGTTAACACTGAAGATAGACCATTTAAACCTTCAGATATACTTACAACACCGTTAGATAATGTTATTGTGGCCGACAGTAAGAACCATGCACTACATATCTTAGGCTGTAATGGACAAATCATCTCTTACTACAGAGTAAATCTTATAGGGATACAAGGACTATATTCTCTTGCTTTATCTTCACCAGGACATTTCTATATCGGGAATTACACATCAGATGGGAGTCCAGGACAAAAAGCTAAACTTTTTGAATTAAAGTACTCTGGATTTTAAAGATAAAACAATTAATTTACAAATTTTGTACATAGGGTAATGGCATTAAAATGGAGCAGTTGCAAGTGAGACTTGTAACAAAAACTTGGATAAATGTTACAGAGTCACAATTAAAGTCAATCTGAGATCGCTGAGATATCGTTTTGGAACACTAGGACTAAATACTGACAAAGGTCAATCTGAGATTGCTGAGATATCGTTTTGGAACACTAGGACTAAATACTGACAAAGGTCAATCTGAGATTGCTGAGATATCGTTTTGGAACACTAGGACTAAATACTGACAAAGGTCAATCTGAGATCGCTGAGATATCGTTTTGGAACACTAGGACTAAATACTAACAAAGGTCAATCTGAGATCGCTGAGATATCGTTTTGGAACACTAGGACTAAATACTGACAAAGGTCAATCTGAGATTGCTGAGATATCGTTTTGGAACACTAGGACTAAATACTAACAAAGGTCAATCTGAGATTGCTGAGATATCGTTTTGGAACACTAGGACTAAATACTAACAAAGCATTAGATCAAGCAATGTAAAACAAAGATTTATTGATTGATATGTGTTTGTTAACAAATGTTTCATGCATAATAAGAATTATCAGTTGACATGTATACATTAAACCTGGACATTAACGAATGAAAACAAGTGACTTTAAGAGCCTGTGTTGCTCACCTAGGTCTATGTGCATCTTGAACAATGGACAATCTACAACATTGCTGACGATAATAGAATTCATTACAAAAATCTCTTTTTTGTTGATCTTGTGCTAATTATTTGGCTGTTTACATTTTTAATTTATCTATTTGTTTGTTTACCAGAAACAAAACAAAAAGGGCAGAAAAATAGTCATATAAAGGGCAGGGCAATCACAATCTACCGCAGATTTTAGATATTCAAAGTGTCTTTCAATCTTTTATAGCTTAAAAATTAAATGGCTACACCAAAACAATTGATAATAATCATCATGAGAGAGCAAGAATTCCAATAAGCAGTTTATTGATGATTTCGACCATGTTGATCAATCATGTCAAATTTTATTAAATAAAATCTATGCAGTAGCAGAGTTCTCGAAATCTTTTTATAGATCTAGTGTTCTCTGAAGAAAAACTGCTGGTACTCACTACATGTACTATTTCTATAACAAAATACCCTAATTGTGTCGGACCTTTGCAAATTTTGGTGGTCAAATCCCTTAGACCACCACTTTATGGAGAACTCTGCAGTAGTTTCATAGAAGAAGATCTTTAAACAAGAGGCTCCCATGAGCTGCTTTCATGTACCTTGTATTTCATCCAAAAAATAAACTTATACAATACAGCAAGATTGTTTGGTGAAAAAGGGAGGTTGTGAGCTCTTGACATTCTGAGTATTTTAAGCTCTCGCATACTTCCTCTAGCTTTTTTGGTTTTCAAGATATATCAATGCACTTCACCCATGTGTTCAATTTTTAGCCATGGCATTTTGACTAACTGAAAAAACAACAAAAAATTTAAACTACATGCCCTCAGAATCACTTACTTTTGGTTTAAACTGATTTAGTAGTTTCAAATGAGAAGATATCTGAAGAAATTTATAATGGAAAAGATAGATAATGAATACTTAGTGATGACAAATGCTCTTGTTGCCTTTTATGCCATGCCAGCTAAAAAAACATTCAAATCTATATGAAATTATGAAAATCCATAAATTATAATACTGGTACCTTTACAGCGACAGTAAAACTACCGATGGACGTCCTTAAAGCTTCAAATACAATACAGTTATCTCTTATGATCAGGTTTCATTTATGCACTTCCAATATTCAGTCATTGTCTATAAAAATCATGAAAATATGTAAGCAAACATATTGTAAGTGCATAAATGAAACCCAATCTTGATGTTTAGATGTGGTTTCTTTTGAAAGCAGCAGTTCGTCCTAATTATCACACATGGGATTTTTATAGACCAGAAAGAGAACTAGTGTGCATTGTCTATGAAACTGATAGTTACCTGCATCGTTATTTAGATTTTCCCACAGATATTTGCTGGCTTCTATGATCTGACGTAAATCGCCTAAGCTATTCCCCTCAAGAGCCTCAGCAGAAATATCTGCTCCCACTTCTTTGAGGTAGCCCCGCAGCTCCAGGACCTAAAAATAAAAGGTAAATAAATCAAGATGTATTCTGGGCTATGTTTATAGCTAACAGTAAATAAGAAAACTGAAGGAAATGAAAGCCAACACATGGATTAGCAGGTTGAGGCATGATGCCATCTATCAAGAAGCTATGTGTATAGTTGCTGAGAAAACTGCTTCAGAAATGTGTTAAAGATATCAAGAGGCAATACTGGATACAAAATCCAAACAAATTGATTTTTCAAGGAAATTGACATAGTTTTAAGGCAGACCGCAAACAATCTTTTGTACCTTTTATTTGTACAATAGTTGGCCAATTGCAGGAAAATGATATTTACATGTTTTCTCAACCTGAAAGTTGCAGGAATGAAATGGTACATGAATATTGCAAAAATGCAAAGGATGCCCTCCCTTCCAAAGTGGTGAATATATATGTCCAAAATGTACAAAGTCATTGATTTCATAGCATAGAATTGAGAGTGGAAATGGGGAATAAGTCAAAGAGACAACAACTTGACAATGGGACTAAATATTAACATCATGGAGCAGACAACAGCTGAAGGCCACCAATGGATCTTCAATGCAGCGAGAAACTCATACATGCATCTTATTACAAACAACAGTGTCTTGTCTGCTAAACTATCATATCAGATAGAAGTAATGGAGGTACCTTCATGACAAATAATGGTAAAAATCTTACCAAATGATTTGAATGATCACTTTCTTTTTATGAATTTGACGAATCACATTAAATGTTTTCCAAAAATTACGCTAACAATAATTATCGCTATTTTATGAAATTTGATTTGATCTGAATGATAATTTCCTTTCTCACAGGGCTTTCCATTGAAGCCGGTAGCCGGCGGAAATCCGCCGTTTGCGGTGGTTTCAAGTGCCGGCTACTTCACTGACAAAAATATAAATTCAAAAAGACAAAAATATCTTTTTCAAATGTTTACAGGCAGCCGAGAGACGCAAAGTCGCGGTCACGATAAACAAGGATGAGAAGTCAGTGTTTACCTTGGACTAAATATAGTTCACATGAATTCAGGTCACTGATTGGTTGTCTATTTAAAGTCAGAATGCATCGTTTGTTTTCAAAGATAACAAGAGAGACGTTCCGGTGGTCATTGAACGATAACAATAGAGACGTTCAGATGGTCATTTTTTTTGGCTTTTAAAACGTGAAGACAATCAGATAGGATGACAATCTTATGTTATGGAATAATAGCAGTCAAATTAAAGAAAATATAGTAGATTATATTGTTCATAATCTGGAAAACAGTATCTTTTGAAGTTCATTTTTCAAAACCCACGTGGTGTTCAGAGAATCAAGGTCAAAAACGAAAGTAGAATATTGTCGACTCGACCACAAATAAATAACATTTCCAAATGATTTATGTATCCGACTTATTGAACAGTATACAAAAAAAGCGAAAATCAGAGGATATATCAATTTTCTGTCAATGCTTGAGAAATAATTGTTTGATTTAAATACGCGTAACAGTCTTTATAGAGAAAAGGGGGGGGTCATTTGTTTACAAATGCACGTAGTTATGCAAAATAAATCGATCAAGATTTCTAACAAACCGAATTATTATATAATTAAAACTCCTTTAAAAGTAAATGAATTTTAAGCATAAGGTAATAAAAATAAAAAACTATAACATTGGTGGGCGTCCGGATTCGCCGAACGCATGTTACAGCCGCCTATTATTTTAATTGAGCCTTCTACTTCAATTTCAAGGGAAAGCCCTGTTCTCAGTGGAGAAGAGTGATAAGAAAAATTATCACTAGAAACTAACGAAACATGTGGCGATTGCAATGAAATTTACAATGAAATTTACAATGAAATTAATAACGTCTTCATTGGTAAAATAGCGATAAATAGATTATCATTATAGATTGTTGTTGGTCATTTCAACTCGATTGATTTTCTCAATTTTGCTGTATCGGCAAAAGGGAGAAAATAAATCTGGTTGAAATGACCAACAACAATCTATAATTATTTGAGACCTCTGACGAACCACGATTAGGATATCAAGAGGAATCACATTAAAAAGTTAACCAATTTGATGACAACGGTAGCCAAAATGATAGTTTGATGCCTGACGGTAAAGAACATTACTACCGTCATAGAAGGTCGGTTTATACAGGTTTTACTATACGGCGCAGTTCGGTGTATCCGCGCACCTAAGACTTATGACTTCACTTCATTCAACTGATAAAACCAATGATTGGATAATATTGTGTGAACACATTCATAACATACTTTTATTTCTTAAAATCTTCTGTTTGCATGGTTTCAATCTCTAGATTTTGTGTAATGTGTGTTCAAAATAAGGGAAATCCCTTTTCTGAGAGTTCCTCCAATGTCCAAAGATTTCGTGCATGCCTTACATGCCTTATAAATAGCTTATTTTGAATACAGGAAAGATTTAATACTTAAGCCCTAGTCCCAATAGACCACGATCGTACCACACTCACCGCGATCTAAAATAAATTCAGATCGTGGTGAGGTCGCGGTATGAGAGGCATGAAAATGTAAATTGTAGTTGCTCCCACGATGCTTCCAAATCCTCATTACGCTTCTACAAAGATCCTGCTACGATTATACCACATTCTCACCGCGCTTATTCTGCGACCTCACTACGCTTATCAAGATCTTTCTACCCTCATCACGTTCTCACTACCTCCATACCACAAATTATCCGATTGCAACACGATCTTTCAACGCTTCTACTGCAATAATAGCACTTTCTTACCACGATTATACTAAGTTCATACCACGATCTTGCTACGTTCTCAGCAATAACGTCAACATTGTGTTCCATATCAATACAGTTATAATCATTCTATTTCTGATTATTATGTAGATTTCTCATAAACAATACAGTCATGCCATCAAAATCTACTAGAAGACAGGGGCGTGGTGGTAGGGGTTGATGTAGAGGCAGAGGGAGCTCTGATAGTAACGAATCCTGGTAAAGCAGAGATGTCGGACCAACCAATCCAACCTAAATTACAACCTAAAGCTGGTCCATAAAGCTCAAATGACACTTTTTTGTGTATGATAGCAGAGATGACACAGATTTGTCATAGATATAGGAAGATGTGGTATGAGTGCTAATGAGACAACTCTCCATCCAAGTAACAATTTATAAAAGTAAACCATTGTAGGCCAAGGTATGGCCTTCAACACTGAGCCCTAGCTCACACCGACCAGCAAGCTATGAAGGACCCCCAAAATTACTAGTGTCAAACCATTCAAACGGGAAAACCAGCGGTCTAATCTATATAAAAACCAGAAGCATGGTTGAGCCTTTAGAGGAAATGGTTAAGAAGTCCTAATTACATAGACAAACAAAACCTGGAGAGATTTAATATATTTTCTGTGAAAATGACAATGAGAATGGTGGTCTAAAACGAATGTAGTCAGGTAGTAAGAAGAGCGTGATGAGGACGACAAGGGCGTGCTGGAATCGTGAACAGGGTGGTATAGTCGTAGTGGAAGCGTAGTTGGGTCGCTGTGAATACGTGATGGTCGTAGTGAGGTTGTTATAACATCGTAGTGAGGTTGTTATAACGTCGTAGTGAGGTTGTTATAAAGTCGCTGTGAGATTGTAGCCCAGTCTCTCCAAATAGAATCCTGCTTTCACTACGCTCTCGCTACTATGGTACAGCGACATTTGCGATCTTACTACGATCTTAGTGCGCTCTCACTTTGACCTTATTATTCCACAACCGCACCCAATTGTTTAGAACATGTTCAAAGTTGGCCACGCTCATCACGATCTTGAAGACCTCACCACAACCGTAATACAACCTTACTGCAATCTACACGATCGGACTACAATCATCAAAATTTGCATTTTTTTCACAGATCGTAGTGCAATCCTGGCCTAGTGGGACTGCGGTATAAGAAATATAGCTCAGTTTGAACCAAACACACTGCCAAGGACGCAGAGCAAAAAATATTTCAATCTGATATAAATTTGACATAAATAAAACAAATTTTATCTGATGATTTTTTTTTTAATGGAAATTGGCTAAATATGGTAAATCACAGGATGGCAGTTGTAAATTAACTCTTGAACTTATTAATTTTATTCTTTTTTATCCTTTCAGAAGGCTTAAACAATAACAAGAACGATTTTGTTTGTGTTACTGTATTGATATGACGAAATCAGCTAATGCGCGATATCACAGGCTGCGCGGCCACCAGGGACTCCACTGTAATTTATCTAAATTACAAATCAGTGAATAAAACTGTTATAGTGGATTGTATATATGAAAATCCGACTTTGAATAAAGTTTACTAACTAACTTTACTTAGATCAAGGACGTATGTTAGTTATACGTCCTTGCTTAGATATACATGTATGCAAGTAACACATTTTTTGTTTTACCCTGCTGGTGTAAAAATGTGACCGGTGAAGATCAAGAAATAATAGAACGACTGGGTTTTATAAAAGATAAACCAGAGTTCAAAACCCTAATCTGTTATTCATCTGTAATCGATCTGGCGTTTTACCTGCTCATTGATGGGTAAGTCTATGAATACCGGTATGCTCATTTTTTCTGATGGCTTGTTGTCATTTCACACTAACGTGGTCATTTCTTGTTTAGCAGTGGCAACATTCTTATAGGTGACCAGGGAAAATTAGCCATAATGAAAAACCGGTCATTTTGCAATCTAAACAAAGGTTAGTTTTGGAATAAATCATATTATTAGCTCACCTGGCCTAAAAGGCCATGTGAGCTTTTCTCATCACTTGGCGTCCGTCGTCGTCTGTCGTCGTTAACAATTTTTCAAACATCTTCTCCTCTGAAACTACTGAATAGATTTGAATGAAACTTAAAGTGATTGTTCCTTAGATTATCCTGCACAAAGTGTGTACTTCGATTTTTGATCCGTCAAAAAACATGGCCGCCGTTACTTAAAATAGAACATAGGGGTCAAATGCAGTTTTTGGCTTATATCTCAAAAACGGAAGCATTTAGAGCAAATCTGACATGGGGTAAAAATGTTCATTAGGTCAAGATCTATCAGCCCTGAAATTTTCAGATGAATCAAACAAACCATTGTTGGGTTGCTACCACTTAATTGGTAATTTTAAGGAAATTTTGCAGTTTTTGGTCATTATCTTGAATATTATTATAGATGAAGATAAACTGTAAACAACAAAAATGATCAGCTAAGTAAGATCTACAAATAGGTTAATATGACCAAAATTGTCAATTGACCCCTTAAGGGGTAAATGTCCTTTAATGACAATTTTTCACAATTTGTTCATCATATTTGCTAACTTTAAAAAATCTTCTCCTCTGAAACTACTGAATGGATTTGGATGAAACTTAGCATGATAGTTCCTTAGATTATCCTGCACAAAGTGTGTGCTTCGATTTTAGATCCGTCAAAAAACATGGCCGCCCTTACTTTAAATAGAACATAGGGGTCAAATGCAGTTTTTGGCTTATATCTCAAAAACGAAAGCATTTAGAGCAAATCTGACATGGGTAAAAAGTTCATTAGGTCAAGATCTATCAGCCCTGAAATTTTCAGATGAATCAAACAAACCATTGTTGGGTTGCTGCCACTTAATTGGTAATTTTAAGGAAATTTTGCAGTTTTTGGTCATTATCTTGAATATCATTATAGATAAAGATAAACTGTATACAGCAAAAATGATAAGCAAAGTAAGATCTACAAATAGGTTTATATGACCAAAATTGTCAATTGACCCCTTAAGGGGTAAATGTCCTTTAATGACAATTTTTCACAATTTGTTCATCATATTTGCTAACTTTAAAAAATCTTCTCCTCTGAAACTACTGAATGGATTTGGATGAAACTTAGCATGATAGTTCCTTAGATTATCCTGCACAAAGTGTGTGCTTCGATTTTAGATCCGTCAAAAAACATGGCCGCCCTTACTTTAAATAGAACATAGGGGTCAAATGCAGTTTTTGGCTTATATCTCAAAAACGAAAGCATTTAGAGCAAATCTGACATGGGGTAAAAATGTTCATTAGGTCAAGATCTATCAGCCCTGAAATCTTCAGACGATAACATGTTTGCCTGGCAATATGTTCAATAAGGCATTGTTTACCAGGTGAGCGATTCAGGCTCTTGAGAGCCTCTTGTTACATATTTGTTTGTCTATTTATTTTAATTTTTTTATACATTGATTAATGGATTTATGTATTGATTGATTGAATATATTGATTGATTGATTGATTAATCCTCATTTAAATCCGTATTTATGCAACCTTCGTGATTTGACATTTAGTGGACATGTTGCACCTGTGTTCAGCAATGCTGCATGGTTATTCATTCTAAGAAACAATAAACAGTGAAACGTGTAACAAGGCAATCGGTGACTGATTTAGAATATGCAGTATAACGTAATCAGAGATCAATATTTTAATTAGATTGAGAAAAACATAATGCCCCTAAGTGGGGCATAACAAATAGGATTTTGATTTAAGTTTAGATATGTTTAGAATATTTTATAAGAACATTTCCCTGACATAATCGAAAAAGAATTATTTGATTTTAAAAGTCGGACCAGGAACATATACTTTATCTTTATCTTTATCTTTTCATGATACTGTTCCCGGGCCAGGTCGGACCGAAATATTGGCTGTGAAATAAAATTAGTTGCAACTCAAATGTATTTATTGATTTTAAACTGAAAATAAAAAAAGGATGATTCCTCGTTAAAATATTACATGATCTACATTTGTCATCACAATCAGGAAACATACAAAATTCCTACCTTCATTTGTACTGATGTGTCACCTAATGTCTAAAACACAAATACGGTTCACAAGTGTTATTGAAGTCCTTACCAGTGGCGGATCCAGAGGGGGGCGTAGAGGGCGTACGCCCCCCTTTTTGCTTGGACCTTTTTGTTTTTGTAAACTGATTAATCAGACAAGACTTCGAGAACTTTGCCATTTCCCGTGTATTTATTTTTTATGCGACAATTCTTTATTTATAATGATATGTTTTGCTGTTATTTACTGATTATGTCACTGAAAACTCATGTGATTCGCTATGGTGGAGTTGACCAGTTCGCCTTAAAAACGTCGCTCAGTCATTTTGAAATTCAAATTACAGTTACACATGGATAGACTGGGGATGACAATCATGACATCTTCAGTCAAAGCGAAACAGGATTGAGCAAGAACGTATTGACTTCTATTTCACAATTCCACGAGACAGAAAGTTATACTCTATTACACTTTCATGATAAAAAGTTCCACAGCAATATTATTTATCTACGAAAACATGTGTAACCCCAAACGCCCCAGCCTATTTTAACTAGAAATAACATAGCTGAATGATGATCCCCAGTCAGTATAAGCTCTAGATAGATTTAAAGTCTAAGGAACGAACCATTTGTTTGAGAAGGCAGTGCGAGATATATATTTGAAAGAAAAAATCTGACCCAGGTTTTTGCCTTTTGAAAACAAAAATTCTGGCCGTATCTGGATTGAAAACAATAATCTTGTCCACCTTTTTGCTATTAGAAACCAAAATTTCCAACAGAATTATTTAGCATTAAAAATCATGAATAAAAAAACGGGCGTCATGATTTTTGGGGGGCGGAGGTTTGCATGTGTGTCTGGAATGTCTGTTTCGCCGAAGTTGCGAACTGTTATATTTAATACTTTTTTCAAGACCAAACTGCAACCGGCTGCTGGGTGTGGCCTTTATGTCTCTATTTGTCGACCGTCATTCATAAACTCTGTCATTTTAGACTCATTCATAGCCTTTGGTTAATTTGGAACCCCTCACTTCCCTTAATTTAGTTGGGTGAAACATAGCAACCAAACATTTGGATAGAAAGTACTTGTTTGTCTTTCTTAAATCGTGTCGGTCGTATCGTAAATTTCATTGAATAGCCCGGCGTATATCTGGTTTACAAAAAGATATCTGTGAGGCTATTCTAACTTAACATACAACAAACGAGAATTTTCCATGTCTATTTTTTACTGACAAGTCCCACATGTAATATAGCAGTACATAGCTTTGGATCCATACTATCATTTTATGATAGACAATTAATAGGGAGAATACAGCATCAAAAATGTCCAACCCTTACACTTTACAGCAACTATAAAATATACATGCTCAAATAAGGAACCGTTTAAAATGTGCATTTTACACTTATTTTATGTCTTTTAGCCCCCCAAAAGGTCCCAACATTTTTTCGCCTCGCCCCCTTTCTAAAATCCTGGATCCGCCCCTACTTACATCCTTAAAATTAACAAATAAATAAAATGTTGAAAAATGAAGGCATGCATCAATTATAAACATTGTAAAGGGTTCCAAGCTCAAATGATATCCTAATTTGTTGTATTTAAGAATGTGTTTCATTGTCAGTGTAACTTTAATAGATACGAGTATATTTGGTATGCGTGTCAGTCAGACAACTCTACATCCAAGTTACTATTTGTTAAAGTAAACCATTTTAGGTCAAAGTTTGATCTTCAACATGGAGCCTTGGGTCACACAGAACAGCAAGCTATAAAAGGCCCCAAAAATCAATAGTGTAAACCCATTCAAACGGAAAAAACAACGGTCCAACCCTTATAAAAAACGACTCAGAAAATTCAGTTAAAAGGTTATATGAAATGGGCATGACAAATGAAAAATAAATCTTTAACGATAGCTTTTTTTGAACTTATACCCGTTTTGTAAAGATATACCTTTTCGCAGGTTTGGTCTTTTTTGGAGAAATGTTGTTTGTGCTGTATTTAGACCCCTTTACCATGAAATTTGTTTTGCTATCACACGTAGCGGGTTTAAGCGTTTTAACGGTACGAAACATTCACCATTATGAAACAATAGTGTAACAGTGTATTTATGATACCCCGTTCTAGATAGTCAAATCTGACCCCTTCAAATGCAAGAGAAAAAAAAAATAACCCAATTTCAAAAATGCAACCCCGTGTGTTGGTATACATACCCGCCCTGGTATCACATATATAGTGAGTATTCCCCGGGTAGATGTAGAATGGGCATTGGGGAAGTGTCGCACAAAACAATCATTTCATGTATAGATTTACTGACCGTTTTGGGTCCCAGTCACCCATCAGATGGGGGAATCAGTATAAAAAGAAATCAGAGTATGTGTTTAATTAATGAATATGATAAATTGCCATATTCAATACAATATTAAGCTAATGACGATATTTTTTTTTGCAAAAAGGGGGGGTGTACGTCCCGATTACGCCCTTACGTGGACCCACCCGGGTCCCCTGACCACATCAACAAACAATAACTTCTAAACATCAGATTCTTGACTTAAATTTTGTTTATCTAGCATATTTTCCCTTTTTGGTACAGAAAAAAAGCTTTATAAAAAAGAAGATGTGGTATGATTGCCAATGAGACAACTGTCCACAAGATACCAAAATGACACATACATTAACAACTATAGGTCACCGTACGGCCTTCAACAATGAGCAAAGCCCATACCGCATAGTCAGCTATAAAAGCTATTAAACAAGTTACAGCAAATAAATCTGCAATAAGATTTTTCAAAAGATTATCTAACTTAATATGAAAACTTCTTCTTGGTAAGATTGTGTGGAAAATATAGCGTATAAGGTAATAAAACTTCAACTGTCAACATAATTGAAAGGACCATGAAAACACGTATTTTATCTTAAACCTTTTAAGAATCTGTAACACTCCAATAATAATTAATACCATTATTTTCATAAGCTTTATTATAAAAGTTAATAAAAAGTTCTTAGATAGTAGTAAGGGAGGTGATTAGAAGCACTGGTAGTGGAACACTTACTATATTCAGAGATGAGACGGAATTTAAATGGTTGTTTGTGCAATTTTATAGGTATCCAGCGTACATATTAGGGACTTTCAAATGTTTGACAGAGGCTTTAAGCTGGGTAGTTGCGGTGATATGCTTGTTTACAATTTGACTCTGAAGTCTCTGTGGACCGTAAGGACCTGGATGCCAGTAGAAGAATTGATAATTAATTATTTCGTTTTGGAGAACGTCCGTGTAGTATATGCATCTCACCACCGCTACATTATTGGCTGCTTATTTCTTGAAACCAGATGATAATTATTTGTATTGTACACAGGCAAATTTCATTCATATCAATCTCACGTGAATTTCGCCTTAAACGAGCTTATACGTGAAACTTACGTAAAATCAGTTCATGCGAGTTTCATGTGAAACTGACAGAAATTTCACATGAAAATCACATGAACTTTTTTATGTGAAATTCACGTGAATTTGAAAAATAAAGTAATTTAAATAGGATTTAAATTTTCAAATTTAATTAAAATCATGAAAAAAAACATTTTTTTTTCTAAAAAGTTTACGTAAAATTCATGTGAAAAAGTTCACCTGAGATTCATGTGAAACTCAATTCACATGAACTTTTTCACGTGAATTTCATGTGAGTTTGATGTGAAATTCATGTGAGCAAATTTTGCCTGTGTAAAAATGGAAACTGTATTTACATTATGATGTACATGTATCAGGATCACCTAACAAAAAATATTACTAGAACTTAGAAGTTACAGAGGATTCCATTGAGTGTGTAGCGAAAGGTAATATCTTTGGTTAGCATGCTTGTTAGTTGAACCATGAAGTCATTGTTAGGTTAGGTATACTACCCTCCTTTTGAAGTAGCATAGTCCAACAGACAGAGTCAATTTGTTTTCTGTCGGACTAGTCTATTCTTAAAGTAGGGTAGTTTACCTAACCTAACAATGACTTCACTGTTCAGCTACAGCTAACCAAAGATATTACCTTTGGCTACACACTCAATGGAATCCGCTGTAAAGGTTAACGTCAAAAAGTGCTTCTACACAAGTTAGGAATATGACAGTTGTTATCTATTCGTTTGATGTGTTTGAACTTTCCTTTTTTTAAATTTTCCTCGGAGATCAGTATTTTTGTGCTTTTACTTTTTACAGGTAATTTTATTTCATGTGATCGAAACTCAAACTTTATAGATATAGGAAGATGTGGTATGAGTGCCAATGAGACAACTCTCCACCCAAGTCACAATTTATAAAAGTAAACAATTTATATAAAGGTCAATTTAAGTACGGTTTTCAGCACGGAGTCTTGGCTCACACCGAACTGCAAGCCATAAACGACCCCAAAAAATTACTAGTGTAAAACCATTCAAACGGGAAAACCAACGGTCTAATTTATATAAAATAAGGAGAAATGAGAAACACTCACTTAGGGAGCTACCATTTGATTTTTATGGGGGGGGGGGCTAGGATGAAAAATTTTGTCCTGCTTTTTTTTTTAGTTGTAATCTCTGTCCTGCCTTTTTATTTTTTACTCTATTCGGTCCTGCCTTTTTTTTTACTAGTTATCCTGACTTTTTTTACACAAATTGTCATCCTGCCTTTTTTTTTTTACCAAGTTGCTCATCCTGCCTTTTTTTTTACTCAAAACTCCTGTCCTGCCTATTTTTTTCAAATTTCATCCTAGCCCCCCATAAAAATCAAATGGTAGCTCCCTTATGAACCAAATCAACAAACGACAACTACCGAACATCAGACACTTAGGAAATGTGCAAACAATTGCAGCGGGTTGAAACGTGTTAATGGTACCAAACGTTCGCCCTCATCTGAAACAATAGTGTAACACTGAGTCTACTATAACACATACTGTGTTATAGTAGTCTCAGTGTAACACAACAAAGACGTCAGTAACACAAATGAACATACACTGGACGAATAAATTTGATCTATGATACAATCAAATCGGTAAATACAAAGCTAATAAGAATAAGGAATGAATAATAAATAATTAAGTAATAGTATAATACAGCTAAGAAATGCTAAACAATGTGACTGAGAAAAAACATCAACTTTAGTTCTTATTATCTAATTATGAACAAAATGTATTTTAACTTTGGGTAATATTTCTTTTAATTTCGTCTCTTTTCCTTTTAGGCATTAACATTAATGGCATGCCATATTTTTCAGGATTTAGTTTTAAATCCTGAGACTTAAGAGTAATGCCTAATATCATTTAGGCAATAGACTTACAGCCAGTGCGTTACTGAGCGTATTGCCTAGGATTTAAGCTTAATGTCTGATGTCACTTATTTCCGCTGATATATTCAAAGACATCAGAAAAAATTTAGTGTATGAAAATCTTATTAACAATGGAATTTTCTTCAAAATTATCTTTATTCTAGAATATTTAGATTTTTGTTACAAAATGTTATAAAACAAGTAACAATGCCACCCTTCACCGCTTTAGAATGAACACTATACTGCAGACAAGTAGTTCATACATGCTGCTTCCGGTTCTAATTTGTCCATATTTTCATGATTTATAGATTAAAAAGATATGTTTGGTTTAGTTAAGGACTTTATTAGAAAATATTGAAAGATTCTTATATCATAACTGATATAAATAACCATCTGCTCTCTACATATAGTAAGTTCAACTGCTGTAGAATTAGGGGCGAGTCAGTTAGGTTTGTCTACTCGACTTCCGCTATTTCATCACGTTTCGGCAGCTTCGTTGCCGGTATATAAGCTCCGTTTGTGATCTATTTACACACAGACAGCTTCGACTGGTATGAAAGGTAAGTAGTTTGGTATTTAAAATTGACATTTTCAGTGGTGTGATATATTTTCACTTATGTTTGTAACATTGGTGACAGTTTTAAAGTTGCTGCATAGCAGACGATTTCTCGATTTTTTACACGTATGATTTCTTGAAAGGTAACAACAGTATGCTTAAAACCTGCAATATTGGTATTTGAAAATGCAAACATGTAAGCGTTATATGATCTCATGTAGAAAAACCCTACAGCAGTATGCTAATGCTATTGTATAGAGCCTGCATCTGCAGCATGTACATTAGTTGTGTCAGACTTCTTGATTACAAAGACGTTCTTGTGACTATAACAAACTTTTAATTGGTTATCTGGTTAACTTCTAAGAGACAACGTACTCTTCAAATTTAAAACATATAAGATCCTTTGAATTAAACAAAACAAATGAATATGTTTTATATGTTTTACCATAAAACATTTATACATGGACTTTCTTTTGACAAAAAAAAAAAAACCCTCTTTAGAAATGTGCTGCTATTCTATTATTGTCTTCCTGAATATTGCTGTCAGTACTTTTTTATTTCACTTAGTATACATGATAAAGCATAAATAACAGCATAAAAGATTTATTTTAAGTCTGGTATACATATAACAATGCAACATAATTAAGCTCTGTAGAGCTCACAAGACATAAAACAGTTAGCACATCATGCAAAGCATAAATACTGGTATCAAGCACAGCATAAATATAGGTGACCATACTGTCTTCAGCAATGAACAATACCTATCATAGTCCACTATAAAAGAGCATGGTTTAACTCCCAACTTAAATAGAAAATATTCAAATGTAAAGCAACCAACAATCATGACAATAAGTTTAATGCCAAGAAAAAAAAAAAAAAAACAACAACATTAAGTTTGATTTACTGAAGTACCCCCAACACTGTCTAGCGATGTCATATATTATCTGTCTGACTGACTTGAGTACTAAATAGAAATGCTCCCAAGTAAGCATAAATATTATAAAACCTTAGACATGTTAGAGGTAAACCACAATTTTCGACTACTCTTATTAAATTGGGAAATATTAAAGACCTACTGAATCTCAAATATAAGAGTCAATATGGATATATATAATATGTCAAAGTACTTTATGAGAACATTTAGAAATACATGTATACATGGTATAAGAGATGGATAATTCAGTTTTATTTATATTTCAGATTAACAAAGTTTGTACCATTGAATGGCATTGCGTGGACTAAAATTTATAAGTGAATCTCAGTTGACTATTGGATTATTTAAATCATTTACTACAGTACAGATACTACAGACATATAGGATGGCTAGTAAGTTATATTGCAATGCTGAGGTATCCATACTACTAAATAACACACTGTAGCGGTACAGATTTAATGTTCATGAGCATTTGCCTACACAGTTTTCCAGCCTGACTGTGGCAGGTCTTACTATCTGAGCTTTCCCTAAGTACAATACAATATAACAAACGAACACTCCATATATAAAAAATACAAAATGTAAAAGCAATGAATTACTAAGTAAGGGATAAGAACACCCTGGATGTCACACCATGACAAGGAACGGGAAACTTGTAAGGACATACTGCAATAAGAAAATCAGGACCGGTTCAAACAGAAAGTTTTTGAAAGCAGTGCACCTAATAATCAGCATGAATCTATCCTATGGCAATATTACAAATATTTAAAATCCTGTCTTAGAATAAGGTGTAGGTACTTAAATTTAGTCACCAACATCAGGGGTGTGTTTTATTATGTTGCAGCAAAATTAAAAGAAAATTACAAACTCATCCAAGGCAACAGACGTTGTACAGGCATACACTTGTCTGTTCTATGGAAGGAGTACAAAATGTAACATATCTGAATAAAAGTTTGAATGGATCAACAGCAACAAGATTACAATACGTGGTTGTAAAAAGGATATCTGAATGTCACCAGAAGGTCTTTAATGATGGACAAGTGTTCACATCATATGACCAAATTCAAATCATTCAAATCTCCAAAACTTAAACACAAACACTAAAATCACCAATGTTATTTCAGAAATTGACAGATTAATTTTAGCACTTAAAAAAACTTGATAAAATCTAAATTAGTATGATGTATTTTGTTGAGGGCTGATTGAGAATTAAAGTTTTACAACGAAAGAGTAAAATTTAAATTTTCCCTTTATGAACTTTATATTTCTGTGTGGCAACATTCCAGCAGAGCCTTCAGATGGACTATTTTAATCAGTTAATTCCAGGTTATTTTATATCATGATTTCCTTAATAGATAGTTGTTGCTTAAAATGAAGCTGGTTAAGCAATGATTCTAAATGGTAAAGTTGAAACTCTTCCTGTAAAATATAATATGATCATGGTAATATCTGTCTCACAATGAAGACGATATGATCTTCTTGTTGGAGTTGTAATCCTGTCCACTTCTCTTTGATTGTGAATTTTTACATGACCTGACTAGAATTTTTTTTAAGTGGTAGACTTATCTCATTTGTATAGCAGTAGAAAAAAGTAAAATAAGGAAAAAATGAGGGCAGTAGCATTGTATGAATTAAACTTCCACCATAATCTCAATACTGGGCAAATGTGTAAAACTTCACGAAAATATCAAACAAGTATGAAGAGTTTACATTAATCCTAGCCCCCTGAGACATGCTTTAAATTATGAAGAAGCATGAATAAAAGAATATATATACAATACAAATAACCAAAATATGTTTCTTCTAATAGTTTTTGAATATCAATGCTTGTAGTTTCTAGAACATGCTGTAAACACCATGTATTTCTGTTGGTTTATTCAGTTTAAAATAGAAATAAGGAGATGTGGTATGGTTGTCAAGGTGACTAACTATCCACCAAATTTTTCAACCAAGTGGATGTAAGCAATTATAGACAACCATCATGACCATATGGATTTCAACAATGAAAAAAAAACCATACCACATAGTGGTCTTAAAATGTCTCCAATATGGCATGTATGAAAATTGTGCAACAATTCAATTGAAAAAACTTAAAACCTAAGAAAACTATTCATTTGTTTGTCTGTCAAATTTTACAGTTCATCCCAACTCCATAACAACAGAATGAAATGGAGCCAAACATACATGTATTTAATGGTTTACTTTTATAAATTGTGATATGGATGGAGATTTGTCTCATTGGCACTCATACCACATCTTCTTATATCTATGTAAGTTAATCTTTATGAATAATGCATACAGTTCTTCCAACATCATATGTAAGAAAGGACACAAGTTAAGGATTTATTTGACACTACATGCGATACATATATTTACAGCCAAAGTAAAGAAGACACAGCCTAAGTGGACCCCTCCTAAAGGTACAGAAGTCCCACAGCTCAAGTTATATAACAGTTTGACAAGACAAAAGGTAGGTCACTGCTTGACACTAACAGTACCTGGTTTTGTTAAAGACTTACCTATTCAAAGACAAAAAGCAAGATCACTTTTCTGGTCTATTCTGAAATTTAAATCTACTGGACAAAGGTCTATTTATTGCATAGGTGCTCCACACGAACCAACTTATTTTTAAGAAAAGTCTGGCTGGCTTTTTTTTAACTAATACATTTATCTTGCGTAAACTTATATATTTATAGACAACGTCCAGCTGGCTTTTGTGGGGTTATCTAATAAAAAGGGTGAATTTAACCTGTATTGAACAAAAATGTCCCATTTAACATGTTTAAGGGTAGTAACTACTGATTATTTTAAGTCTAGTTGTTATAATAAAGGTGATTTAATTATTTCCAGTGGTACTGTAAACGGTCACACATTTGATCAAATAATTCAAATGATGATGACATGTTATTTTTATTGCTTTCCCCCCTGGCAATGCATTGGATTATGAGTAAATATATTTCAGATTCAATCAACATGTGATTCTTGCAATAATGTCTGTAAGTAAAATGTAAAAAAAAAAAAAAAAAAGAAGGAATATATGGTAAATTTTCCCTGAAAATGATTTCCTTTTTTTTCTAATGTTGAATATATTCACTACTTAAAAAGAAAATAAAATAATTAAAAAATGCAGACAAAAAAAACAACAGTTTGTACAAAAACTTATCGTATTATAAAAAACAGTATTTAGTTTCAATGGCCTGATCTATTTATTTGTCTATGTAATAAATCTTTTTTATATATATATATATATATATATATAAAAGAGAGAGTTACATGATAATTATGTTTATACAGAAAGTGCAAAATATGAAGAATTTATATTGAATAGACTACAGGGAACAGAAATAACGTCTATTTTTTTTGTACGAAGACATTTTTCTAAAACTTAATGGAGTTGTCTCCATAGAGATTTAGTAAAATTACTTTGTAGGGAAAATTTAAAAATAATTTGTCTTTCAAATGAGAAAATATTTTTAATACATATGAAATATGTATGAGAGACTGTTCGTTGTGGAAATGAAGTACATTTTATGCATAGAAAGAAATGAATTATTCAAATGTTATTGACAGTGAATTTATATTTTGTCAGTTTTAATGGAATATAATGGTTTTATGAATTTAAATAGATGATGTAATAGACAAATTAAGATGTGAAGAATGCATAATCTAGACTTTGTGGTGAGAGAGAAAAAAAAATCAGTCAAATTTGAATCATTAAGGATAAAACTATGTTAGACCTAAACTTATGATTATAACAAGAATGAATACACATTAACAGGGTTCATTGATAGTGGTTTGGTTGGAAGGAACTTCTCATGTCATATCATTATCAGTGGCATTCAGGCTTTTACAGATGGCTATGAAGTATGCACATTTTCATAGATATCTCACTGGCTTTTCCTTATACATGTAACTATTTTTATCACAATTTTCTAAAATGATGCCATATCTTTTTTTGTTATGATTTTACATGTCATACTACTTGATTGATATTGGTTTTTGTCAGTTGTGTAGAAAGATAATGTATGACGTCTTTAGCATATGTGCAAAATAGGGGTAAACATATTATAAATGGTTTTCAAAACTTTAGGATGTTTCTGGCTACTTCTATTCGCAGGGCTTTCATCCTTCTGTGAAGTTGTATCTTCAAAACACTTTTTCATTTGAAATACCATATAAATAGTATAAATATCAACAATACTACTGTAAACGGAAGTTCATAGATTGAAGGGAAAGGAAAAAAAAACAGAATGCTTAATCTTTTTGCAGTAAAGGAATAAGCCTAATCCAGACACATAAAAAATTCACTGATAGGTGAGGTGGGTTGCAAAAGCCTTTCTTTAATACAGCACAAAAAAATATCCTCAAATTTGATGAGATTGTAGCTGCAAAACACCCTCTCATTTAAAACACCATATATTTGAAATCTGGCATCTTTCTCTACCAACAATATTGGTCAGTCTTACCTTCACCTCTAGGTCTTTAGACATAATAAACTGTAAAATGTGCCTGGTGAACATTCATTATAATGTTTATACTCCTCATGTTATCTGTTTGTATAATGAAACATTTAGTGTAATAAGCTTTCAAAGTCTCAGTACATTACACAAGATGCACCAACACAAATGACATGGCCTTGTAAAATGTTAGAGGTCACTTTGGGAGGCCTTGTAAAATGTTAGAGGTCACTTTGGGAGGCCTTGTAAAATGTTAGAGGTCACTTTGGATCCTTTTATAGCTGACCATACAGTATGGATTTTTCTCATTGTTGAAGTCTTTACAGTTGCCTATTATTGCTTTTTTTTTTTTCAATTTTTCATATTTTTTTTCATTATGCTTAAAAAGATAATGACTTGGTATTTGTTCTATAGCTTACACCATAACAACTTAAAGATCAAGTTAGCGTTTTGTTCGAGTACAAGGAATGTTGAACTGATAGGGGACTATGTATTGCCATGTAATACTCTCAAAATGCTTGTCAAATCTGTATAAAGGCAGCTAGAATAAACAGAAAACATATTTAAGATTTTATGATATAATTTTATTTGAATCTCTTATCATTTACAACATTTTTTCCACAATTTGTGTACAAATTTCAAACAAATATACATTAACAAAGTTGTACACTCAAACTATGTATTCACACACCTCCCATGTACACAATTACACATCCATCACATACCATTAACCATTCCCATACCACACACCAACAAGCACACTAACAAGCACACATATAAAACAAGAAGTGTATTTACTCTATTAAGCTTGAGCAACACACATAACAAAATATAAAACAAGAAATGTCAACTATATTTATAGAAAATAAGTCATCATATGTAAAGCTTTGTGATCCTAAAAGTTACGTAAAGGACTTGTTGTTTTATTATAAAAAAAACTTTGAAGTTTTATTTAACTTCGCGTTTATTGATCAATACAGCTCTACAAATCCTACAGAAAGAAAAC
Source organism: Mytilus galloprovincialis (assembly GCF_965363235.1). NCBI lineage: Eukaryota > Metazoa > Mollusca > Bivalvia > Mytilida > Mytilidae > Mytilus > Mytilus galloprovincialis. The sequence continues at coordinate 10,789,938 of NC_134844.1, forward strand.
AAAGACTATTTCAGTGTTTGAGAAAGATGTCTTAGACTAAACAAACTACCTTTACTTGTATCACAAAATCTACTTTGAAAAATATCTTTTATACCTAATACTGTGGATTCATTTATTTTCGTGGATATCAATTTTCGTGGATTGAAGAAAATAAACATTTTCGTGGATATCTAAATTCGTGGTTTCCTGATTTCTATGTACAAAGCCTATAGAAAATTTGCATTTAGTTGAACATATGAATTCGTGGTTCACCTGTACCCACGAAACCGACGAAAATTGGTATCCAACGAATAATAATGAATCCACAGTATGTGTCCCAATGTTTGCATGCTGCAAGATGACAGATTTGAATAATGATGTACTGTTTTAATTTTCCATTTAAAAATTTACTGTGATGACACCAAGTTTTAAATTTAGATTCTACTTAGAACAGTTTTGATTGGTTCTAGCAGACAAAATGGCAGAAAATTGAAATATGAATAGCTAACATTTAAAAGTATGTTACCATTTACAGGTAAATTCGATGAGGATGATAAAAATTCTCAACTTTCTGAAGAAATCTCACGTGAAACATTGACAAGCATGCAAAAACTGGGACTTCACGAATACACATACCATAGTTCACACTCTCTGCTGTTGATTTTTGGACAATAAGTTAAGGCATGTATAAATCACCAAGTAAAAGAACGCACACTAAAGATGAATACAGACATGTTAATGAGATGTTGTATCACAAATCTATGCTTTAATGAGAGGAATGATTATAAATGGCCTAAAAATAGCAAGAAAACTAACGTAAAGTAAAGAAAACATGCACTTTGACCTGATTTCTTTTTACATGTCTTTTTGTACACCATTTCTAGGTAGATATTTTCATTGGCCTTAGCTATGGGATACAAGTGAGACAAATGACCAACTTTAATTGGGATTCTGTAACTCTTGATACAAGATATATACCTTTCCCATTAAGCTTACAGAGATATTTCTTTCTGGTTATTGCAATAACATAAGGTGTGTGTTACCTGTACTTGAAAGTCTTTGTTCTATGAAAATCTTCTGAAAACTCTCAATAAAAATATGTAAAACATGTTAATTTCAGAGAATAAAGATCTAGAAAAACCCAGCACCCAGACAAGCTTGAAACATTTCATAGACTTTTATTGAATATTTGTTTTTAAAAAAGGTATAATAATTTATTCTTGGACTTATTTACATAAATGAAATAATACAATCATGATTACCTATTTTTTAACCTATCATTGATAACCAATGTTTTTGACTGTAAACTAAATGAGGTCATTTATTCATCATATGTAGAAATGGGGGAAATAACACTTATGTACCACATAAAATGATTTGAACAAAATCATGCATAGGATTAGAAACCATGTATCATTTAATAGTTATAAAAAGTGAGCACAAACAAACATTATAGGGCACTTGAGGAGTACAAAATACAAAAAAGGTGGCACCATACTTTGATCAAACTTTACAGTTGTACATACCAGATTCAAATCATCTCCCTGATTTTTTTTTATGAATTCAATGATATATGGGAGATAACTCTGTGAAATGATTTCATGTGAAGGGAGATAACTCTGTAAAATGACTTCATGTTGAGGGATGTAACTTAACATTAACACAGTGACAGTGAATGGATAAAATGATGTGCAACAGTTATGAAAATACATTTAGAAGCACCATGGTATCTGTATAATATGACAGTTAAAGCTCAAATGGAACCTCAGTGTTTGTGGGTGGTTAATATAGAAGCCTACTTTTAGTCACAAACTTCTAGAAATACCAGTCATTACAATAGAGATATTTTTATCTGTGTGGCTTATTTTTCAAAAATAGTCAAATGAAAGGATGAGAATAAGTTTGATAAGTACAATGCTAATTTTTAAAACAAATTCAATATCAAATCCATTTTAACTGTCAACAAATTTTAACACACAGTATGTGCATTGGAAAATACAATGTATGAAGGAAATGAGATAAGTTACAATGAAAATGTGGTTTGATTTTGATAGACAACAGATCAGTGGAAATGCTGTAAAATTTACTGCAATTGGTAACAGGTAATTCAAGTCATAAGATTTTCTCTTTCCAGAAAATATTTTTTTCAAATTGCACAATTTGTTCATATTTTGGTCTACAATCTTTTAAGAACCAACCCATTGAAATGGGGTTAAAAGAGAAGACCTAAAACGATTTAAAAACATTCATTTAGACTGATGATTGTTAAGTAGAATAAGATGATATTCACAGTTTTGACTTGTTATGTTCAGGAAAATGACAAAAATGTTTTTTGATACTTGCTAATGTATTAAGTATAAATTTGACATCTTATAACTGACTTTTATTCTCTCTGCCAGAAATGGAATTCATAATGGTAAGGGGAAATCACTCTAAATGGAACCTGACAATGATTGTTTTCAATTAGAGTTACTCCCCCTCTGTCATCAATAAAAATATAATTATTTAACAAAGAAAAACAGCAATAAAAAGTGGCTAATATGGTCACAATTGTAAAATATGATAGCAAGATAAAATAATTAAAACAATAAGAGTGTAATGTAAGGTGTTTCGACTGGAAACATTGTCTGTATTTCTATCTGCGTTTATAATATGATTATCTCTGTAACCAGTCTTATAAGTTATTTTATCTGGCTTTCTTGTTGAAGTTGGTCTTTGCTGTGGCCTTTGTATAATTTTACACAACATTGTATCAGAATTTGGATCTTTTAACCAAATATGAATTCCAAACACTTGGAAATTTTCATTAAACATACACGGTGGTAACTTGCTTGTGTCGAAGGTAAACTGAAAAGAAGAAAAAAAACGTGGTTAGATATAGAAAGCTAGTAATCGAGGAAAAACTAGTATTTTCTGATGTTATTCTTAAATCAAAGTTTGCATCAAATACTTTAAACTTACACTGCTACATATTTGCTTACCACATATCAGATGTATTCTAAACTATAAAAAGGAATTAAGAATATGTAATAGCTGTTAAATAAAACATTGCTGACAAAAAGCCAAGAAAATCAGAGATTTTTCAATATGTAAAGTAAACTTTCCCAAAAATATGGACATAATTTTTCAGTAGATTTCAATTTTTACGCTGCTGTTGGGTTGCTACCTATAATATATAACCACACACATTTCTTTAATCAGCTCTTAAATTAAAAGCAGTTTAAAATATAAAAAAAACTTTATTTACCTGATATGTCTCAGGACGTAATTTAAACCAAGACAAATCTGATTGACTACTGTCGAGGGCAAATCCTTGGAATGACCAACCAAAAGCTCCCAGTTTACCCTCACTGTCATACATTAGGAATACAGGGTAAATTTTCTCACAGGGTAAACTTCTTGATAAGTTGTAGAAATAGTGAGTACCTGAAAAAAAGAAAACAAAATATAGTTATTGTTTAAGACGAATAAAAAGAGATGTAGAGAATATGTAAATAAAGATGAATAGTTGGTACAAATGTACATATTTTTCAGCCTTAAAGTTTATCTAGAATTAAAGCTGAATTAAATTTCTAAAATTTTGGGGGGAGGGGGTGGTCGAATATGCGCACCAAACCATGGCAGAATAATCAGTCCGTTGATTGTGGCCATTACCTGGCAGAAGCAGAAGCAGAAGCAGAAGCAGAAGCAGAATCTATGGTAAACTTTAACAAAATTGTTGTCAGACATTTAGTTTTTACGCTCAATTACTTGTAAGGATGAAATTTTACTAAGACTGCTGACACTCATCAGCTGACCACTAGGAAATTTGGTTTATTGGAAAGAGAGAGAGAAAAGTTGGGCAAACAAATTAGAGTGTTTTGTGAATACATCAGCAACCTCTTTTTAAGAGCGCTACTCTAGTTATGATGTGATTTATTTTAACAACAACTCAACTTTAATGGTTGAGTTGTGGTTGTTAAAAAACAATCACATTATAACTAGAGTATCAGGAACAGGATAAATGTTATAAATATAGTTACAATCCCACCCCTCAAAAAAAAAAAAAAAAATCGAAAAATGTACATGTAATTTTTGGGGTGCTTTATAGCTTGCTGTTTTCAGTGTGAGCCAAGGCTTTGTGTTGAAGACTGTACTTTTACCTACTTTAACAAATTGTGACGTGGACGAAAGAGTTGTCTCATTGGCACTCATACCAGATTTTATTATATCTATATAATAGAAAAGAATCTTAGTGATTTTGTTTTTGCTAATAATACAGCCAACGTTTTAATAAGTTACTTGAAGGGAAAGATGTACTTTACGCTGCTCACCATGCGATCAGAATAACCAATGTTAACTGCTTTACACAAGTCCTCTGGGGAAAAATGTGATGACATAGAAAATTAGTTATGAAATATTGAAATATTATGGATCACTTGCATTTTCATTAGATAATGTAAATTTTTTATTTTGAAACATTGTCAAATAATTCATTAGTTGTCAAGGGAAAATGGGTAAAAACAATTTATTCCATACTTATAGAAAGATTTATGACTTGTAGTGAAAGGTACAAGATTTTATATTACAAATTCCCTAAAGATCTATAGATTATATATAGAAAACAATGCATTTATTGAAAATATCAACAAAATTGCTCCTAGGCAGCTTTTCTATCCTTCCTTAATTACAATGACAATACCTAAAACTACTTGCTTTGTAATATTTCATCTGGAACATAATTGAAAAAATGACTTCAAACGAAAAGATATCGCACATATTGTAATAAATATGTTAAACACTACACAGTTACAAATGCTTTTGGCTTTTTAATGATAGAATAATTTAATCCGTTTGACTTTTTAAGTACTGCATAAATACTAAATATATTAATTCTCTTAAATTGCTTCTGTGATTAGGTTTTAAATGTGAAAATGATGTATTTAAATTCTACATCTACAGAGCCTGTAGCTTAACTGATTTGAAAATGATCACATTATTTTTTGAATTTTTGATTTTACGTAACTTGAGGCTGTATGGATGAATCCAGAGTGAAAACATATGGAAATTCTTGTCATTTGTGGGTTTGAATTATTTATTTATGGCCTTTGGCTGAAAGCTTTTAAAAATGATTAAACTGTATTTTTCATTTTATGATTTTAAACTATTTTTGATGCCTTTCTCGATAACTATACTACTGAGAATAAGAAATTGAAAATATAAAACAAGTCTATTTTGTCTCTGAAGCTTGTAGTTGACAAATGCTGGAGTATGATTGGTTGAACACAATATAAGAACACAACTAACTGAAAAGTGGGAAATATCAAATGAAGATTTGAAGACACAAACTAAATTTTCCTCATAGAATTATACAGAAATGTAGCATTAATATTACGCTAAAAGTTGTCAGTTGAATATATTTTATAATAAATAGCTCAAAAAAGACTCAACTTAAAGCTTGCTTCAGAATTCATAGAAAAATGGTTTGCACTGTAAACTAACTTGAATATTTTACAAGATGTTTGTGGAGCAGAAACTTAGTTTAAGCCCATTTGAGAATTATTGGCACAGTATAGTGTTGGTTCTTGATTGAAGTTATGGAGACAGAAATAAAAGTTTTATTACTCCTTTTGGTTGTAACATATAAAGTTGAGAGACTTAAAATGTGTCTAAGATACAATAATACTATTTTTTATCCTGCTTAAAAAACAAACTTTTGAAACCCAATTGCTCATCCTTTTATATCTAACAGTCCTTATATTGGAATATGACTATTCCTAATATACAATTTGTGCCTTCATGAAAAGTCAATCAAGAAACTTACAAATCAAATATTTATTAAACTGTAGATTACAAATTTGATTGAGACTAGATCCACAATATTAATAAGTTTAATATATGTAGGTGTACTAAAAAGAAGTTATACCAAACTGATCTATATTAGGTACAACCTTACACTGAAATATCATGTCAACTGGCTTTAGACTAAAGACATCTATATTAAATAGATATTGTATTCCTCTAAAATGTCACATCTAATTAGCAATCTTAGAAATCATAATGAAATCTTTGTACTTTATATGACTCATCTTTGTTATTAAGAAGCTTATTACTTATTGATGAAGACATATAGATGAAAACTTTTATCTGATGATGATTACAGTCTACTTTTTCATATGTTGAAAAGTTTATTTCTTTGTGTCGTGGCTGTAAAAATAGGTGAAATTAGGGAAGTTATGATCTTCAAATCTCATTTCATTTCATATTGTCTTGTTTTTATGGGAAATCTGAGAAATTTTTAATGATTTTTCATGTAATCTGAATTTTATGATAGAGTTTCATATTGCGGCAAATAATTGATGGTTAATAAGCATCATCTTTATGATTTTTACAAAATAAGTTCACCAATCAGAAATATTGATGGTCGTGGAAGAAAGGTTAATGCCAGTTAAAAGTACTGAGGTAGAATCTTATAGGGAAAAGAAATTCATTGCAATTTGTGACATTATCATCCCTCGATAGTTGTAAACTTTCCACGATCTACCTAAAGATTTATACTTGGAATAATCTTTAATCCAATGCACTGCTGAGATCTGGATTTTAATGCCAGCATTTAGATAAATAGAATCATAAAAACTTAGAATGAGAAGAAAGACCTAATGCCTTCTTTAAAGTGCTGTAGAATAATGGGTACTGAGGGACTAAAGTTCTAGTAGACTCAGGTGTTTGTTATCTGATTAGTCCCTGGTGAACATAATCTGTAGATGTCAACAACATGTTTTTGATTCGTCCCTTATGCAGATTATCTTTAAAAGTTAATGGGTAAGAAAGGATTTCAAGACAAACTTGAACTATGTATAGCACTTTTCAACTATTTTGAAATTTCTATATCATATTTATCAACTATTGTCAATATTGTAACATCCTAGCTGTACTACACATTGTACATCTATGACAACACCTGAACTATAAAGATAACCTATGTAGGCAAAACTCACTCCAGCTTAGCTCTGTTGGTGAAGTGCAAAGCCAAAGGGAAAAAAAACAATGGTTTAGTTCTGAAAAGTGGTTTGACAGGGATTAAGGAAAGAAAATTATGTTCCATTGGAAAAATGATATGCTTAATATGGCCTTATATGCAAATGTTTTGCCTATCCTTGCAACACATTACAGATTTCTAATGTTGAAACTTTAGATGAGACAAATGTTGATAGACCAAATGTTCAAATGAGAATCTGAAAGTTTCTATTAAAAAATGCAGAGTTGACTTTATAGTCAAGGTCCTGATTTTCTTTTTGAATCTGTATTAACAAGGGACTAATGTCAATTTATTTAATAAAAACAAAAGTTATTCACATCAAAAGCCAAACATTTAAAGAGTTTTTATATTACTATCTTCAACCTTATAGTATCTACTGATTGATATTAGTCTGCAAGGTACCAGTTGTAATGATACACAAAAAAGTCATCATCTTACTAAATTAGTTTTTTGGAATAATTAGCTTCATGAAATATTAAAATTAATTACGAGAATCAACATAGGAATTGTTTATACAGCATTTTTCTATTTGCTTACGAAGTGATTATCCACAAAACTATTTACATAGCTTTTTCAATCTTTTTACCCCCAAAAGTAAAAAAAATGGAAAGAACATTGGGTCAAAATGATCAATAGTTTGATTTGTATAACACTATACCAGACTATATGCATGTTATAAGATTAGTACTGAGAGTCTATAAGAAATTTCACCATTTAATAAAGCCACAGGAAACACAGAAAGAAGATGTCTGCCTTGTCTAATGTGTGTTGACAGATGAATGATTTGTGATGAAATTCAAGATTATTACATCATTTCATAAAAAGTATTTTGACATTTTCTTCCTTTCTATTAATAATTGATTCGCTAATTGTTGTCAAAACAATGAAATATTTAGATAATTTTTTCAAAGATCTTTATGATTTGGGAACACTTGATAACGTTATAAAGGTCTTATGCATCTCACATTCAGCAATGGTAGAAAATGAAAAATTATGTGAAGGAATATGATTTGTGAATTGCGGCTGATTACATTGGGCAGATGGTTTCCCCCGTAATTGGATGAGGCTAATTAATTTAAGTCTTAGTATGACCGACGTCCAAAAAGATGACTTTAAAAAATGGTAATGGCGAACCAGCTGTACGATTTGTAATTGATACATCGTTCCATTTTTGATTGGTTGAGAAATCGTGATAATTGGTTTTAAGGTGTTATCAGGTCTAATAACTGTTATTAAGACATTGATAAAAATCATTCATATCACTTTTGTATTCTTTTCATCAACTTTGTGTTTTGAGGGCACATTTATAAAACCTTTTGTTCCACGAAACTTTTGAATTAATTTTAGTAAAGTGACCACCCCAATCGGTTTGTAAATTAGATTTAACATCCTATTGGTATTCATCAATGTCTATTTGACGTCGAGTGTTTAGTAGCGATATATAATTTGCTGTTGGGCATTGAACATATCTTGTCAACTCGCCATTCATTTAGATATCACAGGCACACGTTCTTTCATTTAGGTTATTAATTAGGGGTCTAATATTTTTTGAAAAGTCAATGTTGTGTTGGTCGAGTGTAAACAAGGAAAAGACGGACATATGTTAATAGTGCGGAATATGACAGTGTCGACTACGGTTAACATAATTTTAGGCCAAATTTGTTATTTTACCTGGATATAAGGATAATTCTAGTTTCAACTTTTATCAAATCAGGAAAATTATAAGGATGATTCTATTTGCAACTTTTATCAAATCAGGAAAATTTATTTAATCTTAGAATACAATTTCTACTATTTAAGCAGAACTTTTGTTTTTGAGTTGTTTTCTCATTTACTTTTGCATTGCAGTTTCCTTTTATTAGTATTTTATCTTTCTTGTAAAAAAGGTTTGTATAATTAACTTATTTTAAGTTTTGTTGTTGTATAGAATAACAAATGGAGATTAACTGCAAACTATGTTGTCATCATCAAGACTGCCGTAAAACTAATTAAATTTCAGAATAAGTTGTAAATCTTAGTTTATTAAAGTTTGACTAATGGTGATTAAATCTTACTTTGAAAAATGAAGTGTTACCTAAAGGCAACATTTGAATTTTCAGTTTATAGTGTTAATTTCATGTAGAAGTGTCGTTACCACGATTTTTAATTTGATTAACACTATGATCATGTGTTTCATACTTTTAACATGCCTCAGTTTCCTTAAAAAGTATCACACTTTCTTTTAAAGCAGATTTTCAAGTAAATCTAACATGCAACAAATGCATATTTTGTTGACTTTATGTGTTCATACATCAGTTTAAAAGAATGAGGTACCATAGATTAAAGCTGAAAAATTTGTTTTATCAGAAGAAGCTGAGACGATGCTTGTGAAATTTTAATTTTTACAAGGATGTGAAGTGTAATTGCCAATAAGACAACTTTATCCACCAGAGAACAAATGGTGTAGTGATAAGCAACTTTATCCTGATTTAGAGTAATTTCTCGCAATTTGATTGGCTGATATTGTCCTAATAAATTTCAGTACATTTTTTTATCACGTCAATTGGAGTTATCTCCCTTATTTATTACGTCAATTGGAATTATCTCCCTTATACCATTGACCTAATAAAAAAAATTGAGTTGCTTTATAGTCATAATATTTTTATTTTTTCACAGCTTTAGATTAAATATCTATAATATATTATTGATATTGTCCTAAAATAGAATTTGAATATAATAATATGTAATATAACAAAATCAGGATAAATTCGTTACACAGTGTTCAGTTGTCCTAATACGGAATTTATCGGGTCAATAAAATTCATATCGGGTTTGGCTTCGCCTCACCCGATATGAATTTTATTGACCCGATAAATTCTCGTATTAGGACAATTGCACACTGTGTAACTAATATTATGTCACCAAAGATCTTCAAAAATGAGCAAAACCCTAAAAATAGTCTACTCCAAAGGGCCTCAATATGACAAAATGTGAAACAATTTGAATTTAGAACACCAACAGACGGAGCAAAAACTGCAGACAAATATCAGGGTGGTCTAGAGCTTTTAGTTGACTGGTATAATATATTTTTTATTAAGTCTGTGCATGACACGTGATAAATATGCTGTAAGGTAAATAAATCAACCTCTGAAATCGTTGACATATTTCTTCAAATCAGTAAAATAATCATATCCTTTTAAACCAGATATTCAGTTGATGACATCACTTAAGATATCAATTTATTGTAAGTTACATCAGATCATTTGTATGACCTGAATCAATTTATTTTCTGCCATAGTGACTTTTGTCAATGATAACTACACACTAATCACGTCAATTTGTGTACTTTTGCATGAGTTATTTTCGTGTTTCATTACATTGCTACCTAAGCTTTCTATGATGTTATACAGGTAAAGTCTATTTCTATCGGGAGCAAGTCTATAGAAAGTCAATATAATTATAATTATCTTACAACAAAGGCAATAATGGGCACCCCTGGTGTTCAGCTACTGCGATTTCGATATTCATTTTCTGCACCGCAGTGAATATATTTTCATATTGTAACGTATTCTTATTCATTTAGTACTTAAGTCGACAGTAGTTAAGTTTAACTAAATAAGGTAGATTGGTGTGGATTTAAATAGATGTTTGTATAAATTGAGTAACAGACCTACAACAGATGGTCTTGAGCCATCCTTTTTCGCAGATGGCTGAAAAAAAAACACATTTGAGGTTTTCCTTTCAGTAGAAATTTGACTTTAATCAACTAGTCCAAATGGATATAAATGTTTATCAGTCTTAATGTATTTTAAATTTTCTTAACAAGAAAAAACTGTCACTAACCAAAACCAGTCATTATTTTTATTTTTGCTAATTAAATTTTAAGAAGAGTAAGAATTATGAGCAGGCTTTGTCTAGACGTAGGATTACACTGCTGTTAAAGCTATTGATTAAGGTAAACCAAAGTTCATAGAATAAGTGGGTTTCACAAAATCTATGTGAAGGCTGTGATTTACATGTATAACTTCATTCCATACTAATATAAATGATGGTAAATAGAATATAGAACTGCAAGAAAATACATAGGCCGTTAGTTTTCCTCGTGTGAATAGTTTTACATCTGTCATTTTGGGTCCTTTTATAGCTGACTATGCGGTATGGGCTTTGTTCATTTTTGAAGGCTGTACGTTGACTTAGTATTGTTAATTTCTGTGTCATTTGGTCTCTTGTGGAAAGATGTCTCATTGGCACTTACTCTAACAAATACAATGCCTGATGATTACTTTGTTTTTCCTGTAAGTCCTTTATTTAATGTCAACTAAATGCTGTGACTGATGGGATGAACAAAATAACTAGTAAATATCAAAAAAATAACAGAAGAAATTATACTTTGTGCAAAATGACATAACACAGATGATTTTTCAGCCATTTTTCATCCACAAAGATTCAATAAAGTTATTATTGATACAATATTATTAATAACTTACCCATTCTAGGTACACATGTACCCTGGACCCACATTGGACCAAGTTGTTTTGATTCTAATGGTATAGACATATGATTAACTATGGGGTCAAGTCCTGTTTGTATATAAAGCCCTTTGCCTGTCTGTATATGGTGTTTGGCTATAGGATTGCACACTAATTGAGGATGTTTGAAATAAGCTGGAATAAAACATAAGATATCATTTATTAGTCTGTATTTGTATTTTAAAAATAAGTAAATTAAAATACCATTTACTACCCTACTTTTTGAAAATCTAGTTTATTTAAAGTTAATTATTTGATGAAACTGAAGAAAAATATAATATCTAGAGACAAATTTCTGGTGCTAATTATTATACTGAGGAAAAAATAAACTCAAATTACAGATGAAAGCTATCCCTACTTCAATAAAAAGAGATACATTTTATATGTGCATGTTCCAAGTCAACAGCAACCTGTTATTAAGTGGTTGTTGTTTTTTGCTGTTGATCATATGTTTTGAAGAAAAAAATAAATACAATGTTAAAAGCTATCACAACTTCAATAAAGAAAGATAACTCTATGAAAAAAAGGTAGATAACTCACCTGTAATTGTATAAAATGTTCTTCCAGGTTCATGTGGGTCACGACCATATATCAAAGGAGGCATGATATCATAAGGTGGTAAAGCTATTGATTCATTTAGTGAGTTATAACCTTTCATATAAGCTGGAATCTGAAATCATACGCAAATTGTCAAAAAATGAAATTACATGTATACACAAACTGTCAAAAATATGTGAATATAGAAATAAAGTTTTTTATGTAAATACAGAGGTCTCGTAAATACAGGTTTTTGATTAAGCCTGGGTTTGATTTAGACAGGTTTCTTAGTTTAATCAGGGTTCAGTTAAGATGTGGTTCCTTATATTGTGTTTCATTGTATTTCATTGTTGAGCAATCTATCTATTACATTTTTGGTCTCAATTTTACATGCACAGTAAATACAACAAATATTCCATTAATATTATATGGTATAATATTGTTCAAATGTAGTAAACTTTTTACCTTTAAAAAAACTATTTGATGATGATTAAATGTGTAGTGGTACATGACAACTGAAAAATGTATTTTTATGATTATTGCTATGGTTAATATGTGAAAAAGGTCGTGGTATGATTGGTATGACCTTGGGGACTGGTTTCTATTCGAAATAATGTTACCCTTGATAAAAAGCTTGACCCTATAAGTACATCTTGGGATACCAGTAATTGATTCCAGGGAGCCTTTTAAGTGATTACAGTTTGGTGATGGATGTCTAAAGTTACAAAAGTTCAACAAAAATCATTAATGTTTTATTATGTTTTTACTAATTTTAGATGAAGTTAAGAAATTTATAGGAACAATACAAAATATGTTTTGATAAATTGAGAATTGAAATGGGGAATGTGTCAAAGAGACAACAACCCAACAAAGAGCAGAAAACAAATGTGTTAGATATTGATTTAAAATTATAAGAGTAAAGAATAAGAATAAGAATTTATTAGTCTAATCAGGAACCCATAAAGGGCATCATTTTACATCAATATTATGTACATACTAGTTATGAGTTGATGCATTTTCCGGCTCTTAGGTCAGGTTACGTTGTCTCTTTGACACATTCCCTATTACCATTCTCAATTTTATTAAAGAGTACTTAGAAAACATATGACCTTTCGTGGTGTTTCGCTTAAAATATCTAAATTTTGCACATTTCAAGCTATGTCATATCTAATGTTCTGATTTGGTTTTGATGATAATGACAGCAAGAATAAAACAGTTTTAACCTTCATTGCAAGTTTGCACTAAGATGCCATGATATTGTAGGTGTTTTGAATTACCAAAAGGAAGTACATGTAAAACAGAATCAAATGTCAGTAGTGTGAGAAAGGCATTACAAATTAAGATGGAATCATAAAACTGTGATGTTTTAAATCCTATACATTGATTCTGAGTTTGTGAACATTGATATTCTGTGAGGAAAGCTGTAAAACAGCCAGTAAATGTCAAGCAGAGAGTGTCTTAATATGGAGAACTCTTGTCCTTATCAAAGGATGTATAAAAGAAATAAGTGATTTGAAAAGATTCTGTAGAAAGGAAGTGTCTCCAAGGGGAGATAAATCCATTTTATGAAACAAATTAATTACTGATTAGCACTTATAAAAAGTTTATCCCTTAAAAGGTTGAACTCTGAATCTCTGTATCTTTTATAAAATCATGTAAAATAAGTTGTAAAGAAATAATCTATTAAAAAAATGTCGTGCAGCTGGCTGATTTGAGTAAAAAGCTCCTCCACTGTTCAAACAACCTTTCTCTATGTTAAACATAGATATTTTAAAGTTACTGTTAATATATTATTTAATTCAAATATTGACAGTGTATGCAGAAGAGACGTCCTTCTATTTGTACGTTTTGCTGTATAAATATTTAAAATGTGCTTAAAGTGCTCACAGTATTGTATACAAATTTACATAAAAATATAACCATTCACAGGGACAATATTGTTCTCTTTATTTTTTTTTTTTATCAAATATTTAACTTGGGTAAATAAAAAAATTGGAAGACTTGATCAATTAATTGAAATTTTAGAAATTTCTATTTTACAGGGCAGACTGACTTTTTAAGTCAACAATTTTGCTGTCATAAATGATCATAAATGGATAGAGGCTATATAGATGCCTTTGTATGCTGACTATTCTTCCATTGTATTGTGAAAGTCAGCACTAAATGGCATTGGTACTGTTTCCAGTTAACAAAGTCATGGTTCATGATGCTAGTTTCTATTTCACTGAGTTAAATGAAATGAACATTGCTGGGCTCTAATAGCAGTGTCCCTTGGTCTAACTTAGCAAATGGATGTATTTGAGTTGAAATGTTTTATAACAGTGACTAAGTCACTAAATGAACAATTCAATGTTCCTGATTCATTGCAGTGACTAAGTCTAAATGAACTGTTGACCATTTGTGGCTAATGTTAATAACTACATCTAGATTTAAAGCCCTTAGTATTTAATAACAGTAAAGCAATTTTAACATTTTCAATAGATAATGAATAAATTTCCAGAAAAAAAATATAGAACTGATATATTGGTTATAAATATTTCAGATAATGATTATTATTTTATTTTATAGTACTGTATATTAATGAAGAAGAAATGCACGAAGCTAACACACAATTAAAATTCACCTACTTTACAAACATCGAATTCAGAATATACATTTCAATAATTTCTCTAAGGATATTTTAAATGTGATAGATTTTTCATTTTATCCCACTCAACTTCTGGTGTAAATTTAATGAACAACATTTTAAACCTCTTAAAATTAAACAAATTCTGTCATGAATTGGTTTTCATTCAATTTTCACAAAGCATCAGTAAACAGGATTGCATGTCTTTCACGTCATCTGTCCAACGTTCATTTAAGAAATCAATCCAAGAAATTGCTGCTTTTTGTTTTAAACCATATTTTTATCAATGTCAGTTGATTGTTTTAAGTTTGCATGCAACAGATATTCATTACGATTTCTTCATTAGATTAGGAGTTTCTTCCTCAGCTAATTATAGTGAGAAGAGGAATTGATGTTTATAAACTGGTAATAGAAATGAATTAAATTTGTGGCCCTGATTTAGGAGTGATATGTCCTTACATGGAAGAATAAAGTTAAGTGCTGAAGATCTTGTTGTTGAGGCGAACATAAAATGCTTTTTTTTGGGGAAAAGAAAGGGCAGTGAATAAGACATGAAATACTTATTTTTATAGTTCGTTCTTATGTTGTACTGATATACCACTGTCCCAGGTTAGGGGGAGGGTTGGGATCCCGCTAACATGTTTAACCCCGCCACATTATTTATGTATGTGCCTGTCCCAAGTCAGGATCCTGTAGTTCAGTGGTTGTCGTTTGTTTATGTGTTAATATTTGTTTTTCGTTCATTTTTTTTTTTTACATAAATAAGGCCGCTAGTTTTCTCGTTTGAATTGTTTTACATTGTCTTATCGGGGCCTTTTATACCAGTAGCTGACTATGCGGTATGGGCTTTGCTCATTGTTGAAGGCCGTACGGTGACCTATAGTTGTTAATGTCTGTGTCATTTTGGTCTTTTGTGGATAGTTGTCTCATTGGCAATCATACCACATCTTCTTTTTTATATTATGTTTTTAAAGCTTTTCATTGGTATTTTTTGATGATTTAAAACATTTTTGAATGAATTCTGACAGATTTTGAAACTTAAAAAAAATCATCTACATAATTTCTACCAACCACTGACTCTTTATTTTTTGCAGCTTTAAAAAGAAGGACAAGGGGTAAACCAGCCACCACTGCTAGATTACTTTTCTAGAAGCTAGTACATTCCTTGCACTGCTTAACTTTCCTTTTTTGACTTCAACTATGAATTACATTACCAAGGTCATTTTATAAATGAGCATTTCCTTCTCAGCCAAGAAAGAAGTTCAAAGCATGTTTTGAAAAACATTGGTTTATACCCCACACCTACTTATATCCATGTCTTTAAATGGAAAGAAAACCTTATCAGTCACATCTGTCGGTATGTCTGAAGACCAGTCACTATTATATTACATACTACTTCAAGTCTATAAGGAGTGTTTTATAATAGAGTAATTATATCTTGAGTACATGTATGTCTATTTCTAGAGAAGCCATCGGCAGCACAAATTAGGATATATTTAGATGTTTAATTGATACATTACAAAGAATTGTCTGCTTATTGAGATCCCTAACAAAACATCTAATCCTAATGACAAACAATCAATGTGATATGATACCAAATCAAATATTTTATTTATTTAATGAGTTTAATGTTATGATGCTGCATGTTTATTTATTAAAAAAACAGATTTTCTGTTATTACATGAGACAATGCTTGAGTTTAGTCCTGTTTTACTTTATTTTCCTAATGGAAGACACATTTATTGTAGACCATCCTCTAAAGGCTGTAATACTCGTGTTTATGGTGTAGGTTTTATGTCGACCTTCGGATCTGTAGAATATAGGTTGATTATGTAGAAACTTTTATCAATAGTATTTTTGTTGTTGCTGTATTTCTAGTCTTTGCATGATATAGTTTTCTGCGATACTTTATGCCTAATATTACAATGCATTGAAAATACTGTATTCCTAATCTATAATGCATTGAAATTCATTCCCATTTTGGGTCAGTCAAGCACACTAATCACTCTCATCAAATGGTAATCATTTCTTACATGCAGCTACATGTAATCTCCCCCCCCCCCCCCAAAAAAAAAAAAAACCAACGGTCAATCATTGGAAAGATTATCCCAAAATATGGCTAGTTTGTATTTATATAAATATGTATAAAAAAACTGTCACTTTGAAATAAAATAAATGTTTTTTCTTCCTTTTGACCTTTAGTTAATGTTGTGTTACCAGTCTATGGTTGTGACAGTTCAGAGATTAAGATGTTTATCTATAATGGTCTGTCTTACTGTATTACAGACCCTGATAAATCTTGTAAACTCATCAGTCTTCCTTTTTAAACTGACCAGTTGAATTATAAATTATTAGAATTTGATGGGCTCTCAAGTATGTGGTAAAGCTAGAATATGACAAATAGATACAATCTTGTTTACTCAGCTTTTTATCTGCTGTTAAACTGACCAATTGATATATCATATGAAAATCAACATTAATTCATATTTATCAAAATAAAAATCTTTTTTTTTCTCTCTTATCTTTAAAGTGCAGAAGATAAGGACAATTTATTTGAAGAGAAATGATAATCTCTATAGGGAATCTGAGATAAATGACCAATAATGTACGATTTATGTTTCTTTAAGTTTCTTCAGATATTATTCAATTATAAACAGATGCTCTACTATTAACTACAGTCCCTGTAGTTCTTGACCATTAACTGCAGTCCCCATAGTTCCTAACTAACGGTCAAGAATTCATCGTAATGACCAAGAAGTGGACAATATTCAGTATCGTGGGTCGCATTATCACATCAAACACAGAATTGTCATCTTCGTCAAAAAGATTTGGAGGTCGGAGCTGGCACAATGCGCTGTTGTTTAGATTCCTAACGATTTGTTTAGGTTTCTTTTATTCAGTGACAATGGCCTAATGGTGTGAATGTTTCTTAAGAAATTTTTACATTAAATTGTCCCCAAGCATCATTTTTTGGTTTGTGCTGCTGAGCTGCCATTTTGATAATTAGTTTAATGGATGCAAAATGCATTTAGAAAATGATGATGACTTTAGCATCATTTCTCAGAGGGCCGTGGAGGCTAACGTGACATTTTGACAGTGAATCAACACAAAGTCCACATTTTTTCATACTTGCTTTCATCTAAATGAGCAAAACATTAAAGCTTTTTCTTTGTTCTTCTTAAAGTTTTGTGCAAGTTTGATAGAATCCATATTATATAAATAGCCTTGCGTTTGTGGTTGAATGTGTTCATCAGATATCAGGTCTGTTGTATAGCTAAAAGCTTTTTACACAGGGTTTCCTATCAGTAATAGTTTTAGGGGGAATAATTTATTTTTGATTTTTTTTAATAAATAGATTAATCATTCAGTGACTTGAAATGTATACCCTCATTCTCTCTTAAATAACCGAATGTCTGTATGATTTTCAATTTTTCTTTTATGAGCTTTGAATTTATAAAATTGAAAAAAATTACAAGCAGGTCCACGGTAAAGGTGTTAAACTAAAGTATGTATGCATCCCGCTATATCCGATGGTGAGACAAGATTCAATCTTTTTTCACTATTTTCAAAAAGGAAATTGCCAACATTGACATTACTTTTAAGTGCTATAGAAACAATAAATGCAATATATTAAATTTGGATTTTATTATTGAAAAAAAATGTTTCCATGTAATGAGAATTTACTATAACACTGATGTTGAAGAGAATTCGTGTTTTTGATGTGATCTAATATTCACACATTGTATGTTTTAAATGAGTTTGTTACTTCCAAGGGACTTTAACACTCCATTTAAACTATCTCATATATTCTGTTTCATGACAATTAATTGAAATTATGACTTGATTCTCCAACAAATCATCCAACATGGTGATTTCCCTTTACTATCGAAGCTTTTAATTCATAATTCTGTATATAGTTTCATTAAAAAGTCCTAGAAGATTAATAATGTGCCATCTCTCTTTTACATCTAGGGTACAGTGTATAGATTTTTTTTTCAATTAGACTCTTAAGGCATTAAATTGAATATCACTTATTTCGAGTTTTAAGTCCAGATCTTAGGCATTCTTTTTTTTAAGGATATTTAGTGGTACATTATCCTGATCCTGAAGATAATAAAAATCAGAAAAAAACTTTATAAAGATGTAACAATTATTTAGACTAATTCCTAGAATGTATAGTATTTTACTTTTATAAATCTTATCAAAATAATGTACACACTCTAATGTCGAGATATTGTTTGGTATATTCCACTATTGGGAGTTTTTCTAAGCAGGGAATTTCAACATTTCTTACTACATAAAAGTTGAAATATAGCATTAGATTTAAGGTCAAGTGGTCAAGGCTAGTTTTGAAGAAGAATGTTAAATTAGTATGTATTATTAAGCTATAACTCATTTTATGATGTACAGTAGTAATATTGATCCATCATGTTTGTTTGCTTCCAATGTAAGATGACAAGAATATTGAAAATTTCACTTCACTGTCAGACTCTCTGGAATCAAGCTTCTCAAATATCATCGTATTGGTATTTTGCAAAAATTAAAAAAAAAACCTGCATGCTTAAAAAAACAACATAGAAATCTCTGCTCTGTCTTGGGTATAAGTTTTAATTTTGTGTCTAATAAAAAAAAAGTTGTCTGATAAAGAATAAAACTTCTCAAATGTCATATATGATTGGTATTTTTGCCAAAAAAAAAGAAAAAAGTCAGAAAAAAAAATCAAACACATGCTTAAATAAAAACATTGAAATCTCACTCTATCCAGGGGATAAGTGACTATAATAAAAACATTGAAATCTCACTCTATCCAGGGGATAAGTGACTATAATAAAAACATTGAAATCTCACTCTATCCAGGGGATAAGTGACTATAATAAAAACATGGAAATCTCACTCTATCCAGGGGATAAGTGACTATAATAAAAACATGGAAATCTCACTCTATCCAGGGGATAAGTGACTATAATAAAAACATGGAATCTCACTCTATCCAGGGGATAAGTGACTATAATAAAAACATGGAAATCTCACTCTATCCAGGGGATAAGTGACTATAATAAAAACATGGAAATCTCACTCTATCCAGGGGATAAGTGACTATAATAAAAACATTGAAATCTCACTCTATCCAGGGGATAAGTGACTATAATAAAGACATTGAAATCTCACTCTATCCAGGGGATAAGTGACTATAATAAAAACATGGAAATCTCACTCTATCCAGGGGATAAGTGACTATAATAAAAACATTGAAATCTCACTCTATCCAGGGGATAAGTGACTATAATAAAAACATGGAAATCTCACTCTATCCAGGGGATAAGTGACTATAATAAAAACATTGAAATCTCACTCTATCCAGGGGATAAGTGACTATAATAAAGACATTGAAATCTCACTCTATCCAGGGGATAAGTGACTATAATAAAGACATTGAAATCTCACTCTATCCAGGGGATAAGTGACTATAATAAAAACATTGAAATCTCACTCTATCCAGGGGATAAGTGACTATAATAAAAACATGGAAATCTCACTCTATCCAGGGGATAAGTGACTATAATAAAGACATGGAAATCTCACTCTATCCAGGGGATAAGTGACTATAATAAAA
This sequence comes from Mytilus galloprovincialis, assembly GCF_965363235.1. NCBI lineage: Eukaryota > Metazoa > Mollusca > Bivalvia > Mytilida > Mytilidae > Mytilus > Mytilus galloprovincialis. The sequence continues at coordinate 10,810,220 of NC_134844.1, forward strand.
ACATTGAAATCTCACTCTATCCAGGGGATAAGTGACTATAATAAAGACATTGAAATCTCACTCTATCCAGGGGATAAGTGACTATAATAAAAACATGGAAATCTCACTCTATCCAGGGGATAAGTGACTATAATAAAAACATTGAAATCTCACTCTATCCAGGGGATAAGTGACTATAATAAAAACATGGAAATCTCACTCTATCCAGGGGATAAGTGACTATAATAAAAACATTGAAATCTCACTCTATCCAGGGGATAAGTGACTATAATAAAGACATTGAAATCTCACTCTATCCAGGGGATAAGTGACTATAATAAAGACATTGAAATCTCACTCTATCCAGGGGATAAGTGACTATAATAAAAACATGGAAATCTCACTCTATCCAGGGGATAAGTGACTATAATAAAAACATTGAAATCTCACTCTATCCAGGGGATAAGTGACTATAATAAAAACATGGAAATCTCACTCTATCCAGGGGATAAGTGACTATAATAAAAACATTGAAATCTCACTCTATCCAGGGGATAAGTGACTATAATAAAGACATTGAAATCTCACTCTATCCAGGGGATAAGTGACTATAATAAAGACATTGAAATCTCACTCTATCCAGGGGATAAGTGACTATAATAAAAACATTGAAATCTCACTCTATCCAGGGGATAAGTGACTATAATAAAAACATGGAAATCTCACTCTATCCAGGGGATAAGTGACTATAATAAAAACATGGAAATCTCACTCTATCCAGGGGATAAGTGACTATAATAAAAACATTGAAATCTCACTCTATCCAGGGGATAAGTGACTATAATAAAGACATTGAAATCTCACTCTATCCAGGGGATAAGTGACTATAATAAAAACATTGAAATCTCACTCTATCCAGGGGATAAGTGACTATAATAAAAACATGGAAATCTCACTCTATCCAGGGGATAAGTGACTATAATAAAAACATTGAAATCTCACTCTATCCAGGGGATAAGTGACTATAATAAAGACATTGAAATCTCACTCTATCCAGGGGATAAGTGACTATAATAAAGACATTGAAATCTCACTCTATCCAGGGGATAAGTGACTATAATAAAAACATTGAAATCTCACTCTATCCAGGGGATAAGTGACTATAATAAAAACATGGAAATCTCACTCTATCCAGGGCTCTATCCAGGGGATAAGTTTTAATTTTGTGACTATAATAAAGAAATATTTGTCTAATAAAGTATTAAAATTTCACAGAATTGATATAAAAGGGTATAAAAATGACAAAAAGTTAACAGTAATTTTATTAATGCTACAATTGATGGTTCTAGTAATTATCTTTATATTGACGTTTATGACTCGACATGATGGGTAACGAAATACGGGTTAATAAAATATTTAAATACATTTTGTGATTTGATCAATGATACAGTTCTATCAAAGAGAATATATATCAACCGTTCAATAATAATTATGAAGATTTCAAAGAATCCCAAAATATATATTCTATGTTATTATCTAGAAAATGATTATAATTGGTATTAATTAGCTTTATCTACGGTATTTATCTGTATCTTATTATATGACTTTCCTTCTAAAGTCAATATCTTCTATCAAGATTCAAAGATTGAATTTACATAAAGTAGAGAGAAAATTGAGCTGATATTAGAAAACATTAAAGGTTCCTGTATTGGTTCTCTATGATACGGTGTCGCACAATCTGATGGAAATGACTCTATCTGTATAATTTGTTTGTTTTAAGAATGTAAAGGAAATGTGGAGTATTTCAGACAGAAAATCCTGAATTCAAAATCCTAAACAAGAAAAACATAGATCTTACTAGATATGTTCTACTGTCCTCTAACAGTAAAAACTAAGTGATAAACTTAGTAAATAATAAAAGTATCTATAGATGGAGACATAAAGTATAGTGTAACAAACATTATTTCTATGTCCGTCATCACTATGAAGATTTCATTTTATTTACTGTTTTGTTGATTTTCATTGATGCCATTTTTCATGTTTCATGAAGTGAACTTTTTTATTATGTAAATAAAGGCAACAGTAGTATACCGCTGTTCAAAACTCATAAATCTGTGGACAAAAAACAAAATCGTGGTAACAAACTAAAACTGAGGGAAACGCATTAAATATTAGAGGAGAACAACGACACAACATTAAAATGTAACACACACAGCAACGGACTAAGCATTAGACAACATCCGATGAGAATAACCAATATAACATCAAAACCAAATACATGAATTTGGGATAGAAAAGTATGGTGACTGTTTCAGCTTCTTTTTAAGATTCATATCGATAAAGTTAGTGTGAAAAAGGTCTCTTTGTTTATCTTTTGGAAGCTGCTAAGTGTTAAGAGTTAAAAAGCAACAACACCATTGTATCAGAATATAAATCTTTTCTTGAAATGGTAAACTGTTTCTTCTTATGAATTCATTATTTTTCATGGAGTTATAATAGTTATTGATGTTACTGATTGATTGATTGATGTTTAACACCAATATCAGCACTGTTGGCTATTTGGGGTGGCATTTTTAATGTTGGAAGAAGCCGTAGTGCCTGGAGGATTTAGAGGGTATAGGCCATTGTTATCAAATTTGTCCTTATCCCATGATAATAATATATGAATCCACAGTATCTTTATGATCTCCATTCTATGCAGCTGAGAGAAACAAGAGTCAATGCCTGAATTCTCACACAACTTATTCATACTTATTATAAAATGTATACTAACCATAGCTTGAATTCCAGCTATCCAGCCATTTAAATCATATATTGGTATATCTTTTGTATCTCCTAATCTTCTATACAGAAATCCATGGTATTGATTAGCTGCAAAAAAGAAAATATTAATATATAAGTTGTCATTATTCTTCATTAAAAGTAGATTTAAATTGCTTTGTTTTTGTAATTTTAGACTACTATTGGTGCTGTATGTTTTGTTATTTTACTGGGAACGGCATGGAATATAAACCATTGACCTTTGCTCCACGGAAAATATTAATCAAGTGAAACAATTTGTTCAATATCTGTATATTTTCTGAAAACTTTAACATTTTTGAAAATAATCTTTATTAATAAAAACAGTGAAGACTGTTTTGTAATAAAATGTTACACTTTCCTCAAACTTCTTATTGATTTTTGTCCTCATTCTTTCAATCAACCTTTACAATGATGACAACTTTGACAGTACTGCAATTATTGTGGGATAGTAAAAATGTAAACTTAGGAAATGAATGGAACCCAAGTTCTCTTATGTAATTTAGTTGTAAAATACAGAAACTTTTAAGTTCATTGTGGGAAACCCGAAGTATTCCATGAATTATTTCTTCTTCTAAAAACCATAGCAAACCAAATAAACAGGAAGAGGAATTTTAAAAAAGGAGCTTTTATATTGACATGTTTATCAGCAAGAGCTGAACATCCTTCTGTTGTAATGTAAATCACACCCCAAACAATTCCGCTATGTCTGATTACAGAATTATTCTTCACAACAATTTCAATGACAGGGACAAGAAATTGTTCTGCCGCTGTATGGCACTGAGATCATAGATTATGTTGTATTGAATTGTATATTACATAGAGTTTGTACTTAGTTGATATACAAAAAGAGCAGAGCTCCATGCATTAATCAACTTGTCTGCTATTCTCTAGAGGCTGTATAAGCCATTTACGTCAACTTAAGCAATTGTGGACAATTTATTCCATTATCATATGGAAGTCCTATCATTGCTCTCATAGGATTTCCTCTGGATTTTACATAATGCATAGATCAGATTGCACATCATTACAAGTATTATCAAAAAATCATTTTTTATAAATTCATAGACATTGGTTCTCTGTATTTTTGACTCTTGTCCAAGCTTGTGACATTATGGTGCTTTACTGGATTGGACATTTGATAGGTTCTGTCTGGGTACTTCCTCAACAGACTTGTACTTAATGTTAATTGTTAAGTGACCACCTTTTATATAATTGTCCAGACAAGATATAAATAAATAAATAGAAATTAGTCTGCTGGACATTCTAGAACACAAAGTTTTGTCCCATAATAAAAGATTCTTTGTAATAATTAAGTAAAGTCAGTCGCTAAAAGGGATTGTCCCTTGAAACCCGGAGAGTTGACCCTCTTCAAAATTTTTGATGTTAACCAATCAAAATCAATGTTGCAAAGAACATTTAATATTGTTTTACAATTTGACTCCTGCCAGTCATGATAATATCATCGATAACACCCTTGTGTTTTCAGATTGATACAAGTTTCTGGACTATGAAATATTTAGTGACCACACTATACTTGTCCAAATATTTCACAGCCAATTTGTCAATTGTTTTAATAATGGTGTATCAGCATCAATCATTCCTACTATCCCTGGGGATTAATGTGTCTGACTATTTAATCCCATACTAAATGTCTGGAACCATGACTTATGATTGACAGGTACCAGTGTGTCTTTCAGATGCTATGTATCTCTGTCAGTCGACCAGATTCCAAAATATTACCAGTTCTTGGAAGAGTTTGGTTACTGTTTGCATATTGAATGTGATTTAATATTTATTCTTGGAGGAAATTCTGGATTGTCTGAGAATGAGCTTCTTCATGATGTTTGTCATTTTCTAGAACTAATCAGTTAAAATTTGAATAGAAGTATACAACAAGTTCATGTGCAAAGACAACCATCTTTTCATCCTGTCGTTAATGTAAACATATCACCCTGTCCATTTAAAAAAACTTTTGAGATGAAGAAATAAAGAATGTTATATTAGAAATATCAATTAGAATATTGATTTATAGAAAATGATAACCAGATTTTTTAGTTCTTTGGTTATTTGATGTGAAGTGATAGATATAATCTCTTCTAATCTCTTTTTCCATATTTTAGAGGTCTTCAAAAGAAAAATGGGTTTTTGGATTTAATTCTGCATAATGCATTACAGAAATTATAAAGGAGCCCATTACGTGAATTATTGGCTTTTTAACTGTATGTTGTATCTTGTGTTTAATAAATTGCATGTGCATAATGAGTCACAATGCATGTCTTCGTGCTGCAGACAGGTTACACAGGTGCGACAGACGTCAGGTAGCTAATTACTTCTCTTGCAGTGACAACATTTCCCAGTTTTGTCATTTCAGGTGTATAAAAAAGCAATTGCCATTAAAGATAGGATTATGTCATTAAAAAGAAAAGTACCACCAGAGCACAGTCTGATGAAAACTAAGCTTGAGAACAATAAACATTATATAAGTCACCATTGTTCTAATTAATTCAGGCGGGATACCTTTCAGAAAAAACAAAATGAATCGGATTGTAAAAATTATAGAAAATTAAGACAAAAGGCACCATGAATCATTGAAAGAGTTTTTTTAATATTGGTTCAGAAATCGAAATACAGCATTGAATGTGATTGTAGCCATTTGCTAATTGGAGTTTGTATTTTTTATGATCACATATTGAATTATGAGGAAGAAATGAATTTTGATGTCATATTTTGATATTTACGATATAGTTCCATTGATATTTTAGTGCACATACAATTTGTATTCTACATTTATTGAAGAAGAGTCAAAACTGCAATGTTATTTATGGATGAGTGTTTTAACTCTAGTGTGTAATCTTTCAACTGTATCTAGGTCCAATAATCTTTTTACTATTTGCAGGACAACACTTAAATGCTGCAGGCTACAACAAAAACTCTATAGAACATGACAGAGAGGATTCACCCCACCCCAATATCATGTTTATCATTACTCCTTAATTTGGCCCTACTCCTAAATGCTCTTATTTTCTATTCCTATATAGCATGTTTTGTGCTCCTGGTTCTTATTCCTAAATGTCGTGTAACTAGCTATAGTGCTGATGTGTTTTGTCTTCATACTTTGAAACAGATCACCATGATTTAATTCAATATATTTGCTCATTGGAGCTACAAGATAAACAATCATTGAAAAAATAAAAGATATCAGTAATATAGCAAATATTTGATAAATGCTTTTTTGCAAAAAAATGAAATAAAAATTAGATTTGATATTGAATGTTTTTTCAGTAAATATTATCAGGGCTTATTTGATTGTTAGATTTTTTCCATCAATTTTCTCCATTGATGAGAACAAAGAAGAGTTAATCAACAATAATTTAGATCAAATAAGTCCATTTCACAATACAACATGCCCCATTAGATATGAAATCAATTTGTCAACGAGACACTGTCATCATTCTCTTCCATCTCCCAACTCTGTCCCAGAACAATGGGGGGAAATCGTAGGAAAGGAAAGATTATGGATTGGGCTTAGTTACGATTGTTTTAATGACTATAATACTGTTTTATGTGGTTCACTTTTATTAACTTTTGGTTCAAAGATTCAGGTAAAAGGGACGGATTTTTACACTTTATTACTCCCTCTGTCAATCAAGTCACATGACAGTGTGATGCCATCACAGATTTTTGTTATTTGATGACTTTATGGTACTATTCTTGATTTTTGATTTTTGTTTAATTATTATGTTTCTAAGTGACTTTAACTAATTAGATTTTATAATTTTTTGTGGAAAAAAATGAATGAGTACTAAATTATAAATATGATGGAGACAGCAACCTAACCACATTATTAAGTTAAAAGACTTCAGGCTCAGGTCAATATTTATGACCTTTTACAATTACAGTAAAGACCAAATGTGTTGAAAAATTTGAAATCATTTATACATGAAGATAAATCCTTTCAAAATTTTTAGAGACTAAAATTTTTAACCAGTATACTTTAAAAATATTTTCCAACTTATTCCATATTTATAATGAATATGAGTAAAATATACCTCAATATCAATTGGCAATATACCTCCCAATCGTGGTTCTGTCATTTACAGATATTTTGGTAGACAAGTTTTTTCATAGAACGGATATTACATTCCCCAACAAAAATATGTTAATTTACCAAAATCATTTACCAATTAATAGGACATTGTCGTTAATACACAGAGGAGTAATTATAATGGGGGCCAGTCATCGAGTGTGTCCTAATGGTACTTCAACTAAATAGGATCTTTCTTTTTTCTAATTGAGTCATCAACTTTTTCATATTAAATGTAATTTGCACAATTTTTTTGTCTGTCAGAAACATCTTGAAGCAGTTGAGAGTTCCTGCATAACTTTTTTGGATTTCGTGCAGACCTTTGATTAATGGGTGTTTAATTAAGAGAAGAAACCCTCCAAGTCAATGATTTTAATTTGTAACCAGGAAACACAAAAGAAAAGGTTAAATTGAAACCATTATCACTTTCATATAATGTATTAAGCCTTTTGTCTTTTTCTCTAGATTTTTTTGTGATTTCCTTTTTAATTACAATATGTCATTTTCATTCAAGTTTTTTCTTGCAGAATCTTGTTTACTGATAGAAAAGTTTAACATAAAAAAAAAGCAGAAAATAGGATCACCAAATTATCAAACGTAATAAAGACACTTGATTGTGACGTGACAGCATTGAGATTCAATTGACCTTCTTACTTTACTCATCAGTAGCAGATAGAGATCTAGTTTAAATCAGATTTGAACAATATAAAAAATAATATATGGCATAATAGTAAAAGTTAAAGAAATCACCTTTAAAAAAAATGAATGTGATTCTGAAACTTTGAAGGTTTTTATAACTTAGGTGTTAAATTCCTATTAAGATCTATTTTTACCACCCATTTGTTACCAATAGTAACTTTATCCCCTGGCTTTTTACTCACTTAGCTTAAGCTACATTTGACATTACATGTCCCAAAAATAAATGTGCTGATTTTATGGAACAATTTCATTGCTCATGTTGTACTAATTTTAAACTTATCCCCTTGTATTATCTCAGAGTAAGTTAAAAGCTTCTATATGAAATAGAAACATGATAATTGTAGGGAAAATTGAATCCGTCATCTGTTGTTGATTGTAATTTTATCCGTGATAATTTAAAATTTGTGAACGTGGACATGCTGTTTTTGAAGAAAATTTTATTCCTCATCTGTAACCTATTTTCTTTGCTAATGCCAGTGAAATCATGGACACTGATTGTACCGATGATATATTTGTAATTAATTAACTCACACTTAGAGGGAGCAGTCATTAAATCATAGCAGGGATCATTTGTTTCACATTAAAATCAGATCTGTCCAGCTTCTGGTTACAATAAATAATAATACTTAAAAGTAATGGTTGATTAGACCTACAGAATGGACGCTGTCCAGCCAGCTATAAATCTGAAGATCAAATGGAGTAGGCTGATCTTATACCTTGGTGATCTTTCTCATAGATACTGTTAATATGCTGTAAATAATGATCTTTACCAGCTGGTCAAGCTTGTTTAGAGAGTAGAATAGAAGGTGACCAGACTGTCAAAACTAGTGGTCAGTGTAGAACTATTGATTATGAGTGTGAGATGTTGGTGATTAACTTTAGGTCAGAAACCTGTCAGTCAAACACCTTAAGGCCAACATTAAAAATATCTTTGTTTCCCCTCTCCCGACTGAGGTTGTTAGAGTATGGGTAGGTAGGTAGGCAAATTATTTTATTTTATTCCTTGATATGGTTTTCCATATTGAATTTGTACAAAATTCAACAGGTAAGGCTGAAGTCAAGAAAAGTGGGGTATTCCCTATTTTCTAATTCAGTGTACACCACAGTTTTCTGGTGTTAAAAAAAAAACAGTATACAGGGACCTTCTTTTTTTCCCTATTCATTTAATGTAATGAAATCTACAAAAGCGCACATTCTACTTTTGATAACAATGCTTAATGATAGCAAGTGTTTTTTTAGTTAGAAAATCAAGCTTATTTCAAGTCTAATTTAATGCATAACTCACAACAAAACATTTCCTTTGTTCACTAATTCATACCTTGATCATCAATTATGAGATGACAAAAAGATACATGTATGTTAATCACTTGGGAATTAAAATTCAATGAATAAAAATGTTCAATAGAAGTGAACATATTCAGTTATGTTCAGTCATTAGAATTCGTAAATACTTATTAAAAGTATTTTAGGAAATTCAAAACATGAATATAAAGTGAAGCCTTGTTTCTTCTAGAACTCAAAAAACATACAAATCATTTCCTGACTTGTTCAAAGACAAAGTAGATAGATTTTAAAGCACGAGTCAGACCATTTTTACTCAAAGTCTTTAAGATTTTATCCTTTAAACAGGAACAGAGGTTAGACACAAAGCAAATCAAGATGCACTCAGCGGGTTGACAGATGCTTCAGTTTTTTTTTTATTTTCAAAAAAAGATCACCCTTGCACACAAACAAATCGTGTGGAAAGCATTTTGTTTGTTTTCCTTGATTCCGAATCATGTAGATTCATGTAGATGCAAAAATACCTTGATTTAAAACGCTCGTTGACTACAGCATCGGAAAGGTATCACCAAAACCCAATGATCGTTGACTACAGCATTGGAAAGATATCACTAATAACCAACATAGCAAAAAAAAAAAATAGTGGACAAGAATGGCCAATAAAATTTTTCGGGTCGCGTTGATTTTACCGGGTCGGTCGTGTGAGGGGAAACAAACAATATTTTATTTTTGGCCTAATGCTCTCTATACAGAACATGATTAGGAGAAAACACCTCTATGATATTGTTTTGTAAAAAAACTTAGAGTTTCAGATCTGACTGAGTTTAAATATTCAAGATTTTGGTACATTATAATGAAAGATTCAGCAAGAATGGATTCCTGAGATTATAGTTTTTAGGTGGAATCACGTCAAATGGGACAAAAACTAGAAGCAATCCCCTGAGAACCTCCCCATATTCTCAGAGAAGATATTTCTAGATCTGTCTCCATTAGAAAAGCTCTGAAGTAAACTGAAATTCTCTGAATGAATAAGAGATTCAAACTTCATTTACATTAAAGAAGTCTTGAAAAGATGTTAAACAATGGTTGGCCAACTCGACTCATTCAAGTCGTACTCATAGAAATGTTAAACAATGGTTGGCCAACTCGACTCATTCAAGTCGTACTCATAGAAATGTTAAACAATGGTTGGCCAACTCGACTCATTCAAGTCGGACTCATAGAAATGTTAAACAATGGTTGGCCAACTCGACTCATTCAAGTCGTACTCATAGAAATGTTAAACAATGGTTGGCCAACTCCACTCATTCAAGTCGTACTCATAGAAATGTTAAACAATGGTTGGCCAACTCCACTCATTCAAGTCGTACTCATAGAAATGTTAAACAATGGTTGGCCAACTCCACTCATTCAAGTCGTACTCATAGAAATGTTAAACAATGGTTGGCCAACTCCACTCATTCAAGTCGTACTCATAGAAATGTTAAACAATGGTTGGCCAACTCGACTCATTCAAGTCGTACTCATAGAAATGTTATTCGGTAACTTAAAATACAAAATATGAAATGCTCAATTACACTTCACCTCAAAAAGGTTCACTGAAATTGGTTGAAGAGATGATTAGAAAACTGACAGGAAGTATACCAAAGGAGTAAATAATTAATAAGTTGTATTGTATAGAAACCTAATGTTAGAAACAGCATGATCTGGCTGATACAGTTCGGCTTTGACTGATAGTGGAGATTTTTTATGCATTGATTGATAAAACATGCAGTAAATTATGTATTAGATTGGAAAAAAGCAATTGAATGGATTGTAGGGTATTAGAGGTAGACAGTATTGAGCTATTTTGACAATTGTGACAAGGACAGATTTACAGTTATATTTCTGTAGTCAGATTTATTCATGAAGTAGTCAGAAAAAATATCTTTGTCTCTGTGAATAAATGCTAAACTGTAATTTTTTGTACTGTTATTGCTTGCAGCAAATTTATGAATACATAGTTAATAAAAATGAATTCTAAAGAACGAAAAAACACAATTCAATATTAGAGGACATGTGGGTGTTAATTAAGAAAGAAAGCTAAAAACTAGAAAAAAGCTATAAGCCATGATTTGTTTATCATTGTTTTCCTTAAAAACTTAACTATCCTTTATAAAAAAAGATGAAAGATAAAAGAAAAAAATCTAAAACATGAGGCTGCAGTTCTAAGATTTGGTGGCAGTTACAAACAAACTAGTTATTTCAGTCATGTAACGCCTCATTGCTTACAGGAGATGGCATCAAACAATTCTCTGCTCCATTGTACAGATTACTAATATTACCTAATAAAATTACAAAAAACAGAGAATAGCCCGTTAAAGTTATTGTGCATAGCCTTTGATGTACGAACAGATGTGTTAGAGAAACCTGTCTTAATGGTTTACCTATTGCAGGTGATTGATTTAAAACACTTGTAATTATTTAAACAACATTTGAAAATAAATGGTTTCTCCATCATGGTCTAATTAGATACAATTGTTTCAGCCTTTGTCTTGGTAATGATGGATGGAATATCCTCACAGAGAATGGCTCATAAGATAAACAGCCACAGCTCACTTCTGACATTGCAATTTCATCAGGACATAATTACTGTTTTCAATTGAGTAATTGAGCATGAATCCAAAATTTCAAATTGTCCAGTAAATTTTGAAATAATTTGAGGTAGAAAAGTTATTTAAGGATTTTTTTGAAACATACTATTTGTCTACCTTCAACAGATAAATCTGAGGATTCTTTTAGACTCTGGAAGTTTTTAAGGGCCTTGACTGGCTATACAGCCCTCACACTGTCTGTTTTATTCCGAAAAAGATTATCTAGAAATTGACATCAAATGCATGGAAATGATAAATTTGCAATTTATAATAAAGGAATATTAAAAAGTAAAATTACAAAAATACTGAACTCTGAGGAAAATCAATTCGGAAAGTCTATAATCACATGGCAAAATCAAATAACAAAACGCATCAAAAACGAATGGACAAGAACTGTCATATTCCTGACTTGGTACAGGCATTTTCAAATGTAGATAATGGTGGATTGAACCTGGTTTTATAGCTAGCTAAACCTCTCACTTGTATGAGAGTCGCATTAAATATTCATCTTTTTATTAAATACCAGTATGTATATGAGACATATTGATAAACCTTGTATCATGAATAAACAGATTATGATCTAACTAATCTGTTTGTAGGTTGAAAACTAAGGGAGATTACTCTACTGAACTTGGAATCATTTACATACTGTGGGTAGTGATTACCATCATTTACATACTGTGGGTAGTGATTACCATCATTTACATACTGTGGGTAGTGATTACCAGAGAAACTTGGAATCATTTACATACTGTGGGTAGTGATTACCAGAGAAACTTGGAATCATTTACATACTGTGGGTAGTGATTACCATCATTTACATAATGTGGGTAGTGATTATCATCATTTACATACTGTGGGTAGTGATTACCATCATTTACATACTGTGGGTAGTGATTACCAGAGAAACTTGGAATCATTTACATACTGTGGGTAGTGATTACCAGAGAAACTTGGAATCATTTACATACTGTGGGTAGTGATTACCAGAGAAACTTGGAATCATTTACATACTGTGGGTAGTGATTACCAGAGAAACTTGGAATCATTTACATACTGTGGGTAGTGATTACCATCATTTACATAATGTGGGTAGTGATTATCATCATTTACATACTGTGGGTAGTGATTACCATCATTTACATACTGTGGGTAGTGATTACCAGAGAAACTTGGAATCATTTACATACTGTGGGTAGTGATTACCAGAGAAACTTGGAATCATTTACATACTGTGGGTAGTGATTACCAGAGAAACTTGGAATCATTTACATACTGTGGGTAGTGATTACCAGAGAAACTTGGAATCATTTACATACTGTGGGTAGTGATTACCAGAGAAACTTGGAATCATTTACATACTGTGGGTAGTGATTACCAGAGCTGCACTCGTTCAACTTATTATGTCAACAAAAATATGTCTACAGTTATTTCTAAAATGTACCCTGTTTTGTACTTATTAACCTTAATCAATATTTACAGTTCCGTAATTGCATAAAAGTTTGTACTAAAAGAGTAAATATAAATCGAAACTGTTTATTCTAGAAAATCCTGTGCTGATCAAAACCAGTGTTTTTATATTGGAACCGTGGAGCTCTTCCGACTACTGACTATATACAAAAGGTTTATTATCTAAAGTCTGTACTAATATCCGACCCGAGTAGAATAATTATATTGTAAGAGTTAAGACTTGTTGTATTGATTGGACGAAAGATGTTTTATAAGAACTCTTCTGTCATATTTCAATACAAAATATTTCTTTGTCTAAATTGTTCAGTGTCGTGCTAATGAAAAGTAACTTACATTTGGATATAAAACAAAACAAAAAACAATATAGGTTGATATAATGAATGGTTATTCCTATCAACTGAGTAATGTTTGTCTCATTGTACATGTACCCCTGGTCCTTTCTTTTCTTATACATTTGGTCAACTCAGAAATATGACAAGGATGAAAATGATTTAATGAAAATATTAAATTCAAAAAGACATTACATTTTCATAATTAAGAAATTGAAATGGACCATTTATTGACTGTAAATTATGAACTATTTCAAAACCAAAGTTTGCACTAACACTTTTATATTATATGCTTATTTGCATTTATCTGGTCCCCTGAGTGGTAAGGTTCAAACATGATGGGAAAAATCGTTCTCTTACATAAAAATCTGTCAAATGAAAACTTTATTCGTTAATTGACACTTCATTAAAAGTTAAACAACTTAATATTGAATTTCATTACGGAAAGTTTGAATCATTTGCGTGTTAGATTAAAAATTGTTACTTTCGCTCTCGGTGAACTTATAGATTGAAATGCGAAAGTTCTGTCTGATTATCAATTGCAAAAGTTGACACCAATTAATTCATTATTTAAAGATTAACACCTCATTTAATTTAAATCGCTACTATGGATCATTACGAATTGACAATTACTGTCTTAGTAAGATATTCTATATACGTTAAACTAGGAGGAGGGTTTACAGCTAGCTACCATTGTTATACAGCAGAACTTCCTAGCAGGGTTCTGTTTTATAAATGGTAAAAACGTGATAATTTGAGAAAACGGAAATCATTGACAGTCACCAGTTGGATATGAGATTGATGAGTTCCTACCCAGTCTAGGGGTCTGAGCTGAGTTTTTCCATGAGTTTATTACTAAATTAAACATATTTTTCTGGTGAATACATGAGAGATTTTTCAGGTGAATTATGTGACTAATAAGGGTATCGATTCATTGAAGGATACATCTTTGTCCATATAATCCTTGATAATCAAGGTGAGCAGTGTGTTTATTGATTAAAGAATATGTCTCTCCTTAGCAACATTTTATAAGAATTACAAAGATGTTTAATTAGTTTGATGAAATGTTATACACAAGCTTCTAAGGAGAAATGTCATATTTGAGACTATCAAGGTAAAAAATATTTCAGTATACTGAAAAGAGTTAACTGATAACAGGGACTGCTGTCTGTTGATGTCTTGTACTGTCTGAAATCTTTAGATACCAGGGATACCCTACCCCTTTTATTTTGCATTTTATATTTCTCTTCAACATATTCCGCAATGTCTTTACTACTCATGACTTTTCTTAGTTGTATATAGGTTTTTATAAGTATTTAAATGACATTTTACCAAGAACTAGTAGTGCAAGAAGGTTATACGAGAGTCATCAGTTTGTCTGATACTTATGGATCAGTGAATCACTAATGCTTATTAATCATATACTTAATATATCTAAATTATAGATTTCTGGACCAGCTGTTTTTATAAGTTGGAATATATAATTAATTTCAGTAATTACTCATATAGGTACATGTATAATGTAGACAAAATTTACTTGCTTTTGGTTTAACTATGACTTGCTCAGCAAAGAAAATAGAACATGCCCTCTGCAGAAATTCTTTGATATATCGTTCCATATATATCTACACTAATTGATGATGGCTGCTATGATTGTTTGGAATGGTGCTGTATGAATTGATAAAACAAATTGTCAAAAAAAAACCTTAAGTTAAATAAGTTTATAGTCCTTGATTTAAAGCAATCAATGATAATTTTGAATGCAATTATTGGCTTTGAGCAGAAGTAAATACTTTGCAGATTTAATTTCTTTTATTTGTGGGTAAAATTAATCTGTTTATAAAGCAATTTGCTGCATATGCCACATAACGTTGATGATCACGGATGTCCCATAGTTCTAATGCGTGTGTGACCACCCCTTTAAATATCAGATATTCTTTCTCAATTTTCTGCCTCAGGATTAAAACTTTTTTGATTTGTGCATTGATGGAGATAATCTGTAACAGTAATCTTGTCTGATTCGGCCATATTTTTATCAGTCAGATGGTTGTTTTTTAGACGTTCTATTGTATGCTAATTTGCATTGTTGTGTTGCAAACATCTAATCTTCGTAGGTTGAAATATCAGCGTCTCACACTTTGTTATAAGATCAAAGCTTTGATATAATCCTATTACGACATACGGTCTATTGAGTCCAATGCTGTTCTTCAGACTAATAGAGACACTTCAATTGCTTTTTCATATTTTTGTCATTGACAACATTTTCTATTGTAATTTTTTTGTGATATTTAAGGGTTAACTTGATCAAACTCCATACAAAAATTATTTTTCATCAGAAAATTATACGAGATATTTCTTTTAAACAGTCTTTAAGCGTGGCTGTTTTTCTTCCGATATTTTCCTATATATAGAACATTTAGATTAATTTAATTTCTATGATAGTTTATTTTTCATGTTAAGGTAATAATCGTCATACTGTTGGGTCAATTTGTATTTTATTTTTTTATTTAAATGTTTTTAATAAATTTCACAAATATAATGATGTGGGATTGTTATATTACTGACTACAAAAGTGTTGAGCTGATAAAGTTCAGGTAAAAGATTCAATCAAACATATCACACATGACTAGAATAAAAAGGGATGGGATATACATCACCAATATCACCATAATTGAAACATCTATAGTCAATGTAAAATCATGATAAAAATACTGAAAATCTTAATATTTGGCCTGTGATTAGTTTACTGCTAAATTTAGAAGCATAAGAATATTTTAAACATCAAAATAAATTCCTTTAATCATGGTCTCAGATGTTTCTTTTTATTGGATAATAATTTTGCTTTAACCAGAAGGTTTTTTGCCTGATGTTGCCTGCTTCTCTGACTTCTTATAGAAATAAACTAGATTAGGTTACCAGATGTTGAAAGTTATCCGTTTGTTGGATTTTTTCTTGCAATAAAATTGTGTAATATTACGTTCAATTAGGTGTCAACCTTAACCCTCTTAGATGTTCATGGTGACATCCTCATTGGAATTCATTTGCATAATCACGTTTAATATTAGCTTTTTTTTGACGAGTGGTTGACACTTTTTTCATGTCAACTTGCAGAAGCTCAATTTGCTTTTATTATTGGTTTGATCTGATTGTAACATCTCAACAAAAAATTTAAAAAAAAGGTTGATTAATAAAAAATAATTCTCCGCTATGTTTGATCATTTTTGTGAAGGGCAGGAGAATTGTTTCTGCTATTTTTAAAAAATTTGACTTTTGACTTCAAGTGCACCAGATGTTATTGTAAAAGCCAGAGACTACCAGAATGGTTTTGATATTATGAATCAAACTTTTGGCTAATGAGAATCGATAAAGATTATCAAAGTTTAATTGTTTTACAAGAAGTGTTTTAATGGTATCAGCAGATTGAGTAATTTTATCAATGTTTGGCACTGACTGTTGAAAAGATAGAACATGTTGTTGTGGCTTAGCTGCAAAAGTAATTAATTCTCCTAACTACATAAGAACACATGTTTTCTGATGATTCCATAGGTAAAACACATAGTTAGCCTAAGTTAGGACATCACTCACTCGTTACCACCAGTGTACTACAAGTCTGACATAACCACCAACATGTTTTCTGATGATTCCATAGGTAAAATACATAGTTAGCCTTAGTTAGGACATCACTCCCTCATTACCACCAGTGTACTACAAGTCTGACATAACCACCAACATGTTTTCTGATGATTCCATAGGTAAAATACATAGTTAGCCTTAGTTAGGACATCACTCACTCGTTACCACCAGTGTACTACAAGTCTGACATAACCACCAACATGTTTTCTGATGATTCCATAGGTAAAATACATAGTTAGCCTTAGTTAGGACATCACTCCCTCGTTACCACCAGTGTACTACAAGTCTGACATAACCACCAACATGTTTTCTGATGATTCCATAGGTAAAATACATAGTTAGCCTTAGTTAGGACATCACTCCCTCGTTACCACCAGTGTACTACAAGTCTGACATAACCACCAACATGTTTTCTGATGATTCCATAGGTAAAATACATAGTTAGCCTTAGTTAGGACATCACTCCCTCGTTACCACCAGTGTACTACAAGTCTGACATAACCACCAACATGTTTTCTGATGATTCCATAGGTAAAATACATAGTTAGCCTTAGTTAGGACATCACTCACTCGTTACCACCAGTGTACTACAAGTCTGACATAACCACCAACATGTAACTGGAGAACAAAAATGAAGACTTCGTGGTTGGGGAAAATGACAAATTGGAGATTTTTTGAACCAGGGAGTGAAGTAAAATTTGGAGATGAAAGATAAACCAAAAAATCTGATTAAAAAAGCAGACATCTTTAGAATAAGTCAACCAATCAATGTAATACTCATGAACTGTTAACCAAGAATATGTCAAACTTCAATATTCTCTTACAAACAAATTTAAGAAATTGCTGTGAAATAAGTTAAAACATCTAAGTAAAAAGAAAGTAACCACTGCAAAAAGTTAAGTTGGTTTACTGTATTAGAAATATAACCTGTAAGTTTTAAGAAACACATAAAGGATACACATGTATCTTAAGAAATATTCAGAATCTCTGTGGTTTTCTATATTTACAAAACCAAACTTTATTTTTTTGCTGTCATAACTGAAGACAGTTTAAGATTTGTCGTGGTGAAAAATCTTGTCATTTTGATAAAGTATTGAAAAACTCCAGACATGCAAATGTTGACATGATACAGTTGTCATTTGTCCTTCAAACTAAGTGGAAATTTTGCATCATGTGTGTGCTTCTTAAAAGTACTAATACATTTGTGAGAGGTTTTTTTTATAGGAAAAAAACAATTGTGGATGCACTTGTATACAATTGTTTGTTTGATAGATTTTAAAAAATGTATTTTTGACAATATATTTAGATGCAAATATACAGGCAATTCAAATTGATACAATTAGTGTCATGAAAAGAAAGTTTTTTGTTGATGAGGTTCTTAGGTACTTGAGAAATGTATTTGATATAACATTGAAAAGTTCCTTCAGTCGATGGGCTTTTTAATCACATTTTTTAGACTGGTACCTTTTTATATGATTATTTTTGATAAAATTAAGCTGATCTTAAAAAGCAGTGTTATATTTGATTTTCACACATTTATTTGTAAGTATTTCCAGCTTATTTTAATGGTTTGTAAATAATTGAAACCTAGAAGAAGCTCTATGTGTAGGATTACATTTTCGAATATTTGAATAGGGTCTACATGTCTATGAGCTTTTGAAGGGCACAAACAAAGCTTGATGATTAGTTCACTGAAAATTGTCTATATTTTATACAGTATTAACCAAAGGCAAATATGAATCACAGATTGTTTACATGTTCAAGTTAGTAAACAAAATTTAAATCTATCAAGTCCCTCAACCATTACCTAGAGCTGACACTTATAATATTATGGAATCATTTCATCTTAGAGCTGACAAACTGTTTACTGTGTGTGTAAACAAGTTAACAGAAGATGAAGCTTTATCATGACATTATTTACCTTGTTAACAACCTGTATAAGTCAATTAAATATATTACATGTATACCAGACAGTATTTAGTCTGTGTATAAGTCAGTAAACAAGATTATAGCACATCAAGTAGTAAACACTTGATAAGTTCTACACTAATCTGTTTGTTCTGCAGGTTTTTGATCTTTAGTTTAAGTATCAATTAACTTGGAATGCTAAGTAACTTCAAACAGGTATTGATAATGTATTGACAGACTGGTGTAGGTTCACTTCTATACAATTGTTTAGATTCAGTCTTCTTTGATGACACTAATATAGTTTTATATACAGTTCACTTCTATACAATTGTTTAGATTCAGTCTTCTTTGATGACACTAATATAGTTTTATATACAGTTGGATTTTCTAGGTGATGTTAAAGATGCTTTGAAGTAACAGCAGATAAATTTCTGATTAGAAAAGCTTTGCTTTGATAGGTAGAATCTGCTGGAGGTGAGCTAAGTCATGATATAAAAGAGTGATAAAATCTAAGCATTCAAAGATGGTATAATGCCTAGCACCCCTTATGGAGCTGCATTTATGGTTAAGCATAGATTTTTTAAATGTTCCATTCCCAATGTTGCCTAGTTTGTCCCCTTTAATTAGAATCCTGGATTGGCATTTGATGAGAATAGTATCCTATTTTAGACAGTAGACTGTATTAACCTTGAAAGTAGTGAAAGTGTTTTAAAAGTCTAATTTGAGAAAGAATTTTCAGTTTTTCAGTGAAATTTGAAATAAGCCTGTTTGAATGTTTCAGTCCTTATTAATATGACCAGATATCATGCAATTACTAAATTTACAATCATGTTGTAAAGTTACAAGTTATGGTTTGTACATGTGATGATATAGTGTAAAGACATTCTGTATCGATTGGTGGTTTCTCCCATTCCGGAAATGATTTTTAATGCTGTAATCACCGGTAGCAGAGTTTGTATATTGTTCCTAGCAGGTAATGATAAGTTTAATCACTGCGATTACGGCTTATTTTATGGACATCTTTCATTTAAAACTCACCTAATTCAGAAATAAATACAACACGACGTGAAAATTACAAATCAATATGTTTTTGTAGAAAATTTTGCCTGTGGTGTTTAACAAGTGATTGTGTCAGGCTTATATAAAATCTTATTTTGTTATTATTTTCTTAATTATATTTCTTTTCGAAAAGAAAGGATTTGAAATAGGATTTCGTAATCCATTCGTTTCCAACAGTCAACCTTGATATAGTAAAATGTTTTTGTTACTAAGCTGCATGTTTTATTGAAAAACCTGAATTCCAACTTACTAAGAAGTTGAAAATTGTACTGATTAAATTATGCTCAACACTATATAAGAGTTAAGTTCCTTTTACTCACTTTTGCAGATATCATTAACTCTAGTGTAGCCTTTTCGCTCAGCTTCATGTGATGTTCGAGGTAGCTCTTTCCATACTCCAAATCTTACTGAAAAACACAAAAAGAAATGATTATATAAGTGCCACAGATAAGACTTTTGCTGTTTTGACAGCATATTGCCTGATGTTTGTGTGTGTGAATCTTGTGGAATTGGTGGTATACTGGTCTTTGTCATTCTTAGGAAGTAAACTTTTTATGTAAAACTTCTCTAGTCAACATCTAAAACTTCTCAAATTGTAAGGAAAAAAACTAGCCAGGTAAAAAAAAATATAGCTGAAGCAACAAACAAACAAGACAATAGTTGGAAATTACAAATAAACATTTTCTCTACAAGTTTTACACCCATTGCAGCAAAAAGAATTTCAGACCAAACAAATGTACTCTAAAAACAATAAAACATTTTATATCATTGCCCTTGTGGATGTTTGCTATTACTGGTGCAAATAAATTGTGTTACTTTGGTCCTTCCTGGGTTAAAACAGTATAATATACCATGATACCTGTCACATCAGTTATAATAGAGTCGCTGATGTGTCCGTTAAGCCATTTAATGCATGTATGATGAGTACAAATAACGATTTATATCTACTATTGATGCAACCGATACCGTCCTTAAATTGATGTTTACAAACTTTTAACATCTAGATTGTCTCTGTTTGCGGAAACATTGTGTGTGACTAACGATATGGTAGTGTCACGTTATACTTGTTTGTTCAACTTATATTTTCCATTCCGCTTTATAAAGTATACATTGTAATTTACAGATTGCCATTAAAATTTAGCTTTGTTAAAATGTCAAAATAAAAGCGCTATATTATTAATTTTTTCAATGTATTGCATCATAATAAAGTAAATAAAGGATAATAGTGATTATTTGAAGCATCAGTGATACAAAATTGTTGAAAAAATTGTAAAAATATAAACCAAAGATTTTTTTATCTGTTTTACATGAAAAATTATATTTTCTCGATTTATATTGAGGCAAAATTGAGACAAAAGTTGCATTTACATATAAGTCATATGTAATTTTTATTTCAATTTGATGTGCTTAGTGATCCACTAATGGAGGTCTATCTCTGACTCCAATGCAGCCTGATATACCACAAACCTTTGGAAGTTTTGAGCTCTGCTCTGATTGTTATGTCCTAACATTGAGCTTGAATGACTTTTTGTAACACAGCCATTGGTTGATAGCTGCCTAAAATCCTATTACACCACATGATATTTAATTTGTTACAGTTTGTGTTCAACACCATCATCATTGCCCAATATTAGCATGGTAATTAGTTTTAATCATTTATTTTAATGCTTCATTATTTATTTGAAAATATTGACGCTGTCATAACAATATTATAGTAAATAATTAAGCCCAATAAATATCACCTCCTTATCCTAATTCTAGAAAATTATACTTTGTTCTAAAATAATTGGTCAAATTTAGAAGATGATTGTGTAAATGATAAAAATTATGAGGTGTGGAAATTACCTTTAGTACAATTAAGTCAGACTATCTGTGATAATAATGAAAAAGTTTACTGTAACAGCATATTTATAATTGGAATCGATCATATAAACTATAAATTTGTGTAACGGCAAGGAAGGAAGCAGTGTTTGTTTTCTAAAATTCTCTGTTGGTTTAGCATCCGCAACTATTTAACTGAAATAGATTTATGTCCCAATGACGAGTCGGTAAATAGATCAAGTGTTGTCATAAATAACATGACTCGTTGTTCAACTGTTGAGTAAAGATGAAAAAATATTAATCTGTGAGCCGAGTTATCACGTTTCTTTAGAGTAAGGGGAAATCATTATTTGTAGGGATATCATGTTTTTTTCTGTGTAAATACCAGCAGAATAACTCTGATGGCAGAGTGGACATGTTTATTTCAGAGCTAATGTAAGAGCAACCCTTTTCCTGTGATACTAATAATGTAACTGTAATGTAACAGGAAGCATAAACTATAAACATTGGTTTGGTTGAAAATCAAGCATTGCTGAATCAACTTTGAAAATGGTTTAAAACATATTTTAAACACAGTATTGCCTGCTTAGTGTAGGGGAGGGTTGATTTTCGTTATTTTTTTTTGCATTTTCTGAAGTGTTAAACTGATGATGTGATTTTTTTTCATAAATCCTACATGATAATGATTTAGTTTTGCAACACTGTGAGACATCAGTTTCAACAAACCAATTATTTCACATTGCTACAATAAAGCATCAAATAAAAACAGCAATTTCCACAATTACATATTTATAATGAAACTCAGATGAAAATACAAAGTATTCACTAATGATAACTTATATCATTTTTATTGGCACAAAGAAAGTAGAAAAAGAAAACATTTTGTTTTATTTTAAAGTGATGTTGTTTTAATTAAAAAAAAAAAAAAAAACTATTGTAAATTTTTCATTTTTTCATATCTCATTTGACAATAAACAAAATTAAAGTGTAAATTAAGTGATCAAATCTATGAACCTCAGTCTATCATAAAGGAGTATTCAACATCTGCATGGCATAAAGAGTTGTTTGATGATTAAAGATCTCATTTTCCAATGACATTAAGAGTTGGGGTTTGTTTAACTCTTTACTAAGTATAATATTTTTGGGCTGTTGTCTGCTCTTTGGTCGGGTTGTTGTCTCTTTGACACATTCCCCCGTTTCCATTCTCTATTCTATCTAGTTACTGAGATGTTACATGTAGCTAACAGACTGTTACAAGCATCTGATCGATCGAGACTTATTGTTATATCTTACTATCATGAATGTTTTAATCCAAACCATTATGTAAATATGTTTGAGTTTATGTATTGTTATATTTTACGAGCATCTTGGGAAATAAGTCTTTGGCTCCAGACAGCTTCTTCCCTTAAGCTATCGAGGAAGAAAGCCATCATGGTTTGTGACATATTTACAGCATATTAAAAATTGGACATAAAGATCACATCTTATTAATTTAGATTTAATGACTCCCTCTGTCCACATCAATACATAATGGGATTGTATGTCTATAAAGGTAGGACAGGATGGCTGCTGATATCATCTCATTCTCCCTATATGGCCTGTTAATATTTACAGTGATCTCTTGTGTCCCAGGCTTTGATCTAATGTACAAAAGGTACAGATTTTATGTCTTGTGCCTTTTATCATCTCACGGTCCAAAGAAGAATTACTTGATAGACTCAAATCAGACTATATCTTCTTTGCCACATGTCAAATGAATGTCAACAGTATTAAATGGACAAACAACTTTCAGATTTAGAAAGTCTGGACAGAAAATTTTAACATTTATATACAAGTGTGCATTCCATTTTAAAATGTTTAAAGGTTGAAATTTTGAAAAAATTAACAGTTATCATTTAGTTTAACATTTTTGCAGAAAAAAAATAAAATTCAATAATAGTGCTTCATTTAAGATGAAATTTTTTTAAGTCTAACATTTTCATTTAATGTCATGAACTATGTATGTTATGAATATTACCACTCTTTTGTCACAGCCTTGGAAAGTCACATGTAACTTGACGCCTACTCTTTAATTGGTTTGTGTAAGCTCATTGTGTTGTTTATAATTTGAATAATTGAAGATTTAATTTAACTCATCATGAGTTACATAAACTAAGCTTGCATGATCTCCTATGATTCATATTTTAATGTTGGCTGGGAAAGCATTGTCTAAAACTCACGCAGGCATACCGATTACTGTTTCTTCCTATTAAATAAGTATATATGTGAATTTACGTGTAAACGCAAACTTGCATCCAATAAGCAATCATTATCTAACAGTTACCCTTCATTAACTACATTATTGACCTGGAAATTAGAAAATTTAATGAAAAATCTGACAGCATCCAATTTCTACATAGCAATCACTTGCACTGTATGATACTGGTACCTAAACGATTATTGGTGTACATGATACCAGTACTATGATCCTTATTGGTATATTAACAATGTTATGTTTCAGATAATGTCTGTTTTTGGCAACAAGTAATTACAAACATTCCAGTGATTTAGATATCGGTCATTCAGATGTTTAAATTAACAGGTTCCTAATGGGGAATAGGAATCAATTGCATATTTCACTGACGTTCTGTGAAGGGTTGATGTTAGGCTATCGCTGCAACTCATGCATTATTCAGTTTGGTCATTAGTCTTAGAACAGAACACATATTTACAAAATAATAGAGAGTGTACTTTGAGTTGTTTGTATGATCATTTACATTAAGTCATAGCACTTGAAGATCGGGAGGAATTTTACCGATTCCATCAGCAGTGATTTTATCATGCAATATTGAGATCATCAGCCATGACAATTGATGACTGAATGAAATTGTATAATGCTTCGTCAAACTTCTTAAAGATGATATGTTATAGTAAATTTAAGCCAAAATGCCAAGTTCACAAAACTTTCAAATGGATTTTTAATTAAATTATTTGACAGTAATTTCCAATCATTTTAAGGAATTTCTTTTCAACCAAATTGAACTCAGGCATACTAACATGTATGTTTTGAATAGTTTCAGAAGATACCAGATTTAGAGGATGAATTTAACATATAAATCTGGATGGCAGAAATTATGGTTGAAATTGTCCAGCGTAGGATGAGAAAACTACTTAGACCTCCTTATAAAAGTCCAAACAACCTCAAGCTTATTACTAAGTGCATCTATATAAGAATTTTCCTTTTGTTAGACCTTGACTACAGATTAGACTCCACGTTTAATTCGGTAATCATGTCATGAGAGAAGTAATTATCTTCATGCAGACTGCTTCTATTTTAAAATATTAAAAAAAAAATAGCAATTGAGTTGAGAAACCTTAGAAACTGTCACCAGCTCATCCTACATTTTCTTTATCCGGCTTCGTTCTGTTGTATTTAGTAATAATGAATATTATTTATCTGTCTCTAACATAATATACTAGTTCTCTGACATTTTAAAAATTGAAAAAAAGAATAAAAATTGTCTCGACTAAGAAGAATAATGACAATGGTGTTTTCAGCAGAGAACTCGGGGAACTTAAGTAATTGAAAAAAAATATAGTATCTGGAGTGATAGAACGTTTATAAGATAGATAGGATTAACTAAGATTTGTGTACAGTAACAAACCTAAATAGATTTTGTTACTTGTTTCACAATAGATATTAAGAATCAAGTTCATCGTAAGTCATACATGAACTTTTTATACGACCGCAAAAATTGAAAATTTTTTGGTCATATATTGGTATGACGTTGGGGTCGTTGTCGTCCGAAGACATTTGGTTTTTCGCACTCTAACTTTAGTAAAAGTAAATAGAAATCTATGAAATTCAAACACAAGGTTTATCACCATAAAACGAAGGTTGGGATTGATTTTGGGTGTTTTGGTCCCAACAGTTTAGGAATTAGGGGCCAAAAACAGGTCTCAAATAAGCATTTTTCTTGGTTTTTGCACAATAACTTTAGTATAAGTTAATAGAAATCTATGAAATTTTAACACAAGCTTTATGACTACAAAAGGAAGGTTTTGAATGATTTTGGGACTTTTGGTCCCAAGGAATTAGGGGCCAAAAGGGTCCAAAATTAAACTTTGTTTGATTTCATCAAAAAATGAATTATTGGGGTTCTTTGATATGCCAAATCTAACCGTGTATTCAGATTCTTAATTTTTGGTCCTGTTTTCAAATTGGTCTATTAAGGTCCAAAGGGTCCAAAATTAAACTTAGCTTGATCTTAACAAAAATTGAATTCTTTGGGTTCTTTGATATGATGAATCTAAACATGTTCTTAAATTTTTGATTATGGATCCAGTTTTCAAGATGGTCCAAATCAGGGTCCAAAATTTTTATATTAAGTATTTGGCAATAGCAAGAAATTTTCAATTGCACAGTATTCCGCAATAGCAAGAAATCTTCAATTGCACAGTATTGTGTAATAGCAAGAAATTTTCAATTGCACAGCATTGCGCAATAGCAAGAAATCTTCTATTGCACAGTATTGTGCAAAAGCACAAAATCTTTAATTGCACAGTATTGCGCAATAGCAAGGAAATATCTAATTGCATAATATTGCGCAATAGCAAGAAATTTTCGATTGCACAGTATTGCGCAATAGCAAGAAATATTCAATTGCACAGTATTGTCCTGTTTTCAAATTGGTCTACATTAAGGTCCAAAGGGTAAAAATTAAACTTTGTTTGATTTCAACAAACATTGAATATATCAGGTTCTTCAATATGCTGAATCTATCCATGTATTTAGATTTTTAATATTCGGGCCCAGTTATCAAATTGGTTCACATTGAGGTCTATAGAGTCTAAAATTGAACATTATTTGATTTCATCAAAAATTGAATTCTTGGGGTTCTATGATATGCTGAATCTAACCATGTCTTTAGATTTTGGATATTGGACCATAATAGGTAAATGTCCATTTTAAAATTTTTAAGGTTTTAAATTTAAGTTCTTGGACCACATTCATTCTGTGTCAGAAACCTATGTTGTGTCAACTATTTAATCACAATCCAAATTCAGAGCTGTATTGAGCTTAAATGTTGTGTCCATACTTGCCCCAACTGTTCAGGGTTCGACCTCTGCGGTCGTATAAAGCTTCCCCCTGTGGAGCATCTGGTTAGTATACTCAATACGATCAACTTTAGTCATAAGATTTTTTTTGAAAGCCAAGAATCCTGATCTCAAAGTCAGTTTTTTGGTTCATTATTGATTGGTTGATTGATGACTTTACTTTAATGCCACTTTCTACAAAGAGTGATATTTCAGGTCGATTTCAGGACATTCACTACTTTAAGCAAGCAAATTTACCAAACACCTTAGGATATTTGATATGAATGTAAATGAATACATTTATATTGGAGTTATTTCCCTTTGATATGACCTTTAAGTTTGTCCTGTATATATTAATAAGAAATGTACTAATAACTAAGTAAGATGGTTTTAATGAAGACTGTTTTAATATATGTTATATAATCTGGTTATGTAAATGAAGATATTGGAGTTATTTCCCTTGTAGTTTCTCCTCAATATATTAATAAGAAATGTACTAATAACTAAGTAAGATGGTTTTAATGAATATGTTGTATAGTCTGGTATGTAAATGAAGACAATATTATTCGTGTGTTGAGATGCACGGATTATCTGGGATCAGTCGGGATAGGAAACAGTATATCCTGAACCAACGTCGTGATTGACATATGTTAATATACATTGATTTATCTACTTCGTTCAAATTAAGAGAAAGATAATCAAAGAAATCATCGAAGAAAACTGTAACATATCAGGAATTAAGATTCTCCAGAGACGTGGGACATCGAAGAAAACTGTAACATATCAGGAATTAAGATTCTCCAGAGACGTGGGACATTGAAAAAAACTGTAACATGAGGAATTAAAATTCTCCAGAGACGTGGGACATTGAAGAAAACTGTAACATGAGGAATTAAGATTCTCCAGAGAGGTGGGACATTGAAGAAAACTGTAACATGAGGAATTAAGATTCTCCAGAGCTGTGGGACATTGAAGAAAACTGTAACATATCAGGAATTAAGATTCTTCAGAGACGTGGGACACCAATTCTCTGTTAGATTTATAGGAGTCTTTTGTACTGTTTTATTACCTATGAAACATAAACTAATTCTATTATAATGCTTTCTATAGATTAGGATTAAAAAAAACTGCAACTATTTTCCAACAAAAATGTATCTTGATCATAAACTTGGGAATTTCCATTTACTTGGCTAAGTGAACCTAATGGAAAATCATGAGACAGATATATATCTATTAACACTTCAAAGAAGGACTTATATTATTTGTTTTACGGCACATTTTTCTCCATTTGATGCATTTATATTACACGTTTATGTAACAAGTTAATTTATATATATCTTACATGCACTTTTTGAAGCAATGGCTTATGAATAATTCCAACCAAGTGTAAATTAGTTAAAGCAAGGAAACTGTGTTCATTTAATTCAATAAAAACAATGTTAATTTAACAGAAAATTTTTAAGTCTAAAATGCAGATTGGACAGCCATTGTATTAATTTGATCAGACTTTTCTCTTCTGAGACTTATAGAGCTTTTGAACACCAGCAGAATAATGTGTACCAGTGAGGTTAAACAGTTAAATTTTATTTCCTGCATCAGAATCTGAGAGAGACATAAGTACTTTCATACACACTTTATGAAATTCAATGTGAACAAAAGAAGTTAAAAATGCTGTCCTCTCCTGTGTTTATTGGAGCCTATGTCCTTGCTCTGTCGGGGACCAAAGATCTTAATTCAAAATCAACTTATATATAGAATACATTTATTACTGGCTAGGAAAATAAAACAAATATGAATAAGCTCTGTTGTACAATTAAAATTTGATAGTGGGGGAAAAATTTAATGATCAGATTCGTCCTTCTTTATAATTTTTTGTCCACCATTTAATTTTCCCATCACTTGGCGTCTGGCGTCCGGCGTCGCCGTTGCGTCCTGCGTCGTTAACTTTTACAAAAATCTTCTCCTCTGAAACTACAGGGCCAAATTTAACCATACTTGGCCACAATCATCATTGGGGTATCTAGTTTAAAAAATGTGTGGCGTGACCCGGCCAACCAACCAAGATGGCCGCCATGGCTAAAAATAGAACATAGGGAAAAAATGCAGTTTTTGGCTTATAACTCAAAAACCAAAGCATTTAAAGCAAATCTAACTTGAGTAAAATTGTTTAGCAGGTCAAGATCTATCTGCCCAGAAATTTTCAGATGTTAGGTTGCTGCCCCTGAATTGGTAATTTTACGGAAATTTTGCTGTTTTTGGTTATTATCTTGAATATTTTTATAGATAGAGATAAACTTTAAACAGCAATAATGTACAGCAAAGTAGGACCTAAAAATAAGTCAACAAGACAAAAATGTTCAATTGACCCCCTAAGGAGTTATTGCCCTTTATAGTCAATTTTTAACAATTTTCATAAAATTTTTAAATTTCACTAACATTTGCCACTGAAACTACTTGGCCAAGTTCATTATAGATAGAGATAATTGTAAGCAGCAAGAATGTTTAGTAAAGTAAGATCTACAAACACATCACCATCACCAAAACACAATTTTGTCATGAATCCATCTGTGTCCTTTGTTAAGTATTCACGTAGACTAAGGTGAGCGACACAGGCTCTTTAGAGCCCGTAGTTCCAGTATTCAATACACATCAGATACTAAAATATAATAATTCTTTTCAAATTTGTTTTATCTATTGATTTCTAGGCACTGATGTGGGTCACTATGATAGATCTTTATAAAGATTACTGGCTGATATCAGACATGATACACTGCCCTTGTGATAAATCAAAAGAGGTTGCAAAGTACAAAATGGACACATGAGATCTTTATCAACACTTTATAAACATCTTGTTGTGATAAAAGTGCAACATAAAATAGATAGTTTTACAGGATTTGTATGTGTTTATTATGATTTGACATGCCTTGGTGTCTTTAGCACCAGACCATCTGTTCATCACACCTGGAAGTACAACAGCATTATGGGTAATTGATTTTACCATTACATTGGAATGATCAGTAATGATTGCCACCCTGACTTGATCTACCTCATGCTTTGACCTTTGTGAATACCTTTACAATGTTGGTATAATTAGAGGGTGTTTTTTTAGGAAATAAAAATAAATAATGACTTACTATGCTCCTCTTGAAGTAAATAATTTATTTTTTCTACTTAAGAAAAAAATCTTACATAATACTTAGTAACATAATCAGACAGTTTTAATTTGTGCATGTACTGGCTCTTTAAACTCTTGGCATTGATATATTTTATCTGATGAGAATCATATATCCCAGGCTACTGTACTAACTGTCATTAACCAGACATTTTGTAACATAGTGAAGTATTTTTAAAGCTTGTAAATTTATTTATGATAAGACATTGATGTTGAATTAAACATGCTTAAAAATTAAAAATGATAAACGAAACATTACAACAGTAAATGATTTGGTCAAGAGATTTTTGGTACTCTTAGAGGGTATAAATCAGATGCTAAAAAAATGTCAGTTAAACATCAAGTCTAATGAATGAAAAACTGTTAAAAATAAAAAGATAGGTACCATCATTGTTTCTCAAATCAGTGATAAGGCCAAAAATGTTATACACTTGTATGATTCCTTCTGGCAGAAAAGGATAGGGTAGGCTAGCTATGTGGATATGGTACATATTTTTTTTCATGGATGATTGGAAGGAAATTTCTTTTAAAGTCCTTATACAAAAAGACTAAACTTAAACTGTGTTTGACTAAAATTGTGATACGGGCTAAAGACCTAAATTATTAATCTGTGGATCTATAAAATAAGAAAATGTTGAGTTATGTTTGAATTTTTGATGATTGTAGTGTCTGTGGAAGACGTATCCTTGAAGCAATAGTATTGGACAGAGAATCAATAGACTACACTGTTTATATAATGATGACAGAGTTATAGTAGTCATGCAATTGACTTATGATACAAGTAAATCAGCTAAAGTATCATCAAGGAAAAACCTACATTTGAGCATTACATAATATTGAGGGTTCTAAAGCTATCAAGTTTTTGATGGCAATGAAAACAAACTGACATTTATTTCAGATCTTTATAAATTAAGTGACTCTATACTCCAAGTAAAAATGTTTAAGTGACGGTTACTTCAAACATGAACTGAAACTGACAAAAAAAAGAACATTTGTTGTGTTTGTATTCACATCAAAGAATTAGCAACCTTAGAGAGAAAAAATAGGATCCAAAAATGAACATGACTGTATATCACTGTATGACCTTGAACAATGTATAAGTATCTTGCACTATAAAGTTTAAAAGCTCTGCAATGATCCTGAGAAATTTAACGTTTGTATCAAATGTTATTACAACACCAAAACCATGAAACACTGCATTGAGAACTATAACTCATTGCTTCAAGCTTATTTACCAATAAATCATCAGTAACATATCCGTACGATATCATCTTAATAACTAACTTGACAAAGTTTGAGAGCAAACAAAGAAAATATAAACTTAATTCCACCAAAAAATGTTAGATGACAATTTTAGAATAACAAGGTGATTTGGTGTGTATTTTATGTTGCTTTAAATGACTGTATCATATGGTAACGGTTTATGACATGTTTTGAGATTGTTGATATGGTAACGGTTTATGACATGTTTTGAGATTGTTGATTAATGAAAAAATAAATGTTTAGTATTCTCATTTGCATTTTGTATTTTTTTTCTTTGTTTAAAAAAGAAATGGAATGAAGCATGAAAGTATTATTCCCTCTGGGACTTACACAACTGTGATACTTGATTTCAAATTTTCTAACTTTTCCATAATCACATTGTTCTTCATAACGTTTTCTGACCTTTCTGGTTGTATCACCGAATCCAAGATCTGATAAAGTAATTTTTTCCTGATTGATAAATTAACACTGATCGACTTCTACGAGAGTTCAGTAATTTATCATGTAGCTAAATGAAGAAATATCCAGAGTTGTACTACTGAACCAGATTTAATATTAATTCTACATCGGTTATTTTTTACGTTATTTTTTTATGGCGAGGATTTGATATCAAGTGAAAGCATATTGTTCCTTGCTCAATTATATAAAATTAAGATTTAGCAAGGATGGGGTCGCAATAATTATGTAATTTGAAGAAGTATAAGAAATAAGAATCTGAGTTACGTCCGTGATAACAGTAGGAAAGCTTTTTCATTTCTTTGTATGTAATATAAAAGTAACATTAAGATGAAGGGTGCCATAAACACATGCAGTTATTAGAAAGTGTTGTGCAATAAAACAAGGGACCATTCTTTTATTATATTAAATGTAGAATTAACTCGCAGACATAGAATTTAAGCCCCAGACAGTGAAACGACTATCTTGGCATGTTCCTGGTATAGGGGTAGATTCTTTCAGTCTCATTAGATAACCAAATCTTAATGGTCGGGGTTAGGGGGTAATTATAAATACATGTGATATCAAATATAGCAGTAGGAATAAGTACTGTTAAGTCATAGGCGGTTCTCAGTTCTAATCAAACATGACATCAGTAATAATATTTACATGTAAAAAACTTTCATGCACAAG
Source organism: Mytilus galloprovincialis (assembly GCF_965363235.1). Classification (NCBI taxonomy): domain Eukaryota; kingdom Metazoa; phylum Mollusca; class Bivalvia; order Mytilida; family Mytilidae; genus Mytilus; species Mytilus galloprovincialis. Next base: position 10,842,557 of record NC_134844.1, read on the forward strand.
ATCTGGCCTCTGCAGTGACAATTAACGTATTACATACTCGTTCACATCCCACTGATTGACATCACATAAACTTTCATGTTATATAAAGATGCTACCCATGATATAGTAACCTGCTCCCGCCCACCCCTTTTATAGTGTAAAATTGCATTTTATCCAAGCTTACTGTGAATAAGTCTGATTATTACAAAAATCTTTATCAACAACATCAGAAAACCATTCCAGTTGAATGTTTACCTTTGAAGCAAAATTGTCATAGTTAATTCATAATAATATTTTTTTTTAGAAAAAACATGCTACATTTTATGAAATCAACAAGATATTTTAATAAATGGAAAGAAATGAACTGCATTATTTGTGTTGAAAATTAAAAGTTCATTTTATGGTATGAGATTAGCCATGTTTCTTCAGTTTTCTACAAAGCTAGACTGGTATTGAATTGCACTGAATGAAACATTTTGCAGCAGGTGACCTTACAAAAAGAAAAAAAAAAAATGTGTCATGTGTTTTAAATGATACTTGTCTGGACAATTAATTGAAATTTCTTTTTTTTGATTCCACAATATAAATTGATTTGTACGGAATGCATGTCTAGAAATTTGTTTATTAATTGATATGATATAGCTTTACATGATCCACTTGAGATCCTCCATGGGTTTGTTTGTTTTGTCGTGTTTTGTCTGAGAATGGTACAAGTTTGACTGGTTATTTCCCTGATAATTCTTTTTTGAATATGAAATATTAATTGTCTGAATATTATCAATTTCCCCTGAGACAAAATTCCAAGATATGTTTTTGAGACATGATGTTAAGTTGTTAACAGTTTGTTCAACTTAAAAAAGAGAACTGGATTTTGTTCAACTTAAAAAAGAGAACTGGTTTTTTTTAAACGTAAAATAACTAAATGCGCACAACAAAACTCAAAGCAAATGAATGTGAAGCTCTTTTTTAGCTGCTCTTCATCAGAAAGTCAGAATCATTCACTGAGTTGTCAAATATCTATGTAGTCAACATTTTTTGCACTTGTTTGGTATTCAGGAACATCATGCTGAGGGTGTCAGCATACATTTATTCCACCTCAAAGAAGGGATTTGGGCGAAACAATCTTAAAATAAAATGTGAATGAATCCCTTAATTTCTAAAAAGAAAACGAACAGAGCAGATTCAAGCTTATGACTGATGCAGATTAAACAAGATATCATAAACAAACCTTGTTATATTTCCATCAGAATCCTATTAGTGTTTTACCAAAATGTTTGTTGTCTTGTTAGAGGGTAACAAATCATTATTCACAGTCACATGACTGTAACAGAGATAAATACGGCTGATGCTGGGAAAGTTTGTCATTTTTGAGGTGATATGATTGTTTTACCATACTAATGTCTGCTCAGTTTACAACCTGATCTGTGTAGTTAATGATAGAAATCAGACAAGATATGATAAACTGATGACTAAGACTTCTAATGAGGCAGGTATACAGTTTAACTACTGAAGCCCTATACCTGATCCCTAAGACTTCTAATGAGGCAGGTATACAGTTTAACTACTGAAGCCCTATACCTGATCCCTAAGACTTCTAATGAGGCAGGTATACAGTTTAACTACTGAAGCCCTATACCTGATCCCTAAGACTTCTAATGAGGCAGGTATACAGTTTAACTACTGAAGCTCTATACCTGATCCCTAAAACTTCTAATGAGGCAGGTATACAGTTATACTAGTTGAGCCCTGTGTCTGATCCCTACGTTTTCTATTGTGGCAGATATATATTTACAGTTAAACTACTAGAGACCTGCAGTGGCAGATCCATAAATTTTCATTAGGAGAGCCCACTGAGACTGCCACCTCAGTCATTCCCTAAATAATCAACCAAATTTTTCCTGTGACAATTTCTAGGAAGTCTATCAACTTAGTAACCTTGAGAAAATATGATACCCCTTTCAACATATATCATACCTTAAAAAATCACCTGCAAATTTACTTCATTCATTAGATATGAGTTCATTGGTGGTACTATATTTCAAGATATAAGAATTTCTAATGCGAAAGATGGTATGACCAGCATATTTTGAATGGATCCATATGATATAAATGATTTTGATATCACAGTATTTCTATATCAGAGAAGTAGTGAAATCTATGAACACATTTCTGATTCTTCGTTTTGGTATTAATGTCTGGAAGCTTCAATCCATCTCTAATTACATTCTAATTTTCAATGTTTTTTGGGGAATCATGTCTTGTATTGTTGTATGAGAGAAATAAATGTCAATTTTGTTTTAGCTTTGGTAGCTTCTTCCTTGACAGTTTAATGCCAGATAATATCAAACATTTTCTGCAAGTGTTTTGTTAGATGGAGAAATTTCGAAAAAGTTGATAATTTTTTGCGGTAATTGCAATTAACAAATGTGTTTGTAGTACTGAACAGACGCACTATTTTTCGTAAGGATTGATTCTTTAGATGATTAGTATTTATTGTGGTGTTAGCTCACACTTTCAAAAGTGCTTTTGGAATAAAGGAAAGATTTCTTTTGAAGAGAAGATAGATTGCTAAATAATAGTTAGTTGTGATGTCTGTTCTGTATTAAAGGGCAACAATTGTATTATTACATATTAAAATGTATGTAGTTGAAGGAGCAAAGTTTTATTGATTATAAGCTAATATGTGTAGGATCTCCAACAAATTAAAAAAAAATGAGTTATAAATTTAAAGATATGATTGAAATCATTATTTATCTCTGAAGATATCATATTCCAAATTGGTAATTTCGAAGTATTATTTATGTGGGTTTATATTTCCAATAGGCCAAGTATAAGGCCAGTTTAAATTTAAATTGTTGCCTATTATGACACAGTTTTCATAATTGTTTGCTGATTATAAGCATGAACTCTCAGTAATTTCCCAGGTTACCAAATAGCAGGCCCGGTATATAGTTTTTTATTTGTCAGTAAGCCTGTTAGACTGATAGTTAGCTAACTCAAATACTTTATATGGGATTCGCAACCTTTCTTTGGGGTCATTGTATTGAAGATCAAATATAATGAGAAGAAGATCCCTCCCTAAGTTACCATGTCAAAGGTCTATTTCAAAGTTACTATAAGTAGACTTAAATTTTATTACGGTTGAGGAGCACTTCTTTTGGATGTGACCTTCAGTAGGAAAGCCCAAACCACAATTTTTAAAGCTAAAGCTGTATATGTACTCAAATACCATATGTGAGGAGCAAAGGGACCTAAAAATATTAACTATAAAGCAACAAATATAGAACAGAACTTAAACCCTATTAGGAGACAATGTGAAGAAATAAATATATCTAAATGTCAATCGTCTGTGTAACTGATATTTACAATCAATGTGATCTTGTATTGTGATCAGCCTTCAGAGGGATTCTGTAACATTTATAGTGATCAGCCTTCAGAAGTATTCTGTAACATTTATAGTTCAGATCTATCATCTCACTGATGTATTTATAGATCTTACATCATACATGTACATTCAATTGTCTTGTCTTCTTGGAATACAGATTTATTGTGGATTTTGGAAAGCTATAGAATGATTGTTCTACATTGGGTCAATTTTTAAATTTTTTTGAGAAAAGCAATTAGGATTTTCTAAAGGAAAGAAATCTAAAATGTGAAACTGAAAATCCTTTCCTTATTTTAAGTCACTGAGTCCACCATTTAGAATGCCCCTGTGTACATGAAAGTCATAATCTTCATACAGAACGTCCTTGTCTAGGTTATAGTCTTATATCTCCATACAGAACTACCCCGTCTATAGTTGTAAGTTGTATCCCGATATGCCCTAACAGTTGTCCTGTCTAGGTTGAAGGTTACTATGTCTCCGTTCATACGTTATTATAGTCAACTAAATCTTCATTTAGTCCTTCTGTATTTCAATTTAGTTCATTGGTTTAGCTTTTATATAAACTCCATACTGTTTCTTCTAAACTTTGATACAATATCTATGTCTAAGTTTTAATCTTGCCTAGGATGTATTTATACATACAGTAGTCCTACGTCAAAGTTTAAACTTAGTAACTAGGGTTAATTTGTAACCCCATGGAGTCCCCATTTAAAGTGCAGGTTAAATCATATCCCCATGCATCAGAGTCTCCCACCTTCACATAATATTTTTTATATTTTTTTTTAGCTGAATTTAAGAAGATAAAGGAAATAAAGTTTGGTAGATAAAATCATTATGTAAAGTTAGAAATGACAGTTGGGAAGTTTTTATCTGTTATTTTTAATTCTGATAGTGCCAAAACTTCACATGATTTATATAGGAAATGTTCACTTTCTGATAAAGAAGTGTTAAATAGGTGTTACATTTAAGTTTTAAAATATAATTTTTTGTTAAAACTGAAAGTTGAGACAATAACAAATGGTACATTAGAATAGTAATGATTAATCTTGTGAAATAGCAGCCTCACAAATCAATGAATTAATGGTCTTTATATTTTGATGTGTTTGTCAGACATTTATACAATAAAACGTAAAAATCATAATCCAAAGTGATTATAGCTATGAAATGAGGGGTATATATTTATGATTTTATGATGATCACAAGCACCAAACTAAATTTCCTATGAACTTTTCTGTCAAATTGGGTTATTGATAAAATAGTGTCAATTTATCTATTGTCTTCTTTATACAGATATTTTTAACAATACTTTTAGATATTTGGATGATATATTGGCTCTAAATAATGACGACTTCAGTATGTATACTAAAGAAATTTATCCTGTAGAACTTACTTTAAATAAAGCTAATGATAACAATGACCACTGCCCTTTCCTCGATCTTGATATCTATATCATAAACGGGAAGCTTAATACAAAAATTTATGATAAAAGAGATGATTTTTCATTTCCTATTGTTAATTATCCATTTTTAGATGGTGACGTTCCCTTGTCACCATCTTATGGTGTTTATATATCTCAACTTGTACGATTCGCTCGTGTATGTAACAATGTATTAGATTTTAGCGAGAGAAATTTATGTATTACTGAAAAATTATTACACCAGGGTTTTCGATATCACAAACTGGTCAAAACATTTACTAAATTTTATCACCGGTATAAGGAAATAATTCGTAAATATAACTCAACATGCAGACATCTTATACGTTCAGGTATTTCACATCCAAAATTTTATGGAAATATTCTTTATAAAGCACAAAAATGTCAGTATTCTCCTCAGAAACTAACAAAACCTTTAAATAGACTTATTAAAAGGGGATATAGTTACGATACTGTGGTCAGGTCATTAAAGATTGCATATTTTGGCTTTAACATTGATTCACTGATAGGGTCTTTGCATCGGAACTAAACACATTTATTTCTAAAAAAACAGTTGTTGGCATGACATGGGTTATGTTCTTCTCATATATTTTATGATAGTATGATACTAAACCCCTAACGGGAGGGATTGTACCTGATATTCATATGATGAAGACATAATCTTTCAATCAGTTTAATTGAGGTCTGGAGCTGGCATGTCAGTTAACTGCTAGTAGTCTGTTGTTATTTATGTATTATTGTCATTTTATTTATTTTCTTTTGTTACATCTTTTGACATCAGACTCGGACTTCTCTTGAACTGAATTTTAATGTGCGTATTGTTATTCTTTTACTTTTCTACATTGGCTAGAGGTATAGGGGGAGGGTTGAGATCTCATAAACATGTTTAACCCCGCCGCAATTTTGCGCCTGTCCCAAGTCAGGAGCCTCTGGCCTTTGTTAGTCTTGTATGATTTTAAATTTTAGTTTCTTGTGTATAATTCGGAGTTTAGTATGACGTCCATTATCACTGTACTATTATGCATATTTTAGGGGCCAGCTGAAGGACACCTACGGGTGCGGGAATTCTCGCTACATTGAAGACCCATTGGTTGCCTTCGGCTGTTGTTTGCTCTATGGTCGGGTGGTTGTCGCTTTGACATATTCACCATTTCCTTTCTCAATTTTATTGAAATCCACTTTGATTAGTAGGAATGGGTGTTGAGTATTTTCTGAGCCAGTTATGTGTTTTTTATAACTTGTAGGATCAATAGTCTGTGATGTAACAGTTAGTTAGAGATGGAACATGCCATTTTAATTGAAACTAGTCCTATATTTCATTTCTACAAATGTGATCTGCAGTCTTCCAATCATTAAAATGGGAAATGTCAAAATGTTTATGTCTTAAATATTCAAATTGGGAATATTTTTGATTATTTTTTTAAAGACAGACTATAGCATTGCTTTTAAGGTCTGACTAATTCAGTATTTGAAATTAGCTATAGATTTTTTGAAACATGTTGCAGTGTTTTTATGAGACAATAGTGTCAGTACAATAGGCTGACTCTGTACCAAAATCTTTTGGAGTATGAGCAAGCGGAACTTTAAAAAACAATTAACAATCATTTCTTTAAGAATAAACACCAGAGACTTAATTGGTTACAACTGTGAGGTTAATGTACTTAAATTCATCGAACACACCCCCATAATCCAGTTAGGAAATCTGACATAAGTTATTTTTTTGTTTATTTTGAAACGGTTTTCTTTCATCTCCAGTCGACCATAAGTTACAGTACTATGATGAGAAGCCAGACTATTTTGGTTTATAAGTATAAACAAACAGGAGAAAATACATGTTAATCTGTTAAATACGTGGAAATCTGTCAAAACTCACATCAGTCTCAGATCAATAACACCTCCTCACTATCAGCTAACACAAAGCAATGCACCAATGTTTTTAATTTTTTTTTTTGAGTTTCATTGAGATGGGTTGGATTTAACTAGGAAAATTTGAAAGTTCTTCAGATAGGATTCGTTCTATAGGAATTGTAAATGTTGATGTTTATCACAAATCTTTATCGATATATCACACTGACATGTACAGAAGCCTTACAATACCAAAACAAATGTAAAATTCTAAAAGTAAAAATACATTTTTCAGTGATTTAAAACAAGTTCCAAAAAAAAACACCATTTGAAACTCCATGCCATGGAGCAACACTATAGATAAAACCCATTGAAAGCAAAATAACAGTTATACAGAAACTTAATATAACAAAAATGTGATGGGAATCTCATATTTTGAGGAAACCAAATCATTGTAAGAGTGCAACTGTGAACAATCTGCAATCTCAATCTTATAATGAGCCAAAGAAAAATGAATAAAAATATAATTAACACCTTGTATGATCTTGTCTTATCTAAGGGCTACAAAAAACTTTGGCAGAAAATTGTTTTTGTAGCAAAAAATCACGATGTCCGACTGTCAGACATCTGTGATACGATAGAACGGATTTACACAAACATATAGCTAAACATCGATTCTCAATAAACCATATGGCAACCCAGACAAATAATAACACGCCTTCTTTATGCTTAGAAGATATGATATAATGTTATGACAAAATCATACATTCGATACATTCAGTTCATATTTTGACGGAAATAAATGGTGAATGAAATTATTTAATGAACGATTTTAACAAGCGGAACATCAGAAAGTTTCATCTTTAACCAGTTCAATGAATAGAAAATATTTATAGACGAAAACTTAGTTTTTGTATGTGTGATTAAAATCGATAAATATTATTTTATTTGGTGCTCATTAGTGTGTTTTGATTGCATCACAGAACAGTCGCTCCTAATAATTCTCTCTTGCTTATATTACAAAAATCAAAATTTTGGAAAATTAAACATTTTGATGGATATTTTAAAATTTTGGTGAGGAACTTCAATCAATTGACCATTGGTAAAATGATAACCAACCCCTCCATCATAATAACCAAATATTGTGTTACAAAACCTATCTATATATTATTGATCTGTTGTCATGTTAGTCCAGTGTTTGCCATCAGTAAAGTTCCAAGCATGAGTTAAGTCTTAATGTTCATGTATTTTTAACCAGTTCCATTATATGATACCACATACAGCACAGAAGTAATGACAACGGTAGAGATCGTATTGTTTTATGTTCTCCGATCATTGATCGTCTCTCGTTTCTATCCAGGCGATTAACAGACTTATGATGTCATGCTTATATTTCTTCCTTAACATTTTTCTAGTCATCAATTTTTCATGAAACTTGTAATAAAAGCAGAAAAAAAATTGTAGAAGATACCAAGATAATATAATCAAGGTTATCATGTGGTTTTGAAACTTTTATCTCTGAAGAATGAGAATTGCCTGAGAATTTTCACCCCTTTCATCACTAATTATGATTTATAGTTATTTTACATGTCAATATGGAAGTGAGTTCACACACAAGAAATAAAAAAGAAAATAAAAAAGAGAAAACTATTTCTCAAGAATGGAAATATAAAGACAGTGGAAATATTTAATAATTTTTCATTGAAAAAAAGTAGCAATGATTTAATTGAGAACATTATCATTTTAAAGAAATCTAAATGTATGAGTCAGCTTTCCATTACATATTTGATTATTTCAAGGAAAGTTACTATGTACCCTCTAGACCCACCCCTCTACTCTCTGCATTAGAAAATCATATGCACCTTATTCAAGTTCAATCTAAATCCTTTACCTTGACTCAAACTCAGTCCGTATTCTTACTGACAGCTATATGATAGCATTGGACAGCTTAAAATAGACAGAAACAAAATACTTCAATTCAAACATGCTCTTCCTAAATATTGGTAAATTTTGAACTGAGTAGTAAAGTTCAAACACACCAATTTCTGGGGACAAAGAGTATCAAAGTCTCTACACATCAAACACAATTTGACCTAACCAGTGAAAAGTCAAGTGCACCTTTTATTTTTGGTTATCTCTGTTTATCTTGGATCAAGATTAATTATTAAAATTAAGATAGATTGATCCACACATGATTAATTGTGATAATGATAAAATAATTAATCATACAATTTATAATGATAATCAGATTAATAGGTTATACTTATGCTTATAGATGGGGAATTAAAACTCGATCATGTGTGACACAGAAAAGGACTTTTCATCTGACTAATGGAATCCCCAATAAAATTTTGATGAGTTAGCAAGTATATATTCAGCAGGAGATTGAATTGAATTCTTATCTTTTTAGTTGATTAAAGTTCAGTTCATCCTAATTGTACAAATTGGAGTATAAAATATTTACAAAGATAATTATCTGATATGTGACTGTACAGTTTTATGACATTTTCCATAAAAAATAATAAAAATGTCTTATTTATCTTATCGTGGCAAGTTACTTAAGTATATCATGCAATTTCAGATAAAATGGGGAAAATTCAAATTTATTTCATTTTAAATCAGCAGTGTCATTATATTTATCAGATGCAGTGTTCTCGTCTACTGCACTTATAAATTTGTTGATAGCTTGGAAATATTATCATGACAAAAATAAAAAAAACATTTCCTTGCAGATCGTGTAAATATTTGGGATTTTTTCTGTGAATGATAAAGTCCAAATTTATAGTATGCTCCTGAAGTAACCATCTTCTAGACAATAAAAACCAAACTTATGTGTCTCAGTTCCAAGACAGCAGCCTGGAATTCAGTAGATGTTGTGTTGCCATTACACATCTTTTTATATAGATATATTATGTTAAAAAAAATCCTTTATTATATGGAAATTAATAAAGGGATTTGTAAAGGCACAATCCCATCAATATCTAAATATTATCATTCTTCATTTTCCACAGATTTCCAGGAAAACAATTTCTAAACAAAAACTGTTTTGCAAAGTGAAATGATGATAATATATATATGTGTAATATCATTAGAGCCAGACAGCTTAATTAAATTAATTATTTTCAAGGACGTTATCCTGTACACAAGTGTTTCATCCTAATGTATTTTCAATTGACCATTATACCTTCATGCTTACTGTAGAACTTAGAACCAAGGTCAATTATACCTGTAAAATGTGGTCTTTAATGTTTTAAGCCATATAAACCAATTATTAATATGGTTTTTCATAAGTTTTGTTTTACAAATGTACTCTAAAACTTGAATTATACCTGAATGATAAGTGATATTTAGAAAGGGGGTGTAAATAATGAGGTGCGTTTGACTTGTTCTTTGAAGGAATATTTTCATCAGAAAAATTGTGAAGGTCATATAAAAGGTTCTAATAAGGACACAGCTGCAACTGTTGGGGTAAAATTTTATCCCTCAGCTTCTACCAATTCCATGTACAGAATTGTAGAATGACCTTGGCCCTTTTAACCCAAAAATACCTATACAAATATTCACTAATTAACAAATTATATAAACACATTAAATTGAGCTTAAACGGTAATAGTTGCCATTTTGTAATCTTGCACGATTGGAATGCTTTTAGATAAAAGTTTGTAAATTGAATCTATGGATTGAAGCTGGTAAAATATAAGACAGACAGACGACTCTTTTGTTGCTGTAATACAATAACGATCGTCAAAACTCTGTAGAGTAATTCTATTACTGTCAAATTCCATTATGTCTACCTTGACTTTAATTTAGCTGGATTGTGTTTAACTTGGGTAAAATTGGCCTCATCAAGTTACCATAATATTAATTATTGTACAACTTTATTTATTTATCTTCTGTATGTATTCTATTAACGGGAAACAGAGAATACAGAAATTATGTTTTATCAATGAGTCATTTGAGAAGAAAACTTTAAATGTAGGAATGAGTTGCAATGATAGTGGTATTAGGAACAAGGAGGATATTCCTTAGGGACGTTTGCTGAGATTTGATATCAGATTATACCCTGTATTATTGAATTTGGACATTGACAGTGTATTGGAATGTAAAGGTTTTTGTATGATCTGTATGCTTTTTGGATGAGATTATCTTACTCTGTATTATACCAGGGGAAATAGACCTGCAGATATACTACCATTAGTCACTCAATAAACTGGCTTTGTTCTGGTGGGGGAATTCTGACATATTTAGTTTGTCAAATGTAAAATATTAAGGAAAATTTTCATACGGCTTTGATGTTTGATTCTGATGGAAGCCAAGTCTCATTCTAAACTTGGAGATATTTCAGAAAGACTCATTCTTCTGTTTAATCATTATCTAGAAGTTGTTTGGATATTTGTTTTGTTGGGTTGCTTCCCCCTTGACATATAATTCATATTTTCTTTCATTCATATCCATTAATGTTTGATGTAAAATATTAATTTTTCTGCTAGAGAATATTTACTGATGGTACAAGTCTGTATTAGTCTGTAACAGAACGTCTCTCATTTAGATGTTTTGTAGTCTGATATTAATTATTTTTCTATTCAATAGAAGTTTTATGAATTCTATGGAAGATTAATGTTTTGTTGTTTGACCTTTTCACTGGAGAATAGGTGAGCTAATAGATATTATTCCATTGTCCCAGCTTTTACAACATCGGAAACACAATGTACAATCTGCTGCCATGGAAATGCATGTCTGATGATTTAATATGCACCATGTTTTATTATCTCAAAGTTAAGGTGACCTGGTCATATTAAAAACCTTAATTTTCTATTATATTAAGGAGGGTGGAAATGGGGTACCTCACAAGAGAAATCAAAGAAGTAAATAACATTGTAACATTGTATCCTTATTCATTAGCTTTGAAAAATCTTATGAGTTGAATGACAGTACATTTTAAGGCACATTTAATGCTAATGGTAGTGAAAAGAAGTTGTAAAAAGCTTAATGATAAATCCCAATTTTATCCTCATTTAAGGGAATTTTCTTTATAAAAAAGGTGGCCTGCTGTTACCTATTGAGTTGAAAATAATAGTCTATTGTGTCAGACCCAATCAAATCAATTTCATAAGTCAGCTGTCTTATGGCTTTAGATCATTCATCAAAAATATAAATGATCTTATAAATCCTGTTTCATGGTTACGTGTGATTGTTTTCCAGTTAAAAATAAACTTTGACCTAAATAGAACTTGACTGTTTGGTGCAAGGTCCACTCTCAAGTGCACCTTTCTTTCAGGGAATTTAATAAATGACCAAATTATTATGGGCAGTAGATTTGATGAACAATTCTAATGACCTTTTGAATTTTTCTGCACTACATTTCTATGATCTAATCATATATAGACAACTTCGATAGAATTTAAAGTTCATTATACACAAACATCACCGATATATTTGACTTGGGTAAATCAGCCAGAAGAGATTTTCATCCTATTCGATAAAACCACTTTCATACAGGATTTAGTTACGTTCAATCAGCGTTAACACAACAACACAGAGATATTAGTTCTAAGCTACTTTATTAATAGATTTTCTATGGCCTTTTTTAAAGCTAGCAATATATCTACATACAAACTAGATCACAGATCTGAGCTGAGCTCTAGTACATTGTCCTTATCTGTATATGTCCTTCCATAAATTGACTTAGACTGTATCTATCTATCTACTGAAATGACTGTTCTGGGATATTAGAGTACTACAAAAGGCCCCAGAGGATACTCGTTGGTAATTTCCATTTTAGCATGTTTGTTTTCCCAGTATTTGACAAAGCTTAACTTGGGCAATGTCAGGGACATTTTAAAGTTTGCTACACTGATAACTCCAATGTATTCTGCTTGTCACTGTGAATTATTAAATGCTATAAAGTTATAGTTTTTAGGGAGTTGATTTATTATTTCTCAAAATATTTTAGATATATATATATATTAGACAAAGCAGTTCTTTCCTCCATTTTGAGTTCTAATAGGTTTTATTTTAGATTTTTTGTAATCATTAGAGTAATGAAAGATTAGCTTTTCATCTTTGAATATCACCTGTGTCAAAGATACAAAGAATGACATTAGTTTGCAATTAAGGATGTTATTTCAGCTATTGATACAGAATTACTCAACAACACAACCAATTTCAAAATTTATGTTGATTATAAGTTATGGTATCACAATCCTTCAACATATAACATTTGGGAAAAATATATTTAGGAAAAATAAATGTAATAAAGGTTTTGTCCCTTTTAGATGAATTAAGTATGAAAAAATAATAAAACTTTCAGCTACAATTCTTTTTGGAATCATTTAATGACATCAGGATTGAGTTTTAAAACATTTTGTCTTTGCTTTAAAAGATGAAATGGTGTTAATTGTTGGATTTTCCTTTCAAAGCCTTTTCATGATGAAATATTAGATTCTTTTTGAATTTCTGACATCCACCTAGCAAAGTCTATTTTTCACCTTTAAGAGTAAATATTTATGGTCTGAATAAGAATGGTCATTAAAAGAGAACACCATCATTTCTCCGAATGTTGCGGAATCTCTGACAGCGAGAGATAATGAAGGACTGTCAGTTAATTAAAGCTCTCTGCTTTGTTCCTTCCATACACTATCATTCTTTTGTTGATCATACGTTTCTAGTTGCAGTGGAAATGAAATATTTCCGTTAATGGCTAAGGGCTGTGTTTTCAAGTTATTTTGATATTTGATTTGTGTTTGATGATGTTAATGTCATTACCAAATAAATGTTATATCTACCAAGATCAAAGCGGGATTAATTCTCGTCTTCTTTATAATTTTGTTAATCTTTAAGAAAATTTGAAACCGCATGACGCTTATTACGAAAATTATCAATTAATGGTCGGCTGAAGTTCCTATCTAATTATAAAGTTTGGTGGATTAAATTCTTAATGGAGAAAAATTATTTCTCCCCTTGAGATGAGGAAATAAGGCAGATTAAAATATTGGATAAAATTATAAGAAATTTATCATGGCATGTTCTCACCACACTTGAAGAAGCGTGCTTGATTATACCCTCTAAAAATCATCTATTTTGCCACAAATTTGAAATTAATAACTCCTTTTGTCCATCCTACTACACTATCATTACCATATTTGGTCAAAATTGTGTTAAAATTCATTGAGTTTGTAAATGACATTTACAAATTAGTAATTAGCATAAATTGTATTAATTAGAATTGATTAGCCAATGATGTTTGATCAATACAGTAGTGACAGAGTAGCCTGCTGGTTCTCTTGTGTAATCAGTTAAATCTTAACTCTATAGCTAGCTCCTAATGTAAATAGAGTATTATTGAATTATACAACACAAATCACTAAAATACACAATTACTACCATCAGGAAAGAAAACAGTAGCATTCAAATAAACTTAAGAATTGTAATATGCTCTGACTTTGCTGTAAAATGGTACTTGTCTAAAGGGATATTGGATAGTTCTCCTTCCAGCAAAAATCAAAGAAAATTGGTATCCCACAAAAACATAATCTACAGTCATTAAGTTGAGAACTATATTGTATGTGATCCTATATAAAATATAAAAAATTTTTCCAAACATGTTGCACTGGTATGTAAATTGGGACGCACAACATCAAAGACTATGATAATGCCTGATCGAACAATGACAAAAGTCTCATAATGAAGGATCAACAAACTACATCTTTGACATTGTAATATAATAATAGATTTGGCATAGATCAGAATTATGAGAGCAAAAATATGAGTGGCTAGATTAACAGTACTGTATTTGACCTTAGTTAGTAGAATAAAGCCCTAACTAGAATATTGACCATTAGATTAACAATACTATGGGGATAAGACTAAAGAAATTAGAGTTGATTATGTCTACTGTCCAAGTTCTCTTGTATATATATGATTAGCTCCATTGATAGCACTAATGTATTTTCCATTAAAAAGCATTAATAAACAATTAGATTTTCATTTTCTTTTTCAAATTAGAATTAGAGTATAATATAGCTGGAAAATAGGGAGGCTTGCTTTGTTGATGAAACTACAAAGTACAAAGGGCCGGTTGATTGATTGTGTTATTTGAGGATTTTATTGGTAGCTGTCCTCATCGATTCCTACCTTAATGTAGACATTTTATTATGAATTTTCACTGATCAATACGGAAGATGTATGTATTTTGTAGAGAAGTCATTTACGGTATCATTGAAGATCTTGAAAAGAGTATAAATATTTGATATCTATGTGAGATATTTGTCTTGTAGATATATTGGCTTGTAGATTGTCTATTGTGACTATGTTATATCTATAGGCTCTCATTGTTCAAAAGATGCTGCTGATTATCAGAAAAAAATAGCTTTTGTAAAGAACCAGAAAAATCAAAAGGTTCTTTCACTGATTGTCGAAGTACTAATGACTTTCAGCACCATGTTTTCGTTTATCAGTAGTACGTATCTAAAAGCCATCAAAATATAGATGCTTTAGGTAAAATATAGTGAAATGTTTTCAGCGAGATTATATTCCCATTATAATGATCTAGAGATAGATATACTGCTTTTGGAGAAAAAAAATATGAAAGTCGTTTGTCAAAAAAGCCATAAACATCAGACATTTCTTTTGACAAAAACAAATTTTAAAATGTTCTTGAATAAAACTGAAGATAAAATGTACTTTGGTTATGGTTTTTGAAATAACAATTCTCCATTATTCATCTTTTACAAATCTTTATCTCACACTTGAGAATATTTAGTCTTTCTGTCATTAAAAGTAAAATGTTCTCAAATATGCATTAGTTTTATTTTGACTAGAAACTAGAGGAAATGGAGTTTTGCATCATCCAGTATAGATCAATAGCTGGATTGATCTTCATAAGGTTGTATGTATGTAAGTAGAATTTGATGACTGCAGCACTTGTTCCATCAACTGCAACATTATTTATTTACTAAAAGGTCATTAAAACTCAGGGAATCTTTTTTTCAAAATTACTGTGGTGTAAAACGTTACCATGCCATTGATTGTTGCTATGGATGTTCACAGTATAAATGGGTTAGGATTCATTGGCATTAAAGTTTCTTAGTTTAAATATTTCCCATCCATGACAACTGTCTCCATGGGATCTTATGATGACATGCTTGCCTTAATACAGGAGTCCATGGGTTCAATTATGAGGGTGGGTCAAACTTGAGGACATAAACATTGAGCTCTGATTTAATTAAAAAATCAGTTTTTGATAATCATAAATATGGGTTTGAAAAAAGGACGAACGGTCTTAGAATTTTGATACAAAAGTTATACTTTGATACTAAGCATTAACCCACAAAACAATAAATAGAAAGCTCAAAGTTTACAGTGAAACTGGAAATAAAAACCAACACATGACGACAGCAAGGCCAAAAGTATAGGTAAACTGAACTAAAACCCACATGACAGATTAGCAAGGCCAAAAGTATAGGTAAACTGAACTAAAACCCACATGACAGATCAGCAAGGCCAAAAGTATAGGTAAACTGAACTAAAACCCACATGACAGATCAGCAAGGCCAAAAGTATAGGTAAACTGAACTAAAACCCACATGACAGATCAGCAAGGCCAAAAGTATAGGTAAACTGAACTAAAACCCACATGACAGATCAGCAAGGCCAAAAGTATAGGTAAACTAAACTAAAACCCACATGACAGATCAGCAAGGCCAAAAGTATAGGTAAACTGAACAAAAACCCACATGACAGATCAGCAAGGCCAAAAGTATAGATAAACTGAACTAAAACCCACATGACAGATCAGCAAGGCCAAAAGTATAGGTAAACTGAACTAAAACCCACATGACAGATCAGCAAGGCCAAATGTATAGGTAAAGTGAACTAAAACCCACATGACAGATCAGCAAGGCCAAAAGTATAGATAAACTGGACAAAAACCCACATGACAGATCAGCAAGGCCAAAAGTATAGGTAAACTGAACTGACATAATACAACCACTGTCTATGTTTGGCGATTGTCTGTGATTCAGAAAGCTACGGTAATAGACTAAAGCTGATGTTCATTGATTCTAATCATTGTACTTAAATCCATTGTCTGCAAAAACTCATAAATTTAACTCACAGTTTTGTGGATTTTCCTTTTTAAAGAATACAAGTTTTAATTGAATTCATTTCAATGCTCAATAATAGATGTTGTTTTCTTGGCATTTATCATTAATTACAATTTCAGTGGCACATGTTTGAAATTGGAAGAAATAAATGTATTATTGATCAAAAGGACAGATACGATTCAAATTGTAACCTCACAAATTAACATAGTGACCGGTTGACTCTGATGGTTATCTGAGTGGCTCAAGTGTTTAATCAAGCTGCCTTTGAAAATAGCATAAGTAAACATCTCTGATGCATTGTCATCTGGTCACTTGTCAGTTTGGCCGAGGGTTTGACAGGCGACCATCGTCCATTGATGTAGTGACAATGAATGCAGTATGGATAGTGGGTCTTTCCGAGACAAAAGTTTTATTGTGTCTGAGGGAGATGGGTGATTATCTACCGAGTCCAACAATAAAACTCTAGCTTTACTTGTAAATCAAGCAATTCGTAGAACCATTTAGGGAAATAAAGTTGACCAAAAAGAGGCCACAAATAGCATGCTAGGAAGAAAATTATAGTGTTTAAGATAATATTGTCTATAAAATGGAAATTTTTATTGCGTTTTTTTAGCTAATAATAAGGGAATCTTGAACTGTTTGTAAATAGGAAATTCCACTTGGTGATTTACTGAATATAAATATGAAAATGGCGGAAACTGGTCAAGAATTCTGGTATTCTGTTCATCTCAGATCTGAGAAAAAAATCATTTCAGACAAGATAATATTTACATGATGTTTATTGTTTTCATAACTCTGCAGAATAATTGTTTCCTCAAAGAAATTTTAAAAACAAGTACAAAAATGTATATTTATAAATTTCTGGTACAAAAGTATACTTTCTTTTGTAACTTTAAAAATCTTGGTAATTATTTTATAAAAGTTATTACATGTACAATCCATTATCCTGGTTATGTCAGACAACTGGAAAATTTCATTTTATTGTTATTTTTATAGAGTGATTTTCCCACATAAATCAGTTAATACATAACTTATCCCAGGATCAAACATCAAACATACTCTAATCCTTAACTTTATTTTATAGAGTTGTTTCCAATAGAATTTCACATTTCTGATTTAACTCATCAAAAGTCAGTCATACTTGTGAAGTTTAATTACTTGATGTGTTCTCTGCTGTTTTCTCCAACATCAAAAATCATCATAATTTAAAAAAAATAAAGGGTGAAAAATATTTAGAGTAGTTGTCAATAATAATGGCCCATTAATGTATCAAGGTTGGATTTTTGTCCTTAGACATCCTGACCATCAGAGAGTTGTCATAGATGGTTATCAAAGTTCGCTTTAAACAATTTTCCATATGGCCAGGGCATATGACACATGATATTAGTGTTTTCAGCTTTCGGCCAATCAGATAATGTATTTTATGTTCTTGATATCTTGCATAATTATGACAAATTTTCCAACTGATTGAAAAAGTAATGTTTTGAAATTTGATATTATCTGGGAGAAATCGGTATTGTCTTTGAACATTGATACAAAATTAAAATAACAGATAAACTTTTATGTAAAATATGATAGGGGGATGTTAATGTGAAATTTGAGTCCATGTTGTAGAACTTTCCCTCTAATCATACAGATGGTCAGTCAATAAATGGAATAAATTTAATTTGTAGTCAACAAAGAATTGGAAATAAAAATAAAATGTATTTTGGAATAAGCATAATGTGAAAAAAACATGAAGTTCTTTCTCAAAATGTAAAAAAGTATAAATCGTTACATCAGAATACCAATTTCACTACACATACAAATGCCTTTGAATGGTTAAACTGTCAGAGAATGAAAACTTTTCTATCAAAATAAACATTTTTTTAAGTAAGCGGATCTAGCAGATGTTAGTTTCTATAAATGGAAATGAAATTAGAGATAAACATGATAGGGAAATGTACAAAGGACAGATGATTTTCTCTGTTTGCCCTCTAGCTCAAGTAATTTCTTCAGTTATATACAATTACTGTTTCTACAAATATAAAATGTTGTCACTTTAAATTTTATAATAAAAGATGAATTAGATGAATTTGGTTAAAAGGTGTTAGACCACAGTGTTTAGGAGCTACTCTGTAATTTGTGATTTAGGTCAATATTTATTGGTAAAGAAACATTAGACCAAAGCTGTCAATACTACCCTATAATTTTAAAATTATGTAAAAGTTTTAGCCTATGCAATGTCTCTTTAAAAAGTAAATATTAAGTTTCAGTAAAGAATAACCAACATTTTGTTTTACAAAAAAATCAATTACAATGGATTATAAGTTATATTGAAATGTTCATAAATTTAAGTTTTTTTTGTGAAAAGAGCTGTATTAACCTTCATTTGAAACATCTGATTACAAATACATAAAAAAAGAAATCTTTGAATAATTTACATCACTGCTATAGCTTCAAATGATCTTTAACCTTATTGCCGTACTTAGGTCTTGTATTAAAGGTATATAAACCGTAGTTAAAAATAATCTGTTGACGATTTGTAGTCCAGTTGGATCGCTATAAAATCTTTTATTTTCACACTATAACTTTAAAAGTCATTTATAAGAAGATGTTTACTTTTGAAGACTATAATTTTACACTTGATTAACATAGACCTGTAGTTGTCCTTTACTGTGTAGTACAATAATTATATGTGGAGAGTTTAATGTATTTAATGGACCATTTATATACAATTACAAGCTAAAATGTTACCCTGAGCTTTTAAAGCAATTTGTAATCCAATTTGAGATATTTTCTCATATTAACTTGAGAAAATAAATTATTTTTTATGAGGTGAAAAAGGAATGTTTGAGGAAATGAATAGATTTAAAAAAAAATAAATAAAACAAGTATAATTTCTCCCTTCTTTTTTCTTTCACCAAATAAAAAAGTAAGAACAAGTATGTTTACTGATAGGACAACTCAAGTCTTCACCAGAGACCAAATATGACATAGAAGTTACAGCACATAATAGACCAAGGAACAAGTAGTATGTTTACTGATAAGACAACTCAGTCTCCACCAGAGACCAAATATGACATAGAAGTTACAGCACATAATAGACCAAGGAACAAGTAGTATGTTTACTGATAAGACAACTCAGTCTCCACCAGAGACCAAATATGACATAGAAGTTACAGCACATAATAGACCAAGGAACAAGTAGTATGTTTACTAATAAGACAACTCAGTCTCCACCAGAGACCAAATATGACATAGAAGTTACAGCACATAATAGACCAAGGAACAAGTAGTATGTTTACTAATAAGACAACTCAGTCTTCACCAGAGACCAAATGACATAGAAGTTACAGCACATAATAGACCAAGGAACAAGTAGTATGTTTACTGATAAGACAACTCAGTCTTCACCAGAGACCAAATATGACATAGAAGTTACAGCACATAATAGACCAAGGAACAAGTAGTATGTTTACTAATAAGACAACTCAGTCTTCACCAGAGACCAAATGACATAGAAGTTACAGCACATAATAGACCAAGGAACAAGTAGTATGTTTACTGATAAGACAACTCAGTCTTCACCAGAGAACACATGACATAGAAGTTACAGCACATAATAGACCAAGGAACAAGTAGTATGTTTACTGATAAGACAACTCAGTCTTCACCAGAGACCAAATATGACATAGAAGTTACAGCACATAATAGACCAAGGAACAAGTAGTATGTTTACTGATAAGACAACTCAGTCTTCACCAGAGACCAAATATGACATAGAAGTTACAGCACATAATAGACCAAGGAACAAGTAGTATGTTTACTGATAAGACAACTCAGTCTTCACCAGAGACCAAATGACATAGAAGTTACAGCACATAATAGACCAAGGAACAAGTAGTATGTTTACTGATAAGACAACTCAGTCTTCACCAGAGACCAAATGACATAGAAGTTACAGCACATAATAGACCAAGGAACAAGTAGTATGTTTACTGATAAGACAACTCAGTCTTCACCAGAGACCAAATGACATAGAAGTTACAGCACATAATAGACCAAGGAACAAGTAGTATGTTTACTGATAAGACAACTCAGTCTTCACCAGAGAACACATGACATAGAAGTTACAGCACATAATAGACCAAGGAACAAGTAGTATGTTTACTGATAAGACAACTCAGTCTTCACCAGAGAACAAATATGACATAGAAGTTACAGCACATAATAGACCAAGGAACAAGTAGTATGTTTACTGATAAGACAACTCAGTCTTCACCAGAGAACACATGACATAGAAGTTACAGCACATAATAGACCAAGGAACAAGTAGTATGTTTACTGATAAGACAACTCAGTCTTCACCAGAGAACACATGACATAGAAGTTACAGCACATAATAGACCAAGGAACAAGTAGTATGTTTACTGATAAGACAACTCAGTCTTCACCAGAGAACACATGACATAGAAGTTACAGCACATAATAGACCAAGGAACAAGTAGTATGTTTACTGATAAGACAACTCAGTCTTCACCAGAGACCAAATATGACATAGAAGTTACAGCACATAATAGACCAAGGAACAAGTAGTATGTTTACTGATAAGACAACTCAGTCTTCACCAGAGAACACATGACATAGAAGTTACAGCACATAATAGACCAAGGAACAAGTAGTATGTTTACTGATAAGACAACTCAGTCTTCACCAGAGACCAAATATGACATAGAAGTTACAGCACATAATAGACCAAGGAACAAGTAGTATGTTTACTGATAAGACAACTCAGTCTTCACCAGAGACCAAATATGACATAGAAGTTACAGCACATAATAGACCAAGGAACAAGTAGTATGTTTACTGATAAGACAACTCAGTCTTCACCAGAGACCAAATGACATAGAAGTTACAGCACATAATAGACCAAGGAACAAGTAGTATGTTTACTGATAAGACAACTCAGTCTCCACCAGAGACCAAATATGACATAGAAGTTACAGCACATAATAGACCAAGGAACAAGTAGTATGTTTACTGATAAGACAACTCAGTCTTCACCAGAGAACACATGACATAGAAGTTACAGCACATTATAGACCAAGGAACAAGTAGTATGTTTACTGATAAGACAACTCAGTCTTCACCAGAGACCAAATGACATAGAAGTTACAGCACATAATAGACCAAGGAACAAGTAGTATGTTTACTGATAAGACAACTCAGTCTTCACCAGAGAACACATGACATAGAAGTTACAGCACATAATAGACCAAGGAACAAGTAGTATGTTTACTGATAAGACAACTCAGTCTTCACCAGAGACCAAATATGACATAGAAGTTACAGCACATAATAGACCAAGGAACAAGTAGTATGTTTACTGATAAGACAACTCAGTCTTCACCAGAGAACACATGACATAGAAGTTACAGCACATAATAGACCAAGGAACAAGTAGTATGTTTACTGATAAGACAACTCAGTCTTCACCAGAGAACAAATATGACATAGAAGTTACAGCACATAATAGACCAAGGAACAAGTAGTATGTTTACTAATAAGACAACTCAGTCTTCACCAGAGACCAAATATGACATAGAAGTTACAGCACATAATAGACCAAGGAACAAGTAGTATGTTTACTGATAAGACAACTCAGTCTTCACCAGAGAACACATGACATAGAAGTTACAGCACATAATAGACCAAGGAACAAGTAGTATGTTTACTGATAAGACAACTCAGTCTTCACCAGAGACCAAATATGACATAGAAGTTACAGCACATAATAGACCAAGGAACAAGTAGTATGTTTACTGATAAGACAACTCAGTCTTCACCAGAGAACACATGACATAGAAGTTACAGCACATAATAGACCAAGGAACAAGTAGTATGTTTACTGATAAGACAACTCAGTCTTCACCAGAGACCAAATGACATAGAAGTTACAGCACATAATAGACCAAGGAACAAGTAGTATGTTTACTGATAAGACAACTCAGTCTTCACCAGAGACCAAATGACATAGAAGTTACAGCACATAATAGACCAAGGAACAAGTAGTATGTTTACTGATAAGACAACTCAGTCTTCACCAGAGACCAAATATGACATAGAAGTTACAGCACATAATAGACCAAGGAACAAGTAGTATGTTTACTGATAAGACAACTCAGTCTTCACCAGAGAACAAATATGACATAGAAGTTACAGCACATAATAGACCAAGGAACAAGTAGTATGTTTACTGATAAGACAACTCAGTCTTCACCAGAGACCAAATATGACATAGAAGTTACAGCACATAATAGACCAAGGAACAAGTAGTATGTTTACTGATAAGACAACTCAGTCTCCACCAGAGACCAAATATGACATAGAAGTTACAGCACATAATAGACCAATGAACAAACTTCAGCAAGGAACAAAACCCATACCACACAGCAAGTTATACAAGGCTTAGAAAGGACAAATGTAAAACAATTCATAAGAGAAAACAAGTGGCTATATGGATAAAACATTAAATGGTTGTTAATGTTTTTGGGTTGCTGTCTCATTGACCTTTACCCTTATCTGATGTTTGATTGAGTGAGATACCTGTAATTGGATGTTATCCATCATGACCTTCTATTATCTTACACAGTGTTCAGAATAATTGACATTTGGTTGTTATTTTTGTTGGGTTGCTGTTTCATTGACCTTTACCCTTATCAAGTTTGATTGAGTGAGATACCTGTACGTGGATGTTATCCATCATGACCTTCCATTATCTTACACAATGTGCGGTATAATTGACATATTTTCCACAAGACTAGATCCCATTACAGTGGAATGACATATTTCGTAACATTTTGTTCAGAAATGCAGGAAGTTTTCTTTTTTATGACAAATTTTGTGTCAATTATAGCACAAATAGATGAGAGAAAAAGTGTGTTATAATGATAATAGTTTCCTTTCGTCTCCGGAAAGGGAATGGTATATCCTGTCAATCTATAAAGACCTGCTTTGTCCTCATTATGACAACTTACCATACGAATATAGCTTACATATTATGCCAAGTAATTCTTTAAAAGCTTCCTTTCTTACGGAAAAATGACTTCTGTTTATTAATGATTTATAATGTGTAAAAATCTAAACCAGTTAATTACATGGCTTCAGTGTACTTTAAATATTGGAAATTATTTCACTTAAGCATGCATTATATGACGATGAGACAGCAACCCAACATAAAGGTCACTATTGATACTAAACTTTCAAAGTCCTATATAACTTTTAACATTACGTAATGAGCTATTAGCTACAGTCCCTATAACAAGATAATTAGATGACCCTTACAATTGAATGGTTGCTTCTTTTAAATTGGTTACAATGTTATATTGTACGCTGTATTTTTACTTTAGAATTGTTTCATTACGGGATGTTGTGCTTGAATTGTTTCACTTTCCGGCAGCAATGTTATGTTTAATTTTCTAATTATTTTAAATTCTTTCCTGAATTGGTTGTTTTAATTTTGAATAATCTTTGAATTGTTTCGTTTTCTGTTATTTTTTTTGGTTCTTTATGGATAAATTTAAAGAAACGTAATTTGAAGAGGATTATCTGATTGATAAAAATCTATTTTCTATCTTGTCCCTTTCATAAAGCTCGTATGCTACATATAATTAAATAAAGAAAATGACATTTTCTTCAAATTACACTAATTTACTGAAGAAAGAAAATTGATACACTTGATTTGGTTGGTATTAAAGTTGTAATCTTCCTAAAGGAATGCTCAGTATCTGGCCAATCGATGTTCGACAACAATGTTCGGCAGCGCTACGTAGAATTGATCTTCCTGATGATCAAAGCGTTATACTCGTCTAACATTATTGTATGTCATGCAACGGTAAAAAGACTTGTTACAATGATCTGTATCTTGTCCTGTTATATAAACGCTTATTCTTAATGACGTCGGCAATAAACTCCAATTGTTCTCAGCCAAGGTAAAATATTTACTAAAGAAAACAATATTGGGAATAATGGATTGTTTGTTTTGTGTTAAGTGGTGTATTATTAGATATTCATCCTCAAAGAGCATTAGAAATACCATCAGAGACATTTACAATACGTTTTGATTCCAGGTTAGAACATGGTCTCACATCTTTGTTAGGAAAGTTTTTTCATTTTGCTAACCGCAATGTTATTAACTGTAGATTTTGTTTTCCAAGACTTTTTACGGTATATTAAGTCTACTGCAAAAGAACATTATTTTTCTCTCGACCTGCAAATGACACAATTAATGAAAATATGTAATTTGATTTTACATAAGAATTGATTTTCATAACCGAGCAAATTTCAAGTGTTTAACTGTGATAATTAGTTCAATATTTGAATTTCAGAATGTTTTAATAACATTTATATATATACCCTACACATTAACATGCCTCACAAACTTGGGCTGAAACAAATTTAGTGTTAACAAACAGGGAAATTTTTTCTAACATTAGTAAGTTTATCATGTTTTTCTTCCCATTTTTTTTTTGGTCTCTCTCTATAAGAGTGTGATCTTACAGTTATGAGAATTTTCAGATAAATGGCTAAAAAATTAACATTAGTTTACATTATGCTAACTAAATTGGTAGCAATTCCAGACTTAAAAATTCTTGTTTCCAAGACTCTATTTCATGGGTGACCTTTCAAAAAAGTTTTATGCTCTATAGCAATTTTAATGCATACCATGCAATGATATCTTTTTTTGCAGTCATGCTTGGTTTGTTCCCATTAGTCTTTTGAAATGAATTTTAAATTTTCATGATATTTCCGCCGAAGCTATGTAATAGTTCCACAACAGAATTGATCTCTTACTATCACAACATCTAATGAAGATCGTTGACGGAATAATTCTCTTTTGATCTGGAAAATACATTGGTTATGAAACAATATTTTTCTGTTTTCAATAATTTAATTGGTCATCAAAACACTTCATATTTTTTTTTTGTATCAAAATGAGAGTTTTATTAGAAAGTAGTAATGTAGTTATTATTAAGTCAATTTATTTGATTCAGTGATAACAAAGCTTTGTTTACTGAAAACTTCAGGCATTTTATTACCAAATTACTTCATTTCTAAATATGGATATCATTTATTATGTCCAAATAACATTAAAATGGCAAAAGTGGTTTTATCTGATTTAAAGGGTTTGTTCTAAAAAGTTAATGTGGTTTTAAAAATCTCATGTTTTCAATAAAAGAATAAAGATCTCGAATGCCCAATACAACTGGAAAGGGTAAAGATTAGCTTTGAACCTGATGTAACCACACAGTGGCTCAAAGTAGTAAGATACATAACCCACACCTTTGAACCTGATGTAACCACACAGTGGCTCAAAGTAGTAAGATACATAACCCACACCTTTGAACCTGATGTAACCACACAGAGGCTCAAAGTAGTAAGATACATAACCCACACCTTTGAGCATTTTAGCAACAGTCTTCATAATATTTGAAATGAATAATTAAATGACCCATTATTTACTTCATCTGAAGAAACTAAGTCTATTATGGTTTACAGATAGACATGATTTTTTTTTGGTTGCTTATCACTTTCAAAATCACATATCAAGCGCATCCTTATTAACTTCACTTTAAAAGTTTTGGCCCAAACACATCTGAGCACTAAATGGTGTATAAAACCTACTGATTTATGAACCTGTTTAGATGTATTGAAACATTCTCTTCAGCTTTCTGAAGAAGATATGTTAATAGCTTACTTATTGTACAGACCTATCATTTCTATTTGTTTATTTTGTATAATGATTTGATATAATATAATAGATCTGACCCAGATATAACCTCTGTCCAGTAATATGATTGGCAGACAGTCGTCCTAATTAGTCCAATAAAACAATCACATAACATTGAACTCTATTTGACTTGCAAGATTTTTTAATTCTATTTATTTTTCTCTGACCAATTTTAAGGAGCAACAACCTATTTTCCTGGTAGTGCCACCCTGAAAATTATAATCCCACAAATGAACTCCTACTGCGATACCTAGAAGTAAACATATCAGACAATAAGTCTATCTCATTCAATTCAAAGAAAGACAATAGAAGACATTAAACCTAAGTATAATAACTGACTAAATAACCTCTTCTCTCTGTCTTGTTTACAAAACTCCCAAACATTTCCTTAGTCATGGTTAGATATTAGCAGTTGATAATTGAATTAAAATGTAATTTATTTCATGCAAATAAATAACTGATATTTAATAATTTTATCTTAATCTTGATCTTGATTAATAACTGAGATAGACAGATTGTATAACAGATAAATAAGAT
The DNA here is from genome assembly GCF_965363235.1 of Mytilus galloprovincialis. Lineage (NCBI taxonomy): Eukaryota > Metazoa > Mollusca > Bivalvia > Mytilida > Mytilidae > Mytilus > Mytilus galloprovincialis. The sequence continues at coordinate 10,869,613 of NC_134844.1, forward strand.
TGACAGACAGATTAGCTAATGAGTTGGTATAAACATATTACAACACAGACTTTAAAAAGATATCTTTAACATTCTCAGTCTTTTGTCACTGGGTGTCCTCAACAATGAGCAGAGGAGACGTCCATATCAAGATAGATCTTGTATTTACCTGATTCCTTAAGGAAGACCTAGAAATTATATAACCCATTTAATAAAGGTTTGAAAAGACTGAGTGTTTTGGGTGACTTGTTGACCTGTAAAAATTGTGAAGAATCTTAAGTGATAATTACAAGACAAAAAGTATAATACAAGATGTCTCTCATCATTATTCTAAGAACATAAATTTTATTCTAGATAGACAGATTGACAAATAGATAAACAAGATAGAACAAAGATTCTAAGTACAAAAGGATTATCAACATATGTATCTACACTGATCACATGATCATACTTTATACAGAGTTAGCTCCCATCAATCATCTCTGAACAGGTGCTTGTTATTAAATTGAAATTAATGGCTATGTCAAGTGCTTATGTCAAATTCAATAGTTTTTTGCTAGCTTACTGTAGAGATAAGTTGAGACGAACACTTATTTCAAATTTAATGAATGGTAAAATAAAAAAAAAAATTCTGGCAGACACAACATTAAACTGTTCAGTACTGAACATGTTGCCTTATGCATTAGTTTTCCAATTTTCATCTTTTTTTTTCATTTTCAAATGCTATGTTTGTCATAAATAATAAACTTCAAATTATGTGAGCTGATGTTTTGAAATTTGAATTTCCCCATATATTTAAGTTTTGCTCCATTGAATAAAATAAATATTTAAGTAATTTGCAATATATATACATAAACTGTTAGAATAACAGAGTCATTTATGATTTTATTTCATAACAGTTTACATAATGAAGTAATATATATGTTCTTAATTTGTTTCACTTGAATAAACATATGAATTTTGCAATGTAAATTAAAGAACATTGACTTTTATTACAAGTTTCCTCCCTTTGATATATAATATACTTATACCAACAGTCTAATGTTATGTAATTTATTGTATATGTTTTAATCCAGACCAATCTATAACAGTGTTATTGGCATTCAAGTCCATTGTATTTGACATAAGCTATTCATTCACTTCTAATCTTGAAGTTTTTTTGCTTAGTTGAACAACTTACTTTTGTTTAAACTTTCTCCTCTATTTATATATCTGATTTCTATCCTGAACTGATAAAAGGGTTTTGAAAAATCCAGAATTGATAAGATTTTGTCAATAACTGATGCACATCTTTCTGATTGGTTGATTAAAGAACTTTGTAATTGTTAATCAACAGGTTGATGTAATCGTTGGCTAATTGGAATACACTAGAAATAATTCTTTTAGTACTTGAGGTCTAGACAAAGGAAGACAAGAGCCAAATAAATAAAATGCAAATTCCAAAAAGGGAGGAACAAACCGAGAGAAAAAAACGAGAAAAAACCCTCAATAGCCCAAAACTCAAATAGATCTATAACATTTTGTTCTGCAGAACATTTAAGACCAGACATGCAATTGAATCATTATTGGAAGAATTTGATATCCTTTTTAAAATTATTTGAAAAAATAAACTGGATATCAAATTTAACAATTTTTATTTATTTATTAAAAGTTGCATTGATTGATGATAAATGAGAAAACATCTTTATTATAATTGTTGACCTGTTTATGATCATACATGTCCCTGTTATACTTTCAAAAGGTAAAGGTATATAGGTTTATTGGTACATGTAGCATTTTCAACCATAAATATTAATTAACTCTTCTTCACATTAATACAGGATAAACTGAAGAATTCAAAATAATATTGAATGTTTCCCCCGCCATTTGTCATTGAAAAGACGGAGTAACCAGTACAAATTATATTTAATATCTGGAAACAAATTGTTATATTCATAATATCTAATGAAGCTATAACATGAGCTTTTTAATGTTTTATATGGTTGCATACTTGCTGAACAATAAATCTTACAGTTTTATTGTATCTATACGTTATTGGTCAAGGAGTGAAATTAATGAAAATTATAACATGGTTTGATTGATGCTAACATCAAAATCAGAACCTTTTGAAAAGTTACATTTCAAAAATGATTTGGAAAATATTGCATTAAGCCTTAGGTTGTGATGTAATCAAAATCTTACGCCTATCTATCTTAACCAATTTCTTATATGTCAAAAACAAACTTTTCAATTAATGGTTTCTCTTTATTTTCTCATTTCCCTCCACGGAATGATCAGTACGTATTGTAATTTTGAAGATTTTTAGAACATATTGATACATGTTCATCTTTAAACCTTCATAAACATATCTTACGTTGTCCGATAGAGGATCTTTATTGGCCAGATATCGTAAACTGATTCCGAAACAAAGCTATTAAACTTTTACCTTTCAAGGAGATGAAGACCATTTTCTATCTATTTGAGAATTCATAAATTCATCCACGACTCTCTAAGAAATAGTTTTGATTAATCGTAGCTCTTTATTTGTCCATTTTTTGTCATCATACTGACGTTAAGACGGGAGATAACATCAGACTTTTTCTGAGGTAGATTAGGTCAAATTGATTTAGAATAGTGTCTAGGAACAAGGATACTATTTCATCCATTGTAAAGACGTGTATGCCTGATTAAGGACGGTAACGTTGCAGAAAATAGATTACACGCTTTATTGTCTTAATCAGAACATTTATATACAGTTGTCTTCTTGGACATTTGCTTTTGACATCTAATCAGTTAACTTGTAACAACAAAAAATGTTGGGTCCTCTTTTGATTCCTTAGTACCAAAATGGATATTAAACAACAGGGAACCAGCTGCTTAAGTCACATTCCGCCCTACTTTTGAATTAAACAGACTGAAAACATAAATATTAATTATTGACTTTTGTATTTTATTACTTGAGTGGCAGTTTGGAATAGATAGGTCTGATACTAGCAGAGTTTAAAAATTCTCTTATTATCCTTTAAATGGTCTCTTTTTTCAGTGTAATTTATCCGTGTCATATTCAATATTTGAAATGATGAAAATATCTCCATGCACTTTGATATACAGTTACCAAGGACGTTACCAAGGACGTTATCAAGGATATTGCAGTTGAAAAAAATTGTTATTGTATTTTATGCTTATGAGGACATGTATAGGATTTAATTTTACGATACTTGAGAAAGATTATTCTTAGCATTAAACATATCAATCCATTCATGTTATCAGCTATGTAGCACTTTGTTACCAATAGTTTTATCCCAATATACAACATCTTATTTTACATTGCTGGATAACATGCAATGTCACACACAATTCAGGCAACAAAAACTTTTTATTTCATTGAATTCTTCTGTCAAAACAATTCCCAAAATAGCAACTAATGTCATGAGATAGCGTGTACGTTCTATATGCAGCGAAGAAAAAAAAGCAAAAACATCAACAGATCGGATGTAAAATTGCCACTGGAAATTTATTTCTCCGACCTGGAGGTAGAACCATCATGTGTCTGTCATCTTTCTCTCTAATTAAAACTTATTTCTTCCTTACTGTAAATCTATAAATTGACTGAAGAAAAGGAAAGTAATTATTTCCTCAGTGATTAGAACGGAGAGTGTATCACCTGGGTCGCTGTTTTCTGTAAAGGAAGTTTGGCACAAACACACGATTTAATCACAAAATAATAAGTCAAATGACCATCAGGCTGTCTCCGCTATTTCCCGCCAAGGAAATAAACTGAGTATTGATAAATAGAAGATTGACTGACCATTCTTGATATTATAGGAAGGGTATGCTTGTAGCTCAGTAGAATATCAAGTCAAATAATGACTGCTTTCTTTGTTTGTATTTCCTGCTGTAGGCAGGGTGTTCCTGTGCAACACCTCATCAATAGAACTAGTTACAATACCAGTACAAGTCACTTACAAAACCTTTGAATAGACTTATTAAGAAGGGATATAATTACGATACTGTTGTCAAGTCATTAAAGATTGCATATTTTGGCGTTAATATTGAGTCACTGATAAGGTCTTTGCGTCGGAACTAAACACATTTATTCTAAAAACAGTTGTTGGCATGACACGGGTTATGTTCTTCTCATATATGTTATGATGGTATGATACTAAACCCCTTACGGGAAGGATTGAGCCTGATGTTCATATGATGAAATCATAATCTTTCAGTCAGTTTAATTGAAGTCTGGAGCTGGCATGTCAGTTAACTGCTAGTAGTCTGTTGTTATTTATGTATTATTGTCATTTTGTTTATTTTCTTTGGTTACATCTTCTGACATCAGACTCGGACTTCTCTTGAACTGAATTTTAATGTGCGTATTGTTATGCTTTTACTTTTCTACACTGGTTAGAGGTATAGGGGGAGGGTTGAGATCTCACAAACATGTTTAACCCCGCCGCATTTTTTGCGCCTGTCCCAAGTCAGGAGCCTCTGGCCTTTGTTAGTCTTGTATTATTTAAATTTTAGTTTCTTGTGTACAATTTGGAAATTAGTATGGCGTTTATTATCACTGAACTAGTATATATTTGTTTAGGGGCCAGCTGAAGGATGCCTCCGGGTGCGGGAATTTCTCGCTACATTGAAGACCTGTTGGTGACCTTCTGCTGTTGTGTTTTTTTATTTTGGTCGGGTTGTTGTCTCTTTGACACATTCCCCATTTCCATTCTCAATTTTATTAGAGAATTACAGATACCCAACAAAACTATATCACAGTTTATTCCATGGGCTGCCATATTGGAATCTTTGCATAACAATAAAGGATATATGAGACAGCATCCTAACAACACAAAAGACATACTATCTCAACAATTAATGGACACAACCTAACAACACATAAGACATACTATCTCAACAATAAATGGACACAACATAACAACACAAAAGACATACTATCTCAACAATAAATGGACACAACCTAACAACACATAAGACATACTATCTCAACAATTAATGGACACAACCTAACAACACAAAAGACATACTATCTCAACAATTAATGGACACAACCTAACAACACATAAGACATACTATCTCAACAATTAATGGACACAACCTAACAACACAAAAGACATACTATCTCAACAATAAATGGACACAACCTAACAACACATAAGACATACTATCTCAACAATTAATGGACAGCAACCTAACAACACATAAGACATACTATCTCAACAATTAATGGACAGCAACCTAACAACACATAAGACATACTATCTCAACAATTAATGGACACAACCTAACAACACAAAAGACATACTATCTCAACAATTAATGGACAGCAACCTAACAACACATAAGACATACTATCTCAACAATTAATGGACACAATCTAACAACACAAAAGACATACTATCTCAACAATTAATGGACACAACCTAACAACACATAAGACATTCTATCTCAACAATTAATGGACACAACCTAACAACACATAAGACATACTATCTCAACAATTAATGGACACAACCTAACAACACATAAGACATACTATCTCAACAATTAATGGACACAACCTAACAACACAAAAGACATACTATCTCAACAATTAATGGACAGCAACCTAACAACACATAAGACATACTATCTCAACAATTAATGGACACAACCTAACAACACATAAGACATACTATCTCAACAATTAATGGACAGCTTCTGTATATAAGAATTACAGATACCAAAAGAACACAACAAAACCTTTTTCAGTTCAACAATGAAATGAATCAATAAGATGTATAGGACAACAATAATAGTATCCAGATCAGTATTTCAGAATTTTTAAACATCTAGTATCCCTCCCCCTCCCAAACTATACTATACTTGTACTTGGATCCCCCGTTACTTGATTTATATTTTACAGAACTCATATATATGATCAATCATTGAGCCCTGTTACATTTACCAAGTTCTTCCCGAAGTAAAGTTTGGAATGATGGGAGATTTCTCTTAATTGTCAGTAGTCACAGAAACTGAAGTTGATTGTAGCATAGATCACCGTAGACAATCAGCGGATAGAATCAGTCGGAAGGTTATATAGAACAATAACAGGAAGATAACGGAATGAATTAAAACACATAGATGATTGTTGGGAGGCTTGATTCAGGATATTACAAGTTTTCATTAGAATGTATTTCTGTAGCAATTGTTCTATTTCTTTAAAAATAAAGATTAAACTTAAAATGCAAATCACTTTTGGTTACAATGTATTTCACTGTTGTCTTATGCAGAAAATATTTAGATTTTTATCTAAAGTATAAAACTTGTAAATTTACAAATATAATGAGTACTTTGTTATTATATCAATACAGTGCACCCAATAATGTGAAATCTGCACTCTTTTTTTAAAGGCAGCTTTATTTATTGAGAAGCTCCACCCTGGGAAATGTCACTGTTAAAACACCCGCGAGTGTACTTCATGTTTCATGTTGCAATTTTCCATAGAATTTCCCACAGCATGTAGCATAGTGCTGTAAACTTGATACTATTGTATAAAACAATTTGTTTTAAAGTCATGACCTGTACTCTTGATGTAAAAATGTGGATCAGATATTATAATGTTGACATAAGAAGTCTAAAAATACATAATAATAAGGCTGTATTAAAACCACTGAGTTTGGCGTTACTTCTAGTGACACAATGGACCATTAACGCATGCTAAGTGTCGACGTCTCTAGTTACCAAGTGGTAATGGTGCAGTGTAGGATATCTGTGTAAATTTCCAAGTCCTAATTGTCAGGAGATTCCAATAGTTTTCACAGAATCGTTGCGACGTGTGAACAAAAATTATTTTTTTATTCAGATAATTCTCTCAATATATTTGTATGAACTGAAATGAATTTCTAATCCATTTAGACGGACAACAAGGGACTGAAGGTCTTCTCTTTGTTCTCCAGACAGATATTAATTACGTTCAGATTCCATATTTTTTCATTTAGACTTGACATGGAGATAAAAATATCAGTTTTTTGTTAGATGTGTAAAAGTATGATGCAGTCATTATTCTATTGAATTTGTAAAGGAGGTCATGCAGATTTCCTATCTTTATTTCTGCAGGTTTCGTGTCTGGGTTATTTTTGGACTATAGATCTTTATATAATCCTCTGAGGCCAAGTACTGTAATATGTGCTTGTCACCAATAATCCTAATTAAGGGGGTTCGCGGGTCTAAATCATTTATATAGGATTTCTCTATATTTTTCTATAAATGAACTTTATCTTATAGTTAATAGAAAAATAAAATAAAAAAGTCGGGTCACCGTTCATTTGCGCTCACAATCTGCTTTCGAAAGAAGCATACATTTTTGTAAAGGTGGTTTTTTTCTGTTGAAGTAATAGTAGAAATAAAGGTAATATCGAAATAAAAAAAAGAAATCGCTAAAATTTTACAATAATTTAGTTTAAGTACAGCTTATATGGAAATATTATTAAAAAAGATAGGTCACCGATGAGTTGAAAAAGATATTTCAATTTTAGAGCCAAAAAATGGCATTTTTCCACCAAAGGGAGATAATTTGAAACTTTTTCAATGATGTATACATTTTGAAAGTCATCTGGGGCCAACACGAATTGATTGTTTTGAATGATTTTTGTACCATATGATAAAGTAACAACTAAAAAAGGAAATAGATAAAATTTGTAATGAAAAACAAATGTTTGATTTTTCTGAAATTTTTATACCCTCGAGCCTCCTTTAAGTGTCCGTATTCCTTGATGTTTGTTAGGAAGTTTTTAAAGTTAGACTTCTAAATATCTATGTCTCAAAAAAACATTAATAAATCCCAAATTTTAAGATATTATTTTTTCGGCTCGGTCAGTTTGGCTCTCTCTCTATATATATATATATATATATAATTACTAGTAATAATTATAGCCCTTTAAGAAAGATATTTTATAGAAAATGGTGGATCCGTATAATACAAAGGCACTTGGTCCAAATATAAAAAATTAAGTGCAAGTAAAAATAGTTATGGTGTGTGTTCTTCGCCATGATATATGACACTAAACCATATCAAAGGTTAAGATAACTAAAATGTAACCTAATACCACACACATATCTCTAAGACAGACTTTAACATGATTGTAAAGATATGAGTAGATCCAACTTAATAATGCCATTGTATTTCATTCCTTAGTAATGTTCTTAACGTCTGTACTTGAGATGAACTTCATTTAACACCTATTAGAAATATGTAATCTGAAAATGGTTTATGTAATATTACATTTAAATATATTTGTGTCTAGGAAACTTTGATTTATACAGTGATTGGATAGTAATTTTGCAGTGCATATTTTAATTTGCTACAAATGCAAACAAACTTGTACATTGACACTTTCACAATGAGTTCAAAAAAAATTGTTTATGTTTATCTATAAAAAAATGTAAATATAAAAACATTCAATTAGACAAAAGACAATTGTTTAAGAATTGAGGTGTGTTTGGTTTTACATAGTTAAGATCTGTTTGTTTTCTTATTTTTAGAGGCATGTGGGCTAACTAAGGACACTCACTGATGTCATAGCCATTAGATAAAGTTTTATTACAAACATCTGGGCTAAATTCTCCTTAAGAAAATAAATGAATCTGGTAGTCACTGAGATAGAACCTGCTTTTTCTATCAAAACTTTACACAATTTGATTATATCCTCATTTTACCATCCAGCTGTATTTATCCTTACATAATCAAGGAATACAAAGTAAGGTTACATTATTTATACACAATCTTTATGTCATTTTACCCAGATTATTTATGAAGGTTTACACAATTAAATGAGAATTATTGGGTGTGATTGTAATGTATAGAAATATTGATTAAGGGGAGGGATAAACAAACATTCAGCTTTGTTATTCCTCTTTTCTGTTAAATCACAAAATTTTAGGAAGGAAATTTGAGTGTAGTTTTGAATATTGTTAGACTTTTAAGTGCACTATATACTTAATTACTATATTAACATTGCTTCAATCAGCTCTTCACCAAATGGAACTGAATATATAGCTTTTAGTTCATTCATTTGACTGTAATAAAACACACTCTAAAAATCTTTAAAACCAACAAGATATATAAAGTATATATAATTGAATAACAGGATAGCAGGTGCCCCTTTTAAATTAAATTTAAATGAGTAGATTTATTCACTTGCTTGACAATAGAAAACCATTAAACAAGGAAAATATTTTAATAATTGATTATAATTGTCTAATTTGATTAGTGAATATTATTAACAGAGATAGATAAGTACTATAGAAATACTTAAGTCACTCCAGTATCACATCAAATACTTCTTCTTATCACTGATAACAAACATATACAGATTCTTAGTATTTTCATGGCTAATATAAAACATAATTTTCTTTTATCTATGTAAGTGGTTGCATGTACTGATGTCATGACAATTATTATTTATTTTACAACTGCTTTTAATTGTAAAATGTGTTGTTGGTTAAGTCAATGTAAATATATACTTGATTCATGAATATGTTATATTTAATTTATTAGGGGGGATAAGTCTTGAAAATTGAGTATTTCAAATTTTAATATTCATCCCTCTTTCAAAAATTTGTTGAAATTACTTAGAACTCCGATAATATATTACTTTATTTCATATACAGACCTGTTATTTTAAGTATAAAAGTATCCATTTTCTAAAAGTGCTATCAAACTGAAACTAAATATTGTTGAGTCTGAGAATCAAATGAATCTATACTTCTATCATGTCTATATGGATATCTATTGTAATAATTTGTTTATAGGAATCAGTAGACTGTAAAAAGTGAGATGATTGAATTTGTTGTTACAGTAATCTGAGGGGGCACCTGTTTCTGATACATCAGTAACTTAGCTCTACTGGATCAAATCTATATACCTTCTTAATTCTCCTAATATTCATATTTTACTAGTAAAAGTGTTTTTGTGAAGAACTCTGTCAAATTTGACCTGAGAATATTTTTTACATAATTTACTGAATGACTTCTGTGATTCGCTAAATAATCAACCAATTTTTTTCCACAAAAGTAGGGGGCAGGGCCCTCCTGGATCCATCTGTGCTTACTTTATTAAAATATTAAAAGATCATTTCATATGAAATTAACTTTTTAGTGATGACAGCTGACATTTTCCTTCTCTTTTAATTTATTTAAATACTTACAAAACTTATAACTAATTATTAAAGATTAATCGTGTCTGGCGTTTTGCACGTTTTGTCTTTTTGTGAATTAAAAGTCACAATAAAGTTCTATAAAAAAATAGCAAATTATCATTTAAAGATCATGATAAAGTTCTATAAAAATTAGAACAAATTATCATTAAGATGTAACTGTTTGTGTGGTCTAGTTTAACATTGGTAATAACCAGAACATTTATTGTATTTTTATAACATAAAACGAAATCTCCCAATTTTTTTCCTGAATCCCCTATGATAACTTTGCCTATCTTAACTGATATATAGGTATATGTACTGACGATGTTTGTTCCTGTGTGAGTTCTTCTAACAAAGCTAATTTAACCAACAGATATTTAAAAAAAAATGGAAACTTTATATGACACGACAGAATTTTTACACACCAAGCAAAAAACAGCTATTTTGGTAAAAATTTAAAAAAAAATAAATTCTGAATCAGTTAATTTTGAAATCTGTGAACTTTTTATAAAATTGGCATAGTTGGCAATTGAACTAAATGTTATTTCAGCAAGATGTTTATATGATATTGCAAAATTTTGCTTATTGGTATAGGCACAGTTACAAATAATTACAAGTATTAGACATAAAAATAAAGTGATGTGGTAGGATTGCCGGTGAGACAAATATACACAAAGTTCAAATGAAGTGGATATTAGCAATTACAGGTTACATTGTACAGTCTTCAACAATGCTAAAAACCTGTACTCAGGCTTGGATCCAGGGATGGGGTGTGGGGGGGGGGGGCGGAGGGGGGAGGGTTACGGGGGTTGGAACCTCTTTTTTTGGGACAATCAATGCATTTGAATGGGGACATGTAGTTGAACCCCCCTTTTTATAATGGCTGGATCCACCCCTGGTACTGTATAGTTTGCTTCAAAATATCCTGTCATTTTAAATGCGAAAACAGTTCAATTGATAAAACTTACAGCCTAATTTATAACAAATAGTGTTATGAAAAAAAAATATGAAAGACATGAACTAACAACTGACCACCTGAACTGCAGGCTCCTAACTAAGGATAGACAAATAAGGAATGTGGGGAGTTAAAATCACAGTTTTAAAGTTTCCCTGTTATACGTTCATGGTGATTTATAGAAAGTGAATTGCTTGTAGATCTGAGTATTCATTTAAAGTTTTCCATGCATACTCATTCTTAATGGTAAATTTTTATATTTGAAAAAGAAACCGAAAAAAATTTTATTCACTTTTCATGCATTTGATATTAGATTAGAATAAAAATAATAAATTGGTTTTATTGTCAAGCAAGTTGTATATAGATTTATACATGCAAATATTCATCTCAAGAACAAAAGAACAAAAAACAAAAGCAAAGAAAGTCCCATCGATTTGACGGAAGCTTTCACAAAAAGATTGGTTTTGTGTTACGTTGTCTTTGTATGATTTAAACTCTAAGAAGACTAAGACATACAACGGTTTTTGATTAGTATGTTTTGAAGTCTCAGTTCCCAATTAAAGTCAGCCATACCAGTGTGTTAAACGGAAATGAAGAGTCCTAATGCTGTTACCTTTAATCAAGTCAAACGTTAAAGTTAACGCTAAATTGATCGACGATCTTCGAGTATTTTCCTATTTATTTATCGATTGAGAGTTTAATCTATTTTCTCCATACAATACATGGGATATGATCAGGTTGTACGATGTCCTACAGCAAGACTCATGCTACACTCCGGATGCTAAATTGAAATTTTACCGTACAAATTCATACATTTACAACCAACAGGAAGCTAATTTTTTAGGACCAGGTGGTTGTGTTATGTGGATTTATTTTCAGTATGACTATAATTAGGTTGATTTTAGCCATTGATTTTTCATTCAATTTAGAGAGAAAAACAAATAAAAGTATGACATCGGTTATATAGCTATGATGGATGAATGTAGATGAATTTTCCCTTGTTACTTGTAATTTTACTTCCTGAGTAGCATATTTACATATGGACGTGTTTGAAACCAATAATCGGCATGGTGTGGTGTATATAGTGGGGTTTGAAGTTGATAATCGGCAGGGTGCTGGGTATTTAAAATTGGTATGTTTCACTCTTTCAAGATAGCAAAATCAGGGAAAAAATTTGCCATTAGCTATTTTAGGAATGACAAAAGGGTAGCTTTTAAAAATCAAAAACGAAATCAAACTCTCGCACTGTTCTGAATTTACCTTCATTCTTTATTAAAAATGCTCAGAGACAAAAGTTCCAGCAGCCAAAATGAATTTGAAAAAATGGATAAATAGAAATAGAAGGAACCTATATAAACCTCTTGCTAAATGTGTTTTTATTATAAATAACATGGTCAATCTTTTTATTTATATCAACTGGGTATAAGAGAGAGACATTACCATATGTTGTTTTTATTAGTATACATTTGTAAAATTTATGTTTAGAGAATGGTCATTTTCATTTATTTAACATTGTGATTTGATTTATGAATAAATTAATAAACCACATCCTTTCTTTTCCTTTTGATAAAAAAAAAATATTCCAGATTGTAAATTCAAGTTTTTTTCTTATTTGTGTGTGTGTGTGTGCGTCTGCTGAAACTCCATATGAATTTATCATTGATACTTTATTAAAACAAAATAACATATTTTGATATTCTGTCAATAGAGATAATCTAAGATTAAACCCTGATGAAATAAACTAACCCTAAGTGTTAAGATTTAGATATTGATGTTGCTTATTGAGTCCTGTGACAGCTTATGACTTAGAATTAAAAGTATATTTATCATAATTTTATGTTTTTAACCTTGTTACTATTTTCTATTGTAGGTAAGTTAAATGGACACTGGTCAGAAAATGAGAAGATGGGAATGGCTGACAGGTTTATACTGAGAATTTATTTATATCCAGTAGTACTGGAGTATCAAAGATTGCAAAGTATTTGACATTTTATTAAAGGCCTGCAAACATATCTACAAACATCTCATTAAATGGAACCAAAATTAAGGTAACAAAACTACTGAACACTAAGGGAACTCCAAAGATTCTTAGACCTAGATGTCTGATGATCACCCAGTATGTATCAAAGCTCTAAATGTAACCATATACTGTCTTTGTAATGTGTCAACAATAAGCAAACCCCATATCATAAAGTAAGCTATGACATGACATAATGTGGAACTATGTATTCAACTGACATGACAAAACAGTCATGATGTTTAAAGGAGAATTTGATAGACATTTCCTTCAGACTTTAGTTTTGCAAATTAAAACATTAATGTGTTAACCTTAGCCCTGTCATTATTCTACAGTATATTTACTTTTAGATTGCTTCAATTTATTCTATTTGCATCTAGAAAACTGTAAATCAATTGGGAACCTATTTTTTTGGTTTGTCATGTTATAGTGTCATTTTAAACCGTTCTATCCAAACATTACCAAGGAACTAAACGTTTGATCAGCACTCTTGAGACTCGTCAGTCCTTATGTGGAATAGAATAACGTTAAAATACATATTTAATCAATAGTCTGCAAAATAATAACAGGTGTAATATTATATTTATGGTTTCCATGGTAATCATTTGTAATTTTTCTAAATATGGATATTATACTTTTATATTTCTGTCGATTATCAGTTATTACTGAGATCCTTATATCACCTGCCATTATATCCAATCTTCTGAATTTTTAACCTCTGTCATAGTGAACAGTTTTCAGTTTAATTTGTCTCTCTTTTGAAGTAAAACAAAATATTTAAATGTAAATAGATCTAACTATTTGATTAACAATGTTGATAAACATTCAGAAGTATTTGTCAATATTTAAAACTTTACCATGTTTTTTACTCCAAAAAATACCTATTGGCAACTTAGCCTCTTTTTTATGAGGAAAATTAAGGAAATTAAAATCTGACTGTTTCAGTTAAGTGACTTTGATTAAATGTTTTTTTTTCAAATAATAAACAGCATTTCGTCATGATTTGATTGTCTTTTTTTCTGAATTTATTTTCATTTTATTGGGGACAGAATCACAAAACAGTAGTTAAAATTTCCTGATGTAAATAGATTGTTTTTAATAGTTTTAATTGATCCAATTAAATTCCAATTGATGTTGTACTTACACGACAGTGCTTCCCACATGTCATCGTTCCTATTGGGAGTCGTAAAGTCCACAAAACAAAGAATAAACACCAAAAATAATGTGATTAAATCCATCTAGGTAAGGTTTTCCATGTGTATACTACTCTGACATTACAGCATGTGCTTTGTGGATAATTATAGGACAGATTTATACATGCAAACATCTACAGCCAATCAGATCGCTTCATATTGTTGACACCTTTAAACACAATGAAAAACATTTAAGCTAGACAGAGTTGTCTCCCATACGACAGCTTCAGGCTTAAATTTATTAGATTAAGTTTTACTTAAATTTAGATTATGTACTTTTATTGATGTAGTTTGTGAATTAGTGTTTAAATAATTTGAGATGATGCTTATTACAAATTTTTCTTACATGTTCTTTTAACATGAGAAAACATATCATGTACAGGGCTAATCAGAGGGATGTACTTAACTTTGGTTGGATTGTTGTCTCTTTGACACATTCACCGTTTCAATTCTCAATTTTGATAAGTGGAAATAGGTTTGTGACCTGAAAATAAAATCTGATACTTTGTTTTGTTATTTAACAAATGCATAGAATCAATTTAATACAAATGGAATATCTGTTTATACTTGATGCATAATATCTTTTTTTTGCATCTTATGATCTGAAGGCTTGTACAAAGAGAGACAATTCTAATATAACTTAAGTTTCATATTCTTTTTTAGTAAAAAAAAAAAATTAAATGTTTTGAAATATTTGATTACTGATTGCACTATCAAAGAATATGATTTTTAAAAAAGAATTTTCTGCAGTTTTTTCCAGTCACCTTCATGCTGGGAAATTTTTTTTTTTTAAATATATGTGGGTGAACTAAATTTTTTTGGAAAGTAATTTTTCTGTAAAAATGCAAAGAAAAAAAAAGAAGATATACAGTATTTTATGTGTTAATATACAGTTTTCCAAATATATTGTTGAACATGATGTTTAGTCTTGATTAAATCTTAATTATACAAGTCAAGTAAATATCAGATATGTATAATAAAATCTGTGCTTTCATTTTCTACAAATAGGACAAATACGTTCAAAATCATAAAAGCATTCCAAACAATACGTTCCATCACAGTCCATGTTTTTACATGATTGTAATGTACAACTGGATTTTTGATTAGCTCCACAGTTCATACAGAATTTTAGAACCGTTTTTTCCACTTTAAAGTAGGGACATATTGCAGATAACATTTGTTTTACAGACATTTCCTGTTCTGTAATTTTTTGTTTCTTTAATGAGGTAACATGTTGTTTAATGAATGTGTGCCTTCTCTTGCGGTTGTAAAGGATTTTCTTCTGCAGAAATGCAATACGTTCTTTTTCCTGTTCAGGATAGTAGAAGGCACATATTTTACGATTGTATCTTGCTCCATAGGCTTGCAGTAAAACCAGGAGAAGAGCAGCTGCATAAGCTGAACAAAGAACTGGAATGTCCGTAGCATCTGGAGGTGTAGGACTTGGCAGGCATACAGTTGTATTATAGCTAGCTTCGTATGTGTTTTCAATGTTAATGTTATTTATAAAAGTGTTGATTAAGGTAGCCATTTGTCCTCCTCTGACCTTTAGGTTTATTTTACTTTTTCCAGTGACCTCTACATTTACCTGGCCATACCTGTTTACAAGGAACAATATGTAGAACAGTACGTAATTAAGGAACACAATCAGAGCACTCAGTAACACGTGTAGGAGGAGCTGAGAAATACCCATCAAACTCTGACTTCTTTCTTTTGGAGACATCATGAAGGATGTACTATCTGTGTAGAGTTTCTTTTCCTTCTTTTGAAGAGGTAACACACCCTGTTGTCCTTTCTCTCTTGTTTCAGAATCATAACCTTTAAACTGGGAAGTTATGTAAATGTTATCAAATTCATCCTTCGCCAGATAATTTTTCAAATAAAAAAATGATTGGGTTAGGAGCAACAGAAGGGAAAGAGCTAAAAGTTTGCTCATTATTTCCACAATGTGAGTAAATGTAATTTTCTTGTCTGTCAGAGCGGCATCAACCTCCGCTATCAATTCTTTAGCTGTTTTAGAAGCATTATAAACATTGTCAATTTGAGACTTCTTAATGATGTTCAATTGAAACCATTTATTGACTTCCTTGACCAGATTGACGGCAGATTCGGCTAGTTTCTCAGCTGCATTATCAAGTGTTTTGACTGGTGAACATACAAAGGATGGTTTGACTATAACACAGACCTGTTCTATATCTAGGATTTTACAGATAGGTGTTAAATCTAATCCTGGAACATGCCTGCAAAAAATGTGACAGCTACTGTAATTTTTGCTGATTGTTATTTTCCAAAAATCAACACATAAACTTTTCATACAGACTAATCATATTGTTTTTGATCTATTGAGTCTTATGATTGATTTTGCACTTGAGAACTATTGAGTTTACCATTGAGAACTATTGAGTTTATCATTGAGAACTATGAGTTTACCACTGAGAACTGTTGAGTTTACCATTGAGAACTGTTGAGTTCACCATTAAGAACATTGAGAACTATTGAGTTTACCATTGAGAACTATTGAGTTTACCATTGAGAACTATGGGTTTACCATTGAGAACTATTGAGTTTACCATTGAGAACTATTGAGTTTACCATTGAGAATTATCATACCTCAGTATGTTTTTTTTATACAAAAAATAATGGAATAGTTGTGCTATTTCAATCCACAGACTATATGCCAGTCAATAGTTTTAAAGACTATTACCCCGGTTAATAGTTTCATAATCATCTTTCCCGTGCTTTTTCATCCTTATTTTTCATTGGACAATAATGATGTCATTGACTATTTTGCTTGGCAACGTCAAACTCCAATATTGTAAACGGTATAATCTGTTTGTGTCGATTGTAATTTCACTTACAAGAAGGTCCGAGAACACAATTAATTCGTAGTGCATTTCTTTTAGAACATAAATGAAAATTAAAAAAATCCCACCTGCGCTTTCTCAATGAAATTTTTACAGTGTGTTGTACTACTTTTGGGACAAATTATATCAAAAATATAGAAAACTTCATCGCCTCTAACTCAAAATATGGACAATTTTGTGTTTAGAGTGTCTTGAAATCTTTTGACAGCTTCCGAAGTGCTAATTTTTAACCTTTTTCAGCTGGACCAAATCACTACTTTCCTGTAAAATTCTGGACCCAAATTTTTTTACAGTGTAGTTTCAACCCCCTACTTACAATTTGAGGCATTAAACATGGAGAAATAAATTTGGAAGGGGTATAAAAATTATTGGCAAGTAACCCACTGTTAACACTAGGGACTATATTCGTGAACAACGAAAATCAAGGGACGACAATTGTGGTCTCGGACCTAATAGGATAGAAAGAGTTGACAAATCTTAAAAAAACTTGGTATGACCAGAGCTTAATAAATTATAACACTGCTTGCAAAGTTTCATAACAATAGGATATATATTATAGACAATGTGCTAAATTCTATACTCATCTTTGCGTGTTAAATTTTGACGTTAAAATTGAATAATTTCAACTATCAACATTTTGGGATTTGAAAATTAAAATATTGCAAAAAAATACTTTTTAGATGCCCTAATATATCATTTATTATGTACTAAAAGCAATAGAGTACTCATTTGATTTATCAGACTTAGCATAATTATTCAAAAGTCAAATTTATATCAGCCTGGGCCTAAAAATTGAGGTTTTTCAATGAAAGGGGGCCTTACATGAAGATGTAATATTTTCCAGCAATTTTAAATTTGTGAAACTTTTTGGTTATAAATAATCCTTACATATGTATTAAATGTACTTTAAATGGAAAGAAAAGTCACAAATAACATATCATATTATTTTAAAAGGGTCTTAAGCCAAGTAAGACTGGAAAGAAATAAGGGTCAATTTTGGCCGTGCCACATATTTACATTAAAAAATGCATATTGAGGCTATAAGAAATAAAAAATTGTGTCTTTTTATCATTTCTATACTCATGTGACATGATACAACAAATCTGAGCCCAAAAAGGCTCTTGCAATTAACTTTTCTTACAGACAGTATGGTCTGATACAAAGATTTTTGCCTTTTTAATGAAAAACTTGAATGCAATTTTAGTCTCAACAGGCTTATATCTAAACCACTTGCTATCCTACAGAAGAAAAGAAAGATATTATGTGAGATGGAACAGGTACAATAGACATTGTAAAGTGCTTTTGATACAAATTTAGTGAGGTCTTTATTGTGGACTTCAAATTTTATGTACCAAGAACCCCACTATTGACTTCATCCAAACAGGGCGTTAGACAAGGGTCATTTATACAACACATTTTGTACATATTGTCTGAGATAATGTTCTTTTCTGTAGATTCTGAGTTCATAAACAAGTAAAAGAACTAGATAAAGGCATATAAACACAAGTATTGACACATGAAAACCTGTCAGATAAAAAGTCAGGATGCCATGTATGCATCATTATTGAAAAAGCCTTAAAATGCCTATTTTGACCATAAAATGCCAAAATTGGTCATTTTTGCAGAAATTCTATAAAATAAAAGTTTAAATCCTTTAGTTTCATGCTATTTGACAAATTGAAACCATCAAATCATTTAGGGAAGTTGCCAAAGTACAGATTCTATATTTACAGACTTCACCTCTTAGGTCCGAGAACACAATTAATTCGTAGTGCATTTCTTTTAGAACATAAATGAAAATTAAAAAAATCCCACCTGCGCTTTCTCAATGAAATTTTTACAGTGTGTTGTACTACTTTTGGGACAAATTATATCAAAAATATAGAAAACTTCATCGCCTCTAACTCAAAATATGGACAATTTTGTGTTTAGAGTGTCTTGAAATCTTTTGACAGCTTCCGAAGTGCTAATTTTTAACCTTTTTCAGCTGGACCAAATCACTACTTTCCTGTAAAATTCTGGACCCAAATTTTTTTACAGTGTAGTTTCAACCCCCTACTTACAATTTGAGGCATTAAACATGGAGAAATAAATTTGGAAGGGGTATAAAAATTATTGGCAAGTAACCCACTGTTAACACTAGGGACTATATTCGTGAACAACGAAAATCAAGGGACGACAATTGTGGTCTCGGACCAGAAGCAATTATAATAGAAAAGAGAGAAAGATCTAAAATATAGGTCCTTATTCACAATATGGGTTCGGTCGTTGTATTCTAAAAGTGAATTTGCGTTTGGTGTACTTAAGCTTAAATTTATCATATGTACGGAAAATTTAACACAAGTATTTCTAGTCTTTATTGCAATTAATGAAATATTTACAAATACAAGAAGAACTATAAAAAAAAAAAAACGTATATTTCATCTTGTGCATGCCAAGTTACTAGTATGTGACATTCTTTTTTTCTTTTCTTTCAGATGATATATGTACACTTTTAGAAAATTAGTTAATGTGGTATATAAAAACACTTAATGACTGTGTTGTTCAGTATAATAAAACACCTAATGACTGGTTGTGCTGGGTAATAGCAAGTTTGTTGTCTCTTCGCATACCAACTATTGCTCTCAGCTTTGCCTCGAGCAATAGTTGGTATCTCAGGGACAACAAACTTGCTATTACCCTCACACCCAGTCAATAGGTGTATACTGTTGAGTTTACCATTGAGAACATTGAGAACTATTGAGTTTACCATTGAGAACTATGAATTTACCATTGAGAACTATTGAGTTTACCATTGAGAACTGTTGAGTTTACCATTGAGAACATTGAGAACTATTGAGTTTACCATTATTGAGAACTATTGAGTTTACCATTGAGAACTATTGAGTTTACCATTGAGAACATTGAGAACTATTGAGTTTACCATTATTGAGAACTATTGAGTTTACCATTGAGTTTACCATTGAGTTTACCATTGAGAACTATTGAGTTTACCACTGAGAACATTGAGAACTATTGAGTTTACCATTATTGAGAACTATTGAGTTTACCATTGAGAACTATTGAGTTTACCATTGAGAACATTGAGAACTATTGAGTTTACCATTATTGAGAACTATTGAGTTTACCATTGAGAACTATTGAGTTTACCATTGAGAACTGTTGAGTTTACCATTGAGAACTATTGAGTTTACCATTATTGAGAACATTGAGAACTATTGAGTTTACCATTATTGAGAACTATTGAGTTTACCATTGAGAACTATTGAGTTTACCATTGAGAACTATTGAGTTTACCATTGAGAACTGTTTACCATTGAGAACTGTTGAGTTTACCATTGAGAACTATTGAGTTTACCATTATTGAGAACATTGAGAACTATTGAGTTTACCATTATTGAGAACTATTGAGTTTACCATTGAGAACTATTGAGTTTACCATTGAGAACTATTGAGTTTACCATTGAGAACTATTGAGTTTACCATTGAGAACTATTAGTTTACCACTGAGAACTGTTGAGTTTACCATTGAGAACATTGAGAACTATTGAGTTTACCATTATTGAGAACTATTGAGTTTACCATTGAGAACTATTGAGTTTACCATTGAGAACTATGAGTTTACCATTGAGAACTATTGAGTTTACCATTGAGAACATTGAGAACTATTGAGTTTACCATTATTGAGAACTATTGAGTTTACCATTGAGAACTATTGAGTTTACCATTGAGAACTATGAGTTTACCATTGAGAACTATTGAGTTTACCATTGAGAACTATTGAGTTTACCATTGAGAACTATTAGTTTACCACTGAGAACTGTTGAGTTTACCATTGAGAACATTGAGAACTATTGAGTTTACCATTATTGAGAACTGTTGAGAACTATTGAGTTTACCATTGAGAACTATTGAGTTTACCATTGGGAACTATATGAATATTTTCTTCTAAAAAGAGGGGGAGATTTGTTTTGATTTATCTTGAATTAAACTAGAGGCTCTAAAGAGCCTGTGTCGCTCACCTTGGTCTTGTGCATATTAAACAATGGACACGGATAAATTCATGACATAATTGTGTTTTGGTGATAGTGATGTATTTGTAGATCTTACTTTACTGAACATTCTTGTTGCTACAATTATCTCTATCTATAATGAACTTGGCCCAGTAATTACAGTGGAAAATATTTTCTAAAAATTTACAAAAATTTATGAAAAATGTTAACTAGAGGCTCTAAAGAGCCTGTGTCGCTCACCTTGGTCTATGTGAATATTAAAGAAAGCAGATGGATTCATGACAAAATTGTGTTTTGGTGATGGTGATGTGTTTGTACATCTTACTTTACTGAACATTCTTGCTGCTTAAAATTATCTCTATCTATAATGAACTTGGCCCATTAGTTTCAGTGGAAAATGTTAGTAAAAATTTACAAATTTTATGAAAATTGTTAAAAATTGACTATAAAGAACAATAACTCCTAAGGGGGTCAATTGACCATTTCGGTCATGTTGACTTATTTGTAAATCTTACTTTGCTGAACATTATTGTTGTTTACAGTTTATCTCTATCAATAATAATATTCAAGATAATGACCAAAAACAGCAAAATTTCCTTAAAACTAACAATTCAGGGTCAGCAACCCAACAACGGGTTGTCCGATTCATCTAAAAATTTCAGAGCAGATAAATGTTGACCTGATAAACAATTTTACTCCATGTCAGATTTGCTCTAAATGCTTTGGGTTTTGAGTTATAAGCCAAAAACTGCATTTTACCCCATGTTCTATTTTTAGCCATGGTGGCCATCTTGGTTGGATGGCCGGGACACCGGACACATTTTTCAAACTACTAACCCAAAAGATGATTGTGGCCAAGTATGGATTAAATTGGCCATGTAGTTTCAGAGGAGAAGATTTTTGTAAAAGATTACTAAGATTTACGAAAAATGGTTAAAAATTGACTATAAAGGGCAATAACTCCTAAAGGGGTCAACTGACCATTTCAGTCATGTTGACTTATTTGTAAATCTTACTTTGGTGAACATTATTGCTGTATATAGTTTATCTCTATCTATAATAATATTCAAGATAATAACCAAAAAGAGCAAAATTTCCTTAAAATTACTAATTCAGGGGCAGCAACCCAACAACGGGTTGTCCGATTCATCTGAAAATTTCAGGGCAGATAGATCTTGAACTGATAAACAATTTTACCCACGTCAGATTTGCTCTAAATGCTTTGGGTTTTGAGTTATAAGCCAAAAACTGCATTTTACCCCATGTTCTATTTTTAGCCATGGCGGCCATCTTGGTTTGATGGCCGGGTCACCGGACACATTTTTCAAACTACTAACCTAAAAGATGATTGTGGCCAAGTTTGGATTAATTTGGCCAAGTAGTTTCAGAGGAGAAGATTTTTGTAAAATATTACTAAGATTTACGAAAAATGGTTAGAAATTGACTATAAAGGGCAATAACTCCTAAAGGAGTCAACTGACCATTTCAGTAATGTTGACTTATTTGTAAATCTTACTTTGCTGAACATTATTGCTGTTTACTGTTTATCTCTATCTATAATAATATTCAAGATAATAACCAAAAACAGCAAAATTTCCTTAAAATTACTAATTCAGGGGCAGCAACCCAACAACGGGTTATCCGATTCATCTGAAAATTTCAGGGCAGATAGATCTTCACCTGTTTAACAATTCTACCCCATGTCAGATTTGCTCTAAATGCTTTGGTTTTTGAGTTATAAGCCAAAAACTGCATTTTACCCCTATGTTCTATTTTTAGCCATGGCGGCCATCTTGGATGGTTGGCCGGGTCACCGGACACATTTTTTAAACTAGATACCCCAATGATGATTGTGGCCAAGTTTGGTTTAATTTGGCCCAGTAGTTTCAGAGGAGAAGATTTTTGTAAAAGTTAACGACGACGACGGACGACGACGGACGACGCCGGACGCCGGACGCCAAGTGATGAGAAAAGCTCACTTGGCCTTTTAGGCCAGGTGAGCTAAAAATTAACTATAAAGGGCAATAACTCCTTAAGGAGTCAATTGACTATTTTGGTCATGTAAACTTATTTGTAGATCTTATTTTGCTGAACGTTATTGCTGTATACATTTTATCTCTATCTATAATAATATTCAAGATAATAACAAAAAACGGCAAAATTTCCTTAAAATTACCAATTCAGGACAGTAACCTAACAACAGGTTGTCCGATCCATGTGAAAATATCAGGGCAGATAGATCTTGACCTGATAAACAATTTAACCCTGTCAGATTTTCTCTTAATGCTTCGGTTTTTGAGTTATAAGCCAAAAACTGCATTTTACCCCTATGTTCTATTATTAGCCTTGGCAGCCATTTTGGTTGATTGGCCAGGTCACACCACACATTTTTAGCTCACCTGGCCCAAAGGGCCAAGTGAGCTTTTCTCATCACTTGGCGTCCGGCGTCCGTCGTCGTCCGTCGTCGTCGTCGTCGTCGTCCTGCGTTAACTTTTACAAAAATCTTCTCCTCTGAAACTACTGGGCCAAATTTAACCAAACTTGGCCACAATCATCATTGGGGTATCTAGTTTTAAAAATGTGTCCGGTGACCCGGCCAACCAACCAAGATGGCCGCCATGGCTAAAAATAGAACATAGGGGTAAAATGCAGTTTTTGGCTTATAACTCAAAAACCAAAGCATTTAGAGCAAATCTGACATGGGGTAATATTGTTCAACAGGTCAAGATCTATCTGCCCTGAAATTTTCAGTTGAATCGGACATTTCGTTGTTGGGTTGCTGCCCCTGAAATGGTAATTTTAAGGAAATTTTGCTGTTTTTAGCTCACCTGGCCCAAAGGGCCAAGTGAGCTTTTCTCATCACTTGGCGTCCGTCGTCCGTCGTTGTCGTCGTCGTCCGTCGTTAGCTTTTACAAAAATCTTCTCCTCTGAAACTACTGGGCCAATTTTTACCAAACTTTGCCACAATCATTATTAGGGTATCTAGTTTAAAAATTGTGTCCGGTGACCCGGCCAACCAACCAAGATGGCCGCCATGGCTAAAAATAGAACATAGGGGTAAAATGCAGTTTTTGGCTTATAACTCAAAAACCAAAGCATTTAGAGCAAATCTGACATGGGGTAATATTGTTCATCAGGTCAAGATCTATCTGCCCAGAAATTTTCAGATGAATCGGACATTCCGTTGTTGGGTTACTGCCCCTGAAATGGTAATTTTAAGGAAATTTTGCTGTTTTTGGTTATTATCTTGAATATTATCATAGATAGAGGTAAACTGTAAACAGCAAAAATGTTCAGTAAAGTAAGATCTACAAATAAGTTGACCCCTTTAGGAGTTATTGCCCTTTATAGTCAATTTTTAACCATTTTTCGTAAATCTTGGTCATCTTTTACAAAAATCTTCTCCTCTGAAACTACTGGGCCAAATTAAACCAAACTTGACCACAATCATCATTGGGGTATTTAGTTAAAAAAATGTGTCCGGTGAACTGGCCAGCCAACCAAGATGGCTGCCATGGCTAAAAATAGAACATAGGGGTAAAATGCAGTTTTTGGCTTATCACTCAAAAACCAAAGCATTTAGAGCAAATCTGTCATCAGATAAATTTGTTTATCAGGTCAAGATCTATCTGCCCTGAAATTTTGAGATGAATTGGACAACCTGTTGATAGGTCGCTGCCCCTGAATTGGTAATTTTAAGGACATTTTGCTGTTTTTGGTTATTATCTTGAATATTATTATAGATAGAGATAAACTGTAAACAGCAAAAATGTTCAGCAAAGTAAGATCTACAAATAAGTCAACAGGACCAAAAAGGTCTGTTGATTTCTTTAGGAGTTATTGCCCTTTATAGTCAATTTTTAACCATTTTGTAAATCTTAGTTATCTTTTACAAAAACCTTCTCCTCTGAAACTACTGGGTCAAATTAAACCAAACTTGGCCACAATCATCATTGGGGTAATTAGTTTAAAAATTGTGTCCCGTGACCTGGCCAACTAACCAAGATGGCGGCCATGGCTAAAAATAGAACATAGGGGTGAAATGTAGATTTTGGCTTATAACTCTGAAACCGCAGCCTTTAGAGCAAATTTGACGGGGTAAAATTGTTTATCAGGTCAAGATCTATCTGCCCTGAAATTTTCAGATGAATCTGACAACCTGTTGTTGGGTTGCTGCCCCTGAATTGGTAATTTTAAGGAAATTTTGCTGTTTTTGGTTATTATCTTGAATATTATTATAGATAGATTAAACTGTAAACATCAATAATGTTAAGCAAAGTAAGATTTACAAATAAGTCAACATGACGGAAATGGTCAATTGACCCCTAAGGAGTTATTGTCCTTTATAGTCAATTTTTAACAATTTTCATAAAATTTGTAAATTTTAACTAACATTTTCCACTGAAACTACTGGGCCAAGTTCATTATAGATAGAGATAATTGTAAGTAGCAAGAATGTTCAGTAAAGTAAGATGTACAAACACATCACACATAGACCAAGGTGAGCGACACAGGCTCTTTAGAGCCTCTAGTTTAAACAAGTTACCCCAATGATGATTGTGGCCAAGTTTAGTTTAATTCGGCCCAGTAGTTTCAGAGAAGAAGATTTTTGTAAAAGATTACTAAGATTTACGAAAAAATGGTTAAAATTGACTATAAAGGGCAATAACTCCTTCAGGGGTCAACTGACCATTTTGGTCATGTAAACTTATTTGTAAATCTTACTTTGCTGAACATTATTGCTGTTTACAGTTTATCTCTATCTATAATAATATTCAACATAATAACCAAAAACAGCAAAATTTCCTTAAAATTACCAATTCAGGGGCAGCAACCCAACAACAGGTTGTCCGATTCATCTGAAAATTTCAGGACAGATAGATCTTGACCTGATAAACACTTTTACCTCTGTCTGATTTGCTCTAAATGCTTTGGTTTTTGAGTTATAAGCCAAAAACTGCATTTTACCCCTATGTTCTATTTTTAGCCATGGCGGCCATCTTGGTTGGTTAGCCGGGTCACGCCACACATTTTTTAAACTAGATATCCCAAAGATGATTGTGGCCAAGTTTGGATTAATTTGGCCCAGTAGTTTCAGAGGAGAAGATTTTTGTAAAAGATTACTAAGATTTACGAAAAATGGTTAAAAATTGACTATAAAGGTCAATAACTCCTAAAGGGGTCAACTGACCATTTTGTTCATGTTGACTTATTTGTTAATCTTACTTTGCTGAACATTATTGCTGTTTACAGTTTATCTTTATCTATAATAATATTCAAGATAATAGCCAAAAACAGCAAAAATTCCCTAAAATTACCAGTTCAGGGGCAGCAACCCAATAACGGGTTGTCGGATTCATCTGAAAATTTGAGGGCAGATAGATCTTGACCTGATAAACAATTTTACCTCATGTCAGATTTGCTCTAAATGCTTTGGTTTTTGAGTTATAAGCCAAAAACTGCATTTTACCCCTATGTTCTATTTTTAGCCATGGCGGCCATCTTGGTTGGTAAGCCGGGTCACGCCACACATTTTTTAAACTAGATACACCAATGATGATTGTAGCCAAGTTTGGTTTAATTTGGCCCAGTAGTTTCAGAGGAGAAGATTTTTGTAAAAGTTAACGACGACGGACGACGGACGATGGACGCCAAGTGATGGGAAAAGCTCACTTGGCCCTTCGGGCCAGGTGAGCTAATAAAAATTAACCTATGCACCAAAAATATTTCCTGATGCAAATATAGATATTGAAAATTGTTAAAATGATGAAAGTTTGGTCAAATGAAATGTAAAAATTGTAAGAAAATATATTGATACAACACATACAGAAGTAGAATCTAAGTTCAGGAAAGTTTGAAAATGACCTTAATTTAACCCCCAACAATAGAGAAAAAATCAAAGCTCTGTGAGACATGTAGGACTACTAATGATACTTACTTCTTTACATCATTAAGTGTATTCTTACAAGCACTGTATGCTTTGTTGAGCTCCCTCACACAGTCATAATACACACCATTCATTACTCTATCACACTCCTGTAAATATATAAAGTAGGACTTAATACATATGTATCTGAATACTTATTGTTATTTACACTGCAGGATGAATGTACAAAATGTTAAAATACCAAAAATGTTGAAGTCAAAGATGATTTTTTTCAAAATCACAATCTACTATTATAACTTTTCTGGAGGCTTTCACTGAATAACTATTCTACATGTGAAGCAATCAGTTTACCACTTATTATTTTTACTTGTGAATCTGAATACACTGCAACACTGGCTTATTATTTAACCTCTGAAACTTTACATATTTGACTTTTTATTTCTGCACAACTTACTTACTAGCTATATTAAGTTTACCTGTGAAGCTGTTTATTATGCTCCACTAGTATCCACTGCCTCACTGGACACTGGCTTTCAACTTACTATGTTACAAAATATCAACTTCATCACTGAATAACTATTTTACCTGTGAAGCAATATCAATTTCATCCCTGACTTACTTCTTTACCTGTGAATCTATATTATCTTCATCCCAGACTTACTATTTTACCTGTGGAGCTCAGGCCACACTCATCATACTGACTTACTATTTTACATGAGAGCTGAAGACACTCGATACACTGACTTACTATTTTACCTGTGGAGCTCTGGCCACACTCATTATACATTATACTGACTTACTATTTAAATGAGAGCTGAATACACTCAACACACTGCCTAATTATTTTACCTGTGAAGCTGTATCCAGTGCACCACTCACTAACTTGACACCATTTTTAACAGCAACAAGAGCTTTATAAATTGGTCCTATGGCTTTATCTATTGCTGTTCCTAACCTCTTTATATCCTCTGCCTGTTTACCTAAAGCTTCCTTAATCTGCTCTATTGGTACCTGGAGCTGTTGTCTGAGAGAGTGTGACTGATTCTGAAAGAGTTCAGTACTACAGGCCATACTTCTTGACACTTCTGAAGTGTTTATAGAGATGTTTTTGATTGGTCTTGATAACAGGAGTCCCAATATAACTGCCAAGATGGCTACCCTTCCTCTACCAGTAAATAGACTAGGGATCATCAGTACCACGATACAGCGGACATGGACAGATAGTGCTAGACCTAGACATGCTAGGGCTGTGACTCCAATAGATATATACCCAGCTATATCCAAGGCAAAACCAAAACTGTAGATTAGCAGAACAAACAGTATTCCACCAGTCAATATTCCAGAGAAGATACCAAATATAGCCTTCAGGCAGGTAAATTTATGGCGGTCACTTTTAAATAGTTTGTCAGGAAATGTATGGTGGTCACTTTTAAATCTTATGGCATCATTGTATGAGGGTGGGTCGTCAGCCTTTCTCTTGATAGATTGAAGTTTCAAACTCCCTGGTGTTTTGTCTGCATGTGTCATTCTCAGTTTCCTTTCTGTCTGTACAAAAAAAACCCAAGACTTTTTACTCTTTGTCAAGTTGAACCAACTTTAGCTTTATGTTTTTAGATTTTCTGGTTTCTTCAAATGATATTTACTCAACCATAATAAAAAAAATTTTTTTATTAAATATAATTAGATGGAAAGTATTTAGAAGAAAAGCCTTTGCTATTTTTCAATTTCTTTCTTCCTTAGCAATAACCATTTAATCTTTACAGCTTGCCATATTACTCACTTGTATATATGATTTAAGATTTCTATAACTGTCCCTATATGTCTATTTCTGGTAATTTATTGTTGTAAGGTTACCATCTTTTCTTTCTTTATGTTATACCCTTATCTCTTTTTGGTAAGGCAAAATCAAATAAAATCAAATTTAATAAAAAATAAAATAATAAAATAATCAGCTTACCATCTGAAGCAGTTTAAACTGCAGGAAAAACTTTAATGTGATATATGAATATTCATGTTTAGTCAAACAGTGTATGTATTGATGATCAGTGAAATTCAGGAAATAGACAATTATATTAATGACCATGTAACATAAGGTCATGTGATATGATTAACAGTATCACAATTAATATTAATTATTATTCCAAATAAAGCATTGTTAATAGTCACACATGAGTTCTTTGGTCCAGGATGATGGACAAATTACTAATTGGCACTCATACCATATCTCCTTAATATTGTATTGAAATCATACGTTGATTTTTTCACACATAACCTAATATGTACTCTGGATAAAATTGGATAAAAAAAAATCAGGTTTTTACATGCTATTATGGCTATGCTATTTATGGGTGATATCACAGAATTAAAATATGAATCATATTTTTTTTTACAGATATTACTGATCAAAAACAATTCATCAGACAAAGTCAAACTTTATGTAAAAAATGCCTAAACAGTTCACAAATATATTTGTAATGAATTATCACCATGAAAAAATATTTGATATTTTATTATAATAATTTATGTCAATGTCACACATATAATTTGGTTTGAATACATACTATACATAGCCAACTTTTCCAGAAATATATTGCGTTCCCTTTGTCAGAAAACTGAAATGAGGATAAGTAATGTCATGGCCAAACAAAGATAAAACCTTAAACATTTCTCCATCTTATGGGATTAATTTTATGTAAATGGGCCATGTAGTTATTTGTAATAGTTTTTCAAAAAATATTGGTTTTTAGTTTAAGTGATTGGACATTATTTGAGTGGGAATTAACTTTTGTCCAATGACTGTATATTGCAGTAGTATTTTAAAACTGTACTTGAAACAATGACAAGGGTTAACAGTTTTAAACCATTGCTTTGACTTTGTGATATTATGTTGTCATTTCAATGTTATATTTAACTTTGTCATTAAAGTGCGAGGTTTGGCATGCCATAAAACCAGGTTCAACCCACCACTTTTATTCCCCTTTAAAAGTGTCCTGTACCAAGTCAGGAAGATGGCCATTGTTATAATATTGTTCGTTTCTGTGTGTGTTGCATTTTAACGTTGAGTCGTTTGTGTTTTCTCTTATTTTTTAGATAAGACGTGGCACGGTACTTATCTATCCCAAATTTTTGTATTTGGTTTTGATGTTATATTTGTTATTCTCGTGGTGTTTTGTCTGTTGCTTGGTCTGTTTCTGTGTGTGTTGCGTTTCGGTGTTGTGTCGTTGTTCTCCTCTTATATTTAATGCGTTTCCCTCGGTTTTAGTTTGTTACCCCGATTTTGTTTTTTGTCCATGGATTTATGAGTTTTGAACAGCGGTATACTACTGTTGCCTTTATTTAAGCCTATTCATTAACAATGGTTTTCAAACCAAAATTCAATCATGATAAGTAAAAAGTAGAGGAGATATTTAAGTCACTCCTGTTTTTGTTGTTGGTCAAGTTTTGTTAGAGCAATACAAATGTACTAGCTAATGAATTGACAGAATTGATTTCTTAATCTTGCTGGGTAAGACACTTTATAATGAACCTAGTAAGGTATTATCCACACATATTAAAGTGTTGTTTAAGACACTTTATAATGAACCTAGTAGTATCATCCAAACACATTGAAGTTGTAAACTTTAAAGACTTTAATACTGCAACTGTGCTATGTGTGTTGACCATTTCAGTCACTGATCATATAAATCCTTGTTTGTGTTTTTGTGTAGAGTGTCATGAAGGGTGCAGTTTAAATCAATTGTCTAAGTACATTGTTTTACTCATTTAACAAATTAAAAATTCTGATTAAAACTCTCCGAAGATACCAGGCTTATAATTTAGTGCACAAAATGTACTGTTTGTCTACAAAAGACTCACCAAAGATACCAGGCTCATAATTTAATGCATCATATGTACTTTTTGTCTACAAAGGACTCGCCAAAGAAACCAAGCTTATAATTTAGTACACCAAACATACTATTGTCTACAAAAGATTCACCAAAGATACCAGCCTTATAATTTAGTACACCAAACATACTTTATGTCTACAAACGACTCGCCAAAGATACCAGGCTTATAATTTAGTACACCAAACATACTTTATGTCTACAAACGACTCGCCAAAGATACCAAGCTTATAATTTAGTGCACCAAACATACTTTTTGTCTACAAAAGACTCACCAAAGATACCAGGCTTATAATTTAGTGCACCAAATGTTTTTTTTGTCTACAAAAGAATCGCCAAAGATTCCTGGCTTATAATTTTGTGTACCAAATGTATTTTGTATCTACAAAAGACTCGCCAAAGAAACCAAGCTTATAATTTAGTACACCCGATGTACTTTTTGTCTACAAAAGACTCGCCAAAGAAACCAAACTTATAATTTAGTACACCCAATGTACTTTTTGTCTACAAAAGACTCGCCAAAGATACCTGGCTTATAATTTAGTACACCAAACATACTTTTTGTCTACAAAAGACTCACCAAAGATATCAGGCTTATGATTTAGTGCACCAAATGTATTTTTTGTCTACAAAATACTCACCAAAGATACCACGCTTATAATTTAGTACATCAAACATACCTTTTGTCTACAAAAGATTCACCGAAGATACCTGGCTTATAATTTAGTGCATCAAATGTACTTTTTGTCTACAAAAGACTCACCAAAGATACCAGCCTTATAATTTATTGCATCAAATGTACTTTTTGTCTACAAAAAACTAACCAAAGATACCAGGCTTCTAATTTAGTGCACCAAATGTATTTTTTATCTACAAGACTCCCCAAAGAAACCAAGCTTATAATTTAGTACACCCAATGTACTTTTTGTCTACAAAAGACTCGCCAAAGATACCAGGCTTATAATTAAGTACCGGTACAAGAAATGTTCTTTTTGTCTACAAAAGACTAACCAAAGATACCTGGCTTATAATTAAGTGCACCAAATGTATTTTTTGTCTACAAAAGACTCGCCAAAATTACCAGGCTTATAATTTAGTACACCAAATGTTCTTTTTGTCTACAAAAGACTCGCCAAAGATACCAGGCTTATAATTTAGTGCACCAAATTTTTTTTTTGTCTACAAAAGACTCGCCAAAGATACTAGGCTTATAATTTTGTGCACCAAATGTATTTTTTATCTACTTTTTTGGTCTACATTAAGGTCCAAAGGGTCCAAAATTAAACTTAGTTTGATTTTAACAAAAATTGAATCCTTGGGGTTCTTTGATATGCTGAATTTAAAAATGTACTTAGATTTTTAATTATTGGCCTAGTTTTCAAGTTGGTCCAAATGGGGGTCCAAAATTAAACTTTGTTTGATTTCATCAAAAATTGAATAAATGGGTTCTTTGATATGCCAAATCTAACTGTGTATGTAGATTCTTAATTTTTGGTCCAGTTTTCAAATTGGTCTACATTAAGGTCCCAAGGGTCCAAAATTAAACTAAGTTTGATTTTAACAAAAATTAAATTCTTGGGCTTATTTGATATGCTTTATCTAAATATGTACTTTGATTTTTGATTATGGGCCCAGTTTTCAAGTTGGTCCAAATCAGGATTCCATATCAAGTATTGTGCAATAGCAAGAAATTTTCAATTGCACAGTATTGCACAATAGCAAGAAATATCTAATTGCACAATATTGTGCAATAGCAATTAATTTTCAATTGGAGTTATCTTTCTTTGTATAGAATAGTAGTTGATAATATATGTTGGAAATTTGCCAGACATGACTATGATGTCATTTTCTATTTTTATTTGCCAATAACTTTATGTAAATAACTTCATTGGAAATTTGCCAATATAAAATGTTGCTGATGAAGCTTTTTTTCCTTATCTTATCAAAAATGTTTTTAGATAATGTATATGTTGGACATTTGCCAGACATGACTATGATGTCATTTTCTATTTTTATTTGCCAATAACTTTATGTAAATAACTTCATTGGAAATTTGCCAATATAAAATGTTGCTGATGAAGTTTTTTTTATTGTTTTATACAATAAAAAATGTATATTCACTTTTACTACCAACCAATCTTTACCATTCAGTGATAACAAGCACTTTATTTTACATTTTAATATTTTATGATGTATTTAAAAGAGTAGTTATTGTTGCAAACTCCATTAGAAATTTGAATTGATATCAGTTTTGGAAAAAGGGAAACAGGGATGTGAAAAAAAAGGGGGGGGGTTTAAATTTTTCTCATTTCAGATTTCATAAATAAAAAGAAAATTTCTTCAAACATTTTTTTGAGAGGATTAATATTCAACAGCATAGTGAATTGCTCAAAGGCAAAAAAAAAACTTTTAAGTTCATTAGACCACATTCATTCTGTGTCAGAAATCTATGCTGTGTCAACTATTTAATTTTAGATTTAAAAAGTTTGAAGAAGAAATCTTTAATCGATTTTTAAAATCTTGACATTTGTTTTGTGTAAAAAAAACCCATGTAATGTCAAAAATTTGATCACAATCCAAATTCAGAGCTGTATCACGCTTGAATGTTTTGTCCATACTTGCCCCAACTGTTCAGGGTTCGACCTCTGCGGTCGTATAAAGCTGCGCCCTGCGGAGCACCTGGTTATAAATACTGACTTTTCAGAAAACGAAAGTATTATATTTCATGTCATAAGTCTAAGAGTGTGGACATAACTGGCCTTGTAATATTATGTATGGGGAGGGGGAGGGTAATGTCCACCAGCAGTGGCATATCATAAGGTGATGCATATTTCTGATAATGATAGGTAATGGACGTGATCAATTCATGTCATGGCTAGCAGGTTGTTTGTTTGTTTTTTTTCCTTCAAGGAAATGATATAGATTTTCTTTATCTATATAAATCTTTTCCTGAGGAAAGAAGACATTTCCTACGGATACAACAAGTTAAATTTACTCCTGTGTTGGAGTATTTCTATTGTATTGTTTCCTGTAACAGGAAATTAATT
Source organism: Mytilus galloprovincialis (assembly GCF_965363235.1). Lineage (NCBI taxonomy): Eukaryota > Metazoa > Mollusca > Bivalvia > Mytilida > Mytilidae > Mytilus > Mytilus galloprovincialis. Next base: position 10,903,618 of record NC_134844.1, read on the forward strand.
AACTTTTGTATTTGATTAATTTCTTAAATACAAATTAAAGACCTTACAAATTTAAACAATTTATTAGTTTGTTATTGATATTTTTTGTATTCTTGTCTTTCTTTTTTGCTAATGGGCTTTTTCTATATGCCTTTTTGGTTTCTTTATTACATGTTTGTTTGTTTTTATTGTGATCATGATAATAACACAATGTTTACTCCTGTACCCCTATTTGGACATTTTTACCTATAAAGTCTGTTTGTTTTGTTCACACATCTTTTTCACTACAAAGTAACTTTATGCGATTGTCTTACAAGTGAGAGGTTTAGCTAGATATAAAACGAGGTTAAATTCACCATTTTCTACATAAGACAATGCCAGTATCAAGTCAGGAAAATACAGATCCCACAGATGTTCTTGCTACGGTTCTTTGATGTATAAAATGCATGGCACCCACCCTACATGGGTGTCAGATTTAATACCCCGTACTTGATTTTACTTCGATATGTATTTACATATCCTGTGATCCCAAATTGAGGCATCACACAAGCTTTTTATTGCTGGAAGGGAAAAGTTCAGGTACAAGTATTTTTGTTACCCTTTTCAACCTTTAAGGTCTTTGAAATGGGCATGACTTCATCAGCATCAAATGAAGTACCTGAGCAAACTTTAAACTACAAAGAAATTTAAAAAAAAAAACCAAAGTCTCCATGTTGATGTGTTTTTACCTGAAGTTTCTGTTGCTATTTTTGTGCAGTGTCTATAATTGAGTGAATGCTGTGTCTCTATCAGGTGAAAAGCACTGTCTGTAATTGAGGATCATTGAGTGAATTTCAATGTCTTTTGTTCCTTAATTAAAAGAAAGAGAGAATTGGTCCACATATATTTATTGATTCATAGTACATTTTTTGGTATATATAGTATGACACTAAATGCACATACTTTACTTTTGTGAAGGATCCATGCTCATGGCAGAATGTTGCATGGGGTTGCATAGTTAATCATGGGGTGTCACCGTTTTGACATGTTTGATTTAGCATTACAAACAAGACAAATGTACTTCATATCTCCAAAACATTCCTCACAGTAATTAGATTGACATTTATCACATTGATGGAAGCGAATTCTCCCATCTTCCTTATTTTCACAGCTGATACATGTCTTATATTTAGGTAGACAAGGGCAGAAATATTTAGCAAATATCGGACATCGGTATTCCATCCATCCACGGAAAGTTATACGATTTTCCATATGGAATTGCTTGTTACGAGATATGACATGCTGGGTCAACCAATTCAACAGAGATTTTCTCTGGTGTCGTATTTTCTCGTGAAGATATTTCATCCTCTCAATATCTCGTTCTGGATAGAAGAATGTGACAATTTTCCTTCGTAAACGTAAACCATAAGCCTGCATTATAAGGAACACAAATGCAAAGAAGTAAAGGAAACTAAACTTGTAGATATTATTATCATCTGGTTTACTGGGAGTTGGGATACAAGTTGTTAGGTTAAACTCTACTCCAAAGTCTGAATCCAATTTGATAGTGCTTAGGAAAGCTCTTAAAAATGCTGAAATAAATCCACTGCCCTCTACTGATACATTCAGGTAACTGTTGCCACCGATATTTATATTCAGATTACCATAGCGATCAATGAGCATCAGAACAAAATAAAGGACATAGTCAAAGAAAATGATTACAGTTGCTATCAAGATATGAATTCCAATTTTAGTAATACCAGTTTTAGCATGATCTATTTCTTTCGATGATAGCCATGGTGACCGAGTGTCAGCGTAGTTTCTGCATTCCTTTCTCTTCAGCGGTAAAACTGATGGTTTTCCCTGTTCCTTACATTGCTGGTCGTAAGTCTTAAAAGCTTTTGAAATGTAGATATTGTCAAAGCGATCCTTACTGAGGAATTTCTTAAGGTAGAAGATTGACTTGAGAAATAATAACAATAGAGTGATGACGAGAATGTTACTGACTATACCAGATACTGTTAGAATCCATTTAGTTCTTGACTGTATGTCTGTTTTAACTTGGGAAATGATTTGTGCTGCTGTTTTTGAGGAATTGATATTCCCAATTGTACTGATATCTCCATCAAAGTCAAAATAAAAGAAGGAGATGACATCATTAAGGACAGATTTAACTGCAGTATTTGCACCTTCTATGACAGTGGATATAAATTTAATAGGCTTACAGACAAGTACATTGGCTACTTGGACAACTTTACAAACAGCATCAATGTCTAGAACCACACATATCTTATGCAAAACACCTCTTTTTGACCTACAAGGAAATTAAATGTTCATCATTAATAAACTGAAATACCATTAGTCAACTGATATTTTGAGGTACTTTTATTGTGTTTAGCAAACTTTGAGGCAATTTAGATTATGTAATTTTTACGAAATATTCAGTATAAAAAGTACTATGAATAATGCCAATATCATTCCTTTTTATCAAAATACTGAAACCAAACAAAGAAGGTGTTACACAAATACAACAAAGGTATAGATAAATGATGAAGCACAGCTAGTTGTTGCACCATTTTTACTTATATGTTCGCAGTAAGAATGTCCTGTACATTAAATTATGCTTAAATATTCTGTCATGGAATTTTCACACTTGTGTAAAGAAAAAGAATTCATTTATACCAGTAAAGATTCATTATTATTCATGAAGTATATTACTAAATAAAGGCAACAGTTATAGTAAACCCCTGTTCTAAATTCATAAATCGATAGAGAAAAAACAAATCCGGGTTACAAACTAAAACTGAGGGAAACGCATCAAATATAAGAGAACTACGACACAACAGAAACACAACATTAAAATGTAACAGACACAGAAACGAACTATAATATAACAATGGCCATTTTCCTGACTTGGTACAGGGCATTTCAAGAATAAAAATGGTGGGTTGAACCTGGTTTTGTGGAGCCAAACCTCCCACTTTAATGGCAATGTTAATTATAACATTAAAATGACAACATTACATGACAGGACTACATTACAAATAAATGGGAGAAAATATATGACAGAGAAACAAATGAATTAGTAGCCAACAAAAGGTACTAAATGTTTCTTTTTTTTGTATGATTTAAGTTGCAATCATCATGGTTTCTGTGTAATTCTAACTTACAATAATTTCAATGCATGTGGTTTATGTTTATTCTCTAACCTATTTTATAAGGGAATGTAATTTATGATTATTCTCTAACCTACCTTTTCAGTAAATGCTTTTTATGCAGTCGTGTTTTATTGGTTATCGTCTCAGCATTCTTAGATTTTAGATAGATACCATATCTTTGTAAGGGGGATTCTTGTCCCATCAACTGTTTAGCTAACTCTATTGCATTTTTCTCTTGCTCTGTAATAGCTCTCCTTCTTTTCCTTTTTTTCCCAAACAATCTACCTAAACCATTTCCTATTGACTCTCCAGTATTGGCCACATCTTTCCCAAAGTTGATAATATCCCTTGTAGGGTCAACAGATTTGAGGGCTTTTTCACACTCAGATTTAGCATTGTTAATTCCTTTCTCACATTTAGACTGGGCTGTATTAATACCATTACTGCATTCCTAGGAAAATAAATTGTAAAGTGAAAGTTTTGAAAGGGGGAAAAAAGAAGTGTATGTCTTCACATGATAGAACTTAGATATAAGTTATCTTAAAAATGATAATGATATGTTTGTTCATATACATTTTGCTGATATTTTGGTATCTTATAGTTACGATTTGTAATCCCCTACCATAGCCAAGATCAATTCAGTCATGCTCCTTTACAAATGGAAAAATTGCTGATTTTTTTTTCGTTTCCATTCTCTGACCGAAGTTTGCATCAGCAAACAAATGCTTTAAATCTTATACACAATGCTTATATTTATATATATGTTTAAAAGGTTATCAGTTCTACTTCCTAACAAGCTTCTTGTGAAAAAAAGAAAAGACAAATACTATTTCATTTCTTTTTTCATACCCTAACATAGGTTCACTAAAGTAAATAAAAGTTACCTTTGCTGCATTTTCTAGTGCATTCTTAGCTGCACTGAGACCATTCCTAAAAGCCTCAACTGCATCAGTAACTGGTGCAATAGCATTTTTGATAGAATTTGCAATGTTCCTAAGTTCGACAAGGCCTTCATAAATTCTCCTCTCTATTATTCTGATTGGTTCTTCTAGTTGACCTCTGAGGATGGAAGTCTGGTTATAGATCAGTTCCTGGGTGCAGGCCATTGATTGCGATGCTTGCTCTGCATTGTAAACAATGTTTACTACGGGACCAGCAAGTAACAGGGCGAATATAATGGACATGAATACAGTTCGTCCCTTTCCAGTGAACAGGTTGGGAACCATTAGTAAAAAGATACATCTCATGTGTGTAGACATGGCTAATGCTGCACATATAGGGAGGGAAAATCCTATTGTTATGTAGCAAGAGTTTTGTAGAGAATACTCATAACTGTATCTCAAAAGAACAAACAGGATTCCACAGGTAATAACACCTCCAAATATTCCAAAGATGCCTTTTACGATCCTGTGATCTCCACGGCTGCTGTTGACAATGTTCTTTCCAAAGGATTTGACTGGCTTTGGAACCAGTTTAGGAAGTCTGACACCTATAATATTTGAATGTCCAGGAACATGAGAAAGTCTTTTTTGTAAGATATTATCAGGAATTTTGGCCTTGTTTTGTGGAACCAAAGTTTCTGTACTTTCACTCTTGTTTTTGGACATCAGGACTAATTCGTCAGTCATCTTTTTTGCCATTAACATTCTTTTGACCTTGTCTTTAAATGACAATTTCCTGACAATGAAACTAGTTGGAAATGTGCCAGTTTTACCAGTTGACCTATTATGTCCCATTGACCAGCCGTTACCGACATCTTCAACGTTTGATATAGTATCTCCGACACAAAGGTTTATGTCTGTATCTGTGGTGGCCTGGTATGTAAATCTGACTTTATACATGATTGCAGACCTGGAATTTAAAACATTAAGAAGGATGATCTTATGATCTCTTAAAATTTTTATTTATTTATTCAGACAGCATAGGAGATTGATCTACTGTGTCATTGGGTTGCTGAATCATTGACTTAATAAACCACTTCTATTTTATTTATACTTGTCCTACTTATATGGAAATGTGATAGCAGGTACTTGCTGGATTTAGTTTTCCTAGAGACATAAACGTTATCCTTGAACTTCTAGCTTGGATTTGAAAGGTACTTTTAATTGTACCTTACCAATCTGAGGGAAAGTCACGTTTACTTGGCATAGTTATATATATTAAAGTAAATTGACAAATTACAAAGATAAAAGAAATTAAAAAGAACTATTTAAAACATAGACTATCATGTATAAATAAGTGTTTCCACTTTAATGATACAATCATGTTTTTTACATTCCCTTATCTGTGGCCAAGTTCGATGGATATCTAGAGTACTGATGGGATTGACATGGTCATATAATCCACCTGTTATGATTGAATATAGCTTTCCTGTCATTAGAACTCGAGGATCCCTGGGTTAGTGGCAGGGTTCCTTTAGATCGACTCGATATCCTGGATGTTATGATGTCAATCCAATCAAATTTGAATGTAAACATATTCAGAGTATGGGCCTTGTACCTCCGGTAATCTAGAGACCTTATGACTCTTCAAAATTATTTACCGTTCATATGGAACTCTAGTCAGAACTCAGATTCCATTCGAACTTGGCCTGTTAGTCACATGAATACATATGGTGAGGGGGACACAATGTTCTGTTTTATGGACATCCATGTGGTGAGGGGGACACAATGTTCTGTTTTATGGACATCCATGTGATGAGGGGGACACAATGTTCTGTTTTATGGACATCCATGTGGTGAGGGGGACACAATGTTCTGTTTTATGGACATCCATGTGGTGAGGGGGACACAATGTTCTGTTTTATGGACATCCATGTGGTGAGGGGGACACAATGTTCTGTTTTATGGACATCCATGTGGTGAGGGGGACACAATGTTCTGTTTTATGGACATCCATGTGGTGAGGGGGACACAATGTTCTGTTTTATGGACATCCATGTGGTGAGGGGGACACAATGTTCTGTTTTATGGACATCCATGTGGTGAGGGGGACACAATGTTCTGTTTTATGGACATCCATGTGGTGAGGGGGACACAATGTTCTGTTTTATGGACATCCATGTGGTGAGGGGGACACAATGTTCTGTTTTATGGACATCCATGTGGTGAGGGGGACACTATATGTATTTTTTATATAAAGAAAAATAATGTTAATTTAATTTGATTTTTCATACAAGGAGACATTTTTAGAATTAAATTATACAGTCATAATGAATTGACACAATATCGAGAAGAAAAAAAAATATTGAAAAAATTGTTGTTTTTGTTATACATTTAAGTTTAAATGCTGATATAATAAAGATTTAATTTATTTAAAACATTCATTTAGAAAATATAGTGTACAGAATCCAACTTACCTTAGTTTCTACAACTTTAAGTGGATATGAATATATGCATATTCAGTTGACCTCTGAACTTATCTGTCATGTCATTGTTTTTTATTGGTATGACCCATCATTGACAAATTAAGTATCAAATTGTTAAAAACAATTAGTAAATTAGTCTACGATTCATCATATATGTATACATACAAACTTCTATAAATAGTATTCATTGTGTAAATGTTACAAATTTATAAAGGGAGTCTGATATAGTTGTTACTCATTACTGTGCTATATTTTGTTGGTTATTTCTGGCCAAATAAGGTTATCATTTTCCCTTGGCCTTTTGAGGTTTACAGATAATAAGTGATACTAAAAATTAATACAATGAAAGGAGCCAATGAAAACAATAACAATTAAAATTTACCTATCTGCATAAGGAAGATTGAGAGGTGGCTGAGTAGAGCCAGGTTCAAGCAGGTGACTCTAGTTGACCCTCCATTATTGTCTTGTTTCTGTTATCACCTAACTGTTATTCACCCTCCTATATTTTCTTGTTTGTAATGCCCAAACTAGAGTGTTTCCTCCCATTATTGTCTTGTTTATGTGATCACCTAACTGTTATTCACCCTCCTATATTTTCTTGTTTCTGTAATGCCCAAACTAGAGTGTTTCCTCCCATTGTCTAGTTGTTTTGATTACCTAACAGTAACTCTCTAGTGTATCTTGCTGCCTTTTTTCTTGTACTTTAGTCTATTGGACATCATTATTTAAATTTAAAAAAATGTTGTGTTATATATTGGCATTAGGACTTCCAATTTCTTGCATTGAATGCAAAATTGTGAAATAAAAATAACCAAAATAGCCTTTTGGATATTCTTGTTGCTCATGTATAATTTTTGGACAAAACTTTGTGGGAAATGGAAATTTTAGGTCAGTTATTTGAATTTTGACATATTATGACATCATAGTGTAATGACAAGTAAAATTAAAATCAGATTGGTTTATATTGTTGTCAACTTTAGATACAATTTTATCAATATGGATTGATTATTTATTTAAAATAAATTGAGACATTACAGAAAATGATTAAAAAAATTATATGTAGGGTTTATAGAATAGTAGTGGTCTTATGTATACACATGGAAAAAAGTATTGCAACACCTAATTGAAATTGAAATTTAAAAAACACTCTTTATTTTTTTGTGATATAATTTGGTAAAATAGAAGTAATTAAACATTATTTAAGTATCACCTGAGTTTAATCAATAAATATCGACTCGATAAGTTTTTATCTGCACATGCAGCTACTGTACCCGTAAACAGCAAAACAGCTGTTTTTATCCTCATTGTTTTCAACACTTTAAATAACCAAGTTTTTAAAGTTATGTGATTGACACCTTGTAATGGGTCCTTGTCAGCTCTTAACCGAAGCAAGATGGCATATTATCAGCATAAGAGAAGCAGTGATATCGTTGTAACAACTGAACGTATTGTTGGTCATCACCATTCCACTATAAGTCGTTTTGAGAATAAAAATCAGGCAATAAACGCTGTGAAAGACCTTCCGAGATAATGAAGACCCCTTTACCATTTGCTAGGGGAAATCAAGCATAATGAAGGTTGGTCAGAAGGAAACCCATTGCATACAAGACAATCCTAAAAAGAGAGTGGTGGCCATCCAGGAAGCTTTTAACAAGAACTGTTCGCGATCGACTCATCGCTACTGGTTATCGTGCTATAAGACCATTTCGGAGACCTTTGCTAACAAACAGACACACAGTTTTCCGTATCCAATGTAGTGCAGAGCTCGCCAAAGTTGGAAATTAGCATCGTGGAGGAAGATCCAATGTTCAAATGGAATTTGGTTCATCTTCCTTTGCCCGATCGTAGCCCGGATTTGAACCATATCGAGCATATTTGTGACACTATTTGGCGGAAAGTGCGCGAAAGGATACACCAGTTCAAACACATCATGAAATAAACAATGTCCTTCATCAGAAATGGTTGCTGCTACCTTAGCAACAAATTAGTCGATTTATGGCAGCAATCAGAAGACGTTTAGATGCGGTTATCCGTTTCAATGGAGGCTGCGCATAAAGTACTAATTCTTTGGCGTATAACGATCAACCATGATGTGAACAGTCATCTGAAGATTAATTTTGAAATGTCTGACATTGTAAAGTTCGACTACAGTAAAAGTTGTAAAATGCATTTTTTTGTACAAATAACACTTTATTTTGTTATTAAAAGTGTGGTTATTTAAAACATTTTTTTTTCAAACATTTTTTGTTCGTTTGAATGCCAATGTTATCATAAACTATGTTTCAATAATATTATACACATATTTTATTATATTTCATCCAAAAAAAGAGGCTGATTTTTCAAGTTTTAAAAAATCAAGGTGTTGCAATACTTTTTTCCATGTGTATATAATTAACTAAGTGACTTGTAATTCTCCGAAGAGATACATAAAAACATATTTGAGACTAGCAAACTAAATCTAATAAACCAATATAGTTATTCAGTCTTGTGCATATAATTAGTTACATAGTGCACTAGTGACCTAATACGATATATATGGGGTGAGAGTTCGTTCTCACCCCCATATGAAATTTACTGACACCATATATATCGTATTAGGTCACAAACCTCGAATCCCCATATGAAATTTTCTGACCCCATATATATCGTATTAGGTCACTGGCACACTATGGAAAGAATTTATCTTACTGACTATCTTAATATGTGATATTTAGACTAGCTAGTGGCCTATAAAAGTGACCTAGTCTTCAATTCTGTTTCAAAAACAAATGCTAACAACTTTTCTCACCGCCGTGTTGTTTGTATAAAGGAACACAACTCCACTACTAACCTAATATGGAATATACACGGTCTCCACGCGGTTGCTCTTAACCAATCATATTCTTAGAAATGTATAGGAGGTAAGATACATGGTAAACCAAGCCCTAATTTGGACCTGATAAGGATCTTCCACCACTGTATTGGATACCTAAACTGCATAAGTGTCCTTACAAACAACGGTATATTGCTGGGTCTTCCAAGTGCTCCACGAAACCTCTTTCTAAATTATGTACATCTATTTTATCAGCAATCAAAGATGGGCTTCAAAGTAATTATGAAACTGCCTATTCTAGAGGTGGCATGAATCAGATGTGGATACTTATAAATTCCAAAGATCTTTTAGAGTACATACAATCTAACTCTCTTTCATCTTGCAATAGTATTAAGACATTTGACTTTTTTACACTTTACACAAGTATTCCAGATTCCAAACTAAAAGACTAATTGAAAGAGTTGGTATTGCTTTGTTTCATAAAAAAAGAATGGCCAACGTAGAAACAAGTATCTTGTCTTAGGGAGGGATAAATTCTTCTTTGTAAAGGACCACTCTGATTCAAGCAAAAAATACTCTGAAACTGACATTATCAGGATGCTTGATTTCTTGATTGACAACATATTTGTTACGTTCGGTGGACATGTTTTTCCACAGACTGTCAGCATTCCAATGGAAACCAATTGTGCCCCTCTTCGTGCCGACTGGTTTCTTTATTATTATGAGGCTGATTTCATACAGAAGTTAGCAATATCCTTTAACTCTACTTTCCACTATATTATAGATGATGTTCTTTCGTTAATTAATTCAAAATTTGGTGACTATGTTGAATGCATCTATCCCATCGAACTAGAGATAAAGGATACAACAGATACAGTTAAGTCGGCCTCATATCTTAACTTACATCTAGACATTGACAATGAGGATCGGTTGCAAACAAAACTTTATGACAAAAGAGATGATTTCAGCTTTCCAGTTGTGAACATTCCATTTCTAATTAGTAACATTCCAGCAACACCTCACTGGACATTAAGCCACCAACAATCCAGCAACACATGGATACGGGGTATATATCTCCCAATTGATAGGATATTCCCGAGCTTGCATTTCCTCTCATGATTTTCTTGATAGAATGTTACTGCTTACAAGGAAACTATTAAACCAAGAGTTCCAAATGGTGAAGTTGAGATCATCCCTTCGTAAATTTTATAGACGCCATCACGAGTTGATTGACCGGTATGAAATAACAGTTTCACAAATGATATCGGATATATTCCTTACGTTGTAACCACAATCCCCTTCCCTTTCATGAATGTGACTACCGAATTAGACTATATACTGGATTTGTTATAAAATTAGCAACACGATAGGTGCCACATGTGAAGCAGGATCTGCTTACCCTTCCAGAGCACTTGAGATCACCCCTTGTTTTTGGTGGGGTTTGTGTTGCTTATTCTTTAGTTTTCTATGTTGTGTCATGTGCACTATTGTTTGTTTGTCTTTTTCATTTTTATCCATGGCGTTGTCAGTTTATTTTCGATTTATGAGTTTGACTGTCCCTCTTTTATTCTGATGCTGCATCAATACATTCAAAAGTATTTCTTATTCCTTGGCCATTTAACTCTTTCTGGAATCCAGTGTATAAAAAATAATAATCCATGTGTGGCTGCCGATAATCTCAGAAGATGATGGGATGAGTTTATGGGTCATTACTTTCATAAGCTCACTGGATGAACCAAAATGTGCTTACAGGTGTTAATGAAATTGCCATCATTGTGGAATATGGATGGTGCTCAAAGGGGATTTTCATTTATCTCAAACTGAAATACCTATCTCCAATGTAAATTAAAAAGATCTATATCAAAGGTTAGACTTTATCATCCAACAGAATCAATGGAACACAAATGTCATACTCCTGACTTTGTACAGACATTTTCTGAAGAAAATGGTGGTTGAACCTTGTTTTATAGCTAGTAAAATATGCCACTTGTATGACGGTTACTTCGTGTGGTGAGAGTAGTCCATTGACATACTGGCGTCTCATTGGAATATACCTCACATTTCTTTGTTGATGTACATTAACATAAAAATAAGCGGGAATAGAATCTATAAATAAGATAAATAAGATAAATGAAAATATTTAATAATAGTAAAAAGCAATACTTGATGTATATTCATAAGCAAAATTACAGCTTGAAATAGCTGGAGACTAAGAGCTGTTTGGCAATTTTGAAATTAAGATTGAGTGATCCTTCTTTATGTATATATTCCTTGTTGGAGGGGATAATATGCTTGTGTGTTAAATTTGTAACAAATTGGCTAATAAGGGGTGCAAAAATTAAAGAGTATTTATAAATTTGCCAAATAACATCACACTTTTTTCGAGTTGCCTTCAAGTTTATACAAAAAACTTTGTTACATTTCTACATATATAAGTTGAAAACTGAAGATTGTATGTTTTTCAACTAATCTTGGTGAACATGGGGTCTGTATTCTTCACTTAATCTTATATTTAAAAAACAATAAATATCAGATATATAATATAAACATGTTAAACATGTTATTTTCTACAGATAGGACAAGTATGTCCACAATCATTAAAACAATCAGAACAATAAGTTGATGTGCAGTTTGTGTTTTTACATTCTTGTAATGTACAACTGGACCCTTGAATAGCTCCACAGTTCATACAGAATTTTAGATCTGTTTTTTTCACTTTAAAGCAGGGACATATTGCAGATAACATTTGTTTTACAGACATTCTCTGCTCAGCAATTTTTTGATTCTTTATTGAAGTAACATGTTGTTTAATGAATGTGTGCCTTCCCTTGCGGTTGTAAAGGATTTTCTTCTGCAGAAAAGCAATACGTTCTTTTTCCTGTTCAGGATAGTAGAAGGCACATATTTTACGATTGTATCTTGCTCCATAGGCTTGCAGTAAAACCAGGAGAAGAGCAGCTGCATAAGCTGAACAAAGAACTGGAATGTCCGTAGCATCTGGAGGTGTAGGACTTGGCAGGCATACAGTTGTATTATAGCTAGCTTCGTATGTGTTTTCAATGTTAATGTTATTTATAAAACTGTTTATAAAAGCAGCCATTTGTCCTCCTCTGACCTTTAGGTTTATTTTACTTTTTCCAGTGACCTCTACATTTACCTGGCCATACCTGTTTACAAGGAACAATATGTAGAACAGTACGTAATTAAGGAACACAATCAGAGCACTCAGTAACACGTGTAGGAGGAGCTGAGAAATACCCATCAAACTCTGACTTCTTTCTTTTGGAGACATCATAAAGGATGTACTATCTGTGTAGAGTTTCTTTTCCTTCTTTTGAAGAGGTAACACACCCTGTTGTCCTTTCTCTCTTATTTTAGAATCATAACCCTTAAACTGGGAAGTTATGTAAATGTTATCAAATTCATCCTTGGCCAGATAATTTTTCAAATAAAAAAATGATTGGGTTAGGAGCAACAGAAGGGAAAGAGCTAAAAGTTTGCTCATAATTTCCACGATGTAAGTAAATGTTATTTTCTTGTCGGTCAGAGCTTTCTCAATCTCAGCAATGAATTCTTTAGCTGTTTTAGTAGCATTATAGACCTTGTCATTCTGAGACTTCTTGATGATGTTAAATTGAAACCATTTATCGATATCTTTGACCAGATTGACAGCAAAATCAGCAAGTTTCTTAGCTGCTTTATCAAGTGCTTTGACTGGTGAACATACAAAAGATGGTTTGAGTATAATGCAGACCTTGTTTATATCAAGGATTTTACAGACTGCTGTGATATCTAAACGTGGAACCCACCTGAAAAAGAGTATAATAGTTACTGTTTTAATCCTGGAACATATCTGTGAAAGAGTATACTAGTTACTGTTCTAGGAACATATCTGTAAAAGAGTATACTAGTTACTGTTCTAGGAATATATCTGTCAAAGAGTATACTAGTTACTGTTCTAGGAACATATCTGTCAAAGAGTATACTAGTTACTGTTCTAGGAACATATCTGTAAAAGAGTATACTAGTTACTGTTCTAGGAATATATCTGTAAAAGAGTATACTAGTTACTGTTCTAGGAACATATCTGTCAAAGAGTATACTAGTTACTGTTCTAGGAACATATCTGTCAAAGAGTATACTAGTTACTGTTCTAGGAACATATCTGTCAAAGAGTATACTAGTTACTGTTCTAGGAACATATCTGTCAAAGAGTATACTAGTTACTGTTCTAGGAACATATCTGTCAAAGAGTATACTAGTTACTGTTCTAGGAACATATCTGTAAAAGAGTATACTAGTTACTGTTCTAGGAATATATCTATAAAAGAGTATAATAGTTACTGTTCTAATCCTGGAACAACTCTGTAAAAGAGTATACTAGTAACTGTTCTAATCCTGGAACATATATGTAAAGAGTACACTAGTCACTGTTCTAATCCTGGAACATACCTGTAAAAGAGTATACTAGTTACTGTTCTAGGAACACATCTGTAAAAGAGTATACTAGTCACTGTTCTAGGAACATATCTGTAAAAGAGTATACTAGTTACTGTTCTAATCCTGGAACATATCAGTAAAAGAGTATACTAGTCACTGTTCTAATCCTGCAACATATCTGCAAAAGAGTATACTAGTAACTGTTCTAATCCTGTAACATATCTGTAAAAGAGTATATGTAAGCAAAAATTTGTTCCTGTGAAAAAAGTTCCAGTGGAACTAATTTCACAGGAAATATGTTCTGGGAGAACTTTTTTCACAGACAATTTCTATATAATTTGTTCCATCTCTATGAAATAAGTTCCACACTTTACTTGGTGAAATAAGTTCTGGGTTGGTGAAATTTGTTCCTTACCTAGTAAAATAAGTTCCATGTTTGTGAAATTTGTTCCTCACCTGGTGAAATAAGTTCCTTGTTTGTGAAATATGTTCCACTGGTTAAACAAGTTTTCTTATATACTAAGCACTTGTCATCAGTGAGTTTAAAGTCATTATAAAAAACATGTATTATATTGCATAATGTAATAAATAAAAAGTGTAAACATCCAATTGGATCATGTGGAGTAAAGAAAAAGTTTAATAACATGCTCAAGTAATAATACTAAAAATGGCACTTATGAGCCAGGAAAGAGTAGAATAAGAAATAATAATAAAAGTCATTCCGAAAAAAAGTATTATAGTTGAAGATGAATATTTGTACTTTTTTGAAAAGGACAAAGTGGCTGATCAATTATATTAAAAGACATAAAGAAACAAAATACACGCTCTTTAAAAACTGTGCAATGACCATTGCTACTAAGTACATGTATGATTAGAACACCAATGACAGATCATCAGGAAATAAGGAGGTTGAATACCACATAAACGATCAAACATAGATACATTATCATCGCTTTTATTTCTTATCTTTATCCTAAAGTCATTCCTTCAATTCCAAATGTACCCCATGCAAGCACAGAACTTATTTTCTGTGAAATAGCTATAGGTTCGAGCAGAACATTTTCATTGATTTCTATAAAAATACCTTCGTTTAAAACTAATATCACAAGAACTTATTTCACTTTTTTTTTAAATTTTAATATTGGAACAAAATTCATGGTGCTGTGATTTTTGTTCCGGAACTTATTTCACACTTGGTTAAAAAATTAGTTCTAGAACAAATTTTATAGTGCTGGAACATATTTTCTGTGACATAAGTTCCGGTGGAACATATTTCCTATGAAATTTGTTCCGGTGGAACAAATGTCACGCCGGAACAAATTTTTTGTTACATATACTAGTTACTGTTCTAATCATGGAACATATCTGAAAAAGAGTATACTAGTTACTGTTCTAATCCTGGAACATATCTGTAATAGAGTATACTAGTTACTGTTCTAATCCTGGAACATATCGGTAAAAGAGTATACTAGTCACTGTTCTAACCCTGGAGCATATCTATAAAAGAGTATACTCGTTACTGTTCTAATCCTGGAACATATCTGTAAAAGAGTATACTAGTCACTGTTTTAATCCTGAAACATATCTATAAAAGAGTATACTAGTCACTGTTCTAACCCTGGAACATATCTGTAAAAAAGTATACTAGTTACTGTTCTAGGAACATATCTGTAAAAGAGTTTACTAGTTACTGTTCTAACCCTGGAACATATCTATAAAAGAGTATACTAGTTACTGTTCTAATCCTGGAACATATCTGTAAAAAAGTATACTAGTTACTGTTCTAGGAACATATCTGTAAAAGAGTTTACTAGTTACTGTTCTAACCCTGGAACATATCTATAAAAGAGTATACTAGTTACTGTTCTAATCCTGCAACATATAAAGAGTATACTAGTTACTGTTCTAATCCTGGAACATATCTATATTAGTGTATACTAGTTACTGTTATAATCCTGGAACATATCTGTAATAGAGTATACTAATTACTGTTCTAATCCTGGAACATATCTGTAAAAGAGTATACTAGTTACTGTTCTAACCCTGGAACATATCTATAAAAGAGTATACTAGTTACTGTTCTAATCCTGCAACATATAAAGAGTATACTAGTTACTGTTCTAATCCTGGAACATATCTGTAAATTAGTATACTAGTTACTGTTCTAGGAACATATCTGTAAAAGAGTTTACTATTCACTGTTCTAATACTGGAACATATCTGTAAAAGAGTATACTAGTCACTGTTCTAATCCTAAAACGTATCTATAAAAGAGTATACTAGTTACTGTTCTATTCCTGGAACATATCTGTAAAAAAGTATACTAGTCACTGTTCTATTCCTGGAACATATCTGTAAAAGAGTATACTAGTTACTGTTCTAATCCTGGAACATATCTGTAAAAGAGTATACTAGTTACTGTTCTAATCCTAAAACGTATCTATAAAAGAGTATACTAGTTACTGTTCTATTTCTGGAACATATCTGTAAAAAAGTATACTAGTCACTGTTCTATTCCTGGAACATATCTGTAAAAGAGTATACTAGTTACTGTTCTAATCCTGGAACATATCTGTAAAAGAGTATACTAGTTACTGTTCTATTCCTGGAACATATCTAAAAAAGTATACTAGTCACTGTTCTATTCCTGGAACATATTTGTAAAAGAGTATACTAGTTACTGTTCTAATCCTGGAACATATCTGTAAAAGAGTATACTAGTTACTGTTCTATTCCTGGAACATATCTGTAATAGAGTATACTAGTTACTGTTCTAATCCTGGAACATATCTGTAAAAGAGTATACTAGTTACTGTTCTATTCCTGGAACATATCTGTAATAGAGTATACTAGTTACTGTTCTAATCCTGGAACATATCTAAAAGAGTATACTAGTCACTGTTCTAACCCTGGAACATATCTGTAAAAGAGTATACTAGTTACTGTTTTAATCCTGGAACATATCTTTAAAAGAGTATAATAGTTACTGTTCTAATCCTGAAACATATCTATAAAAGAGTATACTAGTCACTGTTCTAATCCTGGAACATATCTGTAAAAGAGTATACTAGTCACTGTTCTAATCCTGGAACATATCTATAAAAGACTATACTAGTTACTGTTCTAATCCTGCAACATATCTATAAAAGAGTATACTAGTTACTGTTCTAATCCTGGAACATATCTGTAAAAGAGTATACTAGTTACTGTTCTAGGAACATATCTGTAAAAGAGTTTACTAGTCACTGTTCTAATACTGGAACATATCTGTAAAAGAGTATACTCGTTACTGTTCTAATCTTGGAACATATATGTAAAAGAGTATACTAGTTACTGTTCTAATCCTGGAACATATCTGTAAAAAGTATATTAGTTAATGTTCTAGTTATTGTTCTAATCCTGCAACAAATCTGTAAAAGAGTATACTAGTTACTGTTCTAATCCTGGAACATATCTGTAAAAGAGTATACTAGTTACTGTTCTAATCCTGAAACATATCTATAAAAGAGTATACTAGTTACTGTTCTAACCCTGGAACATATCTGTAAAAGAGTATACTAGTAACTGTTCTAATCCTGGAACATATCTGTAAAAGAGTATACTAGTTACTGTTCTAATCCTGGAACATATCTGTAAAAGAGTATACTAGTTACTGTTCTAATCCTGAAACATATCTATAAAAGAGTATACTAGTTACTGTTCTAACCCTGGAACATATCTGTAAAAGAGTATACTAGTTACTGTTCTAATCCTGGAACATATCTGTAAAAGAGTATACTAGTTACTGTTCTAATCCTAAAACGTATCTATAAAAGAGTATACTAGTTACTGTTCTATTTCTGGAACATATCTGTAAAAAAGTATACTAGTCACTGTTCTATTCCTGGAACATATCTGTAAAAGAGTATACTAGTTACTGTTCTAATCCTGGAACATATCTGTAAAAGAGTATACTAGTTACTGTTCTATTCCTGGAACATATCTAAAAAAGTATACTAGTCACTGTTCTATTCCTGGAACATATTTGTAAAAGAGTATACTAGTTACTGTTCTAATCCTGGAACATATCTGTAAAAGAGTATACTAGTTACTGTTCTATTCCTGGAACATATCTGTAATAGAGTATACTAGTTACTGTTCTAATCCTGGAACATATCTGTAAAAGAGTATACTAGTTACTGTTCTATTCCTGGAACATATCTGTAATAGAGTATACTAGTTACTGTTCTAATCCTGGAACATATCTAAAAGAGTATACTAGTTACTGTTCTAATTCTGAAATATACCTGTAAAAGAGTATACTAGTTACTGTTCTATTCCTGGAACATATCTGTAAAAAAGTATACTAGTCACTGTTCTATTCCTGGAAAATATCTATAAAAGAGTATACTAGTCACTGTTCTAATCCTGGAACATATCTGTAAGAGAGTATACTAGTTACTGTTCTAGGAACATATCTGTAAGAGAGTATACTAGTTACTGTTCTAGGAACATATCTGTAAAAGAGTATACTAGTCACTGTTGTTTTCCTGGAAAGTACCCGTGAAAGAGTATAATTGTTACTGTGAAATCTAACCATGGAACAAAAAAGTACCTGAAAAAGTATATACATTTTTAGCCATGGCGTTGTCAGTTTATTTTCGATTTATGATTTTGACTGTCCCTTTGGTATCGTTCGTTCGTCCCCCTTCTACACCATGGTCAATTACAATTAATTACCAATTTTCAGTGTTAAGTTTTCTGCTTAGGTTAATTTGACAGAATATTTCAAGCAGCAGCTGAATCACAGTTTTTATCTATTGTTTGTTTTAATTAATAATCAAATGATTCTGATGTCAGACATGATGAACGATTGATAATAATATTTACGTTGTAGCTCTACGAAGTGTCTTCCTACATTTATTGAATGCATTGCTGAGTTCTCTTGTACAGTCACTATACACACTGTTCATCATTCTGTCACACTCCTGTAAATATATGAATTATAAACATAAGAGATCTCTCACAATCAGTAAACAGTTACTCCTATATTCCAAATACAGAATAAAGGTACATTATATTGACATACAATGAGTTTGATTTAATTATCTTCAAAATACACACTCCATAAGTAATATTCATTTAACACTGCTTAACACTCTACTTAATAAGTGTTTTTACCTGTGAAGCTGTATCCCGTTTGACATGGACTAACTATTAATACACTGCACCATTCACCTTAATTTCTGTTTTACCTGTGAATCTGAATATACTCAGCACACTGCTTAACTATTTTACCTGTGAAGCTGTATCAAGTGCACCACTGACTTATTATTTCAACCTGTGAAGTTGTATCCAGTGCACCACTGACTAATTATATTACCTGTGAGGCTGTATCGAGTGCACCACTGACAAATTATTTCACCTGTGAAGCTGTATCCAGTGAAACACGGACTAATAATTTTACCTGTGAAGAAAACCACTGACTTACTATTTTACCTGTGAAGCTGTATCCAGTGCATCACTGACTAACTATTTTACCTGTGAAGAATACCACTGACTTACTATTTTACCTGTGAAGCTGTATCCAGTGCACCACTGACTACTATTTTACCTGTGAAGCTGTATCCAGTGTACCACTGACTTACTATTTTACCTGTGAAGATGTATCCAGTGTACCACTGACTTACTATTTTACCTGTGAAGCTGTATCCAGTGTACCACTGACTCACTATTTTACCTGTGAAGCTGTATCAAGTGCACCACTGACTACTATTTTACCTGTGAAGCTGTATCCAGTGCACCGCTCACTTTCTGGACACCATTTTTAACAGCAACAAGAGCGTCATAAATTGGTTTTATGGCTCTATCTATTTGTTTTCCAATTTCCTTTATATCTTTAGCGTGTTTGTCCAGGGCATCAGTAATTTTCTCAATTGGTACCTGAAGCTGCTGTCTGAGAGTGTGTGACTGATTCTGAAAGAGTTCAGTACTACAGGCCATACTTCTTGATACTTCTGAAGTATTTATAGAGATGTTTTTGATTGGTCCTGATAACAGGAGTCCAAATATAACTGCCAAGATGGCTACCCTTCCTCTACCAGTGAATAGACTAGGAATCATCAATACCACGATACAGCGGACATGGACAGATAGTGCTAGACCTAGACATGCTAGGGCTGTGACTCCAATAGATATATACCCAGCTATATTTAAGGTAAAACCAAAACTGTAGATTAGCAGAACAAACAGTAATCCACCAGTAAAAAATCCACAGAAGATACCAAATATAGCCTTCAGGCAGGTGAATGTATGGCGGTCACTTTTAAATAGTTTGTCAGGAAATCTAAGGGCATCATTGTATGAGGGTGGGTCTTCAGCCTTTGTCTCTTCAAATCGAAGTTTTGATTTTCCTGCTTTTTTTTCCACATGTGTCATTTTTCTACCTGTAACAAGTAAACAAATTTTGCCTACTCTTTGTCAAATCAAACTAAGTTTAGCTATCAACGCTGACAGAAGGATCTTGTCAAATCAAACTTAAGTTTAGCTATCAACTCTGACAGAAGGATGTTGTCAAATCAAACTTAAGTTTAGCTATCAACTCTGGCAGAAGGATGTTCACTGATTATGTTGCCCATTTTGTTTTCATTATTATTAGCTTTTGAAGAAAGAAAAAATAAAGCTTTTTTTCAAATTTGACCAGCTACCTCCACTTTTCTTATAAAAAATTCATAAAATGAAATTAACTACATCACTGCATTATAATGATAACTTGGTTGAATTCTTGTTATAACTTTTACAAAAGATATGAAAATTCAATAGATCTACAGTTTTAAGCCAATTATTTTAATGCTTCTACCTAAAAGAATAAGTGCACAGGTATAATTTTTCTTGCATTTGTTATTTCTTTTTTAGTAAATGTAGTTCTGTATTTTTTAACTATGAGCCTTCCATTTTAAAAATAAGAGAAACAACTTACCTTCTGAAGCAGTTTATACAACAGAAATATTTGATATGAATATTTATTTTCAGGGAAATATTCTTGGATACTTATAACCATTGAAATTCAGGAAATAAACAATTACATTACAATACTTGATAAGTGTTTCTCTCTGTTCATTCAAAATTCTGACTCAACCTGAATTTGTTTTATCCAATCAAACTGTTCAACTGGTCAGAAATTTTAACAATATGCTGTAGAAAAACAACAGTCATAATACAGTCAAAGTACAATGTAATATAAAGCATACTTATTCTCCTGGAAGATTTGGTTTTCAAGGCATTATTTCTATTCAAGTTTTGCTTAAGATTATTAATTATTGTAATATTGTAATGCTTTAGTTAAGAGTCCTGAGTGAGTGTCAGCCACCTGTGATGAACAGAAATTTAAATCAGCACTCAATAGAAAAGTATAAGCAAATAAATTTTCTCCAAGTAACTTATTCCACATAGGTAATAGATAGAAATTTCTTATAAATGGTTTCATAAATGTGTTAAGGCTCTTATTATACTTTACATATAACTAGCTTTGTCTTCATTGAAATTCCAAGACCTCATGCAACTAATAGTAAAATTGAGAATGGAAATGGGGAATGTGTCAAAGAGACAACAACCCGACCAAATAAAAAACAACAGCAGAGGGTCACCAACAATGTAGCGAGAAATTCCCGCACCCGGAGGCGTCCTTCAGCTGCCCCCTAAACAAATATATACTAGTCCAGTGATAATGAACGCCATACTAATTTCCAAATTGTACACAAGAAACTAAAACTTTCTTCAAAAGTTAATGAATTATCCATAAAATTAAATAGTTTTTATAATGGTTGTTTGTCAGGTTGTAGTCAGTACATAAAATCTATTGAATACCAATGTTTATCAGCTTAGACAGTTTTTATGCCCCACCTACGATAGTAGAGGGGCATTATGTTTTCTGGTCTGTGCGTCCGTTCGTTCGTCCGTCCGTCCGTTCGTTCGTTCGTTCGTTCGTCCGTTCGTTCGTTCGTCCGTCTGTCCCGCTTCAGGTTAAAGTTTTTGGTCGAGGTAGTTTTTGATGAAGTTGAAGTCCAACCGACTTCAAACTTGGTACACTTGTTCCCTATGATATGATCTTTCTAATTTTAATGCCAAATTAGAGATTTTACCCCAATTTCACGGTCCACTGAACATAGAAAATGATAGTGCGAGTGGGGCATTCGTGTACTGAGGACACATTCTTGTTAGGCATGGATTCTTGTCAACCCACAGGATATTGTTAAGATTAGGAAATGGGGTAGGTTTATAAATGAGACAACTATCCACTAAAGACCAAATGATGTGCATGTAACAACTATATGTCACTGTTACCTACACTTTCAACCATGACCAAAACTCTTACTCTGCCCAAGAATGCCTGAAATTGGGGAACAAAATGTGAAACTTTTGAGTTCATTAAACACATATATAAGGGAGTTTTTTTTCAAATTCAATTAAGACACATATAGTTGTGCTAAACTCAAATTTTGTTTATGAAGTTATTAATTAATATGTCGTTCCTCAGAATAGGGTTGTTTTTCTAGGAGAAATTATATGATCTGTTATAATCTCACTTTTCAAAGAAAACTTTGAGTGTTTATTGAATTATTTTCTAGAAAATGGACAAATATTTGGAGCTTTATCTCATTTCCTGAGGAAGACTTAAAGGAAAAGAGTCATTCCCTATAAACAAAGCTGTTTATATCTATTTCCTGGTCATTAGATTGTGCTACAGAAAGCTGTGAGAAATTGTTGAATTTTTCGAAAAACTAAGGATTTTCTTACCCCAGGAGTAGATTACCTTAGCCATATTTGGCACAACTTTTAGGAATTTTTGATCCTCAATGCTCTTCAACTTTGTATTTATTTGGCTTTCTAACTATTTTGATCTGAGCGTCACTGATGAGTCTTATGTAGACGAAACGCGCGTCTGGCGTATAAAATTATAATCCTGGTACTTTTGATAACTATATTAAACAGTCTCTCATAGTTCTTTTAAGAATGGCACAAACATTCTAAATTTATATACTGTGTATTTAATATTATATTGTGTTATAATACTTGTATGTATGTGGTGAGACTATAATAGAATCTGAATATGTGTAAATCTATTTCTTGGTCATTTGATTATGCCACAGTAAATTTATAAACTTGTGGTGAGACTATAATAAACCATTGAATCTGAATCTGTGTAAATCTATTTCTTGGTCATTTGATGATGCAACAGAAAATTTATAAACTTGTATTGTTTTTGTTTTTATGCCCCATTTATGGGCATTATGTTTTCTTGTCTGAACGTCTGTTTGTTCTTCCATCCTTTCGTCTGTCCCGTTTCAGGTTAAAGTTTTTGGTCGAGGTAGTTTTTGATGAAGTTGAAGTTCAATCAACTTGAAACTTAGTACACATGTTCCCTTTGATATGATCCTTCCAATTTTAATGCCAAATTGGAGATTTCCCCCCATTTTCACGGTCCACTAAACATAGAAAATGATAGTGCGGATGGGGCATCCATGTACTGGGGACACATTCTTGTTTTTATCTTAAATCAAGTAAGAGAGTACCTTACAATTTTAAACATAAAGTTATTAGATATATTTCATTGCTGATATTTGAATTTATCATTCATGAATTGAATCTTGCATGTTTAATGTTTGGGTGGAAAATACATGTGTTAACTCCAAAAACAAGATAAGAACATATTTTCAATCTATTAATGTAAACAGTCATAAATATTTCATATATATTCAAAAGAATATATTACAAATCAATGTAATAAGCTGCTTCAGAATGTTATGCATTGTGGGTATTATTTTCAAGAGAATTCATTAACATTTTGTTATATGCTAACAACCTCCTAAACAATGGAAATTCAGCCAATGACTGGACATCATGTCATTTTGATTTTTAGGTATTAACTATGTAATCTCACATAATCCTTTGGATTTTGAAACAGCTACTTGGTAGGTTCTGCAAAGAAAGTTGGCCAGGACTGATGGAAGTACATTTAGATTGCCACTGTTAAATAAGGATATGTTGGATATTGGCACCAATATTTATCTAGTACAGACCAAATACAGGTCTCCTCAGGAGATGATGCTAGGATTAAAAAATGTACTGATGACATGGCACTAACCCTCCGTTTGTCAACATATTGTATCTTAAAGGCAACAGTAGTATACCACTGTTCAAAAGTTTAAAAAACGTTGAAATAGGGTATACTTTTGACTTTAAATTTAGAAGTGTGATCTTTCAATTACAAAGATTTAAAAAAAAACAACATAGCACTAGAAAGGAAGCAGGACAAATCGCCCCACTGGCAAAACGCCCCACTTTTTCACCAACTCGCCCCACTTTTAAAAAAATCGCCCCAAACTGGTTTACCAACTCGCCCCACTTTTTAAAAAATCGACCCACTTGTGAAAAGGGTTAAATCCATTTAATTTTTCCCGTGTGAACTCGCCAACTTATTGAAAAAAGGTAAAATTTACTTCAATATATATTTTTCCAAGTCTACTAACTAGTCCCACTTTAATGAAAACTAATCTACAAAGAATACAAAAACCCCGAAATTTATAAAATCATTATTTTTAAATCAAATGATGTTTAACATTCTTAAAATATAATTGCAAATACATTTTCGTACTCCTAAACGCACAATTGACGTAAACTAAAACAAAAATTTTTGACAGAAATGCATCAGCAAACTTGAAAGTTGTCTATTGTATAATAATCATACAGTTGAAGGATTTCAGTTAACATCAATTTGATTTTATAGCACTTCAATAAGTTTTCATAGGTATTGAAGTGGGACAGGGACATAGATATACAACGGGATTGCATCTTTTTTCATAAGTGGACGAGTTGGCACTTATAAATTCATCGTGATTTATCTATTTGTCATGAGTTGTGCGAGTTTGTAGACCTTATTTGCAATGGTATTTTACCCTTTTTCATAAGTGGGGCGAGTTGGTAAACAAGAGTAGGGCGATTTTTTAAGAAAGTGGGGCGAGTTTGTGAAAAAGTGCGGCGATTATGTGTGGGGCGATTTGCCAGTGGGGCGATCCACTAGAAACATATCTATGACGCTGAATAATAAAGTATCTTCTAAATACTTATAACTGTATAAACAGTTCTAAATACTTATAACTGTATAAACAGTCAGCTCGACAACCGAGCTGAATTTAGGGTCAATGTGCCCAGTCCAACACCCCCACACACACACACACCCTTTTCTCCTTTTTTTGGGTGGAAAATACATGTGTTAACTCCCAAAACAAGATAAAAACATATTTTCAATCTATTAATGTAAACAGTGATTCAAACATTAAAAGTTGATTTCTGACAAAATTTCAAAAAGCATTTTAATGTCCCACTGAATAAACCACACAAAGGACAATAGTTATGTAAAAGCATTCATTGTACATCATTAAATTTAAATAGTTTTCTTGTATAGTACAAAACTGTTAAATGCTTTATTTATGTCTCCAAGGCATATATTTCATAGTTGAGTTAAATTTGCTTAAATGTTTTATTAATGTCTCTTAAATATCGCATACTCATCTTAGTATGTCCCTCTTACTCTTCATGAGTGATTTGGAAATGTCTGTTGTTGGATGACTTTGGACATATGTAGTTTTGTTCACTGCTAAAAATTGTTTTACAAGAATCTTTTTTTCTGTACTGAGCAAATTAAATCCATATTTTTGTGCTTCAGTTGTCTTATATTTGGCTGTATTTGGCATAATTGTGTAATCAGTATTTTTGCTCTTACAATATGTGTCATTATTGAGTATTGATACATGTTTTCTATATTCAGTAGGATTTTATTATTTTGTGTAACTAAAAATTGAGAGATGTAAAGGTTCCATTGAATAAATTTCAAAAAGAAAACTAGCTATTGTATTTATTCACTGAAACAACACACTTTAAATTGAAAAATGTTAGATTGACAGGTAAACCCCAAATAATTCGCCAAGGGGGAGGGGGGATTGGAATTATACATATAACTTACTTTGTCTTCAATCAAATTCAAAACTAAATAATAGTCAGCTCTAAATTAAAAAGGCCTTAAATTGATAAAAAGTAAAAAATCATGTCCGTTTAACCACCATAATAGTTGTTATCAGATTTTAGTAAGATAATATTCTGTTTTTCTGATACACAAATTTTGAATATGAAGTAATCAATTTAAATTTTATTGTATGTTGCATATATATATATGACTTAAAGGAAAAGAGCCATTCCCTATAAACAAAGCTGTTTATATCTATTTCCTTGTCATTTGCTTGTGCCACAGAAAATTTATAAACTTTTCAATTTCTGTTTTCTGATTAAAACAAGAAACTTTACAATTTTAAAGAAAAAAAATCCATTGGGCATGTATGGTCCAATTGTGACTTTACATTGCTATACGTTTAGATATCTTGCAATTCCAAATTGAAGTCCCATACCAGGTCTAAGTGCCAGACATAAAAATATTCTATGCCAGAGTCAACCCTTGGGGTATTGTTGGAGAGCATGATTTCAATGTCATCAAATTGTCAATCACTCAACTACGATTCCAAAAATCACAATGCATCCTTCAATAGACTTAACTCATCAAGAGGGACAAATAAGATGAGTAACAGAAAGGGACAACACAACATTTGAGAAAATGTCATTCACAAGGAAATATGAGGATGAGTGCCATGCAATCAGTACATTCAAGGACATTAGCATCAACTTTTGAGGAGATCTGTTTTTGGTAATCTAAATGAACTTCCATCAATCCTGTTCAATATACTTGGCAAAATCTACCAATTAGCTGTTTCAAAACTTATCCAGAATTATGGGAGATATTTTGGGTACTTAAAATGAAAATAACGTCACATCACTGGCTGAATTTCCATTGTTTAGGAAATCTATTCTCTTAAATCTGTGGCACTGTGCATTCCTGATAAAGTTGAAGGCAGAGAAGCTTTTCCAATGCATAAAATTTATTTAAAGTGTTGTTTTCAATTTTTTTAGGTGGTTGTCAGTATATTGAAAAGTTTTGATGTATTCTGCTAAAAGTATTACCCACAATGCATCACAGAATACTTTTTTATTTAAAAATAAAATGTCTCTTATTTGAATTGTGGTTCAGAGGATAAAAACCCCAAATAAAAGAGAAAATAAATCTTATGCGACATAACCAAATGACATGGAAATAGATATTAATAAAGGACCAGCAATATACCCAAATGACATGGAAATATATATTAATAAAGGACCAGCAGTATACCGCTGTTGAAAAGTCATAAATAAATTGAGGAGAAAACAAATCCGGGTAACAAACTGAAACCGCAACTGCTTTGCTTGTAGGAAATGGCTCTTTTCCCTTAAATTCTTTCAAGGAAATGAGATAAAGATTAGAAAATTTATCAATTCCTAGAAAACAACCAAACTCACACTGACCTATGAAATGATAATTTGATCTACAAAATAAGCATAACTATATGCTTTGTTTGATAGAATCTGAGAACATCCTCCATTATGTTGGTTAAATGAATATTAATGTTCCACATTTTGTCAATAAAGGGTGTTTTATTGGCAGACTATGCTGAGTGTGTTTTGCTCATTGTTGAAGGCTGACTGGTGATATATGGTTGTTGACATCTTAATCATTTGGTTTTTGGTGGATATTTGTCTCATTGGCAATCATACTCCATCTTTTTATATTATATTATGTCCAATGAGTTTATAAGAATGCAGGTTCAAAACTGTCTAAAGAATATTTTGATTTTGTGTTTTTGTCCCTTCCTCTCACCCTTATTAATTGGTCAAATACAGTGTCTATTGTTTGGTAATTTGGTATGTTTCAAATTGAGTTAATTGCACTGTCTGGTAGTTAATTGTACTGTTGGTTTGCTATTATTAAAAAGAGAAAGGACAATTTCTCTACAAATTTTTATTTTTCAAAGTACATTTTTTGTTAAAAAATATAACAGGTTTATAAAAATGATATTTATTATTTACACTTCAAGATCTGCATTCATGACAGAATGTTGATATATACATGTATTAGACTAAGGTTTAGATATGTTTGATTCAGTTTTACAAATGAGACAACTGTAATTCATATCTCCAAAACATTCTTCACAGTAATTAGATTGACATTTATCACACCGATGGAATCTAATTTTACCGTCATCCTTATTTTCACAGCTGATGCATGTCTTATATGCGAGACAAGGGCAAAAGCATTTAGCAAATATTGGACATCGGTATTTCATCCATCCACGGAAAGATATACGATTTTCCATATGGAATTGCTTGTTACGAGATATGACATGCTGAGTCAGCCAATTCATCAGAGATTTTCTCTGGTGTTGTATTTTCTCGTGAAGATATTTTATCCTCTCAATATCTCGTTCTGGATAGAAGAATGTTACAATTTTCCTTCGTAAACGTAAACCATAAGCCTGCATTATAAGGAACACAAATGCAAAGAAGTAAAGAAAACTAAACTTATAGATATTATCATCATCTGGTTTACTGGGAGTTGGGATACAAGTTGTTAGGTTAAACTCAACACCAAAGTCAGAATCCAATTCAACAGTGCCTAGGAACGCTCTCAAAAATGCTGAAATAAATCCACTGCCCTCTACAGATACACTCAGAGAACTGGTGCCACCGATATTTATATTCAGGTTACCAAAGCGATCAATGAGCTTCAAAACAAAATAAAGGACATAGTCAAAGAAAATGATTACAGTAGCTATCAAGATATGAATTCCAATTTTAGTAATACCAGTTTTAGCATGATCTATTTCTTTCGATGATAGCCATGGTGAACGAGTGTCAGCGTAGTTTCTGCATTCTTTTCTCTTCAGCGGTAAAACTGATGGTTTTCCCTGTTCCTTGCATTGCTGGTCGTAAGTCTTAAAAGCTTTTGAAATGTAGATATTGTCATAACTATCCTTACTGAGAAACTTCTTAAGATAGAAGATTGACTTAAGAAATAATAACAATAGAGTGATGACGAGAACGTTACTGACTATACCAGATACTGTTAGAATCCATTTAGTTCTTGACTGTATGTCCTCTTTAACTTGGGAAATGATTTGTGCTGCTGTTTTTGAGGAATTGATTTTCCCATCAGCATCGAAACCTCCTTCAAAATCGAATGAGAAGAAGGAGGTGATCCCATCTAAGAAGGAATTTATCTCATTATTAGCTACTTCTATGATATGTGCTATGAATTTTAGAGGTTTACAGGCAACATAATTTCCTACTTGTACAACTTTACAAACAGCCCCAATATTTAGAACGATACATAACTCATGCAAAAAACCTCTCTTTGACCTACAAAGGAAACAAATATCCATCATTAATCAATAAAGTACTGTAATTTACGGTAACTTATTTTTGGACACTTTTTTGTATTTAGCTCTTTGATACATACTTTAATAAACACTTAAACCAAACAAATAGGGGGTAAAATTATATAACAAAGGCAACAGGTATAATGTCTTAATTCTGTACAAACATATTTGAATATGGCAGAGTTAATAAATTGGTCCTTTTAATGCCCTATATCAAAACAAATTTTGTTGCTGAGTATTGGAAAAAAAATTCATTCAGGGTAAAGAATAAATGATGCTTTAAGTTCACTAGTGCTTTTCTTCTTCATACTGATATGTGTTTATTCTGTCTGAATTGAAACTCTTAAGTGCATGGTGTTTATGTTTGTTTTCTTGAACCTACTTTTTCAGAGCATGCTGCTTATGTTTGTCTCTAACTTACCATTTCAGTGCATGGGGTTTATGTTTATTATCTAACCCTACCATTTCACCACATGTTGATGATTATTTTTATTATCTAACCTATTATTTCAGTGCATGGGGTTTATAGATATAGGAAGATGTGGCATGAGTGCCAATGAGACAACTCTCTAAGTACCAGTTCATAATAGAAAAACATTATAGATCAAGGTACATTTATGTGTATTCTCTATCCCTACCATTTCAGTGCATGCTTTGTATGTTTACCTTTTCAGTGCATGTTGGTTATGCAGTCTGGTGTTATTGGTTATTGTTTCATCATTGTGAGAGTTAAGGTAATCACCATATCTTTGTAATGGTGTTTCTTGTTCCATCAGCTGTTTAGCTAACTCTATTGCATTTTTCTCTTCCTCTGTCATAGCCCTCCTTCTTTTCCTTTTTTTTCCAAATCTAAAAATCCCTCCTAATGTCCTAACAACTGAATCCCCAGTTCTTTCTATTTTCCTCACAACGTTTTCCCCAGTTCTGGCTACGTCGTTACCAAATTTGATGACTTTATTTGAAGGGTCTACCCTTTTAAGTTCTTCTTCACACTTATTTTTAGCAAAGTTTATTCCCCTCTCACATTCAGACTGGGCCTTTTCCACTCCTTTACTACATTCCTGGGGAAAATGCAAAGTATTAAAAACATTATAAAGGGAGGAGATCATTTAACGTGAAGGAAATAACAGAGAGTAGAAATATATGAAAATGGGAGAATAAAAAAGAAATCATTGAATACATTTGATAGTTGGAAAAAATACATAGCCTGGAAATTTGATAAAAGAGGAGAAAAAGAACTTTTACTGGTAATGAACAGAAAAAGAACGTTTACTGGTAATGAGCAGAAATAGAACTTTTACTGGTAATGAGGAGAAATAGAACTTGTACTGGTAATGAGCAGAAATAGAACTTGTACTGGTAATGAGGAGAAATAGAACTTTTACTGGTAATGAGCAGAAATAGAACTTTTACTGGTAATGAGCAGAAATAGAACTTTTACTGGTAATGAGCAGAAATAGAACTTTTACTGGTAATGAGGAGAAAAAGAACTTGTACTGGTAATGAGGAGAAAAAGAACTTTTACTGGTAATGAGGAGAAAAAGAACTTGTACTGGTAATGAGGAGAAAAAGAACTTTTACTGGTAATGAGCAGAAATAGAACTTTTCTGGTGATGAGCAGAAATAGAACTTTTACTGGTAATGAGGAGAAGTAGAACTTTTACTGGTAATGAGGAGAAATCGAACTTTTACTGGTAATGAGCAGAAATAGAACTTTTACTGGTAATGAGGAGAAAAAGAACTTGTACTGGTAATGAGCAGAAATAGAACTTTTACTGGTAATGAGCAAAAAAAGAACGTTACTGGTAATGAGGAGAAAAAGAACTTTTACTGGTAATGAGGAGAAATAGAACTTTTACTGGTAATGAGGAGAAAAAGAACTTTTACTGGTAACGAGGAGAAATAGAACTTTTACTGGTAATGAGCAGAAATAGAACTTGTACTGGTAATGAGCAGAAATAGAACATGTACTGGTAATGAGGAGAAATAGAACTTTTACTGGTAATGAGCAGAAATAGAACTTTTACTGGTAATGAGCAGAAATAGAACTTGTACTGGTAATGAGGAGAAATCAAACTTTTACTGGTAATGAGCAGAAATAGAACTTTTACTGGTAATGAGCAGAAATAGAACTTTTACTGGTAATGAGCAGAAATAGAACTTTTACTGTTAATGAGGAGAAATAGAACTTTTCCTGGTAATGAGCAGAAATAGAACTTTTACTGTTAATGAGGAGAAATAGAACTTTTCCTGGTAATGAGCAGAAATAGAACTTTTACTGGTAATGAGCAGAAATAGAACTTTTACTGGTAATGAGAAAAAGAACGTTTACTGGTAATGAGCAGAAAAAGAACTTTTACTGGTAATGAGCAGAAAAATAACTTTTACTGGTAATGAGCAGAAAAAGAACTTTTACTGGTTATGAGCAGAAATAGAACTTTTACTGGTAATGAGGAGAAATAGAACTTGTACTGGTAATGAGCAGAAATAGAACTTTTACTGGTAATGAGCAGAAATAGAACTTTTACTGGTAATGAGGAGAAAAAGAACTTTTACTGGTAATGAGCAGAAAAAGAACTTTTACTGGTAATGATCAGAAATAGAACTTTTACTGGTAATGAGCAGAAATAGAACTTTTACTGGTAATGAGGAGAAATAGAACTTTTACTGGTAATGAGGAGAAATAGAACTTTTACTGGTAATGAGGAGAAAAAGAACTTACTGTTAATAAGGAGAAATAGAACGTTTACTGGTAATGAGCAGAAATAGAACTTTTACTGGTAATGAGGAGAAATAGAACTTGTACTGGTAATGAGCAGAAATAGAACTTGTACTGGTAATGAGGAGAAATAGAACTTTTACTGGTAATGAGCAGAAATAGAACTTTTACTGGTAATGAGCAGAAATAGAACTTTTACTGGTAATGAGCAGAAATAGAACTTTTACTGGTAATGAGGAGAAAAAGAACTTGTACTGGTAATGAGGAGAAAAAGAACTTTTACTGGTAATGAGGAGAAAAAGAACTTGTACTGGTAATGAGGAGAAAAAGAACTTTTACTGGTAATGAGCAGAAATAGAACTTTTCTGGTGATGAGCAGAAATAGAACTTTTACTGGTAATGAGGAGAAGTAGAACTTTTACTGGTAATGAGGAGAAATCGAACTTTTACTGGTAATGAGCAGAAATAGAACTTTTACTGGTAATGAGGAGAAAAAGAACTT
Organism: Mytilus galloprovincialis; assembly: GCF_965363235.1. Classification (NCBI taxonomy): domain Eukaryota; kingdom Metazoa; phylum Mollusca; class Bivalvia; order Mytilida; family Mytilidae; genus Mytilus; species Mytilus galloprovincialis. The sequence continues at coordinate 10,935,909 of NC_134844.1, forward strand.
GTACTGGTAATGAGCAGAAATAGAACTTTTACTGGTAATGAGCAAAAAAAGAACGTTACTGGTAATGAGGAGAAAAAGAACTTTTACTGGTAATGAGGAGAAATAGAACTTTTACTGGTAATGAGGAGAAAAAGAACTTTTACTGGTAACGAGGAGAAATAGAACTTTTACTGGTAATGAGCAGAAATAGAACTTGTACTGGTAATGAGCAGAAATAGAACATGTACTGGTAATGAGGAGAAATAGAACTTTTACTGGTAATGAGCAGAAATAGAACTTTTACTGGTAATGAGCAGAAATAGAACTTGTACTGGTAATGAGGAGAAATCAAACTTTTACTGGTAATGAGCAGAAATAGAACTTTTACTGGTAATGAGCAGAAATAGAACTTTTACTGGTAATGAGCAGAAATAGAACTTTTACTGTTAATGAGGAGAAATAGAACTTTTCCTGGTAATGAGCAGAAATAGAACTTTTACTGTTAATGAGGAGAAATAGAACTTTTCCTGGTAATGAGCAGAAATAGAACTTTTACTGGTAATGAGCAGAAATAGAACTTTTACTGGTAATGAGAAAAAGAACGTTTACTGGTAATGAGCAGAAAAAGAACTTTTACTGGTAATGAGCAGAAAAATAACTTTTACTGGTAATGAGCAGAAAAAGAACTTTTACTGGTTATGAGCAGAAATAGAACTTTTACTGGTAATGAGGAGAAATAGAACTTGTACTGGTAATGAGCAGAAATAGAACTTTTACTGGTAATGAGCAGAAATAGAACTTTTACTGGTAATGAGGAGAAAAAGAACTTTTACTGGTAATGAGCAGAAAAAGAACTTTTACTGGTAATGATCAGAAATAGAACTTTTACTGGTAATGAGCAGAAATAGAACTTTTACTGGTAATGAGGAGAAATAGAACTTTTACTGGTAATGAGGAGAAATAGAACTTTTACTGGTAATGAGGAGAAAAAGAACTTACTGTTAATAAGGAGAAATAGAACTTTTACTAGTAATGAGGAGAAATAGAACTTTTACTGGTAATAGAAGGGGGAAGAGAAAAAAAGGAAGCTAGGAAACTATTCTACTAAGGAAGGAAAAAAAATCAAAAGCTTTGAAATACTTGTAATGGAGAGGAAAAAAATAGAAAGCTAAAAAATGCAATTAACAGGGATGGAAAATTAGAAATTTTGGAAATGTATTTAATTGGAAGGAAAGATAGAAAGCACAGAAATACAGTTAAAAGGGAGGGAAAATAAAATACGGAAAAATGTTTCCAATGAATTATCCTTTGATAAATGATATAAACAGTTAGAAGAAATATGGTAACAATTTATTCAAACTGAGTTTGCCTGTGTTTTATATAATTAAGACTGAAGGAACCATTATTTATTTCATGAAATACTATAGTTTTCTGGCTTGTTTTGTGTTATAGGTGAATTGCAAATTCAAGAGCTGAAAGAAATACAAATTTGCTGTTGCTTTTGTCAATGTAGAAATGATCAAAACCCTAGACTCAAATATCTATGAAAATACATTTTTTTTTATCAATACCAAAAAATAAATTGAATAAATTAAAGCAACGACAAATTCTGTTTTATTTCTTCATTTTTAGCTGCTAAGATGATGCAAAGTAAATAAAACTAATACCTTAGCTGCATTTTTTAATGCATTTTTAGCTGTGTTGAGACCATCGACAAAACCTTTAACTGCATTAGTGACTGGTGCAATAGCATTTTTGATAGAATTTGCTATGTTCCTCATTTTGACAAGGCCTTCATAAATTCGCCTCTCTATTAGTCTGATTGGTTCTTCTAGTTGACCTCTGAGGATGGAAGTCTGGTTATGGATCAGTTCCTGGGTGCAGGCCATTGATTGCGATGCTTGCTCTGCATTGTATACAATGTTTACTACGGGACCAGCAAGTAACATTGCAAATATAATGGACATGAATACAGCTCGTCCTTTTCCAGTAAACAGGTTGGGAACCATTAGTAAAAAGATACATCTCATGTGTGTAGACATGGCTAGTGCAGCACAGATAGGGAGGGAAAATCCTATTGTTATGTAGCAAGAGATTTGTAGAGAATACTCATAACTGTATCTCAAGAGAACAAACAGGATTCCACAGGCAATAAAACCTCCAAATATCCCAAAGATGCCTTTCACGATCCTGTGATCTCCACGGCTGCTGTTGACAAAGGATTTGACCGGCTTTGGAACAATTTTAGAAATTTTGTTCTGTACAGTATTAGAATGTTCAGGAACACGAGTTAGTCTTCTTTGTAAGACATGATCAGGAATTTTGGCCTTGATCCGAGGAACCAAAGTCTCTGTATCTTCGCTCTTGTTTTTCAATTTAATTTCTAGTGTGTCAGTCGCCTTCTTCGCCATTGACATTCTTTTGACCTTGTCCTTTAATGTCAAGTTTTTGGCAATATAACTAGTTGGAAATGTTCCTGTTTTTCCACTTGACTTATTATGTCCCATTGACCAACCATTACCGACATCTTCAACATTTGATATTGTATCTCCGACAGAAAGGTTGATATCTGTATCTGTGTCAGCTTGGTATGCATATATGGCTTTATACATTATCTCTAGTTGGTCAGTGGTCTTCCTGACCCTTGACATTCTTTTGACCTTGTCTTTGAATGTCAAGTTTTTGGCAATATAACTAGTTGGAAATGTTCCTGTTTTTCCACTAGACACATTATGTCCCATTGACCAACCATTACCGACATCTTCAACATTTGATATCTTATCTCCGACAGAAAGGTTTATGGCTGTATCTATGGAGGCTTTGTAGTTATAGATGACTTTAAACATGATTGCAGATCTGGAATTTAAAACAAACAGAAGAATGATCTTATGATCTCTTGAAATATTTATTCTGAAAGTTGATACAGTGTAAAGAGGAGGGACAGGACCTTTAATGGGACTCCGGGATAGTGTGTTTTTAAGCTCAGGATTTCGAAATAGACCCTTTCGGGATTCAGGAATACTTTTTTGGAATTTTGGGATTTAAATTTATTTACGTCCGGGATCTCAGTATTTCATGTTTTTAAGCCCGGAATTTTGGGATCTGGACCCCTCCAATCCCCCCTCTGTAAAGTTAGAAATTATTTTGTGCATTTATTACTATGAACTAGTGATTAATTGTAAAAATGCAGAATTTGTTTCTTGTAATTAAAAACATTTACACTACTGAAATTATAAGTATTTGTTAATGTAAACCTGATACTGTCTCATTTTTCTCAATGATAAAAACATAGCAACAATTTTTGGAATGTATTACTGAATTGACACAGTTAAGATTGTCAATGTGTTGCTGTCGTATTGATATATAACTTTTCTTTTCTTTAATTATGGGGTTAAAATACTTCATCATTTTTAATTTACTTTGTTTTATAGATAAATGATGAAAAAAGATAAAATCAAGCATTATATCCCAAGATAAATGCTATCACAGATATGAATCATAAGCTGTCATAACTTGAAACATTTCATTATTTTAATTGCAAATACACATTTTCTACACATCTAAGAAAATATAAATATATAAACTAGAAAATTAATCTTAATAAAACAAATCAATTAAAAAAAAATGAAGAGAAATGTCCCTTACCTTTCTTCTATAATTTTGAGTTGATTTTACGACTAGTTATACTGAATATTCATTTCATCTCTTTAAGTTAAACTTTCACGTCCTTGTATATTTGGTTGATCCATCATTGACAATTCTACTTTTGAATTGTTGTCAAACAATCAGTTAAGATTCATCAGATACCAGATTTTGTTATTAGATATAAATTTAAGAGTGTCTGACGAAGTAGGTTCTCAGTAATGTGTAATGTGTTGGTTCGGTTTTTATGCCAAATTAAGGTGTGATTTTACATTATCCATTAATTCAATCCACCATTTTCCACATAAGAAAATGCCTGTACCAAGTCAATAATATGACTCATTTGATGTGTTTGAGCTTTAGATTTTGCCATTTGATTATGGACTTTTCATTTTGAATTTTCCTCAGAGTTGAGTATTTTTGTGATTTCACATTACCCATTAACAAATGATACTTATAAACAAAATTAAAATTAAAATTTGAGGATCCAAATGAACTTTGTTAGAAGGGAATTTACACCTGAGAATAACTCTATACACTGAATAAAGTTGACCAATTGCTTAGAGTTTCAAAGGTAAATAATGTTTTGGCAATAACTTACCATAAATGAGCCTGCAGAACCTTCAATTGGTTACTGATGCTCTTTAAATTTACAATTAATTTGATTTTCCACAGATTTGATTGAAGTGCACTTGGTGAAATGGAAATTCTTCCATAATTTATAAATGGATGTCTGTTGATTATTTTTGTTGTTGGGTTATTGTCTCATAGATCTATTCCCTTAAATTAACTCACCTGGTCCTGGTCACAGGGCAATGTGAGATTTTCTCATCACTTGGTGTCCGTCGTCATCTGTCGTCGTCTGTTAACTTTTACAAAAATCTTCTTCTCGGAAACTACTGGGCCAAATTTAACCATACTTGACCACAATCATTATTAGAGTATCTAGTTTAAAAATGTGTCCCATGACCCTGCCCACCAACCAAGATGGCGGACATTGCAAAAAAGGAACATAGGGGTAAAATGCAGTTTTTGGATTATAACTCTGAATCCAAACATTTAGAGCAAATCTCTGCTATGCGTCGCCAGGTAAACTGAATTTGCGACAGTAAAACTACCGATGGACGTCCTTTAAGGGCATACGATACAGTTTTGATCCCGTATTTACAGTTTGATGAAAATTTCCATATAGGCTAATTTTTGCCTGATTAAATCAAATATGTAATAAAAAATATACCTTCATGTGCTACTTTTTGAGTTAAATGAGGTCGAAATTTTGTATATTTGCTCAAAATTCGGATTTGTGGCCGTATTTTCCCTTTCGAAAGAAAGCCATAACTTTTTTGTTTTAAAAGATAAACACAAATAGTTTTTTGTTAAATAATTTGTATTTTCTGTATTTTATAAGTATTCAAAAAACTTATGCTTTTTTTATTCAGAAATAACTCATATTCATCAAATGGTCATGAATTGAGAAAAAAACGTATTTTTTTGCTGTATATTTATCAACATTAAAAAAATTGCACTATTTACAGTTGTATAAAATTTGGTTCACATAATCTCCCGGCAAAATGAAACAAAATGTAGTTTTAAGAAATAGGGCTCCATGCACTCGTTTTCAAATTAAATCAGTTTGAATGATAAAAATCAGTCGAAAAATGCATCTTTTCCCGGTCTGTCACAGTTTGACGTCGCTAAAATAGCATTTTACGTTAGCAACGTCATTACCTCCCCTGTAACTGTATTGTATGCCCTTAAGCTTCAAATGAAATACAGTTATCTCTTAAATATCAGTGTTGATATATTTATTTCAAAGAAGAATAAGAGTAGAGTTTACATCTCTTATTAGTGATATCATCATCATGTGGATTAATTTGTATTTGTAGGAAGTATTCATCCCACAGAAAGGTAGACATGTTTTATGGTACAGCTGTGGACCAACAGTATATGATGCTTCTCATATGGGACATGCCAGGTTTTATATTGTTAATTAGTACCTTCAATATTTTTATGCCCAAACTACGATAGTAGAGGGGCATTATGTTTTCTGGTCTGTGCGTTCGTCCATCCGTCTGTTCGTTCGTTCGTTCGTCTGTCCAGTTTCAGGTTAAAGTTTTCGGTCGAGGTTGTTTTTGATGAAGTTGAAGTCCAATCAACCTAAAACTTAGTATATATGTTCCTTATGATATGATCTTTCTAATTTTAATGTCAAACTAGAGTTCTGATCCCAATTTCACGGTACACTGAACATAGAAAATGATAGTGCGAGTGGACCATCTGTGTACTGGGGACACATTTTTGTTTTATCTTATTTCTGATGAAAATCATCTTTCATTTTTTTTCAAAGTATTTGATACTTTTGCACTTCTTTTGCATAAGGAAGGAACTATTGTTGTGCAACTTTTTTTTAAAGCTTTAATATTTACAAGCAAATAAGTCAAAAGTAGAGATTTTGATGTCATCTGTATTCTTAGGAAACATAGTGCAGTTGCTGACAACCTTAATATTAAAACTAGATTGGTCCATTTTGGGAACTTATTGAATCTACTCTTTTACACCTACTTTATAAATGCAGATAGCACAAAAGTAACTTTTGAAATATAAATACTTAATAACATTCCTGGTATCTGTACATGTATTTTCTGACTCCATAATTGTTTTTTTCAATTAATTGATTTATATTACAGATCCTATATATCATTTGACATCTTAAGAAGAGTTCTACAGGATTACTTTAAATATGAAGTGTTTTACTGTATGAATATCACAGATATTGATGATAAGGTTTGTACTGTATAGAGAGAGAGGGGAGGGGGGTAAATTGTGTTCCAGAGAGAGAGATCCTATATATCATTTGACATCTTGAGAAGAGTTCTGAAGGATTTCTTTACATATGAAGCTGGGGAATCATCTGTGTCCTATGGACACATTCCCATTTTTTTTTTATTTTCAAGTTTTTTGCTTTAAATTTAAAAACTGTAATGGTTTGGTAAAAAACTGCAGTAGTAAAAATGATCAACAACACAAGAAAAAGTAAAGAATAACAAAAATATATATAATTATATGTTGGTCCAATCACAATAAATGTTTGTATGTTGTAGATTATCAAAAGAGCAAGACAGAATTATTTGTTTGAGAAATATGTAGAAGAAAATCACCCATGGAAAAGGATTATGGATGATACTCTAGAGGCCATGAAGGTAACTAGAGATTGAATTATAATCTATAGAACAAAGACAACATAGGTCATATCAATTAGATATACTGTAGATTCATTTATTTTCGTGGGTATCAATTTTGGTGGATTAAGGAAAACTTACATGTTCATGGATATTTCATTTTGTGGTTTTCTAAAAGTCTGCATACAATACTTTAGAAGATTTGTCATTCTTTGAACATTTAAATTTGTGGTTCACCTGTACCCAAGAAATCCACATAAATTGGTATCCTACGAATAATAATGAATCCACAGTAAGCTATGAATTTGTCTGATGCTGTATTACAGATTCCTAAACTGCAACAAGTGTATTACAAATGTACAATATTTCTCCACTCGAGACAGTTAAATTTTATTATTTAAAGCGTGAGGCTTGCCGAGATTTTTAAATAGTTAAAATTTAACTGTCGAGGGTTGAGAAATATGGTAATACACGAGTTTAAGTGTTGGAATCTGTTTCTCTGACAATATTTATCATTCTTTTTCAAAGATTTTCAGAAACTTGTGTACTTTATATGCAATGTCATTAGGCATGGTCCTCTTTTTTATTGACGTCACAATAGAAAAATTCAGAAGAAAACAAAACATTTTGACGTCATAATCAAATTTCAATTAATCATTTGCTGAGAACAGATTTTTCACTAGTGAGTAGAAATATTTTTCTCACACCGATCAAGAAATGTGAAAATAGCGCAAAAATTAGAGAAACAATGTTATTCTCCAGAAAGAAATCTCTGCAATACCTTCTCTCTCCTCCTATGCATCCAACTTTCATGAATGTACGTTTATATTGAATCTTTTTCTGATCTTTTTGAAGCCCTTTGCTGAGAAAGTGAGGACAGAAACTGACCCAGATAAGAAAGCCATGTATGACAGAATGTCGGAGAAGGTCAATAAAGCACTCACAGCATTGGAGGCTGTTGTCAATAACAAAGGTCAAGATGAAATCCAGCAAGCTAGAAAAGTAAGGTTATATGACGTTGTCAAAACTGCCATGATTCTGTTAACAGAAATATAAATATATATAAACTAAATATTTAGTCAGACACATTAAGGTTTCAGGACAGGAAATTATTATCAATACAAAGACCATAGGATACAGATATATGGAAAAGGCCTTCAAAAATTAATTAAACCTAAATCGTATTTACATTTTTAAAAAGTGTAAAAAAAAGAGTAAATCAAGCCTAATTTAAACTGCTATTAAAATAAAGATATGGCAGACTATTTAAAAGTTCTTTCAAGGTGAAACTCTCAAGACAAAAAAGCTTAGGTCAAGGGCCATAAGGAAAATTACAGTTTAATGCTTCTAGCAGCATAAGAGGCCAGAATAGATATATGAAGCTTTTAAGAAAACGCTTGTTTTGACAAGTGTCCAAATGAACTCAGATTCTTGTGGAAATAAAAAGAGGCTGGCAGGGAGAGGCGCACAGTTAGTTCTCATAAAAATGCTGACAGTTTGTAAGTCTGCCTCCAAATTCATCAAATATGTTGCCAATAATAAACTCAGCATACTGATCAACTATTCCTTACTTCCTTGGTTCTTATAATCCACATATGGTTAATACCACTACCTGAGTAAACAGTTTCACAGTATTTCTGAAGACCTTTTTTACTGCAGACAGAATTTTTGTCAATCTAATGGACAATTCCTTTGTAGATTGCAGAATAAATTTAATGAAGTACCTTAGCCGTTTGAACATTTATGACCTTTTTATATTCCAGGCCTTATTAGAAGCCTCCAGAGACATTGTTGCTGATTGGTTGGATAGTTTACATGGGTCAGAGGTCACAGATAACTCTATATTTACAAGTCTGCCAAGATTTTTTGAAGAACAGTTCCATGGCGACATGAAAGCTTTAAATGTAAGATTTGATAATGTACAAAGCTTTGCACTCTGTGTCATAAATATTCCAAGACAATGCCGTTGTTTCATAAAAATTCAATGTAATTCATGATATGTAATTCATGATATACATTTTGTACTACAATGAGACAGGATTCCAACAACAACCAATATAACCATAGATGACATCTAGAGGTCAACTCATGGTTACAAGCGTTAGTAAGTTGTCCATTGTCAATGTCAAGCTGTAAAAACTTACAAATCTGCTCTGTTCACTAACATGGCACTTCAAACATTTGGAGACATCAGTTCCAAGAAGGGAATTAAAGAAGGTCACATGGTCTCTTCTGAAATATATCACTCCAACAGTTATGCTGCTGAATTTGGCATTTAAAAAAAAAATTAATGTCATTCATTGCAACAGTCAAATAAATTATATACCTGTTTGTGTAACTTTGTGAATGATCACTAAAGAAGATAACTATATTCTATTGCATTAAATATGTGCCACAATGATGTTTCACAAATTGTAACTTTTTGTTTTGTAGGTTTTACCAGCAGATGTGTTAACAAGAGTTAGTGAATACATACCAGAAATTATAACTTTTGTACAGAAAATTATAGATAATGGCTTTGGGTAAATATCATAATTGATTTTAGCACATTATTTAATGAATAATTCTTGTTGTGTAATGTTCCTTCAAAAATAATTAATTCATATTCAAGGAGGAAACAGATTAACAATTTCAAATGGAAAATGAGACCATGTTTTGAAAGGTACACTAGGCATCAGATTTAATGTTCCCATTCTTAACAGGCAGGACTGCATTTCAAACATCTCAAGCACCTAAGAGACACCCCTTACAGAGAAACATGGACTTATTTCTATACCCGGGGGGTACCTTTAGGGGGTTTGGGAGTTAAATTAATTGATATATGGAATGACTTAAAAATACTGGAGAAAAAAATATTTTATTGTAGATTAGCCTAAGAAATGTTATGGTGTAATAGGTTTGCTGATCCTGGATTTTATTCATTCTTTCTTGTAAATTACAGTATTGAATTTATTAATGGGGAAATACTTAATGTTTGTAATTAAATGTCACCATGAACACTGACATTGACGTCCTATAGCATATTTATGTTTAAAATGAAGTATGATTCACTTTTTTATGTATTTTTTTCATTACTCATTTCAGATATGAATCAAATGGCTCTGTCTATTTTGATACCCCTACATTTGATCAGAGTGAGGGACATTTTTACGCCAAACTTGTACCAGAATCTGTTGGAGATTCCAAGGCTTTAGCAGAAGGAGAAGGTATTGATAAAAATATATATTAGGAAATTTGCCATGTCTGTTGTTCTTGAATAGATTTTTTAAATAAAGTGAGACGTTTATCAAAAACATGGCATGTAATATTTCTAGAGTTATATTAAAGAACTTCACCATCTATATACTTCAAACCATTCAACCAAAATGGTAAAGTGAATAAGATGTATTTATGTCTTGTTCTTGTCCGCCCTCATGTTTGCACACAACATATTGGCTCAATTTACAATAATCTGACATTTAATTGGAAAAAATTCTCTACGATTCCCTCCCACTCCCGCCAAATAAAATATCTAACATTAAGCATATTGGAACCTCATCTTAATTCAGGGGATTGGTCAATATTGTTAAATCTGAAATGAAACTTCTTTATAGGCTGAAAAATGCTGAAATAATTTGTTGTAGTACTATGAATTTGTTATTATTTCTATGATACCAATTTTTATGGATTTTGTAGGTGTAGTTGTAGAACAAGAACTACACATATAAACTTTAAATTTAAATGTTCAACAAAGTAAACATTTTCTATAGGCATGTTATTTCTTGTATGCAGACATTTAGAAAACAATGTGTTGTAATATGACAGTTCTTGTCCATTCGTTTTTGATGCGTTTTGTTATTTGATTTTGCCATGTGATTATGGACTTTCCGAATTGATTTTCCTCTAAGTTCAGTATTTTTGTGATTTTACTTTTTTCATATACATGTATAAAAATTATTTTCCTTAATATTTGAAAAATTGATACACACAAAATTAAAGAATAAAGTAGATTAATTTATTTTTGTGGATTGGGCAAAAGTTACATTTATAGAGTATCCATGAAATCAACCAAAGAATAATAATGAATCCACAGTACACAGTGTGTTTTATTCTACAGGTGACCTGTCTAAGGATAAAGTTACAGAGAAGAAAAGTCCAATAGACTTTGCCCTGTGGAAGGCATCCAAACCTGGTGAGCCATCTTGGGATTCACCATGGGGAAAGGTAAGTCATCCAAACCTGGGGAGCCATCTTGGGATTCACCATGGGGAAAGGTAAGGCATCCAAACCTTGGGAGCCATATTGGGATTCACCCTGGGGAAAGGTAAGGCATATACTTGAGAGTCGTCCCTGGAATCCCTAAGGGGAGGGGGAAAAAATCATATGATGAGAGTTGTCAATCAATTCTCAATAAGGAAAGACAAGTTATCAACCATGGGAACAATATGGGATTCCCAAGTAAGAAAAGTGAGGCATTTCCTAATTGAAGTAAAAGGTAGGAAAGAGGAAATTTTAGATTTAGTATATAATCTGATCAGATAGGTGACCACAGTCAATTCTTTTAGATGTAAAGGGCAGGAACAAGGAAATAAGTCCAGTTTAATCTGATAAAATAAGTGACAAGGGTAAATTCTTTCAAATGTATAGAACAGGAACAAGGAAATTTTAAAGTTCAGTATAATTTGATCAGATAGGTGACCAGGGTCCATTCTTGTAGAAGGAAGAAGAAAATAATCTACTGATTAAAGCACTCAGATACTGGTCAATGTTTCCCTCATGAAAGCACTCAGATACTGGTCAATGTTTCCCTGATTAAAGATCAACAACTAACTTTAAAGTAACTTTGACAAGCATTCAGAAATCTGTTTTAACACAATGAATCATTATTTAGGGTTTCTTTGAACATATGTTGACAAAATTAAAAATATTTTATTGTTTTCCTCCAACTTTATTTACTTATGTATGAATTAAAAATCTAGAAAACATACTCCAACTGTTGTTACCACAACTGATTACATAAAATCAAGTAGAATTTCAGAAGATTGATAAAATGACCTGCTTTAATAAAGGTCAACCCTAATTAAGGATAAATAGTGTTGTATGTGTACTGATTGAAACTTTAGTCTGGGAAAACATGATTTATTTATTATTTGTAATTGGCTTTGGACTAGCTTTCAGTAAATGAGAGTACTCTCATATCAGTGCTTAGGGTTGACTGTTTTTATGTTAGTTGGTTTATTATAGAACCTGTCGCAGAAAAAGAACGACATACTGAAATTGATTCGGCAGTGGCAGGGTTAGCTAACCTTTTAAAAGCTCAATATTTCAGAAGGTGGAAGACCTGGATCCTTCATACCTTGTATATAGATAACCTTATGTTATGAAGTTTCCATCTTTCATATGTCCATTGTCTTTGACCTCATTTGCATGGTTCAGTGACTATTTAAAAAGAAGTATTCTTATCAGACTGTTTTCACTTGACCTCGATCTCATTTCATGGATCAGTGAACAAGGTCAAGTTTGGGTGGTCAAGTCCATATCTCAGACACTATAAGCAATATGTCTCCTATATTTGGTGTATGGAATGATTGTAAGGTTTACATACCCAACAAGCAGATGTCATCTGACCTTGTCCTCAATTTCATAGTTCAGTAGTTATTGTTAAGTTTTTGTGTTTTGGTCTGTTTTTCTAATACTGTATGCAATAGGTCTACTATATTTGGTGCATGGAATGATTTTAAGGTATACATGTCCAACAGACAGTTGTAATCTGACCTTGACCTCATTTTCATGGTTCAGTGATCACAGTTATGTTGGTGTGTTTTGGTCTGATGTTTTAATACTGGATGCAATAGGTCAAGTATATTTGGTGTATGAAGATAGCTTACAATTAACATGTCAGTTTTATTGTCGAGCCTGCAACTTTTGTTGCAGAAAGCTCGACATAGGGATAGTGATCCGGCGGCGGCGGCTACAGCGGCGGCGTTAGCTCACTTCTTAAAAGCTTTATATTTTAGAAGGTGGAAGACCTGGATGCTTCATACTTTGTATATAGATGCTTCATGTTACGAAGTTTCCGTCAGTCACATGTCCAATGTCCTTGACCTCATTTTCATGGTTCAGTGACCACTTGAAAAAAAAGTTCAAATTTTTTGTAATGTTGAATTCTCTCTTATTATAAGTAATAGGATAACTATATTTGATATGTGCGTACCTTGCAAGGTCCTCGTGTCTGTCAGACAGTTTTCACTTGACCTCGACCTCATTTCATGGATCAGTGAACAAGGTTAAGTTTTGGTGGTCAAGTCTATATCTCAGATACTATAAGCAATAGGGCTAGTATATTCGGTGTATGGAAGGACTGTAAGGTGTACATGTCCAACTGGCAGGTGCCATCTGACCTTGACCTCATTTTCATGGTTCAGTGGTTATAGTTAAATTTTTGTGTTTTGGTCTATTTTTCTCATACCATATGCAATAGGTCTACTATATTTGTTGTATGGAATGATTGTTAAGTGTACATGACAGCGGGCAGATGTCATGTGACCTTGACCTCATTTTCATGGTTCAGTGGTCAAAGTTAAGTTTTTGAGTTTTGGTCTTTTTATCTAATGCTATATGCCATAGGTCAACTATATTTGGTGTATGGAAATATTTTATGATCTTTTATGTCAGTCAAGCAGGTTTTATTTAACCGTGACCTCATTTTCCCGGTTCATTGCACAGTGTTAAGTTTTTGTGTTTTGGTCTATTTTTCTTAAACTATAAGTAATGTGTCAACTATATATGTTGTATAGAAGCATTGTTAGCTGTACCTGTCTGCCTGGCATGGTTCATCTGACCTGGACCTCTTTTTCAAGGTTCATTGGTCTTTGTTTAGTCATCTTGGTTAATGTTAAGTTTATGTGACAGTTGTAATAAATCTTAGCTTTATACTTAGGACTATCAACATAATATCAATGGTTAGTATAGAAGGCGAGACATTTCAGCGTGTGCACTCTTGTATGACATTGACCTCATTTTTATGGTGCATTGCTCACTGTTAATTTTTAGTTTTTTAGTTTTTTTGGTCTGTTTTTCTAATACTTTTTGCAATAAGTCAACTATATTTGGTGTATATGTCTGTCTGGCAGTTATCATCTAACCATGACCTCATTTTCATGGTTCATTGGTCAATCTTAAGTTTTCCTGCTTTAGTTTGTTTCTTAGATACCACATGCAAAAGGTCAACTATATTTAGAAAATGTAATGATTGTAAGTTGTACATGTCTGTCTGGTAGTGTTCATCTGACCTTGGCCTCATTTTCATGGTTCATTGATCGATGTTAAGTTTTCCTGGTTTATTTTGTTTCTTTGTTATTTAATAGGTCATCTATATTTAAAACATATTTGGTGTATGGAATGATTGTAAGGTGTACATGTATTTCCAGTTCGGTTGATCTGAACTTGACCTCATTTTCTTGTATGATGTTAAATTGATGTGATAGTTGTAGTAAAGCTTTATATTAAGGACTGTCAACATAATATCAATGATTAGTAAAGAAGGCCAGACATTTCAGCATGTGCACTCTTGTTTTAACTTTGTACAAATTTGAGTGAAGCCATTTACAACTGACTTTTATATGTCTGCATTTTTTTGATTTTTTTTCTCATTGTTGAAGGCAGTACAGTGACCCATGATTGCTTGTATTCCATCATTTAAACTCTGGTGGATAGCTGTCTCATTGACAATCTCCCTGTTTTTATATGGAAGTAGAAAATACCTTTTACAGTCAGAACATCATTGTAACAAGTAAAACAGATAACCTGACTTGATCAAGTTGAATATCAATTAATGTTAGACAAGAAATATAAAAAAAGAAGATGTGGTATGATTGCGAATGAGACAACTCTCCACAAGAGACCAAAATGATACAGAAATTAACAACTATAGGTCACTGTACAGCCTTCAACAATGAGCAATGCCCATACCGCATAGTCAGCTATAAAAGGAAGAAAGTAGAAAATAACCATCAAAAGTCCTGTATTTGATTGAGGCAGGCTATGCAAATAAGACTTGACTTTCTTTTGGTTAATACCAATTAAGGATAGACAAAAAAGTAGGATATACCCATTGTAAAGTCTTGTTTGATTAAAGAGGGTAACACTTTACTATGATTAAAAATCAACACTTTAACTTATTTAAATATGTCCAAGTTTATCAGGCATTAAGAAATCTGTTGTGAGAAAACAATCAAATATATTTCAGGTATTTTTCAGAAAATATTTTTAGTTGATTTTTTTTTTAAATTAAAAAAACATAAGTTTTCCTGTAACTTTATTGGTTCATTTACTTATGTATGAATTAAAAATCCAGAAAAAGTGCTCCAACTGCTGTTACCATGTACATAGAATGGCTTTCGACCATAACTTCCATTTTTAGTCATCACAACATGATCTCCTTTCTTTAGTTTTAGGACAACAGAATTTGTTGCACTGTTAAGACCATTCACAGCTACAGGGTACACACACATGATGTAACCTTGGTGGTTAACTTTCATGCAAACTTCCAAACTAGAGCCAACTTTAGTTAGAATAGTACTTGTGAACATATAAGTCCCACTAATTGGTACCAAGAATATCCCTGTAGCAGGATTGTATGCTTTTCCTTCATTTGATTTGATTACATTGAATTTAACTATTTCATCAGGTTTTAGTATTACATGGGTCATAACTCCAGCTGAAAATCCTATGTTTTTAGACATCTCATTGCGTTTGGAAGTAGCAATATCTTTAGCCAGGCTATCATATTTCTTTTCCAGGTTTTTTGTCAATTTTTCTATCCTTTCATTTTGTTGTTGAATTTGAGCTTCTAAGTGACGAGTTTTGGTATCATACAATTCTTTCTGTGAGTTCATGATAAGTTCAATAGTTTTATACAAATTGAAACTATTCTCTCGTTTCGTCCGACTAAGTTTTTCTTCTGACATTGCAGCATTATTTTTCTGTTGTCCACTGTGTCCCAAAACCAGAGAGGAAAACATTGAAACAAGAAGTAAATATGTGCTGCACATAATGGTTGATATGATACAGTTATAAAATAATGTCTACTATATAAAACTTTTGGATTTCAGTTCCTAGAATTTTATTGATTTTTCTCCAGATGTTACAATGTATAATATAACACAAGTTTAATTAAAATCTATCAAATTTCATTTTTTATATTTAATATTGTCAATTTTTATTAAATTTTTAAGGGAGAAAAATTTGAATTACAAAAATATTGTGAAAACTTGTTGTGTCCATGGTGCCATGCCATTGCTAGATTTGATTAACATTCAATTATGAATGTGCTATGTCACAATATTGCTACAGATTTGAACACTGAAATTTTAGAAACAACATTCTTTCAAACAAATGTTGTTTTTTAAAGTTTCTTAATGAACCTTCACCGTTAATTTTGTTGTCACCCTAAATGAAGGCGGTGTTAAGATGAATATATAGATTGATACAGATTTTCACCACTGCCACAAAGAATTTTTTTCTAAGTACCTAAGGGTACTTTTTTTGTAGACCAATGAAAATAGAATACTTGATTATGGGTTAAGAGGGAAATAGTGAAAAATTGAAAATTGTAAATGAACTAATTAGACATCTCTGCTTTCAACACTGTGTCTTCCTCAAATGTCAACATGTTATATGTTATCTATTCCTTTAATGCCAACAAAATATTTTAATGGAAGTTTATATTATAGCAATAGGTGTTTTTATAAGTATTTAACTGCTAAAAGTAATTAAATATACAGTAGTTGTCGTTTGTTTATGTAATTTATACGTGTTTCTTGTATCTCGTTTTTTATATAGACTAGACCGTTGGTTTTCCTGTTTGAATGGTTTTACACTAATAATTTTTGGGCCCTTTATAGCTTGTAGTTCGGTGTGAGCCTAGGCTCAGTGTTGAAGGCCACACATAATGGTTTACTTTTATAAATTGTTATTTGGATGGAGAGTTGTCTCATTGGCACTCACACCACATCTTCCTGTATCTATTAGTAAGATAGTAGATTTTAGGTTTAAAATTATTAGGAATTTTAAAGAAATAATGAAACTGAAAACATTTTATTACTTTCTATTAAAAAGAAGTTATTCTGGAAATACAAATGTTTATTAACATAAGGCATATTAGAAATATTAATACTAAAAAAGAAGATGTGGTATGATTGCCAATGAGAAAACCGTCCAAAAGAGACCAAAATAACACAGAAAGTAACAACTATAGGTCACTGTACGGCCCTCAACAATGAGCAAAGCCCAAACAGCATAATCAGCTATAAAAGGCCCGGAAATAACAATTTAAAACAATTCAAAGCAGAAAACTAACGACATTATTTTTATAATGTAAATGAACAAAAAACAAATATGTAACACATAAACAAACCACAATCACTGAATTACAGGCTCCTGACTTGGGACAGGCAAGCCATTTTAGTCAAATACTATTATTTCAAGCTAAAAAAAAAGGATGTTAGAGATTTATTTTATTCCATATCATTTTAAAATATAGTTTATATTATTGAACAATTAATCAGAAATGATTTAAGTAAATTTGATAACTTCCAAGCTGGAAACTCTACAAAGTTTCAAGAAAATCAATAGAATAGGGTAACAAGAATTCCTATGAGTTGCAAGCATAACAAATACCTAAACATTATTATTTTATGAATCACTTACAATTAAAAAAAAAAGGTGATGTATATTACCAAGAAAAATATCCTGTTTAAACTGAACAAAAAAAAACATAGTAATCTAACACGTGATACAAAGTTTCAAGATTTTTTCGAGAAATAAGCCTACTCTAGTCATCATTAAAAACCCATACAATTTCAGTATAGGGTAGGCCAGGCTGGAACATTCAGCTCACTAATAGCAGGCAGCATTTGGAATATTTTGAGGTAACAAAATTTTGCTCTTGATGTTTGGCAATCCATCTTAACATTAGATGCATTATAATTGTATTATTTATTATTTTAGGGTAGACCAGGTTGGCACATTGAATGCTCAGTAATGGCCAGCAGTATTTTAGGAGAGTCCATGGAGATCCACACAGGAGGATGTGATCTGAAGTTTCCCCATCATGATAATGAACTGGCTCAAGCCGAGGTATGTACACACAGTGGTGAGAGGGCCTGTGTAGGATTTAATAATGTCCCCAATGAAAAAATGTCCACCGGACACATTTTCATAGTAAATACTGTCCATGGACAATATTTAGTTATTTAAATTAGTCCTGAACAAAATTTCCTATGAAAATATGTCCTCAGGTATGAAAAAGTGTCCATGAGCATGGACATTTTTCACTACCATAATAATGTCCAGGTGGACATTTTTTCACAGGACATTGTTGTAGGATTTAATAATGTCCCCAATGAAAAAATGTCCACTTGACACATTTTCATAGTAAATACTGTCCATGGACAGTATTTAGTTATTTAAATCAAACATTGTGTCCGCCATGGCATTTTTTGATATGATTAAAGTATTAATGATATCCATTGTCTTGTTATTACTAGACGCATTTTAACTTCAATTGCGAACTTTAATTAATTGTTACTTTGACATAGAGTTGTCTCATTGGCATTCATACCATCCTTATCTTAATATTTATATCTTTTAATATAAATATGTACATGTATAATTCAAACTCAAATAAGTAACAGATGCTGTACAGTATTATTTTCCTTAGAGGACCCAATTTAATAACATTTACTACGAAAATGTGTTCTGTAGATGGACCATATTTCATAACTATTGCTGTAAAATGCTGTCCGCTTAGGAGACAATATTTCATGGCAATGGACAATATTTATTTTCTATTGCCTTCTTCTCTGACATAAGGGTGCAATCAACAGTTTTTTTCTAGGACATCATATTTTGAGGGACCATGTATAAGTGACCCTTAGTGGTGGACTGATTAATAAAGATACTTGTATAAAACTAGATATCACTGGAATCAGAATGTTCTCTAGTTTATAATGGAAAAAAAAAATGTGTACTTTTAATAGTATAAAAAAGTTTTATCCAGAGAAACTGGGAAAAACATTGCCTAATTTAAGCTTAAAAAACCTGAAATCAGGTCATGTGCACACCCTTGAAGACATGATACCTGCACATTTTTCATAATCAAAGTTGTATGAATTTCATAGATTTTTACCTGGTCTTTCAAAAAATTCATGCTTCAGGGTATGTTCGCCTACTCCGAAAAGAGCTACAGTGGCTGCAAATAAGTTTTCAATTTTCACTGCCAAAAAAACAGACTGTTTACAGTGTTGTCTCCCCTCAAAACATGTATATTTAATCTAATTTTTTAAATTATTTTAATCATTCAACCTGCTTTAATTGAAGTTAATTAACACATCTTTACAACCAAATACAAAAAACATGATACTTTTTCACCAATTATGTTGATAAAAAGGGACTTCCCTCCATGTCTATTTTTAGTTGGGGAATAACCCCTAGTTTTTTATACGAAACTGTTTATAGCACCCTAAGGCCTAAATTAATATATTGTTTGTTTCCCAAATCCTGACCCTGCCAAGCCAGGTGTGGGTAGGTAGGTAGGAAAATAATTTTATTTTTTCCAAATGGTGGAAGAATATCGGTGGATCCAGCAAGCCCGAAAATTAGAAATGAATAAAATAATATTTGACTTAGTTTTGACAATAAAATTTTATGAGTCGGACTGTTTTTGCAGCATTGGTCGGGATTGGGGAAACAAACAATGTTTTTTTTTAGGCCTAATAAATATAGTAAAGTTCTTCAGATTTGATTTTACACTTCCTTTTTATTGTTATTCTTTCATTGTCATTACCATTTGCTTGGAATTTCTTTGAACTTAAATTTCTCTATATACACTTGCATCCATTATTTGTTTGTTTTACATTTGTATATAAATCAATTTCTCATCAATCCTTCATATTTTATTTAAAATTCAAGTATAATCAAACTTTTTAATGACTTCCCTTAGAGGACACAATTTAATAGCAACTACTATGAAAATGTGTCCTGTGGGTGGACACTATTTCATATCTTTTGCAGAAAAAATCTGTCCATTTGAGGGACACTATTCCATGGCAATGGACATTATTGAATACCAAAATTCTAGGAAAAACTGTCCATGTGGACTCTTTTTCACAGGACACTATTATGTCTTACAATACAAGTCCATGTGAAAGTAAAATGACTACTGGAGGTTGTATAAAGTGATCCATTGTGTTTATTGGTTCAGCTCACAGCACTTTGTTTTAACAAATCCTTCTGAACAGGTGGCTAAACTTTAATAAAAGATTCCAAAGCATATGATGGCATTGTAAACCCTATTCTATTTTCAATCCGAGAAAAATTTAATGAGGTTTTGAAAAATGTAGACTTTGCCATATCTATATAAAAATTGGGAGAGAGGGATATAAATGTGAGCCCTGCACAAATGTACACATGTAACTCCATTGGTGAAAAATGTATGAGAATCTTAACATTATCCTTGAAGAGTCTATAAACAAAGACATAAGGATCACTTTATGTCCCCTTTTAGTAGTGGTATAATGAAGTGGGTGGGAGGATTTTATAGCTTCTGTAAATAATGTTTAGACAGTATGTATATGCTTTTCCTCTCTTAACCCATCTGTCGACTTGCTTGAAGGTCCAATTCCTCATGAAATAGTTAGATAATATTGGTGAAACTTTATCCAGTTGTAGAAATCAAAGTCCATGATCCACAATGAAGGGATGGGCCATATACTCTCCATGGACATGCAAATGCTCATACAACAGCATCAATTAATATCATTGACTTATACAATAAGTGGCTCATCTTAAAGTGACCTAATAACAAGTAAACTATGCAAAAGTTTCAAAGTCAATAGACAAAGACTGAGGGTGTAGGTCAAATAATCTCCATAACAATTAGATATGGCCATGCCATTGCAACTGTGTACCAGATATCATTAACCTACTGTAATTTAGAAATTATTGCGTGCATTTATTATTGCTATTGCCATTTGTTCATTTTATACTAAAATGGGATTTTAAATTTTGCGATATTGGGAAAATCCTGTTTAATTCATATAAAAAATTTCAAAATGCGAGTTTAAATTATTGTGATTATAACCCTGTCGCATTTTTCGAAATAATTAACCAAACATTGGAATAATTTCTGAATTTACAATACCTAATACATTGTAAACACCTCCACACTAACTCCTTGAGACAAGAAAAACATAAGAATTTAATCTGTTTTTATCTGTTAAGAATATTTGAAGAGATATGCATCAATCAAAATTTAGAAAAGATTGAAATAATAAAAATGTATACGGCCCTTAGAAGTGTTGTGGATGGGAGAGGTATATACAATGTAGTAGTTAACTCTTGTTTTACATTATATTTGTAGGCTTACTTCCAAAATGACCAATGGGTGAAGTATTTCCTTCATTCAGGACACTTAACAATAGAAGGCTGCAAGATGTCAAAATCACTGAAAAACTTTATTTCTATAACTGAAGCTTTAAAACAGCACACAGCCAGACAGTTACGACTTCTGTTTTTACTACACTCCTGGAATGATACATTGGATTATGGCTCGAACAGCATGGAAGGAGCATTGAAATACGAAAAACTATTACAGGTAATTATTTATAGTATTTTCTAGTTTTAATGGTATTTGTGGCTTTTTCTGAAAAAAAATTCTGACAACTGCATATTGATTGGAAGTTGAACTGGTTGTTACAGCACAATGGACTATCCTGTTTCAACTGAACTTTTCATTTTCTAAGTTTCATTTTGACAAACAGTATCAATGCCATACTTGTACAATTGACATTCTGAAGCAACCACAGCTTTTTATTTCACTAACTCTACCAGTGAGGTATGCATGATCAGATGTAAGGAAACCAGTATAAAGAGTAACTGTATATAGATTGATAAAGAGAAAGTACCCAGCATGAGTAGAATTTACTAAATATTATACTACAAAAGTGAATGGAAGGTAAATGTTTGTTTTTTTTGGTGAAACATTTTTGCAATTTTTCTTTAATATAATTTGGTGATAGTTCAATATTCACCCTCTTTAGAGCAAATTTGAAAATTAAGAATTGACCTTTATTTCTTGTTAATTTTTCAATTGACTCCCCTTTACGAATTTTGTTGAATTATGACTGCTTTTGTTTGCATGTGTCTTATGTCAGGAACCTGTTGTTTAGTGGTTGTCATTGATGTGGTTCCTAAGTTTTTCTCTGATATACTTTTTCATAGATAAGAACATTTTTTTTCCTGTTTAAATGGTGTTACACTAGTCGTTTTTTGTGGCCCTTTAAAGCTTGCTGTAAGATGTGAGCCAAGGCTCTGTGTTGAAGGTCATACTTTGACTTATAATGTTTTATTTTATAACAAATTGATGGATAGTTGTCTCATTGGCACTCATACCACATCTTCTTATTTCCATTATAGATGAAATACTAACATCCTGGTGTTTTAACAGTCAAATGATCAATAAAAGTATTGAATCCTTAGGCATAACTTGAGTCTTGACCTTTTTGTAAACCTTCATAGTGGTGGTTTTGGACAGAAAAGGACTTACTGTTGCGGTTTGCCTATAATTGCTTGCATCCACTTCTTTTAAACTTTGATGGATGGTTGTCTTATTGGAAATCATACCACATTTGGTTATTTTTATTTTGAATAACATAATTTTGTTTTGAATGACAGTAAATATCCACTACAATTTATTACAATTTTGTGATAAAACGTTTATTCAATTCAATTTTACATCAGGTTAGTAGGGTTCATTAGTTAACATGTCCATGTCAATGTGTATGACATGATTTTGATGATTATGACAATAATGATGATTATGATAATGATGATTATGATAATAATGATTATGATAATGATGATGATGAATATGATAATAATGATTATGATAATGATGATGATGAATATGATAATGATGATGAATATGCTAATGATTACGAAAATGATGGTGATTATGAATATGATTATGAAAATGTGATAATTATGAAATCGATGATGATGACGATTTTGACAATGTGTATGATAATGACAATGAATATGATGATGACAATGATGATGACGATAATGAAATGATGATTATAACAATGATGGTAATGATTAATGGGTATGACAAATAAATGGTGATGACAGTGATCTTATATGTGGCACATGAATGGTGATAAGAATGATCTGTCTAATGAATAATGATGATTTATATGATCCTTGTTTAATGAATGGTGATTAAAATGGTCAATGATAGATGATAATGATCTTTGGAGATGGATGGTAAGAAATGATCAATGTCAAATAAGTGATTTGTGTTGGATAGATGATAGAAATGATGATTCTTCACAGGTGAATGCTGATGAAAATGATCTGTCTTGGGTGAATGATTTTGACTAGTCATTGGTAGTTTGTTTCAGAAGGCGATGACGACTGATGAATATTAATGTTATTGATCTGTTTTATTTTCCTCCTGTTTGTGACTGAAACACGTCTATGGAGTCCCCATCCTCCATATCTAACTCTGTTGGTGTGTCTGTTTCATTGATCGGGTTACCGTCAAACCTGAACCGTACCATAGATGATGTTAACCCAGCTCTGTCACAGTAGGCATTCATCAGTTTACGTAAGGGTGTTTTACGTTTGATTTTAAAGTGAACTGTGTTCCCATCTTGTCCTGTTACCTTGATGTTTATATGTTCTATACCGGCACCTTCTGTCTTGACATCTTCTTGTGGCTGTTGTGTTTCTGTTTCTTCAGGCATTGTGGATGAATTCTTGATCTTATCAAAGACTTGAGGTCTAAACAAAGAGAAAAAAAGATTTTGTTTCAATGTCCTCAACTTGTTATTTTAAGTTTAAGAGATAGTTTTTCAGCGATATAAAGAGCAATAGATTTTCTATATTCAAGTGGATTGGCCATCTTAAATCAGTTTTTTAAGACAATTCTGCCATATTTGGACTCAGCAATTGCTATACTAGTTATAAATCAATTAAAAAAACATTTAAGATATGAATACATCCTAAAATAGACAGCCAAATTGATCATTTTTCAAGATGTGACTTTTATGGTCTTTTACAAATCAATGTTTAGTTTAGAAAAGTAGTTTATACAATTATGACCCATCATACCTTAATATGTGTAGAGAGTACATTGACCTATAATCAGGTCTCCTTTCATTAATTGTAATTTGGATGGAGAGTTGTCTCATTGGCACTCATACCACATCTTGCGATATCCATATATTAAGTTGATTTAAATTAAATATTCCAGTAAAAATATCAGATATGATATCAACTTATTCCAGTCACCTATGTAAAATATCCCAGCACTGCAAAAATGAAAGGATTTAATCTTTCTTTGTGTACAAGTGTTATGTAAAGGTTCTAAAAATTGTATCTGTATATATTGGTTTCAAAGTAATATTAAATAATTTAGTTAAATAAAGTTTCCACCACTGCATTGAATGTGATACAATTAAGACATATTAAAAAATTTCAAATTAAAGATGTAGGATTGGGCTGGCTGTGAGTTGTAATCATTATGAATTTAACTGTCAAGAATGGAAAAATATTGTATTACAACAGATTTGGTGGAAGAATCTGTTTCTCTGATGATTTTTAGACGATATGCAGATAAACTTATAATTAATTTGTACATTTCCAATGATTTGCTGTAAGGTGCAACATTTGACTGTAACTTGATAAAATGGGAAATAATTTTATAATAAATAAGGTTTCAAAACCAAATTGAAAGATATAAAAAAATAATGATATTGAATATTACCTCTCAGAAGCTGGTCTGTTATTTTATACAAGTGGATGATCTAGTTCAGCCTTCTTGTAATGACAACTTCTGAATTTAAAACAAACTTTACCCTAGGTGGTATATAGGTAATGATGAGTGATTTAACTCACAGAATTATTTATAGACTTACCCAATCAAATCTGCTCATCCTGACAGCCAGGTTTATAACAATACTCACTGTTAGTGTCATCAGAATTACTTCTGCCAGGCATTTCATTGTCACTAATTAGATAATTATCACAGGAAATATAATTGTTAAATTGTCAATTAACTTATTAAGATGACTCCATCCAAAGGGCATTACACACAAAGAAATTGTAATACACCAATTATCTTTTTAATATTTGTCATATGTTGTATTTACTGAAGAATTTTTAAAAAAGAAGGTGAAAATCCCCCTTCACATAAATAAAAGTATTTTATAATTGAAAAAACAAATTCATTATATCAAATGCTAAAACAATTTATTAAGCAATAATTTAAACTGTAATAAGGCCAATTAAAATTAATTGGTAGATTTTCATCCCCGCCCGCCCCTCTGAAATCGTCCCGCCCCGATTTTTGTTATTTTGAAAAATTTTCGATTTCCGGATTTGTTCATCTCTGTTTCCGATATCTGTCAAAAATTGTGTTTCCTTCCAAACTTCCTGTTTCAAATTTGGAAATAAAAATTAAAAAATAAAATCCTCCCACCCGCCCCATTTTTTTCAAAAATTTGGATGAAAATCTACTAATTAATTTTAGTTGGCCTAACATGTATTTTAGGACACAATTTAAATTTTTTTCTCATTATAATTATTTCAATATTTGTCATGTATTGAGCTTAAAATTTGCTACACAATTAAAATTATTTAAGTCATAATGATTATCATTTTTTTAAATAGTCTTTTTTTTTGGGGGGGGGGAGGGGGGATTGAGTGAACAATGTCATAGTTTTCTTTTTTTTTTTGTCTTTCTGAATTAAGCATGGTACACAGATTTGAACATATTTATTGTGATACCACAGACATATAATACATGTCCTTTGCAGGGTTTTTAAAGTAAGTTTTCTACTGTTAAATAGTTATAGACCTTGATGATAAATTAAAAATGTCATCTTGCTTGGTCATTTTCTAAATTATTTACACATCACTAACAGCCCTCACATTCAAGTGAAGTTATTTTTTATTAATAAAAGTAATGTTTTTAGCTCTTTAAGTGAACAGATATGTATAATCGATGAATCATCTTTTGGCAACCTCTTTACTTCTCTTTATAGACATATATTTAATAAATTTGTCATTTGATTTTAGGAGTTTTTCCTGACAATCCAGAGTATATTAAGAAACACTGCATCCACAGGTGTAGCAGCTTTCCATAAATGGAACCCAGAAGAAGTCAGCCTCAATACAAGGTACAGATGCAGGAAAGATATATCTTCTCATTTATATGAGAGTAGTAATGTCCTTTACCACCAGGCGTGAAACGGTCATTTTTGGCTATCGTTAGCTTCAAATTGGTTAAGATTTTACTGTGATTTGTCAAAATGCACTTGTCACGATTCGTCAGAGGTCTCAACTAATAATCGTTACCATCATTTTTTTGGGGAAAAAAATAAAGTGATTCGTCAAAATCAATTGATTTTTATATTGTCTAAAACAAAGTGTACATCTTATCGTCATGCATAAAAAATTACCATTAACGTCATTTGGCAATTATTATGACCGCTTGTTTATGTTCATAAGATAGTATCCAGAAGTAAATTTTGTAAAAATAAGATTCCATTTTTTCCGTATTTTACTTATAAATGGACTTAGTTTTTTTCTGCCAGGAAACATTACATTCACGCTGTGGTTAAAGTTTTTAAAATTTCAATAACTTTCTTTATCCTGGAAATGTACAAAACTTGGCCAGAAGCTTGTTTATGATCAGGAGATAGTATCCAGAAGTAAATTTTGTAAAAATAAGATTCCATTTTTTCCGTATTTTACTTATAAATGGACTTAGTTTTTTCTGCCAGGAAACATTACATTCACGCTGTGGTTAAAGTTTTTAAAATTTTAATAACTTTCTTAAACTATCCTGGAATTGTAAGAAACTTGGCCAGAAGCTTGTTTATGATCAGAAGATAGTATCCAGAAGTAAATTTTGTAAAAATAAAATTCCATTTTTCCCGTATTTTACTTATAAATGGACTTAGTTTTACTTCCAGTTAACATTACATACAGTCTGCAGTTAAAGTATTTAAAACATTTTTAAGATTCTTAAACTAGCCTGGATTTTTACCAAACTTGGACAAAAGCTTCTGACAATCAAAAGATAGTATTGAGAGGAATAATTTTATTAATTTTTTTCATCATTTTTGATGAGTGTGTGATTAACAGCAAAAGTAGGCGAGACACTTGGTTCCGCTGAACCCTTACAAATTTTTCATATACACTACATGCAGCTGTGTGATACAAGAAATATCTCTTTATAGCTAACAGGCCACAACCATAACAGAATAGTGTTTTTTGCACATCAATAAATCCTATAGATATATTAAAATGACATGTTTGATTTATTTCAGATTGATGGACACAAGAACTAATATCCATGCTGCTCTTTGTGGTAAGTCTGATTCAAACTTATTGTCAAAGCTTAACAAATAGTGTAAACCCGTTGGCATATAACTACTGGTCGTGTTTGTGGTAAGTTTGATTCAAACTAATTGTCAAAGCTTAACAAATAGTGTAAACCCGTAGGCATATAATTACTGGTCGTGTTTGTGGTAAGTTTGATTCAAACTAATTGTCAAAGCTTAACAAATAGTGTAAACCCGTTGGCATATAACTACTGGTCGTGTTTGTGGTAAGTCTGATACAAACTTATTGTCAAAGCTTAACAAATAGTGTAAACCCGTAGGCATATAACTACTGGTCATGTTTGTGGTAAGTTTGATTCAAACTTATTGTCCAAGCTTAACAAATAGTATAAACCCGTAGGCATATAACTACTGGTCGTGTTTGTGGTAAGTTTGATTCAAACTAATTGTCAAAGCTTAACAAATAGTGTAAACCCGTAGGCATATAACTACTGGTCATGTTTGTGGTAAGTTTGATTCAAACTTATTGTCCAAGCTTAACAAATAGTATAAACCCGTAGGCATATAACTACTGGTCGTGTTTGTGGTAAGTTTGATTCAAACTTATTGTCAAAGCTTAACAAATAGTGTAAATCCGTAGGCATATAACTACTGGTCGTGTTTGTGGTAAGTCTGATACAAACTAATTGTCAAAGCTTAACAAATAGTGTAAACCCGTAGGCATATAACTACTGGTCGTGTTTGTGGTAAGTCTGATACAAACTAATTGTCAAAGCTTAACAAATAGTGTAAACCCGTAGGCATATAACTACTGGTCGTGTTTGTGGTAAGTCTGATACAAACTAATTGTCAAAGCTTAACAAATAGTGTTAACCCGTAGGCATATAACTACTGGTCGTGTTTGTGGTAAGTCTGATACAAACTAATTGTCAAAGCTTAACAAATAGTGTAAACCCGTAGGCATATAACTACTGGTCGTGTTTGTGGTAAGTTTGATACAAACTAATTGTCAAAGCTTAACAAATAGTGTAAACCCGTAGGCATATAACTACTGGTCGTGTTTGTGGTAAGTCTGATACAAACTAATTGTCAAAGCTTAACAAATAGTGTTAACCCGTAGGCATATAACTACTGGTCATGTTTGTGGTAAGTCTGATACAAACTAATTGTCAAAGCTTAACAAATAGTGTAAACCCGTAGGCATATAACTACTGGTCGTGTTTGTGGTAAGTTTGATTCAAACTAATTGTCAAAGCTTAACAAATAGTGTAAACCCGTAGGCATATAACTACTGGTCGTGTTTGTGGTAAGTTTGATTCAAACTTATTGTCAAAGCTTAACAAATAGTATAAACCCGTAGGCATATAACTACTGGTCGTGTTTGTGGTAAGTTTGATTCAGTCTGATACAAACTAATTGTCAAAGCTTAACAAATAGTGTAAACCCGTAGGCATATAACTACTGGTCGTGTTTGTGGTAAGTCTGATACAAACTAATTGTCAAAGCTTAACAAATAGTGTAAACCCGTAGGCATATAACTACTGGTCGTGTTTGTGGTAAGTCTGATACAAACTAATTGTCAAAGCTTAACAAATAGTGTTAACCCGTAGGCATATAACTACTGGTCATGTTTGTGGTAAGTTTGATTCAAACTAATTGTCAAAGCTTAACAAATAGTGTAAACCCGTAGGCATATAATTACTGGTCGTGTTTGTGGTAAGTTTGATACAAACTAATTGTCAAAGCTTAACAAATAGTATAAACCCGTAGGCATATAACTACTGGTCGTGTTTGTGGTAAGTCTGATACAAACTAATTGTCAAAGCTTAACAAATAGTGTAAACCCGTAGGCATATAACTACTGGTCGTGTTTGTGGTAAGTTTGATACAAACTAATTGTCAAAGCTTAACAAATAGTGTAAACCCGTAGGCATATAATTACTGGTCGTGTTTGTGGTAAGTTTGATACAAACTAATTGTCAAAGCTTAACAAATAGTATAAACCCGTAGGCATATAACTACTGGTCGTGTTTGTGGTAAGTCTGATACAAACTAATTGTCAAAGCTTAACAAATAGTGTAAACCCGTAGGCATATAACTACTGGTCGTGTTTGTGGTAAGTCTGATACAAACTAATTGTCAAAGCTTAACAAATAGTGTAAACCCGTAGGCATATAACTACTGGTCGTGTTTGTGGTAAGTTTGATACAAACTAATTGTCAAAGCTTAACAAATAGTGTAAACCCGTAGGCATATAACTACTGGTCGTGTTTGTGGTAAGTTTGATTCAAACTAATTGTCAAAGCTTAACAAATAGTGTAAACCCGTAGGCATATAATTACTGGTCGTGTTTGTGGTAAGTTTGATACAAACTAATTGTCAAAGCTTAACAAATAGTATAAACCCGTAGGCATATAACTACTGGTCGTGTTTGTGGTAAGTCTGATACAAACTAATTGTCAAAGCTTAACAAATAGTGTAAACCCGTAGGCATATAACTACTGGTCATGTTTGTGGTAAGTTTGATTCAAACTAATTGTCAAAGCTTAACAAATAGTGTAAACCCGTAGGCATATAATTACTGGTCGTGTTTGTGGTAAGTTTGATACAAACTAATTGTCAAAGCTTAACAAATAGTATAAACCCGTAGGCATATAACTACTGGTCGTGTTTGTGGTAAGTCTGATACAAACTAATTGTCAAAACTTAACAAATAGTGTTAACCCGTAGGCATATAACTACTGGTCGTGTTTGTGGTAAGTTTGATACAAACTAATTGTCAAAGCTTAACAAATAGTGTAAACCCATAGGCATATAACTACTGGTCGTGTTTGTGGTAAGTCTGATTCAAACTAATTGTCAAAGCTTAACAAATAGTGTAAACCCGTAGGCATATAACTACTGGTCGTGTTTGTGGTAAGTTTGATTCAAACTTATTGTCAAAGCTTAACAAATAGTGTAAACCCGTAGGCATATAACTACTGGTCGTGTTTGTGGTAAGTCTGATACAAACTAATTGTCAAAGCTTAACAAATAGTGTTAACCCGTAGGCATATAACTACTGGTCGTGTTTGTGGTAAGTTTGATTCAAACTAATTGTCAAAGCTTAACAAATAGTGTAAACCCGTAGGCATATAACTACTGGTCGTGTTTGTGGTAAGTCTGATACAAACTAATTGTCAAAGCTTAACAAATAGTGTAAACCCGTAGGCATATAACTACTGGTCGTGTTTGTGGTAAGTCTGATACAAACTAATTGTCAAAGCTTAACAAATAGTGTAAACCCGTAGGCATATAACTACTGGTCGTGTTTGTGGTAAGTCTGATTCAAACTAATTGTCAAAGCTTAACAAATAGTGTAAACCCGTAGGCATATAACTACTGGTCGTGTTTGTGGTAAGTCTGATTCAAACCAATTGTCAAAGCTTAACAAATAGTATAAACCCGTAGGCATATAACTACTGGTCATGTTTGTGGTAAGTCTGATACAAACTAATTGTCAAAGCTTAACAAATAGTGTTAACCCGTAGGCATATAACTACTGGTCGTGTTTGTGGTAAGTCTGATTCAAACTAATTGTCAAAGCTTAACAAATAGTGTTAACCCGTAGACATATAACTACTGGTCTTGTTTGTGGTAAGTTTGATTCAAACTAATTGTCAAAGCTTAACAAATAGTGTAAACCCGTAGGCATATAATTACTGGTCGTGTTTGTGGTAAGTTTGATTCAAACTAATTGTCCAAGCTTAACAAATAGTGTAAACCCGTAGGCATATAACTACTGGTCGTGTTTGTGGTAAGTCTGATACAAACTAATTGTCAAAGCTTAACAAATAGTATAAACCCGTAGGCATATAACTACTGGTCGTGTTTGTGGTAAGTCTGATACAAACTAATTGTCAAAGCTTAACAAATAGTATAAACCCGTAGGCATATAACTACTGGTCATGTTTGTGGTAAGTTTGATTCAAACTAATTGTCAAAGCTTAACAAATAGTGTAAACCCGTAGGCATATAACTACTGGTCGTGTTTGTGGTAAGTCTGATACAAACTAATTGTCAAAGCTTAACAAATAGTGTAAACCCGTAGGCATATAACTACTGGTCATGTTTGTGGTAAGTCTGATACAAACTAATTGTCAAAGCTTAACAAATAGTGTAAACCCGTAGGCATATAACTACTGGTCGTGTTTGTGGTAAGTCTGATTCAAACTTATTGTCAAAGCTTAACAAATAGTGTAAACCCGTTGGCATATAACTACTGGTCGTGTTTTTTTATATTATGATATTATTACGTAAGTATTTCTGTATTGGCCTAGTTATTGGTCCAAGGCTTGGTGTATTGGCCTGAGGTGAAGCCAAAGCCAATACAGCAAGCCTCCGACCAATAACTAGGCCAATACAGAAATACACGTAATAGTATCTTTATTAATAAACTACAGTGTTACAATATTTTTTTTATACCATTTCACAAGAGATAAATATTTTTACCTTGTAGTGGAACTATATCCAAATCTCAGTTTCTTTTTATTAGATGCAATATATAATGATCTGGTGCTGTTTCCCGGTCTCTTCGCATTTTCTCATCTGATGAATTTTGCTACCCTTTCCAGTCACTATAAAGTGTTACAACTTAAATTTAAACTCAACACATAAATAGTAATTGGAAAGGTACTGCCATTGCATGTGTTATGCAGAAAGTAATTGAATATATTTAAAAAAAATAATGTAGGAGTTGAAAATGATACAACTATCCATAAGCCAAATGGCCAAAGAACGAAGATTTGCATAATTACATATAATGCATATGCCTGGTTCGGGTTTAAAAATAAATGACAGTTTACAAATAAAAAGAGAAAGTAAACAGTTAATCGATTTGTACCATCGTGAATTTATGAGGTCATCATGAAATGAACTTTGTGATAATCTACTCGTTCCCCAAACCTGAAATAATTCCATCGTCTGCTTTCAAAATGCTTTTTAAATGAATGTAACCGTCTTTAGTCTGAAATATATACCATACTGAACTTTTCAGCATGTTTATGATGACTAAATGAAAACTGTGTCTTCCAAACAACTGTTTACTTTCATTTTGTTTTTATCGTGACTTTCGATGTAAAAACTAGAGACGTTCTGAAATTCGGTATTTGTGTCAATTTGGCCAATACAGAAAAAAAATCTATATTGGCCGAGTTATCCTGTATTGGCCGAGTTTACACTTTATATTGCATAGGCAGTTTTCATCATATTAAGTCCAATAACAGTGTAGTTAATTAATAAATTGAAATACAATAGGAAACAACTTCTTCTAGTTGAAGTAAAAGAAAAAATGAATTTTCAGATTTTTGGTCCAGTTGACCTTCTTTAAACTGCTGTATCCAGATAAGTTTCACTCCAACCTAATAACTGCAAGGATGCAGACTACAGATAGGTACATCTATCAGCATCACTGGGTCTTCAAGGTCAAGAAATAATAAAAACAATTACACTTTTTGTACCTGATGACCAACTTTGAGCTAGGTTTTATTCCATGTGCAATAACTTTGTAGGGTGATATAGTTTTTGATAGTTTACCTTATTGTATTGGTTTCTGTTTTATGATTACAAAATAATATTCAAATTAAAATCCCACGTATGCCCATATTGATTCAATGTTGATTCGGTATCAAAAGTCATTTTTGCTGACTTGACAGTTTTGTTTATTTACAGATAATGTTGACACAAAGACAGCTTTAGATGAAGTTAGAGAGCTGATAAAGGCCAGCAATATATACATCAACAAACACAAGACAGACAAAACTCTACCCAACAGAATGTTACTGCAAAATATAGCTACATACATTACTAATCTACTCAAAGTAAGCATAACTACTTATTATAAGACCAACAATTTTTGGGGGGTTTGTTGTGTTTGTATAATGCAATGATGTCGTTGTCATCGTCATACACAGACACATTTGGTTTCCTGACAGAAGTTTTATTTAGAGTGAATGGATCTCTATGAAAATTTACAAGAAGGTTCAATACCACAAAAGGAAGGTTGGGATTGATTTTGGGGGTTATGGCACCAACAGTTTAGGAAAAAGGGGCCAAAACAAGCATTTTTAGCTCACCTGTACTGAAAGGTCAAGTGAGCTTTTCTCATCACTTGGCGTCCATCTTCATCGTCGTTGTTGTCCTCATCTGTTAATTTTTACAAAAATCTTCTCCTCTGAAACTACTTGGTCCAAATTTAACCAAACTTGGCCACAATCATCTCTAGGGTATCTAGTTTAAAAAATGTGTCCAATGACCTGGTCAAATCTGACATGACATGGAACCCCCCCCCCCTTTTGTCCTGGGTTGGGAACCCCCCCTTTTTAAAATGGTTGGATCAGCCCCTGCTACTGAGACAAATTTAACCAAGCTTGGCCACAATCATCACAAGGGTATCTTGTTAAAAAAAAAAACCGGCCTGCCAACCAACATGGCCTATTTTATTTTTACATGATTTCCAAAGCATCAGTCAATACAGGTGAGCGACACAGGCTCTTGAGAGCCTCTAGTTCTAGTTTCTAGACAATTACTTGTGTTTATGTGCATGGATCTCTCTAAAATTGTATTACAAGGTTCCATACAAAGGGTAGGCTGGGAAATCTAGTAACCTGTATACTTTGTGACGTAATTTAATGAACTTCAGGATTTTGTAAAAAAAATATGATCAACCATTTAAAAAAAATATAACCTGCAAATACATAAAGATTTACACAAAAAATAAAAAGAGACGATATGATATCTAAATAGTTCCAAAAAAATTAAATGATCCAATATAGAGAATACAATTCACTGAGGATTTTGATAATATTGTGAGCATGCATTACTTCTTAACATCATCAATATGTTGTAGCATCAGTGATTATATATCCAAAATGTATATTTAGTTTTCCTGCAGAAAGTTGTACCATAACTTAAGATATATGATGCGTTCTCTTTTAAAAAAGTTTTATTTTTTATTTCAGATGTTTGGTGCAATAGAAACAGATGATAGCATAGGATTCCCTATAGCTGGTACTCAGTCTGTTAATGTAAGTAGGATCCCTTATAGCTGGTACTCAGTTTGTTAATATTAATAGGATTCCCTATAGCTGGTACTCAGTCAGTTAATGTAAGTAGGATCCCCTTTAGCTGGTACTCAGTTTGTTAATGTAAGAAGGATTCCCTATAGCTCGTACTCAGTCTGTTAGTGTAAGTAGCATTCCCTATAGCTGGTACTCAGTCTGTTAATGTAAGTAGGATTCCCTATAGCTGGTACGCAGTCTGTTCATGTAAGTAGGATTCCCTATAGCTGGTACTCAGTTTGTTAATATTAATAGGATTCCCTATAGCTGGTACTCAGTCTGTTCATGTAAGTAGAATTACCTATAGCTGGTAGTCAGTCTGTTAATGTCAGTAGGATTACCTGTAGCTGGTACTCTGTCAGTTAATGTAAGTAGGACTCCCTATAGCTGGTACTAAGTCTGTTAATGTAATTAGGATTCCCTATAGCTGGTACTCAGTCTGTTAATGTGTAAGTAGGATTCCCTATAGCTGGTACTCAGTCTGTTAATGTAAGGAGGATCCCCTATAGCTGGTACTCAGCCTGTTAATGTAAGTAGGATTCCCTCTAGCTGGTACTGAGTCTGTTAATGTAAGTAGGATCCCATATAGCTGGTACTCAGCCTGTTAATGTAAGTAAGATCCCTTATAGCTGGTACTGAGTCTATATATATAGGTAGGATTCCCTATAGCTGGTACTCAGTCTGTTAATGTAAGTAGGATTCCCTATAGCTGGTACTCAGTCTGTTAATGTAAGTAGGATCCCATATAGCTGGTACTCAGCCTGTTAATGTAAGTAAGATCCCTTATAGCTGGTACTGAGTCTATATATATAGGTAGGATTCCCTATAGCTGGTACTCAGTCTGTTAATGTAAGTAGGATTCCCTATAGCTGGTACTGAGTCTCTTAATGTAAGAAGGATTCCCTGTAGCTGGTACTCAGTCTGTTAATGTAAGTAGGATCCCATATAGCTGGTACTCAGCCTGTTAATGTAAGTAAGATCCCTTATAGCTGGTACTGAGTCTATATATATAGGTAGGATTCCCTATAGCTGGTACTCAGTCTGTTGATGTAAGTAGGATTCCCTATAGCTGGTACTCAGTCTGTTTGTGTAAGTAGGATTCCCTATAGCTGGTACTCAGTCTGTTGATGTAAGTAGGATTCCCTATAGCTGGTACTCAGTCTGTTTGTGTAAGTAGGATTCCCTATAGCTGGTACTCAGTCTGTTTGTGTAAGTAGGACTCCCTATAGCTGATAATCAGTCTGTTAATGTAAGTAGGATTCCCTTTAGCTGGTACTCAGTCTGTTAATGTAAGTAGGATTCCCTGTAGCTGGTACTCAGTCTATTAATGTAATTAGGACTCCCTATAGCTGGTACTCAGTCTGTTATTGTAAGTAGGATTCCCTATAGTAGGTACTCAGTCTGTTAATGTAAGTAGGATAACTTATAGCTGGTACTCAGTCTGTTAATGTAAGTAGGATTCCCTGTAGCTGGTACTCAGTCTGTTAATGTAAGTAGGATAACTTATAGCTGGTACTCAGTTTGTTAATGTAAGATTGATTCCCTGTAGCTGGTACTCAGTCTGTTAATGTAAGTAGGATTCCCTATAGCTGGTACTCAGTCTGTTTGTGTAAGTAGGATTCCCTATAGCTGGTACTTAGTCTGTGTGTGTAAGTAGAGTCCCTATAGCTGGTACTCAGCCTGTTAATGTAAGTAAGATCCCTTATAGCTGGTACTGAGTCTATATATATAGGTTGGATTCCCTATAGCTGGTACTCAGTCTGTTAATGTAAGTAGGATTCCCTATAGCTGGTACTCAGTCTGTTTGTGTAAGTAGGATTCCCTATAGCTGGTACTCAGTCTGTTTGTGTAAGTAGGACTCCCTATAGCTGAAAATCAGTCTGTTAATGTAAGTAGGATTCCCTTTAGCTGGTACTCAGTCTGTTAATGTAAGTAGGATTCCCTGTAGCTGGTACTCAGTCTATTAATGTAAGTAGGACTCCCTATAGCTGGTACTTAGTCTGTTATTGTAAGTAGGATTCCCTATAGTAGGTACTCAGTCTGTTAATGTAAGTAGGATAACTTATAGCTGGTACTCAGTCTGTTAATGTAAGTAGGATTCCCTATAGCTGGTACTCAGTCTGTTAATGTAAGTAGGATAACTTATAGCTGGTACTCAGTTTGTTAATGTAAGATTGATTCCCTGTAGCTGGTACTCAGTCTGTTAATGTAAGTAGGATTCCCTATAGCTAATACTCAGTCTGTTAATGTAAGTAGAATTCCCTATAGCTGGTACTCAGTTTGTGTGTGTAAGTAGGATCCCTTTAGCTGGTACTCAGTCTGTTTGTGTAAGTATGATTCCCTATTGCTGGTACTCAGTCTGTTAATGTAAGTAGGATTCCCTGTAGCTGGTTCTCAGCCTGGTTGTGTTAGTAGGATTCCCTATAGCTGGAACTCAGTCTGTTAATGTTAAGTAGGATTCCCTATAGCTTGTACTCAGACTGTTAATGTAAGTAGGATTCCCTATTGCTGGTACTCAGTCTGTTAATGTAAATAGGATTCCCTATAGCTGGTACTCAGTCTGGTTGTGTAAGTAGGATTCCCTGTAGCTGGAACTCAGTCTGTTAATGTTTAGTAGGATTCCCTATAGCTGGAACTCAGTCTGTTAATGTTAAGTAGGATTCCCTATAGCTGGTACTCAGACTGTTAATGTAAGTAGGATTCCCTATTGCTGGTACTCAGTCTGTTAATGTAAGTAGGATTCTGTATAGCTGGTACTCAGTCTGGTTGTGTAAGTAGGATTCCCTATAGCTGGTACTCAGTCTGTTTGTGTTAGTAGGATTCCCTATAGCTGGAACTCAGTCTGTTAATGTAAGTAGGATTCCCTATAGCTGGTACTCAGTCTGTTTGTGTAAGTAGGATTCCCTATAGCTGGTACTTAGTCTGTGTGTGTAAGTAGAATCCCTATAGCTGGTACTTAGTCTGTGTGTGTAAGTAGAATCCCTATAGCTGGTACTCAGCCTGTTAATGTAAGTAAGATCCCTTATAGCTGGTACTGAGTCTATATATATATAGGTAGGATTCCCTATAGCTGGTACTCAGTCTGTTAATGTAAGTAGGATTCCCTATAGCTGGTACTCAGTCTGTTTGTGTAAGTAGGATTCCCTATAGCTGGTACTCAGTCTGTTTGTGTAAGTAGGATTCCCTATAGCTGGTATCGGTCTGTTTGTGTAAGTATGAGCAGGAGAAACTTGTATTAATGTAGGAAAGATAGTTTGCTATAGAAAACACAATATAATTCCCCATAGCTTATGTTCTGTTTGCATGACTGTTATATCTTTCCAAGTGTAAACGCAGGGAAAAGTCTGATGGACCTGTTAAATTAAAGTATTTGTTGATATGCAAATAGCATAAGAATTATATATGTAAGGATAACTAATACAGATAGATGGATAGGGGTAACAGCTAATTACAAGCACAGAACATGTAATGGGTGAAAAAAAAACCAGATTGAATCTCTGAAACTTTATTTTCTTATAATATAGAAGTTTAACGTATTTCATTTAGATAATTGTGTTTTATATTTTATAGATAGAAGAAACTGTTATGCCATACCTTCAAGCCTTTGCACAGTTTAGAGATACTGTTAGGCAGGTTGCAATAGAACAGAAAAGTAAGCCTTTGTTATTTCACTTGGGATGAAGGGGTACTGGGAGCAATCACTTTACCTCTGTTGTCCATCAATCATTTGTAGTTGTCCATATGTAATCTTTTTTAATATCTCCTTTGGAAACATGGGGCCAAATTAAAGGAGACCTCACAATCATATGGGGTCTATTAAGTGTCCTGTTGTATAAGAGAGCCTTATTTAGCCTAACTTTTCACTGAAATTCGATATTGTGTTTGCTGTACTTTGAAGTAAGATTGGCCATAAAAAAAGGCTGAAAGAAATACTTTTTTACTCCAATAATGCTTAAATATTATGTCAAGCTGTTCTTTCAGTGTTTGATATAACATTCCCTTTTAAGTCTGGTCTTTGTCAAAATTACTTGGTGAATTAATTGTTTACCGGCCACACATTATTTAGAAGACCAGGAAATAATTTCAGATTAGTTTTTTTTTAGGGAATTATGCTCCTTTGAGATAGAAATTAGATGGAAACTCAAACATGCATTTTACAAACTTTCATCACATTATTTCTTATTGGAATTGAATGTAAAATTATAAAGAAACAAACAAAAAAAATATTAGAATATGCTGTGGGAGGCTGTTTTTTATATTTTGTTTTAATTCTTTTAGTTGTATTTAATAAAGTAATTTTGTCATCTGTTTTATGTCTAAAGTCACAAGAATCTGTTTTACTGGTATGCAATAATTAAATTCCTTAAGTGATGTAAAATGTGACTATAACTGAATTTCAGTCAAACCTGTGTTAATACAGTGTGATGAAGTAAGGAACCGAGTCTTGCCAGATCTTGGGGTCCGATTAGAGGACCAAGATAATGCTCCAGCAGTCATCAAGTTTATGGACCCAGAGACCATCAGAAAAGAAAGAGAGGTCAGTCTCATTTCAAAAAGTTAACTGTCATTAAAAGCTTCAAATCACTACAAATGATTAATATGGCCACTATGATTAGTCACTCTTCATTAGAGTTACTGCCCTTTAATGACAATTTTAACCAATTGCTTTACTAATTATCTTGTACACTTTAATAGAAAGATATACATTTTATATAACAAAACTGATCAGCAAGACAAGATCTACAAATAAAACTTTGTTGCCAAGGAGACAATAAAGTGGGTCTCATTAGGGTCTAAGTGTGCCGTGGGATTGCAGATTTTTTGTAAGCGTGACACGTGAAAGTCAAATTATTGTGTCGTGAAAACGGGAAATGAGGTCTTGCGGGACCCGGGAAATGACAAAAAAATTAGCATTGCTTACGTACATAGTGTAAGCGGGATACGGGAATCTGACAAAACAGTAAGTGGGATCCGGGATCGGAACCCCCAATGAGACCCCCAATAAAAAACCTTAGTATATAAGTAACACAAAAGTTAAATTTGTTTCCTGGAGTTTTATTTATTACGATGATTAATCTTTTGAACTAGTATAATATATCAGTTCTGTTCTTTTTCCAGTTTGAAGAGCAAAGAAAACAAGAGAAAGAGAAGAAGAAAAAAGACCAAGAAGCTGTTAAGGTCAGTTTAATCAGAAACAAAATTTAGAGATTTTGGTGACCCAAATTTCCTTGATTTCATGCAAATTTTTGTCTAGGAAATATTTAGTACTGCAAATTGACAGTCAGATATATCAATTATTTGTTGTTCCTGAAAACCAACAAAGTGGTCTTTTTTACATTAAATTTTCAAGAATAGATTTGTTTATTATCTAGACATTGTTTTAATTGTGAATAAATTTTAATAAACTTTTAAATACAAATTTGAAATTTAAGCTAGAAATGGGGTTCTATAGGCGCTTTCAATAAAACCAACTCCTTTTCTAAAAAGTTTTAATTTTGTCATGTAAAAATTAAAGGTTTTCTTAAATAATTGTATTCACTTGATATTACTCTATTTAAAGTTCATACATTAAATTTTCAGGGGTATACATATACTGGTACCTATCACATTTCACAAGGAAAATAAAATAGCATTGAAATGATATCTGATGAATGTATGCAGACTTATGCAAAACAATCACATTAAATATCATGAAAATGCAATTTTTTCTCAATCTATGAACATTGGTACTCACGAAACTAAATGGATCCACAGTATTTGAAAAATTTGTTTTGAGTAGATCTAACATCACAGACATTATCACAACCATATTGATCTACATAGACCTAAATTCTCCTTATAGATGTCATGTAGTTATTATTTGTCCAATACTTGGCAATTTGTCTCAGGACATTTTGTGTCAATTTTGACTTGTCCCTTAACCATTTGATGTAATATTTATATTCTAGGCAGCGAAAGAAGCTTTGGACAGAATACCACCAGGGGAACTCTTCAAAAAAGAGACAGATAAATATTCAAAGTTTGATGAGAGGGTAAATATATGTCTTTAATTTGACAGGGGCAAATTTATATTGAGTCTTTTGTTTTTAAAGAATTTGAACAAGATATTAGATGAAATTACTTCTTAGATACTAAACATATTGCTTCAAAGATATTCCATCACACATATTGGTGTTGTGACATAAGCATATAGCATAATAGACACTCATGGAGAACTTTTCATAGTATTGCATCTTCCCAACATTTTCTTTTAACATCAAATCCTCTGAAACTGCTCCTTGATTTTACCTAATGCATCTTTACCTAATGCATCTATTTGGATTATACCCTGTATAGTGGCTCATCTGCAAATCATTAGGGAATTCATCAAAATTGTAATACTTTGTTGTATAGTGTGGTTTTAGAACCTGTTACTTGACAGGTATGAGATTTTTGGAGAAGTCAATCAGATTTCTATTTATAAAGATATGTGCTTTTCACTTACAAATAGTTTCTTGATGAGTGAAAATAAGACTAACTGACTATATTTAGAACTCATAAATGGGAATGAAACAAGAAGAACTGCTAAAAAATATTGTGTATCTAAAAATAAGAAGGGGTTACACAGAACTACAGACCTCAACTACATAAACTGATATCTATTTCAGGGTATACCAACTCATGATGCTGAAGGTAATGAATTAACAAAATCTGCTCTCAAGAAACTGACCAAACAATATGAAACACAGGAGAAGAAGTATAATAAACTAATGGCTACACAAAAACCAGGAGATGGTGATGAACAATAATGTAATAAGTGCTGGACTCTGATTTGATCTGCATGTTGTTTTATCACTTATTTATTAAATGTAGTCATAAACAATACTTTTTGTCTGTAATTGTATACATTTTAACCAGATTTTCGATGGAAAAAAAT
Source organism: Mytilus galloprovincialis (assembly GCF_965363235.1). Lineage (NCBI taxonomy): Eukaryota > Metazoa > Mollusca > Bivalvia > Mytilida > Mytilidae > Mytilus > Mytilus galloprovincialis. The sequence continues at coordinate 10,977,115 of NC_134844.1, forward strand.
CGGTTATAGAATTGTCTTGTGATTGATGTACACAGCAATTTAACTAGAAGTCTTCACTGAGAGAGAATCAAAAAATTAACTGGCTTGTAGGGTTAAGAGGTGATGTTTTAGTGCATAGGTGAACGTAAAAAGATTACCCTTGACTTTTCAGTTTCAGTGCAAATTGTTTTTACTTTTGGTACAATAATAAACTAAAAGTTTTACACACAACTAAAGAAAAAGATTAATTGAGTGGTTGATACTCACCAAACAACAAAGTTACACGTAACAAATCCAGCATTTCCGCTTATCCTGAAGCTTATGAAGGACCTCAATGTATGCTCTGTACATGCATAAAGACAGTACCATCATGCCAAAACAATGGATGGAGAAGATTGGAAGTTGAACAACCAATTAACTAGAAAATTTTCATCTTGGCATAGTCTTTACTGAGCTTACATTGTACACAAACTCCAATAGTTCATCTATGAAGGTCAAATATCAGGTATTTTGTAATAAATGAAAATAAAACATGCACTTAGTGCAGGTGTGAGAGAGAAAATATCAACAAAAATGTATTTACCGTACTTTTATTTTTATTCTTTACATATAATTATTTTATTTTGATATGTAATATCCTGAAAAGTAGCAGTAGCCATAACCATGAATGACCTCTGACCCTGACATATAATGTTTCACACAAACTTTGTTACCCTTGGTTAGTTCCAAAACAATGTTTGTACTTTCATTGCCTCCATTTATTTTTGTTCCATACATCAACACTATATCCTGACCATTTTTGTCAAGACTGGCATGAAAAGTAGCTCCATTTCTAGACATGATAGTAGCTGAGATATGGTAAAGGCCTGTCTGTGGTACTGTGAAGTAACCAGTACTGGGATCATATCCACCTCTACGATTCAGGATTACATTGTTAAACTTGATCGGTACTTTTCCTGTTATTGTTGGCTCTCTAGTAGTCAGACTCACTGTAAATGCTGGTCTATCTCTTCCTGTGTTGTCATCTGCAAGAAATGTACTTTTATTGCTATGTCCTCTAATTGTCATTACTACAGGCAGTAACTACTATATACTATCTTTTGACATTAAAGTAGAAATCAACAAATCAACAAATGCATTTCAACTTTTAAAAAAAACTTGATTGATTTTCATGTACATCTACATGAGTATAAACAGAACCACTAGTTGACAATGTATTCATCAACTAAAGTCTTATGATAAAATAATCTTTGAATACTGTAAATAAAATCATTATAGATACCAGGATTGAAATTTTTTATTTATGCGAGACGCGTGTTTCGTCTACAAAAGACTCATCAGTGATGCTTAAATAAAAAAATGTTAAAAAGGCTAAATAAAGTATGAAGTTGAAGAGCAATGTACATTGTTATAAAGCAACTTATTTTCACCAATATTTTATTTTCGCATTTTACCCTTTATAGTCTACTTGTCTGCTATTTAATTTCCCGGTTTTCTAATCGACTTGATGTAGATTCATAGGAAAAGATCCAAGTTTACATATTCGCAATGAATTATATATTTTACTTTACTTACCTTTATTTTGCATAGCCACTATCTTGTCAATCATTTTGTCAAAAATCTGGTTCTCTAAAATAGAAAAAAGGGGCTGTTAAGTGGGCTGTCTAAATAGAATAAATAACTTTTATAAAGTGCCAGTCATTGTAACAATAAGGTAATTTGGAAAAAAAGATAATTCAAAACATGACTGAAAAAACCTACCATCCGAACCATCTTGTTTTGAAATTACCCTTTTACCTTAAAAATGGTAGGTCTTTGTTTTCTGTGTGTCTGGTAATTAGAGAAATCTCTAGGTTGACTTCATATTTAAATAGTTAAAGGATTAATCAATTCCCAATTGGTTACACTTAATGTACAGAGATCGTTTAAAAGTATTCTATTTGCTTAACATCATTGTCCCCAAAAATTGATAAAGCACAACTTACATGTTTGTAGAATGTATGTAACCAATATTACTGATTATAAAACTTTGAATTGTTCCAAATAGCTAGGATTTTCTACCCAAGGAATAGATTACCTTAGCAGTAAATGACAAAATCATTCGTCTTATCTTGAAATTATAAGTGGTGACAGAGTGACTAGATTAAAAACCAAATGAGAGAAGATATAGTTTAATTTTGTATTCTACTTGTTTTTATAGGTTGGTATGATATAATCTACTGTTAATTCAGAAATTATTGCCTGCATTTATTATTGCCATTTTGTCATTTTAGACTTAAATGCAATTTAATTTTTGCAATATAGAGAAAAATCCTGTTAAATTCATATAAAAAATTTCAAAATGCGAGATTATTATATAAACCCTGTCAGATTGTTCTCAATAATAAAAGCATTGCAATAATTTCTGAATTTACAGTACATAGTTTACTTACCACACGTCCCACCTGCATGAACAAAACTTATTGATACCACAAGCATGGTAACAAATACTGCTACAGAAGTCATACTGATTCATGAAATATGTTCAGGAAAAGTGAGATGGTTATGGGCAAGTTCTTCATTTACACTATGGATTCATAATTACTGGTTTGCATGCCTTGCAACAGATGCCAAAAGGTTATTAGAATAAAATAGGATACTGCAATTGACTAGAATTTGTTTACATGTCCTAGTTGAGTTCTATTCACCATACTGTGGAAAGTGTGGATTCAGTATTATTCCTGGGATTACAAATTTTGTGGATTTCGTTGATACATGTATACAAACATTTTGAATTTTCAACAAAGAAAAACATTTCTAATGGCTTTTATGATAATTTGGTCCCAAAATCAAATATCCACCAAATTAAATATTTTGCCAATCTATGAACATTTGTATATACGAAAATAAATGAATCCAAAATATATACTATATTAAAATAGAATCATTGTAAGTTGTACATTAATGGCAGGGTTCAGCTGATCTTCAATATTGTTTTCAAGGAATATGGAAAATAGACAATGTAAAGATTTTTATAATCCTTGTTTGTACATGTAGTATCAAAGTAAGACCTCGATCTTGAAAAAAAATCATTCAAAATCAGTAAAGCAGGTGAGACATTTCACGCCTTGGTCCACTAGTGTTATATATGTATTAGTGACTGTGCTAAGGCTGGCTTAAATGAGTTTTGTCCACCTGACTGCTTGTGTTCTGTTCAAGTTTATGTCTTTATTCAGTTTACATTCAACCATTATCGATGATCATTTTAAGTTTTTACATTTTGAACTTCTTCTAGAGAACCACTAAATGGAATGAAACCAAACATGGCATGAATGTTCCATATGTGGTGCAGACCAAGTGTTGTTACTTTGTAGCCGATCCATCATCCAAGATGGCCGCCAGCGGGGGACCTAGTTTAACATAGGACCCTATGGAAAATGCATACAAATGACTTCTTTTAGAGAACCACTGAATGGAATGAAACCAAACATGCCATGAATGTTCCTTATGAGGTGCTGACCAAGTGTTGTTACTTTGTAGCCAATCCATTATCCAAGATGGCCGCCAGCGGGGGACTTAGTTTAACATAGGACCCTAAGGGAAATGCATACAAATGACTTCTTTTAGAGAACCACTGAATGGAATGAAACCAAACATGGCATGAATGTTCCTTATGAGGTGCTGACCAAGTGTTGTTACTTTGTAGCTGTTCCATCATCCAAGATGGCTGCCAGCGGGGGACTTAGTTTAACATATGACCCTGTGGGAAATATATACAAATGTCTTCTTTTAGAGAACCACTGAATGGAATGAAACCAAACATAGCAGGAATGTTCCTAATGAGATACTGACCAAGTGTTGTTACTTTGTCGCCATTCCAACGTCCAAGATGGCTGCCAGCAGGGGACTTAGTTTAAAATAGGACCCTATGGGAAATACATACAAAAGTCTTCTTATAGAGAACCACTGAATGGAATGAAATCAAACATAGCATAAATGTTCCGTATGAGATGCTAACCAAGTGTTACTTTGTAGCTGATCCATCATCCAAGATGGCTGCCAGTTGGGGACTTAGTTTAACATAGGACCCTACGGGAAATACATACAAATGTCTTTTTTTAGTGAACCACTGAATGGAATGAAACCAAACATAGAATGAATGCTCCTAATGAGATGCAGACCAAGTGTTGTTACTTTTTGTCATTGCAACATCCAAGGACCCTATGGGAAATGCATACAAAAGTCTTCTTCTAAAGAACCACTGAATTGAATGAAATTAAAAATAGCAGGAATGTTCCTTTCCTTATGAGGTGCTAGCCAAGTGTTGTTACTTTTAGCCAAATTTTATATTTTTTTGTATGATTTCAAAAACCCAAGTAGAATCAGGTGAGCGATACAGGCTCTCTCGAGTCTCTAGTTATATTTTGTTCTCATGTTTTTTTCTGTTACACCAGTCCCAGGTTAAGGTAGGATTGAGGGCTCACAAACATATTTAATCCCACGTCATTCTTGATGTGCCTGTACCAAGGCAGAAGCCTGTAGTTAAGAGATTGCTGTTGTTGCGTATTGTCATACTTGTTTTTCGTAAATTGTTATGTTATAAAGTAGGCCATTAGTTTTCTCAATTGAATTTTTTCATGTCAGGGCCTTTTATAGTTGACCATTTGGTATGGGTTTTTCTCTTTGTTAAAAACTTTAAAATGCCTATAATTGCTTACATCCACTTCATTTGAACATTGGCAATCAAAACACATCTCTATATTTTTGTATGCAGTTTAATTTGTTTAAAAACTGTATTATCTGGTAAGAAAGATTTATAATTAGGGTCACAGAAAGACTTTATTATTAGTTGCCTTTTCATTGATGTTCACCCAATCCTATCGATCCAGTTTTTACACAAGACAATATGAATTGAACTAAATTTGCTTATAATGATAAAGACTACCTAAGGATGAGATTTCTACCAAGATTCTGATGAGGCTGGCCCTGTTCTCTTGGTTTCTTTCGATATAAAATTGAGAATTGAAACGGGGAACGTGTCAAAGAGACAACTCCCGACCAAAGAGAAGAAAACATCCAAATGACACCAATGTGTAAACATAGCGAGAAAATCCTGCACCCTGAGACCTGGTTCATGTAAAACAAAAACATTTCAAGCAAATTCTTTATTAAAATGAAACACTTTGTGGCAATTCATTGTTTGTTCATCAATTTCATTTATTTAAAAGCAAGGAAAATATGATTTGTGCAATAAAATAGCTGCCAAAGGCTGTATTGGAAAAAATAAGTATTTCAAAAGTAAATCAGTTAAGCATGAACAATAGGTAATTACTCTGTACATTTTTACCACCTTCTATACAACAAAGTCAAATTTATAACCACACTGAATAAAAAATAAAACAAAGAAACAAAGAATTTGATTAAATAAAATGTATACCATATACTTATAACATTCAAAGTATGCAAAAAAAAATTCACTCACAAATCTAACCCTAATATTAACTTTACTACTTATAAATAATAGATATTCAAATAATTTTTGATGGTTACAAAAAAAGTAAGCAACAAAAACCTAGGATTTTGATACATGTAAGGAATTTGATTAATCAGTCAAGAACAATATTCAACTTTTAATTTTAGAAATGTCTGTCAATAAATTTTTCTTCATACAGTTTTATTAGTTAGTGGAAAATCTTTAAGAAATAAATGTATATCAGCCTTTAACTTTCAAATGATTGTTTTATGGGAAAATGTTGTACAACTGTTGAAAAGCCTAAACATATGATAAAAATAAAAACATGGTGATAAAAAAATATTCAGCCTTTAAACAGAAATGCCCCTTGACTATGAATTTATAAAGAAAATAGCTGTGATTGGTATTCTAAATAAACATCTAATAAATGCATAAACAACGTAGCTTTTGGAATAAGTGATTAGTTGAAACTATTAGCTAGGATCCAGCGTGTCTGCTTGAGGAAGTATTCACTTGGTCAATGTCAGGAAAATAGTGCTTCATAGATATTAAACATAATTTAATTTGTCTGTATCTTACTTTTTTAATTCTTTTTCTTTCCCAAAGAAGGTATCAGAGACAAAATTAAGGTTCAACCTATTTTTTAAGGATTGAACCATAAAATCTTATTTTAAAGATTATGTAAAAAGGTAGCACTTGATAATTCGGCAAATAAATTTATAAATTTGTGTTTAGCACTAGGATTGTAAACCAATAATAGAAATGTGAGCACTATGGTATGTACAAAAGAACTAAGGAGTGAGCACTTGATCAATTCAAAATAACAATGTCATACATGACACAAAATAAAGGCACAGTAGCAAACAAATACAATAAAACATATAATATAAAGCAAGAGATTCAACACAAAGCAGTTATATATAGCAAGAGATTCAGCTCAAAGCACTAGATTCAGAACAATACTGTTCAAAACTTGACATGTAAAAATAATGTACTTTAACTAACAGAAGATTAGTTCTGAATTAAGATTAACAATGGCATACTCAGGCAACTTTGGTACTCCAAATATCCAATACCATGAAAAATTGGCATAGATAAAACATTTGTCAAGTCCCACTAAATAATGTGCCCATGGTATAGATATTCTTTTCTATTAAAAAATGTCAATAATATTGGCACTTATATACGACTTTTAAGGAGAATACAGAGAATTTCCAGAACAGACAGCGCCTTCTCAAAATTCTTTTTCTGTATTTACCCAGACAGGGATGTTGCGAGTATGCCTAAAGATTGATTATCAATTAGATTTTACAGATCTTAAATTCATTCTATTTTTTTTTACTTTCTCATTAATAATACTTAGCAAAAATACAGTAAATTAAACTTAATTCAAAGTTTTTTTAATGACTAAGGTTTAGCTATAGATTACATAGTACTTTGTCTTCTAAGACTGACTAAGCACAGGCAATATTTTTGACACCTTTGGATGTGTGCATATCATGTTAACTAAAGGCTAAAATATGTTTATTAAATGTATATCTTCTGTTTAATATAAAATGTTTGATATGCAAAGATACTGATCTTATTTTGAGCAAACTTCACAAAAACAATACAACATTTGATCACACAAGTAAAGCTTTTAAAGTGAGATTCATAGTAACTAAATATATGAGTAAACTTTGATCATCGTTTATATTATGCAAAATATAAAGTAAAATAATCTAATAAATTAAAATGTGATAAAATCATTTTGTTTCACAGGTTATCAAGTTTTAAAGCTTATTAAATATTAAAAAAAATACAAGCAATTTTAATCAAGTTTTAAAGCTAAATAAATATTAAAAAAAAGATACAAGCAAAAGTAATGTCAATAAGCTACATGGAAAGCAAAAATAAAACAAAACTAGAATGTTCATAAACAAATAATCAAATCTGGACAAGTGAACATTTTAATATAAGATTTTCATACATTGTGAAATAAAGCTTATGTGTTAACTTGTTATATCAAATCATAGACCTTATGTCATAGAGAAACCATATGTTGACTTAATGAATGATTAAAAGGTGGGTGCAAAGAGAAAAGAAGAGTTTAAAGGGAAAAAAGCAATAACTGTTTGTAATCTATAGATGAATTTTCAAAGTAAGTAATTTAGGGATTTGAAAGTTGCAAATAGCCTTGCAGTATTCATATTATTATTCACAGACAAAATATGATAAGCTGCTAGTAAATTTTAAGTTTTGTTGTACCTTTCAATCAGTACATGTAGTAAAGCGCAAGTAAAGGTATACACATTTTTTCTAGCGTTACTAGTATAATTTTTATCAATCAAGTTCTCAAAAGGTTACATTAAAGATTTGTGTAATTTCTGGATTTACTATGCTACAAATGAGCTAGGTTTATTTTCATTGATTTTGGAGAAATGAAAGAAAAACGATATATATGGTAGAACTAAATATTACATGTTACTTACACTATAAAACCAGTCACCTATCATTATTTACAATTTATTTACATAACAATCATTCTTCATTAAAGTTTAATTGAAAAATTAAATCATAAATAAATGTGATGAACATATCCAATAATTCATTTTAACATTTATGTCACACATGAAACCAAAGATATTTTCAAACAATGAACTCTGGAATAGAATCATGCATATTATGGTATGCATATTCTCTAGGAATTTGCTTATAAATTTAAATGATGGCAGCCTTTAACAGTGAGCATGACTTCTGAACAACAACTGGGGACATTTTAATCCCAACTGAATAATGCCACTTTGGTACTGGCATATGCAGAAAAGCACAGCTTTATGCCAAATCGTAAATGCTCACAAAAGTATCAGAAAAATAAAAAGAATGACAGCTTTCAAACAAATATCAGCATTATATAATCAAATAACAAACCCTGGATTAATGTCTATTTACAACAATGAAGCCATCATATATACAATAAACACAGACAAAAAAGAAATGGCAAAAAACCTACTGAAGTTAAAACAAAATAAAAGTTGAATTTTTGAAAAACTGAACATATCATTGAACCGATTAGTTAGGATTCACACATTTTCACTTGGAGTTCTAAAGGTGGAAGAATACAATGTTCACAGAGAAACCAGAAGCATATTACACTGTGGATCATTTAACATTGGAGTTCTAAAGGTGGAAGAATACAATGTTCACAGAGAAACCAGAAGCATGTTATATTGATGATCATTTTAAGATATACATTTAAGATATTAGTAGTTTGAACCTGAGATCAAAAGTACCAGTTTTATCACAGAGGATTAAAGAGATCAGGGTAATGTTGTTAACAATTTCATTATTAGAAGATATAAAGATCAGCATTACCATGTCAACAGCGTTTTCTCATTGATTTAACCGATTATAAATTCAGCACCATCAATGTTTCCTATTATCAAATGGTACAAACTATTATTTAGTGAGTATTCCAGGGAATGAAACAAGCAAATGACCTTTAGAAATTTCAACATTATAAATATATGTGTGTAACATTCAATGAGTTAACCTGGTTTGTGAAAATACCTTTGGAAAAAGAATTTATATAAAATTGGTGATTGTTATGAGCGTGTAGAATTTAATAAGTTTAACATGATATTGTGTATAATTCATTCTGATTGTTTTATATGTCAAATAAGTTTTGTTCTTAAGATGTAGATGATTTTTAATAATGTTCTACTTAAACATATTTTGGGCGAGACAATGTAAATTAGTTGGTGATCTCCTAGTTAAGAAGCCCAAATTTTTTGCAAAATTTGATTGTTTACCATACAGACCATTCTATGTGAAAAGTCTCATTGTATTGAATCCCAATTATAGAACTTACTCCTTTTGAAATTACTAAAAATAGACAAAATTTAATAAGCATCAAGAGACATGGAAATGAATTGCCATTGAATATTTGCAGAATTAATTTTAATTCTATATTTGCAAATCTTAACCAAAAAAGTCAATTTTAGACAATTAAATAATGGATTAACATTTGAGCTGCGTCGGATAGAAATCGACCTTATGCAAATAAATATCCAAACAGATGTGTTGGATAATTTTGGGTTGACAAAAAAATCTATGCAAAGTCTGTAACTGTTTGAAAATTGACGCAATATACACATACCCTCAAATCAGACCAACATCCATCTTTAATTCGGCATTTGAATGTCACAAAATCAATCAAAGTATTAGCCATTTATATGTGCATTTGCATTAGGTCTATTTCTATCAGACGCAGCTCATTTAAGAGCATCAAAAAAAGTTAACCAATATCTCAAGTCTGATAATTCACGGTAAATTTACATTGTTGTTTTGTTTGACAAAAGACACTTATTTATGACAATTAGAATAATATAAAATTCAAAGAATAAATCATCAACAAAATCACATTCAACCTTATGATTCCTAATCTTAACTGCACAATTGCTTCGTTCTCATAAACCTAACGGACTCTTAACAGACTAAAACAAAATTCAGTAAAATTCATTCTAGCAATGTTTGAACAGTTTTACATAGCCCTATTAAAATCACAGTTCATTTAACTCATACATTTTAAAAGCTGAAATAATTCATTTTCACATTGTGCTTTAATTTAGTGTTGTAAAACAAACTACTCTCTCACTGAAGTTTGACTTCTTGCTCGGACTCTAAGAAGCTTGAGTTTCTAAATTTAAAACTACATAATCATTGAATGATAATCATAATTCAAAATTAGTAATTGACCACAAAAATGGAAAAAAAAATCAACAAGATAATTACAAATAACAAGAAATAAACTTATTCAACAATCAATTAAAGAATATTTCTTTTGGTAGATTTTATAAAGGCAGTCTGTTCAAAGACATACTTCTGCTAATTAAACTGAAAACAGTTCACTAGCTAAAATAAACTTTTAAATTAAAAAAGTTTTTAATACAGCACTATTATTTAAAATATCAAAATTTAAAAGGTTATTTATACAGCACTATTATTTAAAATATCAAGTATAAAGTATAAAATGACTTTTAAATTAAAGTTTTTATTACAGCACTAATATTTAAAATCTCCAGCAAATAAAAATGACTTTTAAATTAAAGTTTTTATTACAGCGCTAATATTTAAAATCTCAAGTTAATAAATATGTAAAATTAAGAAAACAACTTTTTAAAGGATAAGAGATAAGCTTACTTTCAACAAAAGTAAATAACCAAAAAATAAGTTAGTTTGTACCTTCTAAAGCAATACTATGAAATGTCTTCCAATTTCTATGTAAACCAAAGGAGATTTTAAGTCTGCAAATGTTGTGTCAGACAGACAGACAGACATAATGACACATCTCTTTAGAATTCAAATATGTAGAGAACCAGAGAAAGCAAATTTGAGATAATAAACTGGATATTTTGACTTACATGTAAGTTACAACTCTAAAAGAATTTAATATCATTGAACTGAGATTAAAGGGCAGTAAAACTTATTTTGAATTACAACTGAAATATGTAACAGATAACAATATAAATATAACAAGTGTAAAGTATTTTAAAATCATGTGATCCTATTCATAAAGAAATCTTACATGTAAAAAAAGTCATCATGGGATATTTGGGATGAATTCTATTTTACAAATTTGATATTTTTTAAGAATATGAACATTTAACATAATTTGTTCTAAATTAAAATAACAGGCCGGGCTCCATACCCAGTTGTTAAACAAAGTTAAAATATGCAATTACTCTGAAAGGCATTGATGTTTGAAATTATAAAAATAAATAAAATATTTCATTCATAATAAAATTCATCATATGTTTGAATATTTTTTGTAGATCTCATGGTGTATAACAGAATCTACATTAAAACTTTCAAAGGAGTCAAAAGAAATAAATAGTTTGAAAAGAATACATAAATATACATTTATCTGCACTATACTAGGCGGTGTTGTCATAGAAGTGAAAAGTACAGGTTACAGCCCCGCTCGGTGAGGAATTACAGAATCAGATCTACCCTAACATCTTTAGGTTGATATTCTAGGCACTTTATAAATATCCTTACACCTGGTATTTCTTAATCATGAGAAATTCGATGGACAAGGTATAAATTGTAGTTGTCACTACACCTAGGCAGATATAACTATTCATAAACCTATACAAATAGTATACCATTCTCATTCTTACAATGTTAATGACTATCAGACAAACAGTTCTACAATATACTTAAGTAATACTTTTTACTGACTGTGTTTAACTGTTCTAACATTTGCATTGTTTACATTAAGAAAGGCTTTGGTAGGATTTTAAAATATTAAAATGTTTTAAAATACAACATAAAATACCCAACAAAAATATTTAAATATCAATGAACAAAAACTTTGTCAACATTTCATCCTGAACTATAACAGTAGAGCCTGAGCTCTGTCTAATAAGAACCTGATCATTTTATCACAAACATTACCAAAGGGATAGTTTTAGCAATTTCAGAACGGATCATCTGTTCAAGTAGTCACATGGTATTTACTGATATGAGTAAGAATATAATGTGTCTTCTTGGCTGGTTATTGCCGAAGTTGAAAATACAATAATCAAGCTACATGTGTCATCTACCTGATTTTCACATCTTTATATTCTTCACCTGATTTCTTTTGAAAGATTGCTCACAAGATATCATACATTCATCCAATCAAAACCATTGATACTTAATGCTGATAATTCTCAATTCATTTTCAATACAAATAAACAATCAAATTGTCAACAATTTCATTCATAATACATGTATAATACTCAGTTAACAATCAAATAAGACTTCAAAAATTACACACTTTTAACAACTGTTCATAAATTAACAATTTAAAATATTAGAGATTCTCTATGTTGAGAATCGATAATCTTCTAAACTGATACAAAACTATCAAAAATAACAAATTTTACAACATTTCAATAATAAAAGATATTAACTTATGAGATTCAAATACTTTAACATAAAACTTCAATCTTTAGATCTTTGATGCGGTAAAAGAATTAACTTTTGAACATGATGCTGAAGTCCTTTGAGTTTGCTAACCTTATGAATATTTGGTTGGACTTGATCATAAACAATATGTAAATTAATGCTTAAATCAGAAACATTCATATTGGCTAAAAATATCTGAACATAAATGCTGCTTAGCCGTATAAAAACAAGGCAATAATTTGTGTTTCTGGTCATTGAGCATTACACACACGGTGCTGTCAGAACTACGCTGAGATCTCACGTATATTGGTAATCGTGAAGTTAGGATTAGATACGATTCCATCGTCTTCATCATCCTCATCATCCATTTTAAACTGGGGAACTTTATGTGCAGGGCCCCAAGCTTGTGATGGCTTCAATAAAAATTTGATTTTCTGCAAAACAGAATGTAATATAATTAGAAACTTCATTTGAACTAGAAACTTTAAAGCAGTTTGAGACAAATTTTATCTCAATACTCAATATACAAACAAATCAACCTTTTTTTACATTCATATTAAGAATTTTAATTTGTTGTTCTGTGGTCTGGCATTTTTTTACAATGAAAAATTTGGAAAATCAGAAGAAATGTACAAAGAGCACCCTGTTTTTGTGCGAGTTGTTTTACTTACTTTATACGAGGGACCACTGAATATACCTTAAATGATTTCAATGCAGATCAGAAGAATGAGAACTATTTTTTTTAAATAAATAAAACAGCCTTTGTTATTAAAGGAACATGATTCATCACATATCAAAATATGTTTTTTTTTTCTGGTACTCAAATAAACTGAATGCCTCTGGCCAAAACTTCAAATTTCAGTAAAATAACTATTTCACACAGAGGATTTAATTATGGAAAAGCTTGAAATGTTGCTGTTTATATGCAAAAGTTTCTTTTTTTTCTTTGATTATGTTGTTTGCCTATTGTAAATTCAGAAATTAATGCATGCATTTAATATTGTGATTTTGTCCTTTTACACTTAAATGCGATTTAAATTTTTGCGATCTTCAGAAAAATCCTGTTTAATTCAAATAAAAAAAATCAAAATACGAGTTTTAATTAATGCAATAATAAACCTGTAGCATTTATTGCAATAATAAAAACATCTTATAATTTCTGAATTTACAGTATACATTCTAATTTAGGAAATAAACAGGCGAGTGCACAAATTCTAAAGCTGTCTATGCAATGTCAAAACTTACCCCAAAGAGTGACATGTTGCCCGAGGGAGTATAGTAAATTTTCTTAATGGCGAGAGCAGAAATAATAATCATAGGTACGAGTGACAAAACCCATCCTAGTCCATTGGCCCAGCCTGGATAAGTATAATTTCCGTACGCCAGAGGCTTGTACTGGATCAGGTTAAACAACAGCACAGACTGAAAAAAAAACCATAAAAAATATTATATTTTATGTAGAGTTTCTGTTTCATTCAAAACAAGTGAACCTGTGAGCTACTGCTCACTGATGATACCCCTGCCCAAATACTTGGCAATAAACAGGAAGTTGTTGTTTTTAAAAGTGGGGGTATAATTAAAAGAAATAATTGGACATCTTTACATCGGAAAACTGAACTTTAGCATAGCTCAATAGGTTATCTATTTTTATGGAATTAAAACAAAAAGACCCTCAGACTTTGAATACCCTTACTAAAGATGTACATTTCAGTTTTTCAAGCAGTTATATTTAATACACTATTTAGATAACAAATATCCTTAAAACTAATTTATGTTATTTTTAGTTGCCTGATACTAGCTTAAAATGTATTGATATCCAAATCATATTTACTTGTAATTAAGAAGGTAAGAAGATACCAAAGAGGCAATATCAAACAGAGAAAGGGTTCAGGTGCTTTGTGAGGTGGGCAGTTCCTCTTCCATGAGCAGAAAATTATTTGTTGCTTATCATTACATCAATAAATATCATTAAATACACAAGTGTAAGGGAAGACAAAAATATCATAATTATTCTCCTCAAGTGTTAGAAGTAAAATCACAAAAATACTGAACTCAGACGAAAATCCAATTGGAAAGTCCATAATCACATGGCAAAATCAAATGACAAAACACATAAAAAACGAATGGACAAGAACTGTCATATTCCTGACTTGGTACAGGCATTTTCAAATGTAGAAAATGGTGGATAAAACCTAGTTTTCAAGTGCTAAACGTCTCACTTTGACGACAGTCTCATCAAATTGCGTTACATTTATAATGTAAATTTGGGGAGATAAAAATATAATGTAAGCGTTACACCACCATCTAAATATTGTATTCAGAAATGCTTTTTCAAATAACTTAATTTCTAATACAATAAACTGTTATCACAGAGATATGTCTCGCCTTTTTTTAATTTTGATTATGCAAATGTTGAAATCAAAATACCAATACCTTAACATCTTACAAAAGTTATACAAACATTTAAAGTCAATGAACCATGACTGAGTTACATGGTTAAAGTCATAAGAAACGAGTGACCGGTGAAAAATATGGTTCCTCCAATTCTTGAATCAATGCATACAAACATCATAAACTTAGTCTTCTGTGCACGAATTTATCATTTTTTTCGTGTAAATATCGTATAATCGTTAATTTTTTTTTCAATCGCTCAGTGTTGTTGTGAAAATATGGCAGGTAATTAAAGTTCGTGTTTCGAAGCCGAAGTTTAACGATTGTCACCTGTTTGCCAACAATTGACAAAAAATAAACAAACAAGCATGGCAATTGAGCACGTGTTTAACATGTAAATTCAGATAATAGTTTATTTTAAGGACATCCATGCGTATTGTGATCACCGTATTTTTACGAGATGGGTCACACTGAGGGCACTTTGCATATGGAAAATATGTCGAGGAAATTGCTTGCTGGAAGGAAGCAAATTAAAATAAAGTAAGCTTCTTCTAAATATGAATAAATTAAAGAATTTTCTTCAGAAAAAAGTATATGTACATAAGTTTTACAATGAAAACTATCCATTGAGTTATAAAAAAACGTATGCATTATTTTTTTTGATTTCAGGTTTCTTATGACTTTAAACAATCTCTATGTAAATGAGATGTGCAAATGCTAATACAACTGCATACCAAATTACCTATTTTAAGTCGTTCCCGAACCTAAATACAAAAATAAACTTGTAAACTATGTAAAAGTTTCAAAGTCAATGAAGCATGAAGAGGGGTGGGGCTTTAAAATCTCCATGGAAATAATACTTGCAAATTTGCATACCAAATATCATTGATTTAACATTAGCAGTTCATCTTAAACTGATCTAACCACAAACTAATACATGAAAACTAAGATAAGTTTAAAATCATTAGACTGTGACTGAGGGGCAAAGCCAAATATTCTCCATGGAAATGAGATGCGCCAATGCTTATACAACTGAATACCAATCAACAGTGGCCTTCCACTAATGGTTCACCTTGAACTGACCTAATCACAAACTGATACATGATAACTTATAAACATTTTCAAAAGTCAATAGACCATGACTAAGGGGGTAGAGCCTAATTATCTCCATGGAAATAAGATATGCCAATGATTATACAACTGCATACCAAATATCATTGACCTACCACTGGTGGTTCCCAATAAATAAACTGACTTAATAACAAACTAATACATGTAAAAATAAGCAAAAGTTTTGAAGTCAATAAACCATGACTGAGGGCCAGTGTCAAATAATCTCCATGGAAATAAGATGTGCCAATACAACTGCATACCAGATATGATTGACCTACCACTTGTGGTTCACTATAAACAAGACCTATTAACAAACTAATACGTTGCTGACGCCGTCGCTGCCGACCCCGGAAACACCATACCTATATCTCGCTTTTTGACTTCGTCAAGGAAAGCAAAAATCAAGCAAACCACATCCTTTTATTGGAACTTGAAAGAAATGTAAAATGAAAAACGTGTTCACTCTATTTTGACGATAAACAAAATGGCAATTCACAATGACAGTAAAAGCAAATGATTTTAAAAACTACTCACAAGTGTAAAGGGAGGATTACATATAAACAATACTTACAACAAGTGTAAGGGGAGATAAGTACTTCCAGAAGATTGTGAAGAATATTTGTGTTTTTCTTGACATTGGACCAATCATCATCTGTACATCTTGTAAGAATCTGTCTGCTCCTGTTAATCATATAAACATGTAAATTAAACCAATATATGAAACAGTCTGTTAAAGTTGTCAGGTGAAATACTATCAAGTAAGAATATTTCACTCTTTAAGACAGGAAAGTATAAAGCTTCTTAAAATCATGAAAATAATCCATGCAGTTTTTTTCTTTAACTGGATTCATTATTAATTGTAGGTTACCAATTTTATCAAATAAATAAAAGAAATATATGCATCCGCTTGTTTAGCTTGTAAGGCAGAATACCATAAAGTTAAATCAGTAGTATTAAAATTTTAACAAGAATGTGTCCAAACTACATGGATGTGAAATTGGGGTCAAAAGTCTAATTTGGCTTTAAAACTATAAAAATCATATCATAAGCAACAAGTGTACTAAGTTTCAAGTTGATTGGACTTCAGCTTCATCAAAAACTACCTTAACCAAAAACTTTAACCTGAAACTCCCCCTTTCATTTTCTATGTTCAGCGGACCATGAAATTGGGGTCAAAAGTCTAATTTGGCTTTAAAATTAGAGAGATCATATCATAAGCAACAAGTGTACTAAGTTTCAAGTTGATTGGACTTCAGCTTCATCAAAAACTACCTTGACCAAAAACTTTAACCTGAAACTCCCCCTTTCATTTTCTATGTTCATTGGACTGTGAAATTGGGGTCAAAAGTCTAATTTGGCTTTAAAATTAGAAAAATCATATCATAAGCAACAAATGTACTAAGTTTCAAGTTGATTGGACTTCAGCTTCATCAAAAACTACCTTAACCAAAAACTTTAACCTGAAACTCCCCCTTTCATTTTCTATGTTCAGTGGACCATGAAATTGGGGTCAAAAGTCTAATTTGGCTTTAAAATTAGAGAGATCATATCATAAGCAACAAGTGTACTAAGTTTCAAGTTGATTGGACTTCAGCTTCATCAAAAACTACCTTGACCAAAATCTTTAACCTGAATGGAGGCACAGACAAACGAATGGACGCACAGACCAGAAAACATAAGGCCCCTCTACTATCGTAAAATAATTCATGCAGTTTTTCTTCTTTTTAGAAACAGGATTCATTATTAATTGTGAGGTACCAATGTTTGTTGAGATTGTGGATAAGGGTGAACCATAAATTTAAATGTTAAAGGAAGAATACATCGTTTATAGGTTTGTATGTAAATTCATGAAATCAATAATTATCTAAAATAAAATGTTTTCAAACGGGCGCGAAAATGTGTACCAATGAAAACGTATGTATCCACAGAAAGAAATCTATTTCAAATCATGAATTATCTGATCAATATATATATATATATGATGGAAATAAAACGTTATGAAAATTTTTCAACTGGTCTTTAATCTGAATAAACAAGAATGTGTCCACAGTACACGGATGCCCCACTCGCACTATCATTTTCTATGTTAAGTGGACCGTGAAATTAGAATAAATTCTCCAATTTGGCATTAAAATTAGAATGATCTTATCAAAGGGAACATGTATACTAAGTTTCAAGTTGATTGGACTTCTACTTTATCAAAAACTACCTTGACCAAAAACTTTAACCTGAAATTTGCACTATCATTTTCTATGTTCAGTGAACTGTAAAATTGGGGTCAAAACTCTAATTTGGCATTCAAATTAGAAAGATCATATCATAGGGCACATGTATACTAAGTTTCAAGTTGATTGGACTTCAACTTCATCAAAAACTACCTTGACCAAAAACTTTAACCTGAAGCGGGACAGACGGACGAACGAACGGACGGACGAACGGACGCACAGACCAGAAAACATAATGCCCCTCTACTATCGTAGGTGGGGCATAAAATTATATCCATAAAAGTACCGCTTAGTAGACTGATTTCCATGATAGTAACCTTTTATGGTAAATCTGTCTCTTCAATTTACTCACTACTTTTATCTCTGCAAAATGATTGTGTGATATATTCTGCATACAGCATGCTCACGAATATGTTTTGTTTTATTGTTGTGGTTTAGCTCATTAACATATACCCCACATCTCTGTCATATTCTATCTGATAAAGAGAGGGGTGCCACTGATAGATGGGTGGATGGGTTCATGTTGTAGATCAAGTTAATATGATTACTGCTTTGTACTTGTTTAACACTCATAGCTTGATTCTGAATATGTTAAAACAAGTCTTAAGAAAGATGTGTCAACCTACCCAAAGACATTAATATTATATTTGAGATGACCAGTATCAACTCTTACTCCAAAATGGTGAATCAGGAAATACTCTTTTTAAAGTCTCTGGTTTGACTGTTTGATACATACCATAAACCCAACCAACCAGGGCACTTTCTCCAGCAGCCATAATAAACACAGACCAACTTGATACATAGTTGTCCATCAATTGTAACACAAACATACCACCCTGAAAAATTAGTCAGAGAAGTTCTCCATCAACTATTACACATAGCAACAATCAACAATATCAAACATAATTAATTAATGCTTAATTGTCAATTATTTATTGAAAATAAACATTCAAAAGTGTAAAATACAATACAATATATCAATATTTTATATAATGATTGTATATAATCCAGAAAATGTTTTCCTAACTAGTGTTGTATATATAGAGAGAAATGAACACTTTTGTATAAAAATTAGTTCTAGACTGTCGGTCACTTTGATTATCTAGAGAGATGAGTAGATATGTAATATTTAATATCTGTTACAGACTTTAAAACTCAAATAAATATCTACCATGACAGAGTTTAACTCATTCCCACATTGGTTAGATAAAATTTACATGAACAGACACTGGAATGTGAACTATAGGTGATATGACTTCCATCTTATTGCACGTTTATTTTCTAAAAGACTTATCCTCAAAAGCAGTATAACTGATTGTATATTTTACCTGAGTTGTAACAATGATACCACCACAGAATCCAATGATACAGGTGACTAGTACTACCCATACTTTCTTCTTCCTCAATGATGGGTATGTATCCTGAATGGCTGTCAGACAGGTCTCTAACAGAGCAAACTGCAAATAAAATTATCAATAACCTTATGTTTATCAAATACGATACTGAGTAAGTAATACATACAGCAAGAAAAAAATGCCACAACAGTTTTCAATACAGCCTTCTTTTTTGTTGGTAGATAGACAAATGGTTATTATGGTCCATATGTTTGAAATTACGGATTTATACTTTTTAATTACAGCCTCTTTTTTGTTATTATTAATTATAGTCCCCATTTTCTTTCCACATGTTAATTGTTGTATATAACTCACCTCACTACCCATTCCCAGGGTGATCATCATAACAAAAAATAATATAGCCCACAGGGGAGATATAGGTAATCTGGTCACCACATCTGGGTATACTACAAAGGCTAAACCAGCACCTGAAATAGAGTACAATTCAGAGTTATTTCCCTTATATAGGTAATCTGGTAACTACATCTGGGTATACTACAAGGGCTAAACCAGCACCTGAAATAAAGTACAATTCAGAGTTATTTCCCTTATATAGGTAATCTGGTAACTACATCTGGATATACTACAAAGGCTAAACCAGCACCTGAAAAAGAGAACATTCAGAGTTATTTCCCTTATAGGTAATCTGGTCACTACATCTGGGTATACTACAAAGGCTAAACCAGCACCTGAAATAAAGTACAATTCAGGGTTACCTGAAATAAAGAACAATTCACAATTATTTCCCTTTAAAAGTGAAAATGATTTTTAAGTTTGATTGAAAAACCCATCAGTGTAATCATAAAATGAGCTAATTTAGCATCTTTTTTAAAAAGCTAGCCAATGATATTTACCTTCATCTACAACTTTATCTATCGGCATGTCTAATTCTTTGGCCAGGTATCCAATGATACAGAATATCACAAAGCCAGCAAATAAACTTGTACAAATATTGCCAAACGATACTATTAACGAATCTCTGGAAAATAAAGTACAAAAATATGAAATCAATCTGTTCCTTCAAACCATTTTGTAACCAAGAATTTTTTAGTTGAAATCTAAATTTAACCATTCCAGTGAAAAATGGTAAAAGACTGTTTGTATCATACAGACAGACATTCTTTACTCAATATATTTGGGAGAGATCTGTTTGTGCCAAAAATGCATCCTTTTGCGCCACCTGTTTTAAAATTACATGGTATCATTTGCGCCAAAAATAAAACATATGATTGCACCTATTCGAAGGAAAATGATTTCCCTCCTCCTTTGTTCGGCAAATGTTTCCTTTTCTGAAACATACTTTCTTCTTATTGCTGTTGCATGGGTGTATTTCCAAATTTAATGTTTGTAGTAGCTTGTTACTTCCCCTTATTGTCTAAAACGAAAAACATTGAAGGATGAAAAGCATAAAACAGTTCATAATAATTCCTGTTGAATGCTTCTGCTCCAGTACTGATGTTGAAAGCTTCTGCTCCAGTACTGATGTTGAATGCTTCTGCTCCAGTACTGATGTTGAATGCTTCTGCTCCAGTACTGTTATGTCTTTCGGTATATACAGAATCAGCCTATACAGATGGTGGGATCAAAGCATCAACATCTGTGGCTACAACATAATCAGCAATCTTCTCTTTTGGCATATCATGTAATAAATATTCAGCAAAGCAATAAGTTTTCTTCTCTCATTGTACATGGACTGTCTAATGCATTTTAAGTCATTTCTCTACAGATGCTCATCTTCATGGTGAAATATCTCCGAACATATGATTCTTTTTAAGCCAAAAATAAGAATAAATATTAATCATTAATGTTTCTGAAAGAAATGTGCAGGTAAATTGGTGCAAATAAGTGCCGAATATTGACACAATTGATACATTTGGGAAACAAAATTTGGTGCAAATGATACCCGCAAAAGGACTGCTGCCATATATTTCACCTTCATTTTGTTTTGAACTCTCCATTTTTATTTTTAAGCATTCATTTAGCTTTATTTGTCAATCTAATAATAAAGAAATTATTTGGCTATAAGATCTTGTCCCATTTCAGTCAATATATTTAAAACATCTGTTGACTAGATCTCATGATGGACAAAGAAGGTACTTACTTCAAACAATTATTGTGAAATTTATTATAACTTGAAAGTGTGATCAATCCACCCCAGGCTGGACTCAGAGCAAAGAAAATCTGAGCTGCTGCATCTGACCATACCTGGAAAATTGAAAATGTATTATTGACTTTTGACCTATAATGGTTTACTGTAACATTTTGTGACTTAGATGGAAAGTTGTCTCATTGGCACTCATACCACATCCGTTTATATCTATTGCAAGTGATATTCTTGTAAATCAATATCTAATATTAAGTTTTGCTCTTTATTCCAATCAAAACATCAAAACTACCAAATAATTCAATCTCTCAAACGTATTGGTCAACTAATAGGATTTTTCTGTTAAAGGTTTGGCAAGATTTTGATAATTTTTTACAGAATTATTTCCTTTTTATACAGTTATTGAAATTAAATTAAGTAATTGCTATTATTCTTTAAATTAACTATTAAGTGATTTTAGATGTTCCAAAAACATAGATATAACAAGATGAAGACAAAATTAGAAAATATTTTGATTTTAAACGGAGATTCACCTAATTGCCACTGTTCTTAGATATAATTTAAAAGGAAGATAAGATTGAATGACTAAGTATCTACTTACCTTAGCATCAGTTAACTTCTCAAATCTTGGTGTGATGTAATATAGGACGCCATCCATAGCACCAGGGAGGGTAACCCCACGGAAAAACAAGATACACAATACCAAGTAAGGAAATAAGGCTGTGAAATATACCACCTGAAAAAATAAATTCTTTAATACACAATACTGACAAGATATGTTTTGTTTTACACAGATTTAGGTATTCAAGAATATCTACTACATTTTCTAGTACAAGAGTTCAGTTCAAGAAAGGTTTATTGGTATACAAAGGTTATACTTTCGACAGGGTTTTGTATTAGATACAGGATTCGGATTCAACATGTTTTAGTATATATAGTGTACACTTTAACAGGTTCATTGTTTATTTAATGGTGTCTCACCTATCCCTAGGGAAAACATACATTGTGAAATTGTTTCTATGCTCATTTTTTTTTTACTATAGTACTCTTTAATCCAAACCTTGTCAGACAATTTTTATATTTGATTAAAAGTCCTTGGACAATACATAGACTTATGTGATAATTATTAATTTATTTTTTTTTTATCTTTGTTTCAGTTTTAACTAATATTGTGTATGACAAACCTTTCCAGTGGACTTTACTCCTTTTCCTAAAGCTAAGAAAGTTAGTGTCCAGGCAGCAGCCAAACACAAGATAACTTTCCAACGTACATTACCAATTACTTCAATACCAGATGACAAACCCAAAATCTCAACTCTGAAATATAACAATGTTTAGTAACGACACATGTAATATATATGATTGCATTGTCTACGACCTTTTTTTCTTACTAGGAAAGACCTAAAATATCTTCGTAATAAAAGAACAGCTATCCAACTTCTTGTCAAAATCTATAAGGGAATGTATATATTATATATTCCAGGTACTATTTACATATATATTTCAATGGGTGATAATCACTTTTCTTATATAATTGTTTGTCAAAGCTATCACTTTACCACATAGAATCAATGATAATACTGTTACTTTATTATTCATCTCTTATTTTACTGATTTTGTACTTACATTGTATCATAGATCAAATTTCTTCATTCAGTGTATGTCCCCTTGTGTTAATATTATAAGTTATATGGTTCGCTACTGACCCCATACGGATCCATAGAGGGTTAGTAAAATCCATAGGGGATGAGGCCGGAGGCTGGACTTTTTCTGCGGCGTTTTGTTGAAAAATAAACAATGAAACACAACAACATTAATAGATGACGTCGCCATTAACGCGTCATGAACCCCATATGAAACTTACTAACCCCATACGGTCTCATAGGGGGTCACCACGTGACGGCGTTTAACCAATCACAACGTGATTCAGACAAAGGTGGAGGTTTGGTTCAATAAAAAAGTTCAAGGTCGCTGAAATTGTTTGCTCCTTGTCCTAAGTCAGAAATCTGATGTTCAGTAGTTGTCGTTAGTTGATGTGGTTTTTAAGTGTTTTTTGTTTTTTATATAGATTAGATCATCGGTTTTCCCGTTAAAATGGTTTACACTAGTAACTTTCGAGGCCCTTTATAGCTTGCATGTCGGTGTGAGCCAAGGCTCTGTGTTGAAGGCCATAATTTGACCTATAATGGTTTACTTTCATAAATTGTGACTTGAATTGAGAGTTGACTCATTGGCACTTTTACACCTCCTTCTCATTTTAAATGTATTAAATAAACTGTTGATACAGATGTATGTCTCACCATAACATGTAATTTTGATGGTATAGTACAAATGCTGGAATTAAGAGAACCATACTTTTGATAGGAAAACTGTCATATTGGAGTAAAGTGCACCTGCTCCTTATGGGATTCTAAATCACAACCTCAGTGTTGACTGGCTAGTGATTCAGTAGCTTGACTACTTAGACCAACAAGGACCAAAACAACAATGAACCAAGATGAGGGCATGAAATCATGTCTAAGAACAGCTTTTTCACAACATTTTAGAGGCAAGACAATAAAAATATTATTGAAAGAACTGTTTTCCTCTATAAACAGTTTTACTGAATACCAAAAAAGCTGCAAAGAAGAACTAAACAGCACAAACTTTAAGTTGAACATCAAGACTACAAGAACAAATTTAAGGACCTACTTGATTTTTAGTTGCCAAGAACAAGATTTTCAGGCCAACCTTAAAAATATGTTTGTTTGCAGTTTTCCGACTGTACCTTCAGACTGCAGGGTCGGTAGGTAGGAAAAATATTTTATTTTATCAGCCAAAATACAGTTTAAACAAGCAGTTACACTAAACCAAGTTTCTTGTGAAGAAAAAAAAAGCATTTTAAAACAACAAACACTGGACATCCTGAAAACCAACATCAATTGAACAGGCATTTTCAGATAAAAAACTTTTTAACCAAAACTGAAACTTTAACATAGTGTCATTATCCAATTTATGACATAAAATATGGTATAATTATTAAATGCTGGAACACTTATAAACAAGGAATGTCATTATGACTAGAACTGTTTTAAAGAAATATATTCAGACATGTATGCTTCTTGACTAGAATGTTTTCATGAGTAGAGTATTTTCATCAGAAAAATGTAGATATTAAAGATTTATAAGACAATGTATTAAAGAGTGTATTTTTAATAAAAAAAAAAAAATAACCATTGAATCTTCCTCAATTGAAAAAAAGGCAACTTGAAAAAAAAGTATTATTAAAGACATTCGACTGTTTTCATATTTCTAACAATATTTAATTATATGTGATAAGGTTATATTTTTGCCAGGTTTTAATGAAAACCAAAGAAATCTAAAGGCGTATTTGTTACAGAAAAACTGGTTTTAGTTTAAGGTTTTGGTTTAAAACTGGTTTTGATTGGTTTAGGTTTGGGTTTCAAAACTGGTTTTGGTTGAGATATTTTTCCACAAATGTAAAGTTTTATTTATAGGTAAAAAACATGATGTCAAAACTACTGGGGCATGTTTGTTCTGCACATCTCCAGAATGTCTTTTGGCGAAGAATCAAAAAAAAAAAAAAAAAAAT
Source organism: Mytilus galloprovincialis (assembly GCF_965363235.1). Taxonomy (NCBI): domain Eukaryota; kingdom Metazoa; phylum Mollusca; class Bivalvia; order Mytilida; family Mytilidae; genus Mytilus; species Mytilus galloprovincialis. The sequence continues at coordinate 11,002,298 of NC_134844.1, forward strand.
CTGGACCTCTTCTGGAAATTTTCTACAGAAGATCAATAAAATAAAAAAGTTCAATTTGCCGTCAAATATAGCTAATTTTTGTTATGTTCGATGACATGAATTAAGTTTACGCTGGGAACAGTATAAGTTAATACATATGTTCCTGGTTTACGATAATTAATTGTTTAGAAAATTAAGATACGTCCAGTAGAAATGACTTTAAAAGTGTGCTCTGTTCGTTACAATATTGTGCTTTCCTTTAACTCAATTTCGTTAAACCAACCAGGCTTAACTACCACCACTAGTATTTAATATTTAAGAATAATCTTAAACTGCACGAGAAATCTTCAATGTTTGTCTGAAATACATATTAAGGTATATAGGGGGGAATCTGAGACAAGAGCCTGAGACAACTCAAGTGCCTGTGAAAAGGAATGATCAAAAAGGACATCTTAGTCTATCCATTTTTTTTTTCAAGTAATCGAAGTGGATTTTTTGGTATAAAGCAAAGATATCAGAAAGTTTTCAAAATTATTTTTTTCTGGTGGTCCTAGAAGAAAATTTTCTGGTCCTTACTATTATTTTTAATGCAAAATTTCGATGGTTAAAACCTTTGGACTACATGGACTACCACTTTTTAAAATCTTTCATTGTATATGGATCTATATGTAAGGTTACAACGTATAGTGGACGTTTCTGTAGATTTCTTTTTAATAAAACAGTTGTTTGTGTATTGATGATACTTCAGTCTTGGGGAACAAGATTTATTTTAGTACTAGTTGCAGCTAGCTTTGAACAAACTTCCAGTAATTGAAAATACTCTTAGTTCGATGCTTTGAGTCTATTGTCTTAATGTTAGTTGTCCAGTTTCTTTTGTGTGTCTCCAGTGGCGGATCCAGAAATTTTCATAAGTGGGGACCCACTGACTGACCTAAGAGGGGACCAGCTCCAGTCACACTTCAATGATTCCCTATATAAGCAACCATTTTTTTTTCCCAAAAAGGGGGGGACGGGCCCCTGCCCCCCTAAATCTGCCTCTGGTCTCGTACCGATCGTTTGGGTTAATATAATTTGCGCATGTTGTTCTTATATTGTACTGCTACACTACTGTTTCAGCTTTGTGGAGGACTGAGCGCTTTGCACTGTTATACCACTGACCCAGGTTAGGGGATTGTTGTTATCCCGCTAACATGTTTAACCCCGCCACATTCTGTATGTATGTGCCTGTCCCAAGCCAGGAGCCTGTAAGTCAGTGGTTGTCGTTTTTTCGTTCACTTTATTTTGCACATTAATTCGGCTGTTATAGTTTTCTCCTTTGAATGGTTTTACATTTTTGATTTCTGGTTCTTTTATAGCCGACTATGTGGTATTAGCTTTGCTTATTGTTGAGGGCTGTATGGTGACCTATGGCTGTTATTTTTTGTGTCATTTGGTCTCTTTGAAGAGTTGTCTCATTAGCAACCATACCACATCTTTGTTGTTATATCAACCCCTGCCATATTCTTTATGAACCTGTTTAGTGGTTGTCGTTGGTTTATGTCTCAACTAATATTTGATTTTTTGTAAATTGTTTTGTTTTGTATAGTTAGGCCGTTAGCTTTTTATTTTAATTGTTTCACATTTCATGGCCTTTTATAAACGGCGTTACAGTATTTAGTTTTGTCATTGTTGAAGGCATTAAGGTTGCCTATAATTGCTTACATCTACTATTTGGATAGTTGGATCATGAGCAATAATATCGCATCTCTTGACTCTCATTATATACCCGACTTTTAATCTCGTGTTTTCTTGAACATGCATGAAATATTTGTCAATGGGCGTTGAAAATTAGCATCAATGTAAAATTGTGTTAAATAATCCTTGACACTGCAGAGAGAAAGATGTGTATTTTTTGCTTAGAATTTAGACATAAAAATAAAAAATCTCTTAATTAATTATTGGGAAGATTAATAATATCTGTTAAAAAGAGATGTGCAGACTGCCAATATCAATGAATTATAAATGGTGGTTCACCATACCTAATCACAATCAAGTTCAACATGGTACCTGTCAAATGTTTCATACCAAATTCGAGAATGGAACCATTTTTTTTTTAAATTTCACAATGAGTTGTGCTTATCTCAATGCAACAACATATATACCAAAAACCACTGACCTAGAAATGACGACTTTATCACAAATTTTAACAATTCTAACAATTTCATAAGCTCTTGTTCTTATAGGCTATTTCAATTTATTTCACAGTTATGAACTCTAGTAATGTTTAAAAAAAAATTTATCGGATTGTTATCTCATAAACATTAATAGTCATCTCAGTATTTTCCAATTTACAATTTAAAACGTTTTCTAATTGCCAATTTATACAAGAAGACAATTGCCAGATTGAGAAAAATAGCAATCAAAGCCTTAAAGGCTGTAAAAGCAATTGCTGCCATGTTAATGTTTGGGGACTTTTATTTTTCATCCACATATATACAAGAATTAAATCTGACATGAGTGTTGTCTAGTTAAAAGTAAGAAGGTTTTAACTTTATATAAATAAAAGACTTTAGCACAAGGAGACAACACGTTTACCAGGCTAAAGTTGGTGTCAAATATACATGTGCTGAAACATATAACTCAAAAAGAAATCATCATGGATTATCCCCTGGTAGTGTTTGTAACTTCCTTGGCAATAATTTCCTTTATTGATTTAATTTTAACAATTTTCATTATTAATTTATATTTAACCATTAACACAAATGATTAAGTTAAAACATTTCAACTTTCCAGACGCAAATGTTAAAAAACGGGAAAGAAATAAAATATCTTACAAGACATAAACATGTAAAGAATAAATGTATATTTCAGCTTAATAAAAATATTTTCATAATGTTACTTTGTCATCATTTTTAAAACTAAGTTCCAAACATTATTGCTCAGTTGATATGTGTCCTTCTGATGCGGTACGAGCACAGGCACTTGTTTCTATCCATAGGAAGGTCGATTATCCATATAAATAGTTTTATATGGATAGTCGACCTTCCTATGAATAGAAACAAGTGCATGTGGGTACGAGATAACTACAATTCTCATGCAATCCCGAAAACGGGGGTCATCACAGACAAACATGACATTAAATCGTTATCACTGAACTAGTATATATATTGTATAGGGGCCAGCTGAAGGACGACTCCGGGTGCTGGAATTTTTCGCTGCATTGAAGACCTGTTGGTGACCTTAATTCTGCTGTTGTATGTTTTTCTATGGTCGGGTTGTTGTCTCTTTGACAAATTCCCCATTTCCATTCTCAATTTTATTATACGAACAAGAACAAACAGCTCTACGTTGCTTTGATATTTATCAATTTTCAGGAAACATTGCGAAAAATGATCTTCAATATTTCGAAAACATGTGAAATAAAATTGCTAACACGGTGGACCGTCGAGTGTCAACAAACGTAGTAGACTTGTTCACTGAAAAGACGAGGATAATGGTTTCATCTGACATTTGTTATGCAAACCCAGTTTTGATCATGATATTTAAAAAGACGTACTTTTTTCAATCTATGTATTTATAAACTAGAAAATTCCAAATTGTAAATATCTCTTCATCTGGGAAGCCCCTCATGGGGGGGTCCTAGTAATCACATAATCACCATTTTTTTGCCAATATAATCACATAATCATTAAATATTTGCTTATCTTTAGTAATCAAATAATCATAAACTAAAAATACAGTCCTAGGTAATCAAATAATCATGAAATATTTGGCTTAATAATCAAATAATCATTAAAAAAACGGCCAAGTAATCACATAATCAAAAACCCCATGAGGGCCCTCATCTGGACGGACTTGGCATCTACTACGTTTGGACGGGTCCATTAGTAAGGTGATCGATAAATATTACGGAGTTTTGACAGAAAAGGAAAACGAACTTATTGTTATGTGTTTTCAACAAGGGTTTCGTTCCGCTAAATTATTTGCGCAAATAAAGTTTGTCTATTTTTAGATTACAGGTAATAATTTGACACTACGCATTAACCTGTGTAGTGATTTTGATTTTACGATAAATGTATGAATGAACGATAATTTTATGAATGAACAAGAGCACCTGACCTCTTAAAGAAACACAAATTAAACATAAAAACCGTATTTATTAGGAGATAATTCAGTTAAATTTTCAATACTAAATCAACAACTGAAATGAATCCATATTTTGTTGAAACATCGTACGAACGGCGGAAAACGGAATCGCATTTATAAAAATGTACTTTTTTTTTCACTCGGACTTCTATGTTATTTGATAGTCAAACGGTTGACCCTTTAAATACAAAAATACATCTACAAGAACATATTCTGAAACTTCTTAAATCCACTAACTTTTTTTAAAGTTTCAAGCTATGTATTGCATTAGAAAACATACATAGGTGTTAAAGAATGAATGACCAGGAGCCTGTTTAACAAAATACTATGGCTTGATCTGGGCGGAGTCTCTGATCTGGGTCACAAAGATGGCCATACGCGACGGCATAAAAGCAATTGCTTTAATAACAGCAACAAATAAATGACCAAACAAATATATATAGTGTTCAGAATTAACATTAATTATCTATATAAAACTATGTGAAGTTAAAAAAACACCAAAAAGGTAATACTAGTACATTAGTATTGAAAATTAACTAAAAAAATCAATTTGACCATAGAATCTGCATAAAGTTTTTCGCGACCACTACACTGCATCAACATTTCCGTTGTAAACCCTAAACCGAAACCACAAACCACTCTTGGACATGGTTTGAATAGTTTCTGGAACCAGTTTGGGTTTGAGAATAACAAACGGCAAACCACTTTAGGTTCGAAACTAGTTTCAAACTGGTTCTCATTAACAAATGGAAAGTTTAACAAACTAAAACTGGTTTTGCACTAACAAATACGCCTTAAAGTTTGGGGTGAAATCCATAGCACCCCATTAAAAGTAAATGGTCTGTACTGAACTGTTTTTAATGCATAAAAAAAATTGGCAGCATAGCTCCTAAGGACATGTTTTAATTGAATTCACACAGGCCACACAGTTTGGGTATATTTAATATTGTAAGAAAGAGAATAATTGCAATGAGTGGGGCAGCCCCCTTATCCTAAAGCAGCACACTCATTGCAATCGAAGATAGATTTAATATAGAGAGAGTATATTTATTTTTCAAGCTAACCATTCATTTTCTCTACATCTTTGTGTAGTTAGGGTTGCTTCTTATTGATTTGGCATGATCTATATCCATTAACATTTCAAATGAGCCCTTCCTCCGTACAGGCGTGTTTACAGATATCCATGAAGATTTAAGTCACGGAGGAGTGGTTTCATCTTTGTCGTCTTCACAACGATTTGTAGAAAATATGCCATACTACAAGCTGCTGTCGAATTATTTAACCACTGAAATTGGTTCCATAAAGTCAGGCTCCACAGATTCTGTACCCGATTTGTTTGAGACAGAATGGTTATCGTGTCAGTTATGAATATCCGCTGCATCATCGTCAATGATATCATCACACATCATTACATGTGCCCGAATCTGTATAAACAGTTAACTAATAAACTTTTTTGTTTGTTATTTGTCATAATTTGTCTTAAAATTGACACGAGACGACAGCGTAAAGTACTCCTCCGTGACTTCATGGATACCTGTAAACAATTTCCATGTGCTTTATCATTAAATGGTCACATGAACGCTTGACGGGAAGCTAAGAAAAACCGAACTTGAAATGCGTAATTGACCCAGACTTTAAATCATTTCCGGAAAGGACCCAAAGTTCCGGATCGCGTCAATAGAAGTATTAAAAAAAATTTCTTCAAATATAAAGCAATAAAATTTTCACAGTCGGGAGGATTTTCAAGGGTCGGTCGGTAAACTGCAAACAAACAATATTTTAATTTAAGCCTCAGGAGCACTGCTTATGATTTTTTTAGTTAAGACTTTTACTCATGATATTGACAAATCTCAGGTGAATCTGTATTACAACTCTTGTAAATCCTCATCATCACGATATTCTTACCTGTCACAATTATAACTTATCATATACTACATAGCAACATTTCACAAGCTTACAATTGATTTGTTAACATACTCAAAATAATCTTGAGCAGGAGCATGTCTTTCTGCATGGGTTGTATTTAAAAGGTGATGAATTCCTCCTTCAATAGCTGAGGTAGCATTATAACAAGTCTGATTGAAGTAAATACTTCCATTCACAGCTGAACAAGCATCTGCAGCACTGTACGAGTAACAATCTGAAATAACAAATAACAAGCATTCTGAGAGTATTGCATGGAAATGCATAGTCCCCTAATGGTTAAATCTTCATTGCACTGGGAAAAATGCTAACTTGATCTATAACTTTTTATGGTGTGAACTATATAACATACATCAAGCAAATATCTTCAAGTATGACGCAACTGATTATTTGAGTGAATTTTTAAGTCTAAAGGCCATAATTCTGCATAAGATGTTTCAAAATAACAGATCTAGATATGCATTGTGTTCGATTGACTATCAATGTTGGAATTGACAGCAGTCATCATCCAATCAAAGATGTATTACAATAACTTTCAAGTTTGCTTAATATTCATATCTTTTTACATGTTTAATACCAAGAATTGAGGATACTTACACTGTGTAGCCCAGTCTGGATGACAATCTTCCCATGGCAACACAGCCGTAAAGGATATAAACAGATAGAGTATACACCAGCCTATAATTACTGTGTAATACAAGGCAACCATTCCAGATATAGCTATCATACCATAGCCCAGTCCTGAAAAACAAAGTCATACATTAATACAAGGCTACCATTCCTGATATAGCTATCATACCATACCGTAGCCCAGTCCTGAAAAACAAAGTCATACATTAATACAAGGCTACCATTCAAGATATAGCTATCATACCATAGCCCAGTCCTGAAAAAAAAAGTCATACATTAATACAAGGCTACCATTCAAGATATAGCTATCATACCATAGCCCAGTCCTGAAAAAAAAGTCATACGTTATTACTGTCTTGTGCAAGTACCTGATAATTAAAATTTATATGGAATTTCAAAGCAAGTTTTAGCCTCTATGAAACTCATTCAAAATAAGATGTGTAAAGAGGTGTGTAAAAAAAGGTTCAGTCATTTCCTTCATATTCAGTAAAAAAAAATCATTATATGAAAATAAGATGTGGTACAATTGCCAACGAGACAACTATCCAACAAATTTACTAAGTTGTTTGAAGTATTTTTGTTTACTGAAAAGTTTCTTCCATGTTCGTGATCTTAAAACTTTGCTCGTCGTCAACATTTGAATTATAAGGGTAACTAGATATCATTGAGATGGGAGCCATCTCTGTGGGCCCCGCTGTGAATAATGTGCATTAAAAAATTGTATCTTTACCATAGGACATGGGTTTGTCAACTGAAATCAAAGTTTTTGACCTTGACCTTTGACCTATGAAGTTGTAAATAAATTATGACACACCCTTTGGTGTTGGTTTATAAACATGTCAAGTATAAACTTTGAAATGATAAAGGTTCTCAAGATATAGAGCAGACACGATCTTTACCATAGGACATGGGGTTGTCAACTGAAACCAAAGTTTTTTACCTTGACCTTTGACCTAGGAAGTTGCACATAAATTATGACACACCCTTTGGTGTTGGTTTATATACATGTCAAGTATAAACTTTGAAATGATAACGGTTCTCAAGATATAGAGCGGACACAATCTTTACCATAGGACATGGGGTTGTCAACTGAAACCAAAGTTTTTGACCTTGAACTATGCCCTAGGCAGTCGTTCATAAATTATGACACACCCTCTGGTGTTGGTTCATATACATGTCAAGTATAAACTTTGAAATCATAACGGTTCTCAAGATATAGAGCGGACACGATCTTCACCACAGGACACAGGGTTGTCAACTGAAACCAAAGTTTTTTGACCTTGACCTTTGACCTAGGAAGTTGTACATACATCATGACACGCCCTCTGGTGGTGGTTAATAAACATGTAAAGTATAAAGTATGAAATCATAATGGTTCTCTAGATATGGAGCGGACACAAAGTGTTACGGACGGACAGACGCACGGACGGACGGACAGACGGACGGACGGACAGACTGATCACTATAGGGGACCGCCTTTGGCGGGACCCTAATTATTAACCATTTAACAACAGTATTTTAAGTTACTTACCAGTAAACAAAGGACAAAATCTGTCAAAGATGGCGGCAGGTCCCAAGGCAGCAAACTGTCCAAAAGCCAACTCCAGGAACATCAGCGGTATACCCAGTAAAAACAACATCAGAATGAAAGGAAATACAAATGCACCTAAAATCATACAAGTTCTTGTTTGTTATTTTATAATACAGAAAATGCAGATAAGGATTGAAAATCATTTTAACTCTTTCAGCTGAAGACATAAATGCCCCATCTCAAACTTTCCAATTTTCCAAGTTGAAAAGGAGCCTTACTCTAGAGTGCAAAGTGAATCGCTGTCTAAACTCTGGTAGTTTTGGTTCTTAGCATTATGAGTTTCATAAAATTTGCATGATGCAAACTGAACTGAAATAGGGAAGAAAACAAAATTGCTATCTTACAAGTTATAAAGGGATGTAACTCTAGAACGGTAAGCAATTCACTGCTCAAATTTTACCTCTGTGTGTTGTTGCTATTTGCATTGTGTATGAGTTTCATAAAACTTGCATGAGGCAAACATAATTTAGGTTGTGGAAATAACAATGAGAAGGACAAAAGGACATAAGACTGACAAGGTTAACACATAATGACCATGTTGCCTATGGCTATACGGTTGAATGCAATTTCCATGGTGTTCATTTGTGATCTTATATTGTCAGTGATCCACAAAAAAAAAGGGCAAATTTTTTTAGACTAAAAAAATTTGAAGATATAAAAAAATTGCCAACAAAATGACTGCCTCATAGTTGTTCTTAAATGTAATTAATAACAAAGACTTCATTCTTTCTCCTCAGCCTTGACACCCTGCAGACTGAGATGATAATTACTACAACAAAATAAACCTCTTCATAAAGTACATTTCAATTTGACTACATCTTACTTTTCTATATATGTATATTGTGCCTATTGACTCATACTGTCAAGAGAAATTATTTTTGCATTTTTGTCCATTGATCTTGTGTTGCTAGAAAAACAATTATCTTTGTTCTAGGACAATAAATGTTTTCACTAGACAGAAAAAAATACAGGAAAAATGTCCTTTACCCTACCACATTGTTTTACAGTGAGTTTATCAACTTATAAGGCAATATGTGAAAATTATCATGTTTTCTGCCACAAAACAGCAAAGGGGATTTAGAACAATTACATCCCCTTTTATTATGTAAATCTGAGAGAAACAAGTTTCAAGAAGACACAAATAACATACAACTCTAATAAATATCCCTCTGATAAACACATGATATATTTGCCACTGGACATTACTCTAATAGATATCCCTCTGATAAACACATGATATATTTGCCACTGGACATTACTCTAATAGATATCCCTCTGATAAACACATGATATATTTGCCACTGGACATTACTAATAAATATCCCTCTGATAAACGCATGATATATTTGCCACTGGACATTACTCTAATAAATATCCCTCTGATAAACACATGATATATTTGCCACTGGACATTACTCTCATAAATATCCCTCTGATAAACACATGATATATTTGCCACTGGACATTACTCTAATTAATATCCCTCTGATAAACACATGATATATTTGCCACTGGACATTACTCTAATAGATATCCCTCTGATAAACACATGATATATTTGCCACTGGACATTACTAATAAATATCCCTCTGATAAACGCATGATATATTTGCCACTGGACATTACTCTAATAAATATCCCTCTGATAAACACATGATATATTTGCCACTGGACATTACTCTCATAAATATCCCTCTGATAAACACATGATATATTTGCCACTGGACATTACTCTAATTAATATCCCTCTGATAAACACATGATATATTTGCCACTGGACATTCCTCTAATTAATATCCCTCTGATAAACACATGATATATTTGCAACTGGGCATTACTCTAATAAATATCCCTGTGATAAACACATGATATATTTGCAACTGGACATTACTCTAATAAATATCCCTGTGATAAATGCATGATATATTTGCCACTGGACATTACTATAATAAATATCCTTCTTATAAACACATGAAATATTTGCAACTGGACATTACCCAAACAACTATCAATTGATTATATGTTCAGCAAAGACCAACAAATGACAATATTAGAAATATTTAAATAAAAAGCTCTTTATAATTTTAATTCACATTTCCTTCCTTAACTTTTTGGAGTTAAATTAGTGCATAGCGTTTAAGTATAAATTACATTAGATTTTCATTTTGTATAATATTTATTGGGTATCAAGTGACTGCATGTTATGAAATGAATTTTATATTTTTTGACAGACAAAATCTCTCCTATGTTTTTGTTGGAATACAATCCCTTGTTCCTTATGATTTTAAATGCATTGACATAAAACTTCCATTCCACATTTTTTGACACCCTGAAGGTCGTTTCTATTATGTAATATAATAATTTGATAACAATCACTAGACTGCACTGCTGTCTTTCATCTCATAATTAGGCAAAGTCAAGGTAATTATCTAATTACAACCTATCAGGAATAATAGCAGAGTATGAATGTACTTATCAGATGAATACAAACTTCCCATCACAATATATTGAAGTCATTTGTACCCAGAGAATATGAGGCACCCAAAAAATCTAAATGTGTGTATGTAGAAAAGTCATGATTGAAAAGTACAAAACCTGATTAGTTTCTAATCAACCTGTTCTAAACAACCAATACAAAATAACCACTCATCAACTCTCATCAAACAACCAATACAAAATAACCACTCATCAACTCTCATCAAACAACTATTTATCAACTTAACATTTTTTTTTACAATCAACAAACATTCAACAAACACAAATCACCAAACATTCAACAATACCAAGCAACAAACATTCAACCAGGACCACACAACCATTGACATTTATTCACAAATCTCAACTACTATCAAACAACCAACATTTAACTTATACCTAACAACCAACATTCAACGTATACCAAACGACCAACATTCAACTTATACCAAACGACCAACATTCAATCTTATACCAAACAACTAACATTCAACCATTCAACTTATAACAAACAACCAACATTCAACGTATACCAAACAACTAACATTCAACTTATACCAAACAACCAACATTCAACGTATACCAAACAACCAACAGTCAACCTTATACCAAAAAACCAACATTCAACTTATACCTAACAACCAACATTCAACCTTATACCAAACAACTAACATTCAACCATTCAACTTATACCAAACAACCAACATTCAACTTATACCAAACAACCGACATTCAACTTATACCTAACAACCAACATTCAACTTATACCAAACAACCAACATTCAACTTATAATAAAACAACCAACATTCAACCTTATACCAAACAACCAACATTCAACTTATACCAAACAACCAACATTCATCCTTATACCAAACAACCAACATTCAACTTATACCAAACAACCAACATTCATCCTTATACCAAGCAACCAACATTCAACTTATAATAAAACAACCAACATTCAACCTTATACCAAACAATCAACATTCAACTTATACCAAACAACCAACATTCAACCTTATACCAAACAACCAACATTCAACCTTATACCAAACAATCAACATTCAACTTATACCAAACAACCAACATTTAACTTATATACCAAACCACCAACATTCAACTTATATACCAAACAACCAACATTCAACTTATACCAAACAACCAACATTCAACCATTCAACTTATACCAAACAACCAACATTCAACTTATACCAAACAACCGACATTCAGCTTATAATAAAACAACCAACATTCAACTTATACCAAATAACCACCTTGATTAAATAATATCAAACAACCAATACTGAGCAACCAACATTAAACTACTATCAACTAATACCAAACAACAATATAGTTCTACTTTCTATTTTCAACAGCCTTTTGAGATCCCCGGACAGAGGTCTACAGAACCTGAATAAATTTATCACTTATATACAAAATGTTATTCAGAAAATAAGTAATTTAACATGACCACACTTGCATCAGATGTTTCTGAAAGTCTCATGTTTGTATCCAATGAAATAACAATCATATGAAATAACATCAAATGCAACGTTATTTTTTAACGTGGCCTTAGTACTAATAAGATATTTACATGGTACATAACTGAGTCAATTAAGAAGCAAAGACACATTCTGTTTTGTATTGGGAATTGTCTTGAATGCATTAGAACATGGAAGTATTATATTGTTTATAAAACAGTCAATATAATACTTCCATGATTAGAATAAAAAGTACTCCGATGTTAATGAAATAAATTGGGTTGACAAACATGTTGGGCACAATAAATTAACTAAATATGTATATTCAATTTTGACAAATTTTTCATATCAACTTTACAAGTTAACTCCTGTTGTACGAACTTAATTTTCCAAAACTTCAAGGAACAAAATGTACTTGTAAATAAACCATTAAGTTTATAATGTAACTGTTGTGACAATATCAATACTTTTACAACAAAAACATCAAAAATAATACAATAAAGACTGTAATGTAACTGAATAATGTACATTAAACATTAATATTTTGTCTGCAAAAAAATCCTTTTAGATTTTGGTTTAAATGTCCTATGTGCAGAGTTTTATTGTAATTCTATGTATATTTATTTGGATTTAATGTTAAAAGAAATTAAATTTTATGGTATAAATCTTTTATGTGCTGAGCGAGTCTTTATTGTGTTTCTAAAAATGAATATATATGTGGTATAATTGTCAATGATTCCACCAGTAACAGTGACGTAGAAATTAACAACTACTATGGATTCATTTATTTTTCGTGGGTACCAATTTCCATGGATTGAGGAAAACTTGCAATTTCGATGATATTAATTTTTTTATATTTTGCAAAGTCTGCAGACATTCCTTTATAAACTTTGTTATTTGTGTTCTGTAACTCTAATAATCATTATCCTTCCTTTCAATTTTTTTTAGAAAGTTGTGTTCTTTGAATGTGACATCAACACGCATGCAAACACCTTTATTTTGACGTCCCAAGGAAAGTAAGAAGAAACCAAGAAAATTTTATGCCAATTTCAACCAATTGTTTGTTTGAGAACAATAATTTCGCTAAAGAGAACAATTTTTTCACAATCGGTTGGGAAATATGAAGATAGCGAAAAATTAAAAAAGAATGTGCCCATGCCGTGCAGATGCCCTTGCTTTTAAATATGCAAAAGTCAATAAAGGGACATAACTCAAGATGATGAAAGTTACACCACCCAAAATTCAAACCTGATCTGCGTGAGGAGGTATCAAGCTTCAAAACATTTGTTTTAGTTTAATAACATTTGATTGACATAGTTGAGACAAAGTAAGAGTGAACAATAGATGATGCCCCCTGCTTGCATATAAAGTTATAAAGGGACATAACTCGAGAATGGTAAAAGTTGTGCAACCTAATTCTGATCTTCTATCTATATTTTGTGGTTTTAAACTAACATTTGAGGAAAATTAAAATTATAGAACAGGAACTTAATTTTGAGGAGTACAGACAAGGGTAACACATACTGCCCCTTCCCGTACAGCCGGGCATTATAAACATAGCTCAATCATTTCATTAATTTTCAATATGGTCCATGATTCTGTGTTGTTTATTTTCTAAAGCTGTGAAAGGTTAACTTTGCCACCAAAATCTGAAAATCAATAAGTAGCAAAACTATTTGTTCGACATTCACCAATGAAATATTTGTTGTCGGATTATACAATATTTATTTGTCATAAAAGTTAAAAAAAAACATGCACAGAGGACTTATTTTAGTATGTGTGCATGCATCGGTTCAATAATTTCCTTAACATTTTAATAGCTATAAATTCTTTTAATATGACTTCAAACATAGTCTGAACTTTACAAGGATACCAGTTAATTCCAGTACAGTCGAGACAACAAAATCTGTTACAAACATTGAGGACCAGAGGTTACCGGATTATTCCAGCTCAGTGTGCACTACAATGTAATTCAACAAAGAGGCATAAAAATACATTTTATTTTACACCTGATGTAATTTTTATTCTTATTTCGTAGTGAATTTCCTTTATCCAAAAAAAGAAAATCAAAGGACGATAACTGTGTCCCTGAACAATATGAAAGTTTCCTTTTAATTACATATAATATGTTAATACTAAAGCATTCTAGCCCAAAATCAAAGTTAAACATTTTTTTTTCAAGTAAATTTTATTTTTAATTCAGTGCAGGCCTTAAATATTGGCATTCTGCCTCATATTAGTTTAATAACCTATCATAAATCACTAACTGGACAGAAGGTGTCAAAACCAAAAGCATGCATGGTATTCATTTAGTTTATATTGAAAAACTGACCCAGCTCAAACATGACAAGAGTTAAAAATTCAAGTGTAAATTCTTTAGCCATGATTTGTTTAAATATAATCAGATTTTGTGGATCAGTGACTTATTAGTTTTAACAGTAAAGTTTTGTACTAAAGCCAAGGTCTCAGTAAATTAACAATACCATTTATGATATATTGCCATATTAACAACTACATCGTAAAATGATGATATAAATAGCTTTCAACCATGTAAACATAAATACTTATTCATTATGGTATTTAGTGTCAGAAACAATAGTCATTTGTCATTAATTACAACTCTATTTAATTCCGTATAAGGACAAAACAATAACTGCCTCCTTCAGACTCAAATCAAAAATCAAAACAAAACATGAAATATGATTCGACAAGAATAAAGACTGAGTACTATTGCACTATTGGATATTTTTTATTGGTGAAGTAAGACAGAGTGCCCAGAGCAACAACTAGCCTTAGGTAGGGTAAACATAGTAAAACAAGTTTGAGTTGAATGAACCTACCACTTAAAAGTATTGTTCGATATGTTCATAAAAGTAGGCTTGAAAAGGCCAACAAATTTGACCAAGATACTTCTAAAGAACCTGAAACCAATCTTTTATAATGCCGAGGCACATCATGCAAATATGTCTTTGCATAGAATGTGAACTGAAACCATATAAAATTGTAAAAAAAACACATTAAAAAGACCTCACTGGGTTTCGGATTTTTGCAAGACATATATAGAGCTGAAAGCTTCAGTCTTTACACAACAAGTTATAGTAGTATCTTTGTCTTCATGCTAAATCACAGACCCCCCAGGCAAAGCAGGTTTAATTCATTTTGAACCTGTAAAAATCCTCTATACAGGCTTACATCAATTTTTTGGGTAAAATTGAGCTTTGTGTCTGTGGATTCAAAAGTTTTTTGCTGTTTAAAATATTAATAAGTTTTTTTCTCATTAATTCTGGAAGTTTGATCTAGGAAAGAACCAAAACCATACAACCATTTATGTGAACCAGTGCAGCAATCATAAATCAATCTATTTTTATCTTTGGTTCTATATACTGCATACATTTGTGATGTGTCTTTTATATTATTTATAAACAGTTAGCTTATTGAACGTTTTACAAGAAATATCCATGCCAAATAATTAATGATTAAATCTTAATTTAAATGGACATTAATTTTTCAATTTCACTTTTGAAAAGTGTAAAGATTAATCAGAAACAAACCCAAAATAAAATTTATAGGTTATGTCTATTGAATTGAAATCTACCTAAAGTAGACCAAACAATATTTCTCAATTGAGTGGGCAGAAAAAAGCCCGCCAAAGTAGAACATAAAAGGCTATTGGTATCTAAGTACACTCCTTTCTTCAAAAGAATGTTTTACCTTATGCGTTATATCAAAGGCATTGAGTTTTATGAATGAAAATATAGTAAACAAGAGTTACTATTGATTTTGGAGATAAAACATCGTAAAAGTTTAAATCCATTGATATTATTTGCGGTTTAAATCAACATTACCATATCTATTTACTACGTTTTACAAAAAATTATGTTTATAAACATTTTAAGAGGTAAACAAGTATCCTGCTCCAGGATGTACTAATATTAGGATTTTTTAGGGGTTTTCTTTTTTGACAAGACATTTTAACAGAAGTTTAAAATAGCAAGAAAGCAAGGAGGTCATGATAACAAATTTTAAGGATTATTAGATTATTCCTTTCTTTGATTTTCTTTTCTTGTTTGTTTTTTTGTTTGTTTGTTTGGATTGGGTTTTTTTTTTTGGGGGGGGGGGGAGAGAGGAGGAAAATATTGCTCAATCTGTTTTACATGAAAACATAACAGGTCTCTGTACCTCATTGAATTTTGCTTAGTTTATAATTATGAATTATTGGAAAATTGGCACGTTCTCAAACCTTTCCTGAAGATTAGAAATTGAACAAAACTTTGTATGACTTCACCTTGAAACAAAATTTGGTTTGTAAAACTACCGCGATCAATTCTAATTCTTTTTTTTTTAAATCTAAATTTTTCAAATGTTTGAAAAGGACGTGACATTTCTAACATGTAAAATGTGTACACACAGATGTTTTTACATGTACATCATGTATTGTCTACATTAACCCCATACATCATCATCACCTGTTACATTAGTAACATATTTTATAAATGTTTACCATCGTGTTAACTTCCCAGATCATTGTACATGTTGTACTACGATGTACTGCCAAATAGAATTTTATAAAAAAAAGTGTCACGACCAAGAAAATCCTCTTATTTATTCTTTTTAATGAAACATAAAAAGAAACATATACCCTGTGCTCAAACATTCAAATGAATGACAACTATTTATCTTTATAACTTAGGTCTCTAAAATATTTCACTACTAAAATCTGTTATTTGTTAATCTTGTAATGCTGATAACTTTTTGTCTGTTTATTTTCTCTCATTAAAGGGCAATAACTCCTATACATTGTCATCTGTCTATTTTGTAGATCTTGTCTTACTGTTCATTGTAAATGTTTTGAAAGTATCTAAGTTTCACTCTATCTATTGTACTCATTGCCAAAAATGACAGCAAAAATGGTAAAAGTTTGTATTTAAGGGCAATAACTCCAATATGAAGTTATCTGAAAATTTGATTTTTGCAAAATGAACTAAAGGTCTCAACAATTTTAAAATAATTGCATTGTCAATTTTTCTCTCATCTACAACGGCTTTCAAGATAATAGACAAAACTTAACCCTAAGTTCTAATTTTAGCCATGTGGGCCATGTTGGGTGGCAGGCAGTATAATTTGATGATTTTTTATTATAACTAGATAACCATCAATGAATGTGGCTAATTGGCCTGGTAGTTTCAGAGGAGAAAGTTTACAGTGAATGACAGATGTGGGATGCCAAGTGAAGAAAAATTTTCATTTGACAATTTTGGTCAGGCAGGTTAGGCCATGAAAAAAATACCTACCCAGAAAATAGCTGCCTACTCATAATCCTTTATTGTCCTGATGTGAAAAAGGTTTTTTTTAATCGGATAGGCATGTAGACTAAAAACAATCTGACACTTTAAATTCTCTTTGAAAAAGAAAGAAAAGAAAATGCCTACCTACCCACCCACCCACTGTCTCTACCTTTGGGTAGGGTTTAAGCAAACCAAAATATTTTTAGTGTGGTCTAATTATGAATAAGGAATGATTGCCAGTGATACAACTATCCACCAGTGACTAAATTTCTTGGAAGTAAGCAACTATAGGTCCCCTTTGGTTCTTCTTGCAATGTTTGTAAACATTATTTGACCATAAAACGTAGTAACTTTATTCATTCATTATAAACAATAAAACTTTGAGTGTTAATACTATACAATATGTATACAGACTGAGTTTGTACCTGGTACTGATTTACCGATTCATGACGTCAATGCTTCAATTAATGTCTTCATATTAATTTTATTTTGGGCATATACCTATACAATTGCGACGTCAGTATGTTAAGGTCACCCTTCAAATTATAAATATGATGTAATTCTAGGTGTTATATTGGAAAGAACGCAAATAATTATGTAATAAGATTGTTTTATTGGTAAAATCTGTACAACTTATTAATTTTTCCTTTATATAACAACACAATAATATCTGTATATGAATGCACATTATTCAATTTTTCCATTTTTTAAAATCACAAAACTATAGCCTACAATCAGTTTATTAAATTTTACTCTTAAGTCTTCTGGAAAACCTAATAAAATTAACAAAATATACAAAATGCATGAAAACTTACGTGTTATTGTTAATATTTCAATTCTATTTTCTAAATTAATAATTCATATACTGATGAATGAAAAGATATATACATCAACATGAGTTCTCATGACTGAAAGCCTCATTCATCTTAAATCTAATGTTTTCGTTAATACATGTACACAGACATTAAAAGACAAATAACTAGTGAAAATACCATCAATCAAATGTGTGGTCAGATTTGACTTTGTAAACAGTACAAAGTGAATCTTCAAGATTTGATGTAAATAACATCTAATTCTGCCTTATGATTGTAAGTGGCATTTGTTGTCTCTCTATACTATCTGTCAACAGGAAATATTATACCAATATTTGTGGGTTACAGCCACTTGACCTTATTTTAAAAGTTAAACACAGTAAAATATTGAATATATAATCAGGATCTTACTTTGTTTACACAAGCTTAGTCTATTTTAGATATTTCACTAATTAAAATTTTGACTTTTTTTTTATTTATAAAAATTGTTAGGCACTGAAATAAATGAATAAAGCTTATTTAGAATTTTGCATTTAAATTTTGGGCCTCTGTAATAAAACATTACTCTGACAGTACTCTTGTGTTAAAAATATGTGCTCAAAAACACCAACTCCAGTATTTTAATTGGTTAAATTCAGAGTCAGAGTTTCATAACTGTATAAAATGTACACAGAAGTTTTTCAGACCCTGATCACAAGGCATAATATTTCATTTATAGAGTACATTAAAACTATCTTAACTTTTTCCCAATGGGTTTCCTTACTTTATCAAATATTAAAAGGACAATTCAATACTGAATACTTTTTACCCAACAGACAATGTACATTGTCTTTAAGAGTACAATGACAATGTTTATTTGTCTTTAAATTAACACAATGTGGGTTGGAACTGGCCCAATTATCACCTGACTTATAGAACAACACCTGGTTATTTATCTAAGTTACTGTGTCACATAATTAACCTGACATATTTTGTCAGATGTCCAAGATGGTCGGACATCAAATTAACACATACATAAATATAAAGTATATAGGTCATGTAAACATTGCATCAGTCTAAAAATAATACTATATATATAAACTTTAATATTTGTATACGATTTTACAATACATGCTCTCAGTAAATTCAGCTCTTTCACATAGTCCATTGCCATTGGGCATGTTGTAGAGCAATACAGTTGTATCTTCAGTTCATTGCCATTTGGGAACTGCGGCGGCAAAGCGGTCCAGGACAGAGGTTGTTAGTTCGAAACCCCCATTTTGCAGGTGCACTGGACTCTTAATCTAAATTGATTAGAATTGTTAGTTTTCCAGAAGAAAGTTGGTTGTTCTCTGGGCACTACGTCTTCCTCATCAAATAAAATCTGACCACCATGAAATAGCACAGATGTGCTGGGCATTAAATACCAATCAATCAATCATTCCTTTCTAATAGCTCTAATGTCATAATTCTCTATTTACAAAAATTGATGCAATTAGAATTGTGGTTTAATAGTCTATCCTTGTGAAAACACAGGTTTCATGTGGACTGGTACTTTTTTTATTTGTAAGAGCACTTTTCCTATTGATTTTATTATTACTATAATTATTATAATTCCTCTATCCTCAAATCTTAATGAAAGGACTATGAGAATAACTTATTTGAAAAAATCAAACATATTATAAATATTTGACAATGATTTTACTAAAAATTGTTTAATAAAATGTTCATTTTCTAATAATTCTAATAAATATTTAATGAAGCTTAAGACTAAACCGTAGCAGCTGCACCGTACATTACTATTATTCAATTTTGAGTTGGTTGAGAACAAACAAAATGACATTTATATTTTCCCATACTCTATCTAATGTAATTATAAGCACCAAACAACATTAAAAGGAATTAAAAATCTAAGAATCAAGCAGTAATAATACTTCAAACAAATTTCACACTAAATTTAATGCCATATTTGTTCTTGGTTGTGTAAATATGACCCATGGTCTTATTGAACTGAATAACTCTTGACCACATCAGAAAACAAACAAAAATTGTCCTTACAAGTTGACCCCTGTATTCAATACATACAAAAGAGAATTAATCCATTATTCTAAGTCATATAAATAGTCTTTTGTTCCATTTAAATGTAACTTCGCTAACAACCATACTTAAACATTGAAATAGGGGTGTTAAGCTGTAGCATCGCTTTTTTAAACAGAATTCATACAACTACTGCTCAATTATAATGACAGGTAAATATTTAAAATTTTCCAAATTCAAAAGACCAAGTTTTAAATCATATACCCAAAACAATTTTCCCCAAGATATCAAACTTGTCAATCAGACCTTTTACAAGTACATGTACCACATTGACTGATAAACAGTTTATTTGACCTTTTAAGTGTACCACTGACAGAAAAACAGTTAATTTGATCTTTTGCTTTTACCACTCTTACTGATAAAACAGTCTATTTTTATCTCATATGTATACCATATACTGATATACAGTCTCTTTGACTGTTTGTACCACTGAATAATAAAACAGTCAATTTTGACCTTTTATGTGTACTACAGTTCATTTGACCGTTTCTTCTAATAAACAATCAATTTGACTTCATATGTGTACCAGTATATTTGACCTTAATATATACTACATTAATGCCGCCTTTGCTATGGCAGGATAATAAAAATATTTTCAAAATCAATAACCCTAATCTAGCACTTGTAATTCAGTCAAGAGATTCTTACCCCCACCATTACTGTAGGCCAAGTATGGAAACCTCCAAACATTTCCCAGTCCAACAGAGTATCCCAGGAGGTACATCAAGAAATCCAACCGTCCAGACCAATTGTCTCTCTCATCTTCCTCCCCAACAAGGTCATCATCAAGAGGGGTCAGGACAGCAGTACTGGAAACCTCCTGCACCAACGATTCATTGGGATTCTGAAAATAAAGTTTTTTGCAATTTTAATTGAAAGGAATCACTAACACTATCTTTTGACATTGGTACAAGAAATTAACGTCTGTTTCTTGAAACAAAAAATATATTATGATAATCCAACTTACTTAAAGATCTCCGATTACAGATCTTGGTGTATATGAATTATATACAATATTGACCAAAAGAATTAAAATTATTTACCTTAATTTTGCCGACTGTCATTTTCATGCATAAACCAACCAGTAGCCAAAGTTAGGAGAAAAGTAACTTAATTTTATTTTTATATTTTGTAATTTATATCTGTCTAGACAAAACATGACAAAATAGATAAAGAGTGAGGAATGTTGGACAAATTGAAAAATAACAAAAGTCAGCATAACTGTTGTCTTTTAAAAAAAAGAACCTGAAATTGAATATATGGCAATTGATATAACTGGATCCCTACTCCTTACAAAGTATGTGTCTAGTAACAGCAGGGGGTCATATTTTTACCGGACATTCAACTACAATGACCTGTCCATTTGTCAAGGTCTACATTGTATGTCCAGGTTATTGATTCCGTTCATTGGGGATTTACATTTTTTCTTTATAAATATGAATTCCTGAACAATTGAACATGACAGCAGTTCTTTCTGCTTATTTATATTTTTAAATGTGAAGAAGAAAAGATGAAAACACTGATATAGATACACTGAAATGCCAGTTCTAGAAATCACAAAATAGCTCAAAAGTAGGAGATATAACCTTTGTGCTCAAGTTTTTAAGTGTTGTAGACTAGTGGAACAATAAAATTTTACTCTGGGGGAGTTGAAAGCTTACTTAGATATTTGAAGTGTGTACATGTGTCATTATAACTTAAAGTAACCCAAAAGATGTAATTACTATATCATCATCTTGTGGTCCAGCGTAGTCATTGCCTTTATAATATGCCACTCCCCATTTGTTCTTGTTCTTTTCTGAATCAGACTCATGGTGGTATTTTTCTGTTCCTCTCTGCAAAAACAAAATGGAAATCAATAAATTATGAGAAATATAGTTTCAATGAAATGGAGAATGTGTCAAAGAGTCAACAACCTGACCAAAGAGCGGACAGCAGCCGAAGGCCACCAATGGGTCTTCAATGCAGCGAAAACTCCTGCATCCAGAGGCGTGCTGTCTTATACTCCTAAGAAATCAATTCTTAAAAATTTGAGAACTATGGTAATACTGTTTATCTGTCAATACTCAAAATAATCAATCCAATTTAATGCTTTATAAAAACAAAAGTTAAAGTCGGTTTGGCAGAAAACACATGACCTAGAAACTTTTACCCCACAAAAAATCAGGGATGATTTTAAATGCTCCAGAAGGGTAAACAGAACCTGCACTAATGTTCTCAACATAAATGTTTGCCACACACTAGTCCAGCACCTACATAGTAATAACGCTATAAAGACAATAAGCTTTTTAGAATGGACAAACTCAGCAACCTGACTACATATACTAAGACAACTGGTTGTCATAGGATTGGATCAAATATCAGCAGAGTATTGCCATTTTTATTTTGATAATGTTGAATGTTGATGTTCTCAATAGTATGACTAGTGGAAGTACATTAAATGCAACATGGACCATATCTTATGTATATCTAAACCAACTGAACATAAAGATAAGAAAACAGAAATTTAAAGAGAGAACATGGGTAATACATTGAATCTGCTGTTCATTGTGTCCCTCTGGTCTCGGAATACTCCTGAAAAGAGTCTGTACAAAATTAACTTATCATTAATGATGTTCCCTTAAACGATCCCTGGAGAAAAAGACAAAAGAGTATCCTGTGCCAAATAAAAACTTTCCCAAAGGATCAGTTTAAAAACATTTGATAGCATTTGAATAAAGTATCTAAATATGGTCTAACGCCCTGAAAATAGCTCCATTTATATGCCATATTGTTCACCTTTATGATAAAACGTGATGGGAGATTTACATCAATACCAAAGGTCTAGACACAATAAACCATCACTCAAAGTTCATATTCTCATAGCTAGCTACTGAAACAAACAGGAATGCAGTGTAAACAATGGTTTTATTCCTCAAGTAACATCTGAAGTTAAACATTGCACACCAACTGGAAACTGATCAATATTTTCTGTACAACACATTTCATTTTTGATATAAATATCTAAAAAATCTTTATTGCATATATTTAATGAATAAGAAACTAGAGAACTTTTACTCAACATGTACATGATTGAAAATCTATAAAAATTCTATTATCACCATTAGCTCAAAAATAATCTGAATGTGTAAAACATCCAATCTTCATTCATATCTACTCTTTAAGGACTTTTGAGGAATGTATACAATAAATATATTATGACATTCTATATAAAGACATGAAAAGGTAAATACAACATATTAAAATTTACATGCCAATTATATCATATCTTTCTCAATCTAATGTCTCCATTATTATTCTCAATAATTTATATTTGAAAAGAAGACCATTAAATTTTAACCAGAAGTTTAATTTATACATTCTACATGTACTATATTATTTACCATGATTCTGAAAAATTCTGTGACTTTGAAAAAGATACTTTGCTATTATATATATATTTATGTAATTCCAATACAAAGTCATTTGATCTTGAGGACAAATGTTCTAATTTCTGACATTGAAGGTATAAAATTAGGATTTTTTTGAGGAAATAAGATATACATTGTAAATATACATATCTAGAATTCTCGAGTATATTGTATTAAGCGAGTAGAGAAGAGGGATTAACAATTCTACTAATCTTCATGGTATTTTCTACAATAAAAATATATAAAGTTTAATACTGACTAGTTTGAGGATTATCGCTTCAATGAAGCCTCACAGGGATAAAGATCAAATCTGTCATTTAGACCAGAGTAGGCATAGACTGTTCTAATGGAAATGTAAGTTATGGTCGTGTATTCAAACTGTCTGACAGCAAAAGTGTGCATTCAGCGCAAAATATATTCTACTAGAACACACCCGTGATATTGCGGGTCAGTGACTGACAGTGGCGGATCCAAAAATTTTCATAAGTGGGGCCCACTGACTGACCTAACAGGGGGCCTGCACCAGTCACGCTTCAGTGATTCCCTATGTAAGCAACCAAATTTTTTCCCAAAAAGGGGGTGCCCGGGTTCCCCCCCCCCCCCCTCAATCCGCCTCTGACTGAATTAAAGTATATAACTATGCGTAAGCCTTATTATACATGTTATAGTTTTGGTATTGTCATCTGATAAAATCATGCTGATTATAAGATGCACAGTTTTCTCTGCTTTCAAAATCTTTGTTTGAACCCATCGATCTGGAACTTATCAATTATTAGTAATATTATTTTTTTGGAAAAGAAAAGGGTCTGGAATAGAGTATTTTTTAATCAACAGCATTGTCCTGTATAAGTTATAAATAAAGTTGAATTCTTTGATTAGCTGTTTTACGTCATGCCGTCTAACAAATTGAAAACTGTACCTATACGCCTTAATTTAAGACCAGATTTTTAGTAATCATATTGTCATCTTAGAAATTCATACTGATTAAAATACTAAAATAGGGAACAATGTGACAATGATTGAATTTAGTAGTGTCAACCCTGTGGTTATAACCTGTGTATATAGCAAAATCCTAAATACACTGTATGGTGGTGCACCCGTCAGATGAGGAATGTGCAGATAAGGTAGTAGGTAACAGGTGAAGTTATTATATACTATTGGTATCGGTATCGGATTAAACCCGGAACTTGTTAATTATTGGCAATAGTAATTAGGTGGACAACAAAAAGTTTGGAGTGGTGTAGTTTTCAATCAACACCATTGTCCTATATTAGCAATATATAAAGTTGAATTCTTTGATTTGTGTTTTTTCCCCACGACTACTGACAAATTGCCTCGTTATTTTAATATTATAGATTACATATTTTTATGTAAGTTGAGACTGTCATACATGCAAGTCAAAACCTATCTAAGCTAGTCCTGTGACCCAAAACCTATATCATGAAAATAAAATGGAATCCTTTTTATTAGATACATCTTTGGTACATGATTGTTACAACATCTTACTCACCAAAAAAGTTCTAGTCTAAACAAGATGAACTCAGAGGTCAAATAAAGTTCACAACTACAACACTTTTTACATTTCAATTCAAAAAAAAGTTTGATTTATGTGAATTTAAAAGGTTGAAAAGGTTAGAATTTCTTTGGATTCATTGATTACTTTCTGCAGGAGTGTGTAACATGTCTAACCATATATACTATAAATTAGACCTCCACATAAAACATCAGGTTTTCTCATTATGTATTTGTCCAAATATCTGACATATAACATTACATTTATTGTCTTTTTTATGATTTTTTTGTGTTTGTACACTATGTGGGAGTTTTCTTTCACTAGATAAATGTTTTATGAAATAAAAAAGAAATGGGACAGATGTCCATTTCGTTTTAATTGTGTTCATGAGTTTCTATCTTGTCTACTTGTACCCCATTTCCTAATTCCAATCCTTTTGATTCTTTACTGAAACAGGAGTATAACATTCAAATGTTTTCCTGAATTAAACATGCAACCGCTGTCTTTTCTATTAGTATTTCTCTGCAGCACACAGTACATGTTTATAGTAATAGGGGGAGGGAGTCTGCAACTGATCATGAACATAAAGATTGAAATTTGTGAAGCTTTTACTAACATCATGTCTTTTCATATTTTTTGTACATCAGTATTAATTTATTCATCAGATTTTCGATTGCTGTGTTAATTTTGCGGTGACATGAACTTTGTCATATCTGCATTCTTTAGCACACATTTGTATAAACAGCTTCTTCTCCTAAACCCCTAATTGAAAATTTGTCATAATTGTCTCAGAATTTTTATAAGAAATGCCAAAGGGCAAATCCTCCTTAGTTTCTGGTCCAAAGCATGGACCTTGCATATGTTTCACTCCCAGTATCTAGAGTTGCATCTTGGCTAGCCAAGGGTTACGATCCACTCCCGCTCTCTTCACCCTTGGTGGACTGAGATAAAATTTCGGAGACACAAGGTAAGGATTTTGATGGGTTGCAGTAGCAACTCGCTGCATCCAATCAAAAAGCGCCTATAAAATGATCACGTGTAGATGTAGAAAGTGTTTGTAAACAATTGCCACATGTTTATTGCGCAACAAGTCTTTACATCACTTAACACACGACTATATCTAGTGACAACTTGAATGTTTCAATCAACTAATAGAACTTCCTGAGTATGTTTCATGCACAAATGCATGAATGTTGACGTATATATTTTCGTTTCCAGCTTTACCAACTGTGTAGAATCTAGACGCTACAGTGTTTTTACCTCCAAATTGAAGAGTTCAAGTGCTACCATTGGTCAAGAATAATGTGTTCGGAATGGGCGTGACTTTAATCTTTTGATAGATGCATATGGCGCAACATTGATATCACAAATGTTGGCTTAATCTGCCAAGGGTGAAGAGAGCGGGAGTGGATTGTTACCCTTGGCTAGCGAAGATGCTATAGTTGAAGACTGTCATTACATAAATTATTAAAACCTTGCCTGGTCTTTTTCATCATTGAAAACTTCAAAAGGATTTTAAATTTCGTACATTTTGACATCATTCAGCCCTAATGAGTTATGTTTGCTTTATTATACATTCATTTTTGTACATTTACATATGGATAATTAAAATGCAGCCTTTTAAAGCAATGAAGGTCAAAGGTAGCACAAACCAAGTGAAACCTACACAGAATTCAAATATTTTCTTTGGTTAACACCAACATATTTAAGAAAAGAAAACTTCTATGCAGCACAATTTAGTCAATATTTATTCTAGTAGAAATAACTTCCTCTGACCTTGAACTTTCCATACAATGTTTCACACAGCAACCAGAACATCTAAAAGTTATTTCCCCTTACCTCACCCTTGCTTTCTTGGGAACTACCTTGAATGTCCTCCATTAGAGGAGTTCCAGCAGCAATGTCAGGTATACTGCGATTAGTGTTTTCGTTTTTGTAAAATCTATCAATTTTTACATGTCCCTCACTTCTTGAACGATTCTGTTTTAAATCTGCCATTAATCAAAGTTTACAATAAAGTTTATTCCACTTATTTCATGCATTTGCTTCAGTCCATCACATATAAACTTTTCGAACTAAATTGTATAACCTGGAATCTGTTCAACTAACGATGTAAACAAAGAATGATGCAATGTTAAAATTATTCCACCTTAGCTGAAACTCTTCCAAAAATTATATCAAAAAGGTTCCCATTCTGGCATTCAATAAAAGATTAATAAGTATTGATTATTTATTGACCCTTGACTAAAATTGCAGAGGGGCTTTTTAAAGGGGTCATCCCAATAATACCATCTTAAATACATATCAACCTAACACAAAATGTAATTTATATAGTGTATATATTATAAAATAAGACATTATTGTATGCATATATATGTCAAGACGTCATACATATATTTCTATTATGACATTTTTCTAAAAATGAAGCGATGATTATCAAGCTTGAATAGAAATATTACTGAAAAAATTCTAAATTTGACTGTGAATAGGACTTATGTCCAGTTAAACACAAAAGGCTAATCTTTGGACATTTAACTGTATATTTCATACAAAGATTTATTTTATAATCAGATTGAATTTGTCAAGTTTTTCAATAGAATAACCTCAAACCTAAATCAAATAAATGTTTCTTACTAAAATGACTATCTGCTCTGAAAGACAGCTTAGTACATGTAAATAGCATATTATTATTCCTCAATCTCTTGCTTGTTTTACAAAAACATACAGGCTTTAACAGCTCCTAACTAGTTTTTATTTTCAGTAAAACAGTATCAGCAAAGGACAAAATGATGTCAGATATGTAATCAGAAGGAATACAATTTATTTATTTTGGCCTAACAATGACTTAAAGAATAATCACTACCCTATGTACTGGCCACTACTAACACACACAGAAATAAACAAACATGACCCAAAGTTTACCCCCAAGAATTATAATTCTGTACATTATTATGTTATATTCAGTATATATCAGACAGCTGTTACAAATCACAATTGATTATTCAAATTTTCCAATAAAAAATAAAAATTCAGGTTTTCTGCCAGTTTTTCATATGTTTACAAATGTAGGTCTAAGACTTAAGTAAACACTGAATCGACTGGTATAAAAGTACACAAAGGATAGCAATTAAAACAAAGCTACAGTTGAGTGATCTAGGTACATATTTCTGAGACAAATATCATGTATTAGTTTTTAAACCTGATATTCTCTTAAATTTTTCGGTGAATAAGTACATGCATAATGCACCAGACAGGAATTTGACAATGAATATTTGTTTATTTGACTTTTTCCAGTATATTCTAATTTCACATAATCAGTGATCTGGAAGTTTTTTTTCACTATGGGCCCAGGGCCCCTCAAAAATAAATTCAATGGGCCATTTTAAAAGATAATGGGCCATGTCAGTCTGCACGGTTAGCTACTAGTCCGATGTCCCAGACAGTAAAATTTCATTCGGACTAGTAAGTTTTTGAAAAACTTAGTTTGGACCAATAAGAAAAATGTCAGAATATTGGTCTTAGGACTAGTAGTTGAAAAAGTTTTTGGTGCAGACTGCCATGTTGTCAAATGAGTGGGCCATTTGAATTGACTTCTGTAAAAAAATAAAAATCATTATTTTTTGGCAAAGTGGTGTTGGTACTTACCTTTATGATTTTAAACAATATCATGAATGTTGTTCCTGTAATTCTGTAATTTCAATGAAATTGAATATCCAATAACTTCTTCCAAAACCAAAACGGACAATATCAAAAATAACCTGTATTTACAATGTTAAAACTGGTACTGTTGCCTTGGCTTGTTCATGTTCATGGTTGTTTTTTTTTAACATTAAATTTGGGTCTTCGTGGATACCATACTTATTCCAGACAATAATTCGCTGAAGTCATGTTTACAAAATGTCAAAACGAGCCAAAGACCAAAAAATTACAAGGACAGTTAAGCACCTTTTATGAAGACAAAAACTATATTCATAAAAAGGCTTCGGGGGTTTTCAATCGAAATAATAGCAAGCTAAACTAAATTAAAAGATTATTATTAGAGTTAAATCTCGTCTGTAATAGCCAAATTTCACAAATTTAAAGTCATTTATAAAAAACTATATCATGAATGATGGTTAATTACGTTTTTTGGGTTATCAGTTAGACCACATGGTTTTATATTACCATAGGAAAACACCCAGAGACGTTAAACCGCATGGTTCTATTACCATAGGAAAACACCCGAGACGTCCCAAAAATATATAGGTGCTCCTATGATTGGAGGAACATTATACAGTTGTGTACACACACACGGCGGCACGAAACACAATCGGAAATCCATTTGACGATTTCCATTTGACAATATCTAAACGATTAGAAACGATATGAAAAATATTGTGCGCCATGTGGGCGCTTACATTTGTCACTCTATGCACCATTTCTGGTCAATATGTGCTATAGGCGCAGGGCGCACCTCCTTCCCGATCACTGCATAATCAATATATTCGTTAATAAAACTTTAGCCCAAAGGTTGATTGTGATACATAGAAATGTGGTCATTTGGTCTTTTCCTGTCCAGCAGTTTAACCAAAACCTGAATATAGATTCCCATATGAGGATGCATGTTAAGAGGCCAGTCCACAGATATCGAATTTAATGTTAATCTGTTCTCATCCTGAATAATTTTGAAATATTGTTACCAAAATTGAAATCATTCTTACATGTATTTCTGATTTTTTTCCTTTTTACTAAAATAAAAACACATAAGACTGTTTGCAATGCAGATGTATATTCTCCACAAGAGATCAAATGACACAGAAATTTAAAACAACTATAGGTCACCATGCATAAAAAGTAATAAAGAGACATAACTCAAGAACTGTAAAAGTGATCGATGCTATCAAAATTTGTACTTGATCTGAGATTTGTTGTAATAAGTGTTGTAGATAAGTTTCATAACATTTAGTTAATACAAAACAAAGTAAGAGAACAGAAACCATTTCTGGGAAGTACATAATGTACTGATGTAGGGATGTAAGAACAAACGAAGGGAAGGATAAGGGTTAACCGTAATGCCCCATTGGCTATGGATGGGCCATAAGAATGTTGATCTGTGTTCAAGCCATTTCATGAACAGTAACTCTATATAAATGTCAATCATTTTTGTACATAAGTCTAATGTTATTGAAATAACGTACCCCCCTTGTTAAATACTTTGCAAGCCAATGCATACATTTGTGCAATGAAAAAATCTGTTTCTTATTTAATTTTCTTTCTATGTTATATACTGGTATGTGTATTGATATATTTTTGTGATATATATTCATGTAATTGCAAGTAATATTTATATTGTAAACAATGTTTTTTTCCTTTTTAAATTGTATTTGTTATTTCTTTGATTGGTATATGAAATCAAATTTCAGACAGACAAGTATAATTAAATTTTAATTGAAGTAAAAATGTTTAATAGTCTTTCAAATATTATAAATTTGAATGCATTGTCTCTTGTTGTTACTTGTGTGTTTATTAGTGTATGTTGTATTTTGAATGTATAACAACTATACCATAATTTGGAGATAAAGGCAAACATAACTACTAAGGCTTGAAAAAGTAGATTTTATGTTTATTTTTACACCATTTTAAATCATTGTATGACCTGTCAGTGGTATCCATAACTTTTTATAAGGGGCACTCCAGTCATGTTTCAGTGATTCCCTATATAATCAACCAAATTTTTCCCACAAAAGGGGGACCCCGGACCCCCAGGATCCGCCTATGCCTGTGATTGGTAATGACAATCATAACACGTACAGTACATGGTTTTTGTTTACCTCTTTGATCATACTTCAACATTGACATTTTATCTGAAAGATGCTATAACATTTTTTTGTTATAAACTGTAATATTTGTTTCAAGTTACTAATTTATTAATTCAAACAATAAAGCAAAGCAGGGTATTAACCAAATTTGGAGGATCACAATACATATAGGAACTCACAAAATTTCATGGAATTCAAAATACTCAATAAAAATGTGAGATTGTGATAGAAAAAAAAATATCCAAGCACACTCACCATGTGGGTGAACAAGTTGCTGGTGTAGGTAAGATTGTGTAGACAGATGGAATCAGATTACAGTCATCAATCAATCAATAGGTACATGCTTGTACACACTTGTATCATGTATGTATCAGATACTGTGTACACTCCAATCAATGAAAGTACAATGGAATTTCAAAGCTTAAGTATTGACAGACTGATAAATAGCGTTTTCAATAAAAACAAAAACAAAAAAAAACAAGGGTGACGCAATGACTTTTCGGTCTGTTTACTCTTCATGAATGGAATCGTGACAACAGCTTGACATCAAAACAAAATACACAAAAAAACCAATAACAACTATCTAAACTCTTTAAAACACAAAACCGACATTAAGAAAAACTCAATTTGACTTTTAATTTTGATAAATTATTCCGTATTGGCATTCTTTACTGCATTATTTTAATGTAAACACGTGCCACGTTGTTTTGGTTCTCCATGGTTGAGAGCACAACAGAGAAACCCATGTTTCGTGAATTTCTTCCCTGTAAATAAACACTTCAGGTTTTAAATTTTGGTTCTACTTACTAAAAGATCGACTTGAGCTTCATTGTCATCTATAATTTCATCCCCGTTAATTTCTTCTTGTGTACGTCTGCTGTGAGAATCGTTGGTGCCATGAGACGACATGATGTTTTTACCGCGAAATCGGACCTTTTACGGACATTGCCGAACGAACACATGCGAATGCTCTGCATATATCTCCTTTTTAGGAGCACCACTCTGCTCTGTTTTTAATACCAGGCATTTGTCTCTGATAACATGGATAATACAGTTGTTATTGTTTGCAACTGAGCAACTTGTGTCTAAATAAATGAATTGATTAATGAAATAGAGATTTCTTTCAGATTTGCATACAAATCTATTAGGAAATATTTATTTGCACTGTGAACAAAATATCTATTTATCTCCACATAATAAATGGTTTATATCTCATGATCTGGCATAATTATATATACAAACAATAAAACAGAATATTATATAGATCCAAAACTCAAGATATATATATATATACCAATATAGTAACATTGACTTTCATAACAGAATTAACAAATAATTGAAGAAATCACAACAAATATTGCTCAGTGTATTGTTATCGGGTGGATCATTGGTATATGTTTCCCCAGATAGCATTTACTTTGTATACACTGCCAGATTTTATTTATCTATTTTTTTCATATAATAAAAAGTATGGGTCACCATACTACTCAGTTTTCAAGCTAGAAGAGATATGGCGGGACCGACCGTGTTGTCTTGCTAACTTTGAAATAAACATATATCAATCCTTTATTTAAAAAAATCTATTTGAGTGGTCTCCCCTTTAATGGCTTCGTTGACAATTTAAGTAAAACAAATACAGACATTTGGTATTTGATAAATCAATGTGTTTAATGCAAATCATTATTTTCTATATTCTTTTACACTGTCTCAGCCAGTTTTTTTGCCTAACTGTCTCAAATTTTGCAGATTTAAGCAAAGAACTAGACCTATTATGAACTGCTTTTTAACAATCCAAAACTTTAAATAATTTGTCCATGTTGAACATGATGATAATCAGAAACATATTATAGATATAGTGATAAATAACTGCATCAACTCTAACGTCTGTAATATTTTTGAAGTGTTGATTTTAATTTTCAATTGATCATGTTGATAGCAACGTTCTCTTTCCTTTGTCCTGAGAAACCTTACTTTAATTTTAAATAGTCAGACAAAGTAATGGTTTATCAATTTGGTGATGTCTAAAATACACTCTTCGTACAATTTCCGATTTCTACTTCTTTGGATTATATATATAAAAACAAAGTACCAAGTCCCATTGATACGATACATCTCCTTCTGATTATTAGTATTCCACGATTGTAATGTTTCATGTAATCCGGCAAAATAGCGTCCATTTCTACAGCATATTGTTCGAAAGCTCTCTGTCTGAACTCGAACGTCATCAATCGAGTGCAAAGAAATTCGCTACCTTCACCAACGGCAGTCGCTTTAGATGCAACGTCTCGAAAACAGCACGTAAATATTTATGCCAGTCTTACCCAATCTGTCATTTTATAGGTTTTTTGCAGCTTCTTGATTTAGAGATATTGTTTAAAAGGAAAATGTGGTAGCATATACAGCTAAAGTTGTCAAAGAAAGCTAACACTTAGTGTTATAAGTTAAACTCTTTTGAAGTGACTAAGACAGACAATAAGGACTGATGATAGAGTGCATTAACGAAGTGTTCAGTAAAATATTTATATGCATTACAAACACGCTTCCATGCTAATGGATGAAAACAAACTGACCGAAACAACTTTAGTGTTAGTTTGACAAAGTCAAGGTTTTGTGTCATGTACGTGACAAAAACTGAATGTCAACAGTAATACAAACCAGTATACGAATCATTCAAATTAATCTTTTTTGACAGATAGCACTATATCTACTCAGTAAATAATATCTCAAGGCCACCATTGCTATCTGTATTTTTTTGGTAAATAGATTCTATAAATCATTTTAAATACTGAAATTAAGATTCTAAAATATCTGAACATCATAAAAGTAAACAGACATAACGACCAGGATCCGGCGTCATGTTCAACCATTGTCGTCCAACCATCGCCAATCTTGTCCAACCATCAGGTCATTGAATCATATCTGATGATATATTGCTCAGAAAAGGGTTCTGTACTAAACAAGTAATGTGATGACTGTGCTTTTGAATAAAGACATGAATTACGTACTATTATAAAAAGGAAGTTTAATATAGAAATCATAATAACAATGACAATCAATCAATCAATCAATCAACCATACATCAACAATCAATCAATCAAAGGAGGATCACCACAGTATGGAAAATTTGGACAAACATTTATATGCCAACTTTAAATTGAATAGTTTATTACAAAAATGAAGTGCTCACTGTTAAAAGATATTTCCCGGAAGAGAGACAATATCTGACTGTTGTGATAGTGTTAAGATGACTTAAATAAAACCAATATAAAGGAAATAAAATCTGAACGGTACTGGTGAGGGGAAGTCAACATTTGACTAGTTCGTTAAATTCAAACTTTCTTTTGTGGACTTTCACATAAGAATTACACAGTTAAATGCAAAAAGAGAAATAAGACGGGAGCAAACACCATACCACTGCACCATATCGCGAGGGTGCAGCCATAACAGTGCATTTTGCAAGAAATCGTACACCACTACCTTGGCTAAGCGATTACGACATCATCTCATAGTCATCAAAGTAACTTCAAAACGACGACGACTAGTAAGAAGACTCATACACATTTGTTCGAAAGCAAATATACCGAATGCATGTTCAGCGACCTTGAACAATACTCAAAGACCATACAAGAAAGAAAAGCAACCTTACCAATCAATACGTTGTGGAACGAATTTTAATCTGTTTTTACAACTACTATCAACAAACATATACCATCAACATACACATCTGCTAGATACAGCCAGCCTTGTCACAACCGTAACATCTAAAAGCATGGTAGGGGGAAAAGGGGAGCTCATAAGAAGGTAAAGATAATCCAACACAAAAGCAGACTGGGATCGATACCATAGAGTCCAACAAGAAAGATACATGCAGGAAACCTTCAACAACAACGTCCATAACATAGTATCAGACAATAAAACCAACAAGGAAATCTATCACTTCAACCAATTGTCAAAAGCAAAACAATCAAACCTGATAACTCTGGTATTACCCCACTACAAGGGCACATTATTACACACCATCAGAAAAAGCGAAAATGCTGAACCGCCAATTTTTAATAGTCTTCAACAAAGTAAAATGGAATAGTATGCCACACCTTGGAGAATCACCACAAAGCAAAGCATCACACATTAAGTCACGTGAGAGAATGGTATACTAAAACTTCTGAACGGATCGAATCCTCACAAAGCTAGTGGTACAGACAAAATATCAACCATGTTCCTAAAGACTACAGCCGAGCGACAGTGATCACTCCAACTTTAACCATACTGTTCAAGACATCATGCGATTGATCAATGAACAGTCCCAGACTGGAAGCTAGCAATCGTCACTTCAATATATAAAAAAGGAGATAAATCAAAGGCTTCCAACTATAGTCATGTATCACTGACATCATAGATATAAGAATATATGGTAAAAGTGCAAATATACAAAGTATTACCTTCAACATGGAGCCAATACCGAACAGCAATTTATAAAGGGTCCATAACATGTCTAGTGTAAACTATTCAAACAGAAAAACCAACGGGTCTAATGTATATAAAAAACGAGAGACACTAATGAACCACACCACTAGACATCAGGTTACTGACTGACGACAGCTGCATTTGCAGATGGTTTAAACGTTTTAATAGCCGCCAACCTACATCTTCACTTGAAACAACAGTGTAACATCACAGCCAGATCAGTTTGTTGTAAAGTTGTAGAGAACGTCATTTACAGCCAAATCATTAACCACCTATAGGGGATAATAACATACTAGTCGACCATCAGTTTGGTTTCAGGAAAAAACGATCATGGAAGAGACAGTTCATCAACATGGATTACGAGGGCATGTCATCTAAGCCAGCTGTTGTAACATCTGGAGTGCAACAGGCAATTACAGTCTAGGGATGATTCCTTTTTTTGTTTATATACTAATAAATGATCTACCATTAAATGGTATGGTCCTTAGGAACACCCTGTCACATATCATGGTTGCGGGTGAGTCTCACCGACTCCTTCAAGGAGAGAATCAGCATGTACAGGGTTAAAGGACCAACTTGTTTTTCATGCTTTGCCTTACACGAGTCCAATTTTGCGATAATGTTCCAAGCTATTAATGAATAAAAAATTTAAACACTGATTGAAACTAGGGTCTCACTCCACAAAGTTTCTACTAAATGGAATATTTCCTTGATGTTTGTGTTGTTCAATATTTAGTTTTCTATGTGTTGTGTTTTGTACATTATTTTGATTGTTTTTCTCTTTGTTTGTCACATTTTTATTCCCAAGCATCATTTCCACATAATTTATCTTTGAAACCTCTGAATAGGATATAAAATGTATCCCATCTAAACTTCTAAATGAGGGGTTTTCATAGGAAACAGCATAAAACGTAATTTCAAATTATTGTAAATGTCATTTCCTCAAATGAGTTTGCCTTGCATACTTCCACATAAAGCGTTTCATGTAGAAACTGTAAAGATAGTTTCTGTTTCAAATGTCATTCCTCATAAGTATTCCTTAAAAACTTCTTAAATAGTTTTTCTCTGGAAACTCAGAGGACACAATAGTTTATTTATCTAAACATTTGCTTAAAAACGATATTTATAAAAGCCTGGACACTAAAAATGATAAATAAACTGCTCCATTTAAAACTTATAGGCTACAGGAATATTATTTCTACACATTAACTGTTTTTAATGTACAAGAAATCTACATCAATGCAGGGAACAAAAGTGTTGATCGATATCTGTTCTGTTCCAAAATGTAATTTTTCACACAATTCAATTAGAATCGTTTTTTTTTTGTTGATTTCCTGTTGAAACCACCAATATTATTTAGTGTTTCTTTAAATATTTACTGTTTTTGAATGTCATGCCATAAGTTTCCCTTTGAAATTTCTTCAGAGTAAATATTAATAAGATGTGGCATGAGTGCCAATGAGACAACTCTCTACATGCAAGAAACACCTATATTAGTCTTTACTGTATGTAAATAAATATAAGTATACTAGTACAATTTGTTTTGGTCCATACACATACCTCCGCATATTTTGTTTTCTGGACACAATTCATTTGGTAGTGCTTATTACTTAACACAAATGCATA
Organism: Mytilus galloprovincialis; assembly: GCF_965363235.1. Taxonomy (NCBI): domain Eukaryota; kingdom Metazoa; phylum Mollusca; class Bivalvia; order Mytilida; family Mytilidae; genus Mytilus; species Mytilus galloprovincialis. Next base: position 11,039,487 of record NC_134844.1, read on the forward strand.
TACATCAAGAGGACACAATTTAAAATAAAGGACACATTGAAGTGTGTTTTTTTTTGTGTCTAAAGACGAACAAAACTTGATCATATTTATAAATCTATTTTTGTAAATTCACTCAACTAATAAAGTGCCGAAAAAAAACCAAGCACCAAATTATGCTACTAATGAACTTAGAAGCAAACATGATTTTTACTGAGTGCAATATACATTCTATTCATAGTATCAATTCAATTTTGTATTGACAGAAATTCAAACTAAATGTGTTTGTGTGGACTACAGGACACTTAATTATTATCTGTAAAGGATGCATATCCACTTCTTAGAGTAGTATACCTTTTTGTAGCTCCTCATGTGTTTGGATATTAATATATGCTTGTATTTTATAAATTTCTGGATTTGAACATTCCTGGTTTATGTAAATTCAGAAAAGCACCTCAGACACATTAAATTCATAAAGTCTTCTTTTCATTTAGCAGCAAGGAAGACATTGTGACTTAGGGGACGACCATTTGATATTCTGGGGGGGGGGGGGGCCAGGAGGATTTTGAAAATAGATAACTCAGCCTTGATAATCACAAAAATAAATGGTTTGTTCTGTGGTAGTTTGAAAATAAATTACCTGACTTGCAATGTATAGAAAATAAATAACTCAGCAGGTCTAATCGAAAGTATGAGATGGCACCAGATTCTTCATAAATTCATCTTTTTTCCCAAAAAAAATCGGGAAACACTTCCCAAATTTTTTAATAACAAAAGTATAAATATTATTTAAATATACTTGAAATGTCTGAAAATTGGTTTCATTTAACTTGAAGTATATTGTCTCAGGAAACCTTACCTCACCTTTATTTTAACAGGGCCGTAACTCCATGTAGGAAATTTCAAAACCAAACGCTTGTCTCCATATCAAATTGTGTTCACGGCCTTGCAAGAAGAAAGTTCTGTTTTCCCTCAGACTTATAGCCCTGATTTTTCGGGATCAATGTTTCTTATTTATTTGTCTTTTGTTCATTGATTGCCCTTCTGTATTCTGTTAGTGTTGCATTCCTTTTGTAATCTAGTAATTTTGTTATGAACTTGATCATGAGTTTAAAAAAAAAAAACAGCAGCCACAGGCTTAACTATGTGAATTCCATTTTTGCTTTATCATGCACATTGGTCTTTTGATGTTTTCCCTAGAAACTTCAGTCTTACACTGAATTTATACATTTTGCTTTGAGACCAAAATATTATCAAAAAATTATTAAAACAAAACTTCATTTTCAGATTATGAAAGGATCTTCCGAACACCCAGAAAGCATGATTTTGCATCATTTGTTCTATAGCTTCTTGTGCCTTCAGTGGCTCCAAAACCCTTCCAAAAAAATTTTGCCTAGCTCCGCTCGGCGTAGTAGGTTTGCCAAAACATTTAAAAGTGCCTAGTTATAACTAAACTTAATACTATGTGTATATGCAGTTGGGAATTTAAAAGATTCATTTCTGTAGAGGGGGATGGTTAATCTAATTAAATGTTACATAATGACTTGACTATACTATATGTATTATTTATAAACAAAACATTTAAAAAATTGTATGTTTTCGAATATCAAAAATATAGTTGTGAAAATGAATAATCAGTCCCTTGCTTTAATGAAGATGAAAAATCTTGCTTCAATAGTGCAGAAAATGAATAATCTGTCCTCTTAGTTTCAAAAATAAATAACCGATCAAAAACAAATCCTCCTGGCCCCCCCAGAATATCAAATGGTCATCCCCTTAGTGGTCTAAGAAGTCAAACGACTGTTTCACCAGCCTATAAACACTGAGGTTGTGAGTTGGAAATCAACAATTGACAAGGACTTCAGTCTTTATACCAAATGTCATGATTTTTGCTGGCTTCCTCCACCAACCACCATTGAGTCACAACCTTGTCATATATATATGTGGGAAGCTGATAGTGCAGAGCCTTGCATTTTTTAAAATTATTTATGAAATAACTGGCTGAAGCATTGCTTCTTGGAAATCATATGAAACTTAAAATTATATTCCTAAATTGCTAAGTTTTACTTTAAAACAAGTGTATGTGAACTTTCTTGTAATAGAAAATATGTTATCTGATCACAATCTTTATTATTGTATTCCTATTAAATAATGGTCTTCCAGTCCATTACTTGTCTTCCAGTCCATCACTTGTCTTCCAGTCCATTACTTAGCCAATATTTTTCCCCATATGCATTGACTTTAACTACCAGACATATCTTTAGAACAGATTAATATTGTCTCTTTGACATATTCCCCATTTCCATTGTCAATTTCAAATACACCAAATTGTATAACAACTGTTAAAGAAAAGATTAATAAACAAATGGGAAGCCATTGAAAATATAAAAAAAATTGTAAAGGTTCCGTGGAACCCAGTGTCTCGCCTACTCTTTTTGTTAATTGCAGGCTCAACAAAAATGAAGAAATAAATCAATAAAATATTCCTGTTGATACTATCTTTTGATTGTAAGAAGCCTCTGTTCAAGTTTGGTAAAAATCCAGGATAGTTTATGAATCTAATAAATGTTTAAAAACTTTAACTGCAGACTGATAGTAATACAAAATGTCCATCTAGATACTAGCTTTTGATCATAAACAAGCTTTTGAGTTTGGAACAAATCCAAAATAGCACAAGAAAGTTCTTAAAATTTTAAAAAGTTTAACCACAGAGTGAATGTGTTGTTTCCTCGCAGAAAATCTAAGTCCAATTAAAAGTAAAATACAGAAAAATGGATTTATTTTTTACAATATTTACTTCTAGATTCTATCTTATAATTATAAACAAGCTTCTGTCCAAGTTTGCTACCAACCTAGGATAGTTTAAAAAAAGTTATAAAAATTTTAAAAACTTTAACCACAGAGTGAATGTAATATTTCCCATCAGAAAAAACTAAGTCCATTTATAGGTAAAATACGGAAAAAATGGAATTTTATTTTTACAAAATTTTCTTTTGGATACCATTTTATGATCATAAACAAGCTTCTTTCTAAGTGTGGTACAAATTCAGGATAGTCAAAGAAAGGTTTTAAAATTTCAAAAACTTTAACCACAGAGTGAATTTTTGTGGATGCTGCCACAGACACCGAGGATGGAATGTAGGATCGCTTAGTCTCGCTTTTTCGACTAAAGTCGAAGGCTCGACAAAAATTATATCATGGCTCTAAAATTTAAGTGATAGGGTGTACAAAAATATTATCATATTAGAAACATAGATAATAAAATTGGTCAAACAATTAGGTGTTAAACTACAGTAATGCTTTCATAAAATATGGATGTAAAAACCAACATTCTATAACTATGAAATCTTAAATCCAAAAGCAAATTGATTTTATCCAAAGAAGAAAGAAAATTTGTATCAACAAATAACGGCCTGCCATAGTCTTATGACAATTTTAATTCATTTTTTATATAAATTAGTTCATAATTAGGTAGTCTAACAATACATGTATTACCTTTTCACTGTGAATGAAAAGTAATGTGATCATAAGAATCCATTGTTGATCAAATATAAATCAGCTTTAATCATTATGATATATTTATGAGTCATCATTGAATGAGAATCACCTCACTCAATTAGTTCTAACTTGGATATTCTCTGACACATAACACGTCTATAGTCTCTCTAAGTTCTCTGATTATATAATGTATCTGTATCCCTAAGGATTTGTGCTTGTTGCCACTTATTTCTTCACTGGTCCTTTTGTCATAATTTACTGGTTGCAGGTTTATTCAATTCAACTACTATTTTTCCTATGCTCTTTTGAGAATACAAATACTGAAAAAGAAAAGAATAAATAAAAATCAAAATATTCAAACAACCGAAATATTATTTTATTTTCAATGTTGATTTTGTCAGTCAGATATAATTTACTCGAATTTACACATTATTTGTCTTCGATTTTCTGTATAAAGCTAGTGGTTGAACAAAATGAACATTGCTGTCATGAATAATAATGATGAAAATAAGTTTTGAGATCGTTTATTTTGAGACTTTGGTAAAAAGGTTTGCAAACTTCATTTTTATTTTGATGTTTTCTTTCAATTGGAATGGGTGTAGGAAGTCCGACTGAAAAAGTTGAAGGTCGTGGACCTCTGACCACCCCTTATTTGATCCCCTGCCTCCAAATTAAAAAGATACGAAGATTTGGTCTTCTAATTTGAAATTGCCGCCAACAACATGAACAGCTGAACTTAGTTTGATAGACTACTGACGTAGTTGACTACGTATTGATGACAAACAATATTCCTAAGACTTTTGCTATTTGGGAAATCTAAACTACTTGTCTTTAGAAATTTTCAGTCATTAAATATTTCATACATTTGTTCTTTGACATCTTAGCCAACAGCTTAGGAAATAATACCCTACATAAGGATTCCTAATGTGCTCTACTTCCTATGTGCAACTTCAAAACTTTTGGGTGGTTGGACGATCATTTAAGGTTTTTCTGGTCATATTTTTTGTAATCCAGAATAAACAGTATGAAAAAACTGTTCAATTAGTTAAAATAACATAATATCCAGCTAGATAATAACAATGGAACGTATTTCAGTATTTAATGGGTAGAACATAAATCTAGGGTGCTCGCATAAGGCAACTTAACTGCCTAAAAACCCTTTTCTTGTTTAAAACATAATCATCTACTAATTAATCATAGTTCACTACTATGAATAGTACTGACATTTGTTTTTGTTGCACTTCAGTGTAACTCTTGTTCCTTTGTTTTCCTTGGTTTTACTTCGTAACCCATATTTGTTTTCCCTCAATTGATTTATGACTTTTTAACAGTGGTATACTACTGTTGCCTTAATTTATCAATGTTTGTAAAAGAATTTCCTTTCAACCTAAAACAGCATCAATTATTCTATCAACATTTGTAAAAGTATTTGCATTCTTACCTCGACAGCATCCACTATTTTATCTATGCCAATAAAGGGTCCCTTTGGAGAGTTCTCTCCCATATCTATAAAACTTTGTAATTCTTTTTTGTCGATCATGTCAGCCATTTTGGAAACGTATGGTACCCAGTCCCTGACAAAGTGGTTTAAGAAGAATCCTCTAATACTTGCTGACTTGGTCAGTAACTAAAATAAAACAGTCAAAATAAGGTTAGCTTATTTAAAGCACTTACTTGCAATATTGAATCAATCTCGCAAATTTGTCAATACAAAATAATGGATGATAATGGAAATATCTTATTAAATTAGAAAATATCTCCTTTTCTTCATAAATATTTTCCCTTGAGAATCCATTAAGATAAATAAGTGCATGTATGATCCGTTCAACCTATATTGACTCTTAAAATTCAAGAGTCTATCTAAAAATGAGGGTACTTTTTATATGGCCTTCCAAATACCGTTTCGATCCCTAACATCACTGAAGAGACATTTATTGTCAAAATGCGGATCTGGTGTACTAAAAAAATATTGACACCGTATGTTTGTGGCATAACATCGTGGCCACAAGTCAAATTTTTTTTCTGTTTAGTATTAAATTTATATTAAGATCCATTTTGTTACATCTTGTGATCAATTTTATTTGGCAATCGCCAATGGCAGTCAGCAGGGTTAAAGAACATCAGTTGTTCGACCTGTTAGTCAAATGCGTTTTGTTTAAATATACTTTTTCACTTTTTTGGTCTTTTGGAAAATGTTGTTTGTGCTGTTTTTAGACCCTTCTACAACGAAATTTGTTTTACATGCACACGTATAAAAATTGCGGCTTTTTCGTAGTTTTCAATTTAGACTCGTTTATATATATATCAGAAAAAACTAAGTCCATTTATAGGTAAAATACGGAAAAAATGGAATTTTATTTTTACAAAATTTACTTTTGGATACCATTTTATGATCATAAACAAGCTTCTTTCTAAGTGTGGTACAAATTCAGGATAGTCAAAGAAAGGTTTTAAAATTTCAAAAACTTTAACCACAGAGTGAATTTTTGTGGATGCTGCCACAGACACCGAGGATGGAATGTAGGATCGCTTAGTCTCGCTTTTTCGACTAAAGTCGAAGGCTCGACAAAAATTATATCATGGCTCTAAAATTTAAGTGATAGGGTGTACAAAAATATTATCATATTAGAAACATAGATAATAAAATTGGTCAAACAATTAGGTGTTATATATATATAAAATGACTGAATAAATAGTCAACGATCAATCTTACAGGGTGATGGATCATGTAATATGATTCTGTACACTACAAAATATAATATATAACAAGTCACAAAGGGTACAACATCACCATTAAATAACTATAAAATGAACAAATATTAGATATTTCGGATAACTGATATCCTTCTTCAATAATAGCACGATGTCAAATGAATCATGTAAAAATATTCAAACTGAGAAACTTTTTCTAAATCTCGAAATTTATACAATTTAAGCGAACACCACTGACGCTGATACAATTTTAAAATTTCCAAACACGGCGCAAAGATTACAAAGATATGCCAAATGAAAATAGTTATTTTCGATGCGAACTGGCACAATTTTAAATTTCCAAAGGTTGTGACAGTTTAGATGTTATAACTGCATTGAGGGCAGTCCTCAAACAAAATAAGAGCTGTCAAAATGACAGTAAACCGGATTCTTTAACATTTATTTGTGTTCTGGCATTTATCAATATTACAAGGACCTCCTGAACGGTAAAAGTCAAAATCGTCATTATTGAACTTGACCTCCATTTTTGTAGATACTTTTGTTTTAAATCTTAATTTTGATAGTAATAGCATTTGTTTAAATGATCAGGGACCCAAAAAACTGGAGAGGAAGGAAGATTAAATGTTCGATCACATGTACAAGTTCACTTCTAAAACATCCAACAAACAATTCCAGGCAATGAAAAATTGGGAAGGGGTAGAATATCACCAGAAATCATGTGTCGGATAAATTTTCATATTCAGTGCTGACTATTATCTTAATCAAATAATATGAGGCAGGCATTACCTGTAAATGGGGATGAAGTCTGTATGAATTATTTTTTGTAACTTAAATATTTGTTTAAAAAAAAGAAACAGAAATACTGTAACGTTTCCTATTTTGGTTCTGTTGTTAGGGATTTTAGTTGTGACGTTATTTAAGTTATGATGTCATATGCAATGTAAACAAAGAAACGCTATCATCAGGTAACGTTTTTTCATATCAAGGAATTATCAAAAATGAAATTGGTATTGCGATCCTTCCTATTTTATACTAAACTGATAAATATATATTTTACTCAAAGTTTCATTCAAACTAGACCGGAAAAAGGAAGTACATTGTAGATTTCTTCGCAGATGCGGGAATTCAAAACATGACATCAAAAGAATTGAACAATTTTGACTTCATTAGTATTTTTTTTTTTTTTATTTATTGATTTTTCTACTGTTATTGGGGACTTCGTCCCCATATCAATGCATATCTTCTGAACTTTAAAATAGAAACCATTATATAATTGCAGATATTATACTAAGGCGCAGTAAGAATAGCATATAACCTTACCCTGATTGGTATTGTTGCTAAAGTTCTGGTAGGTTTAAATCCCTGGTCAGATTCATAATCTGTTATATAACCTATTACTAACAATCTACCTTTGGTCTTTAATCTATGAAAATAAAACAAACGATGGCATTATTTTAAATGAGTCTCAGGGTTTGGCTTTTCTATACATTCCCTCCAAAGATTTTTTTGGGCTTTGATGTTCCTTTTCAATTAACAATGCTTTTACAATAATCAAATTGTAATATATCTCAACTATATCTGTCAATTGTATAATGAAATAAATGGAGAATTTATCCAAGAGACACAGATGATGCACCCACTTGCATATAACATAATAATAAATATATTAGATGTATATTTCATTATAATACGTTATTCTGATTGGCTATCTGCACATCACATGTTATTCCTTAAGCAATTGCATTACACAATAAAGCATATCATTCATGATAACACAAGGTCCCTCAATAAAGTGATCCTTGCTAAAAATGTAATTATAAGTATTGAATGCTTCTTTTTGTAACTTCATAGGGTTGTAAAAGCGTTGACCGTGTACACATTTTTAGAATGAAGCGCTTCTGAGCTTCATACAAAATGTACTTCGGTCAACGCTTTTACACCCCAATGAAGTTACAAAAAGAAGCATTCAATTCTTAAATAAAGGGACTAGACTAGAGAACTGCAAAAGAGAAGCCACTTAAATTCAAACTTGAATTGTATTTAGATGTAAGGAGAAGGGCAACACTTAACATCTTGTGATATACATTTGAAGTGAAATTAACATAAGCTGCGGTAGCACATACGACAAGTTATAGGCATCTTCTCAACTGGTTCTTGTCACATATGTGTTAATCAATACAATATTCATTGAACCAGAGCTCCAGATAAGCTGCGTAATTGCGTGATCACGCAATACAAATGATAAAAAACCCAATGCAATTGCCCATTGCAGGGTTCAATAACCCAATTAGTTCAAAGGAAAACCCAATTATATGCCAAAACCATGAGTTCTCAACCCTTTTATTGGCTACCGTTTGCGTTATTTACCCTTATCTGTTTACAGTCGTCGCGTAAATCTATTTGTATAAAATTTATAATTGGAAATGTCCTTTTGTTTTAAAAATAGATCCCTGCATCAAGTAGCTGAAATGGGTCCCTGCTGGAATTTTCCATTGCCATAAGGTACACATGTTTTTGAAAACATTTCGATCTTCTCGGTTTTTATCCAATTAGCGCGTGTCAAGTTGACATATTTTTTTCGAATTGCTCGGGATTTATCATAACATACATTGAATTAAAATGAAAGTGAATGTCCGGTAAAAATATTGAATAGAAGCATGTTTTCAGCTTCTTTTGAATATAGCTGAGGGAAAGTTATGATGATAACAAGACTCAGCCAGTGATTTTAGGAAGCGTCCATCTAACGCACGGCCGTGTTTGCGTAACTTAACGAGAACATTGCTAATAAACACGGGGTTTCGTCAAAAACAAACTCAGTTGGAAAAAGTGAAAGGCCAAATCATGAAATGTAGTTGGAAAGCATCGGAAACCATAAGCTTTAATAAGGGATCACTTAACCCAGATTTATGTAAATTGAATAAAACAAAAACATCCAAGTATAGTTAGAGTTGATTTACTATTTTTTTTTCTTCATTTTACGGTTAATGAGTGAATACACACACAGGCACTCGTCTCAGAATTTTTTATATAAAGGTAAAATCTGAGACGAGTGCCTGTGAAAACATATCCATTTTTTACAGTTTATATAAGTTGTGAGAAAATACAAAACTAGCAGAAGGTTTGAAACTGGACACAAATTAAACCTACAATTGCTCTTCAGTGAATAAACCAAATAAAATAGCTAGCACGTATACAAAGAAAGAAACATATTTAAGATGGAAAAACATCTAGGGTTGATATTGCCTAAATATTCAATATTGTGTTGATGAAAAAACCCAATACATTAAGGAGCTTGGTGGTGAAAAACCCAATGTGATATTAACTTGAGGGGTGAACTGGAATTAATAATGCAATTAAAAAACTTAATCACCCAATTACATAAGAAAATGGTGGGTAAAAACCCCAATTTGTGAATTCTTATCTGGAGCTCTGTTGAACTCTTCAATTTGGAGGTAAAAACACTGCAGCGTCTTGATTCTACACACTTGATATTTTATTTGGTATATTCTCTTTTAACATTGTTATAAAATTGTAACTTTTAACAGATTCACTTTCTTTTCATAATTTGGTATCAATAGAGGACAATAAACTAATCCTTAGCAAAGTAAAAGTTCATCTCATGCAGTGGCAAACTAAGCATACTTAAAGTGAAAATATGGTGAATCTTTACCCATTTAAACAAGTTTCAAACATTTCTCCTCCTATTGACTCGTACACAACATCTACTCCATTCTAAAAATAGAAATGTGATATTGAACGCCTAAAATAGAAATGTGATATTGAAACGCCTAAAATAGAACATTGAAAACTATAATCCTGCTACAGGCTTGTTTAGTTACAAAAGCTAAATTTCCATTCAGTTACCAAATTACTTTCTTCAATGTCATTAATACTTTCACTGCAGTGTAAAGCTATTCCATTGATGTGAAGTGAAAATAATATAATCATCCACCAAGGGGAATAATTCCTTTTTTCAGATTTGACTTCATCTATATCAAGAAAATATATGTTGAACTTCAAGGACACTATAAAAATAAGAGAATTAAAAATGTTTTTCTGCAGATGTTTCCAAAACAATTGAAATATTTGAGAGAAATCGACAGTTAGTGTCCATGCAGCTGTTTTATTAGTCTTTAATTGTGAGAGGGATGCAATTATACTTTGAAGTTAAACTTGAACAAAACATCTAATTTGACAAGCATTTCTATTATCTAGTAAAAGAATCTTTTTTTTAATACCTTTATTTTTGTACTCTTGAGTTTATAATTATATAACATCAATATATGCAGAATCAGAAAATATTTTCTCTACCTTATATTCTGTTTTCAGCACTGTTTTTAGATTTTCCTTTTTATAGTTGACAGGTCGATCACAACCAATTTTCTGAAACAAAAAACAAAATTTATCATAAAAATTGGAAAAGAGTAATCATAACAGCACTAACAAGACTATTTTCCAGGTATTTTTCATTCCCAAGAGACATATTTTCAAGCATTACTCAGTCTGATGAATCACCTAGACAAACTTAACAAAAGTGTAACTGATGCATTTTCTTATTTACCAGAAATTTGAAAATTCATCTTTCATTTAGTTTATTGACATTAATAATCATGTCAATGATACATTACTAGAACTGTTCAAAATGGCACAGTTTCTGTAAAAGGGGTAATATAATATGATAATCTTAATTAACATAACCTTAATGTTAAAATATTATACAAAGACAGATGAATTAAGATGAAACCAAAATTCCATGCAAAAGTTTTATGAAATATTGTTTTCCTGTAAGTATTTGTTATTGATCACTCATACCTTTAAAAATGTACTTTATCATCTGTAGAACATGTTCCTATGACATGACACCAGCTCTCTTGGCCCATTGCACCTACAAATGGGGATCACTCGGTTCTTACCTTTAAAAATTGAACTTGATCATCTGTAGAACATGTACCTATGACATGACACCCAGCTCTCTTGGCCCATTGAACCTACAAAGGGAGATAACTCAGCTCTTACCTTTAAAAATTGGTCTTTATCATCTATAGAGCATGTTCCAATGACATGACATCCAGCTCTCGGCCTATTGTACCTATAAAGGGAGATCACTCAGTTCTTACCTTTAAAAATTGTACTTTATCATCTGTTAAACATGTACCTATGACATGACACCCAGCTCTCTTGGCCAATTGAACCTCCAAAGGGAGATAACTCGGCTCTTACCTTTAAAAATTGTTCTTTATCACCTATAGAGCATGTTCTAATGACATGACATCCAGCTCTCGGCCTATTGTACCTACAAAGGGAGATCACTCAGTTCTTACCTTTAAAAATTGTACTTTATCATCTGTAGAACATGTTCCAATGACATGACATCCAGCTCTCTTGGCCCATTGTACCTACAAGGGAGATAACTCTGGTAACAATCACAATCAGTCCTGCACAATATTTACATGCAATTATATATTGAATTCCATTGAAAATTTAATATAGCTTTTCTATTATCAGCCTTAGATGGGAAACTTAATAGGTATTGAGTGGTAGGGATGAGCCTCTGGGATAAGTCAATATCCTTATTTTTCTCTAGCTGATTAAATTGTAACTATCTGATTCTACTGTATATTTCACACATTTTTTTAATCACTTTTTATTCCATGAAAAAGGCTAATCTCAATCTAAGAAAAACCCGATATTTTCTTATAAAGCCAATTAAAATCTTACTTTTTTAAAAAATAAAATCATGGAACTTTTTTTCCAATAAAATCGTGGAGTAAACATCGTTAGTAAAAGATGGTTGCTTTCACTGAGTTTTTAAACATTTTTTGTTTATGTTCATGTATAACATCAAACAATACAATTATATTTCTTATAAAAATATTTTAGTTGAATTTGTTTGTTTTTGTTCACAATTGTGTCAAGCTTTCAGTTTCTGTATTTTAAAGTTTTGACTCTGAATGCATCCCAAATCATTTTCCCACAAAAACACGAGTAAAATGTTATTGTACAAAACTACTCACAGCAAACTGTCCAGTGCCCCCTGCAGCAGCTGAAAAAAAATATACATTACCATTTTTACATCCTTTTCAATATCATGTTGACATTGCTCCTTTCTGATACTTCTAATGTAAGTAAAATTTATACAGAAGTTAAAGTTGCAAGTAAAACATTATAGTTATTCTAAATACTCCTGATATTACTCAAAGGGAATCAGATTAAAGAAACAATATTTGGTAACTATCAATAGGAATGAAATAAGAGAATTCTCACAAATTCTCCGTTTCAGCATTTTCGATGTTACCATCTTTAATCTGAATTTTCTTGATGGAAAATATGGTTTATATGATTGATTGTTATTTGATTAACATTCAGAGGCATCAGTAAATGGATTTAGTGTAGTAACTTGTATCATGAAATGGCAATTTAAAAATAATTGCTTTTATTAATTTGAATAATTATACTGGGTAAGTATTACAATAATGACATGCATCGTGATAAATAGTCTAAAATTTCTGATTTCAATTTTACAGAACTTTAATACCCACACAGTAATTTCTAAACTAAGAGTTCTTTAATACCTGTTACAAGAACTGTTTCTCCAGCTTTTAACTCTCCATACTGGAATTCAAGAAAAAAAAAATTTCATTTAGTGCTAACAAAAGAATGCAATTTAACCTATATTAAGTTGATTAATTCAAATGGAATGTTTAATTGTTGATTTCTGATATGCCTTAATCCTCCATAGAATGATGTATTTTTCTTTATGAGATCACAAAAAAAAAAGGTCTCATCTAACCAGCAATATATATATATGCGTGGATTCATTTATTTATATACTCTGTAATACATTAAAATTTGTTGTGTGTCTAAGCCCAAGAAACCCACCCCACTAATAATTATTAATCAGTTACTGTTTTAACTTTGGTATCTTGTACAGTTTATGTCACTGTGCAGAACAATGTCAACAATATATCACACTAGTTTCCTCTTCTCCATTTAAAAGGTGACGCTTCAATATCATTGATATGATGTTAACAGTAATTGCCAAGGGGAGATAATCAATTATTATGACTGATTAAACAAAAGTTAAGTTAGCTCCACTCGCATACCCCACATCACCCGTATGATTGGGACAAGCTTTAGTGACTTGATGGCATAGTTTTGTTTTCTGTTTACTTACAAAGCTAGGATTCTTTTCTGTTACGATTTTAAACACTAAAACAGTAATATTGACTGATACAATCTGGCTTTATAAAGTTGAACTTGGATCATGTGACTTCAAACTTATTAGGGAAATATTAATCTTCATGTTATCCAATGTGACGGTTTATCAAAGTAAGGCTGCAGTCCCAAAATCAGTATTTGATTTAACACTCTGAAAAAACTGTTTTCCTAAAATTTTGCTCTATTTTTGGTACATTTGACATTGACCTTAAACAACCTAAAATCAATTGGGATATTTTGCTCATTATATTTGACCTTTTACCCATGTAATGCTGATATCCCATATGAAGTATTTGATTCAGCACTCTAAATCCATATTATATTTGAGGAGCAGATTTCTCTGTGCCTATTCAAGTTTTATATTTGTATCTTGCTTTTTAGCTCACCTGGCCCGAAGGGCCAAGTGAGCTTTTCCCATCACTTGGCGTCCGTCATCCGTCGTCGTCTGTCGTCGTTAACTTTTACAAAAATCTTCTCCTCTGAAACTACTGGGCCAAATTGAACCAAACTTGGCCACAATCATCATTGGGGTATCTAGTTTAAAAAATGTGTGGTGTGACCCTGCCAACCAACCAAGATGGCCGCCATGGCTAAAAATAGAACATAGGGGTAAAATGCAGTTTTTGGCTTATAACTCAAAAACCAAAGCATTTAGAGCAAATCTGACATAGGGTAAAATTGTTTATCAGGTCAAGATCTTTCTGCCCTCAAATTTTCAGATGAATCCGACAACCCGTTGTTGGGTTGCTGCCCCTGAATTGGTAATTTTAGGGAATTTTTGCTGTTGTGGTTTATTATCTTGAATATTATTATAGATAGAGATAAACTGTAAACAGCAATAATGTTCAGCAAAGTAAGATTTACAAATAAGTCAACATGACCAAAATGGTCAGTTGACCCCTTTAGGAGTTATTGCCCTTTATAGTCAATTTTTAACCATTTTTGGTAAATCTTAGTAATCTTTTACAAAAATCTTCTCCTCTGAAACCACTTGGCCAAATTATTCCAAACTTGGCCACAATTATCATTAGGGTATCTAGTTTAAAAAATGTGTCCGGTGACTCGGTCAACCAACCAAGATGGCCGCCATGGCTAAAAATTGAACATAGGGGTAAAATGCAGTTTTTGGCTTATAACTCAAAAACCAAAGCATTTAGAGCAAATCTAACATGAGTAAAATTGTTCATCAGGTCAACATCTACTTGCCCTTAAATTTTCAGACATATCAGACAACCCGTTGTTGGGTTGCTGCCCCTGAATTGGTAATTTTATGGAAATTTTACTGTTTTGGGTTATTGTCTTGAATATTATTATAGATAGAGATAAACTGTAAACAGCAATAATGTTCAGCAAAGTAAGATTTACAAATAAGTCAACATGACCGAAATGGTCAGTTGACCCCTTTAGGAGTTATTGCCCTTTATAGTCAATTTTTAACCATTTTTGGTAAATCTTAGTAATCTTTTACAAAAAATCTTATCCTCTGAAACTACTGGATTAAATTAATTAAAACTTGGCCACAATCATTTCTGGGGTATTTAGTTTAAAAAATGTGTCTGGTGACCCAGCCATTCAACCAAGATGGCCGCCATGGCTAAAAATAGAACATAGGGGTAAAATGCAGTTTTTGGCTTATAACTCAAAACCCAAAGCATTTAGAGCAAATCTGACATGGGTAAAATTGTTTATCAGGTCAAGATCTATCTGCCCTTAAATTTTCAGATGAATCGGGCAACCCGTTGTTGGGTTGCTGCTCCTAAATTGGTAAGTTTAAGGACATTTTGCTGTTTTTGGTTATTATCTTGAATACTATTATAGATAGAGATAACCTGTAAACAGCAATAATGTTCAGAAAAGTAAGATTTACAAATAAGTCAACATGACTGAAATGGTCAATTGACCCCCTAAGGAGTTATTGTCCTTTATAGTCAATTTTTAACAATTTTCATAAAATTTGTAAATTTTTACTAACATTTTCCACTGAAACTACTGGGCCAAGTTCATTATAGATAGAGATAATTGTAAGCAGCAAGAATGTGCAGTAAAGTAAGATGTACAAACACATCACCATCACCAAAACACAATTTTGTCATGAATCTATCTGCTTCTTTTGTTTAATATTCACATATACCATGGTGAGCGACACAGGCTCTTTAGAGCCTCTAGTTTAATCTTGTAAGTGAAACATGAATTACTGTAAATTCATAAATTATTGAGAGAATTTTATTGATACAAATAATACGACAGAATGAGTCACGAAATATTAAGACCTTACATTCTTAAATAAAAATATTTTCCTGAAATTGTAAGTACAGGCAATTATTTCTGAACTTACAGTATTTGAGTTCGCATTTGGAAACAAATCTCACTGACATACTGACAGCCCTAAATTTATATAAGTCCTCCCGGCTTCTTTGAAGTGTTTTTGCAGCAGTAGTTGAAATTTAGTTTACCTTATCTAAAGCAATGGCAGCAGTGGCTCCACTAACTTGTAAAGGGAGATAATCAGCTGATACTCTTGGTAATTTGAGCAAATTTCTCTCCGAGATATTCTGAAAAATGAGTATTAAACAAAATGAATACTACTTTAATTCAAAAAAATTTGCCAAAAGATTTTGACAGTAGAAAAATTTAGATTTATCACTTTCCCTAACTTTAACAAATAATTGCTCATTAGACTTCCTAGAAAAAAAGAGTGGTACATTCAAATCTTACATTCACAACAGCAAAATATTTTCAGCAAATTAGTATCTACAAATCTAAACAAGCTTCTTTCATATTTTCTTCGGTAATAAAATAGTTTAGTATGATTTTGTTCTGTATTACAAATGCATTATTTTTTTTTAAAACACAATTTCAAATTAATTTTATTTCGCAATCATGTAGTTGTAAATGCATGCATCTGATGTTCAATAGTTGTCGTTTGTTGATGTGGTTCCTAAGTGTTTTTCTTTTTTATATATAGATTAGACCTTTGGTTTTCCAATTTGAATGGTTTTACACTAGTAATTTTTTTATGGGCCCTTTATAGCTTGCTTTTCTGTGTGAGCCAAGGCTCCGTGTTGAAGACCGTACCTTGAACTATAACGGTTTAGTTTTATAAATTGTGATTTGGATGGAGAGTTGTCTCATTGGCACTCATACCACATCTTCCTATATCTAATTAATACTCAAACTGAAATGACCATTTTACTTTGTATTCACTAAAAGCACCAAATTGTGAATAAGTAACTGGCTGGCCAATACTGAGAGAAGCTCCAGGTCCAATGGCTGCCACTTCACCTACAGCCTGCAAAATAACAGGATTATAGTGAAATACAGTCATCACCTACAGCCTGCAAAATAACAGGATTATAGTGAAATACAGTCATCACCTGCAGCCTGCAAAATAAAGGATTATAGTAAAATACAGTAATCACCTACAGCCTGCAAAATAACAGGATTATAGTAAAATGCAGTCATCACCTACAGCCTGGAAAATAAAGGATTATAGTGAAATACAGTCATCACATGCAGCCTGCAAAATAAAGGCTTATAGTAAAATGTAGTCATCACCTGCAGCCTGCAAAATAAAGGATTATAGTAATCACCTACAGCCTGCAAAATAACAGGATTATAGTAAAATACAGTCATCACATGCACCCTGGAAAATAAAGGATTATAGTAAAATGTAGTCATCACCTGCAGCCTGGAAAATAAAAGATTATAGTAAAATGTAGTCATCACCTACAGCTTGAAAAATCAAGGAGTATAGTTAAATATGGTCAACACATACAACCTGCAAAATAAAGGATTGCAGTAAAATAAAATCATCAGTACAGCCTGAAAATTGAAGGACAATCTAAAAAGTTATTATTATACATGTACATTAAAGTTAACCCAAAAATAATCATATAGACTTCAATTCATAGCATACATTGTAATACACCTTATCACAATTTAGTCCAATCGGGAAAAAACAGTCATTTAAAAAACTACCTGTTTGGGTCAAAAGTTAAGCAAAACAAAGGTCATCAGTAAAGAGCTGAGAGAGGAAAAAATTTAGAAAGAGATCTCAAGAAACTTTGATGGAGAATGATCCACTTTTTCAAAAAAGTATTTTGTTTGAAGTGTTTAGATGGTTTAAACAGGTCTCATCAAAAAGTATCATGAATGGTGCATTGTTTAAACAGGGTCCCAGATAGTTTCAACTCATGAACTGAATGAAAAAATTGTGTAATTTTAGACCTAACAATGAATGGATGTAGCAATTAGGTGTATCAAACACTAGTTTTTAGTCAGTCAATCTTAAAATGACAACTCATAAATGTATGACAGTTTTCGAAAAGAAAACAAAAGAAAGATATGCTTATTACAACAGTGAACACAAATTTAGTTTTATCTTTACAAACCTCAAATCCGCAATCAAAGGGAGGTTTCACAGTTGTATCATATCTGCCTGCAGTGTAGTTTATATCTGATGCATTTATTCCAACAAATCTATAAATAAAAAATGTAAAACATGAACACATAAGGTTCCTGGAACTCAAATTTTCACTGAAATAATGAAATTGATAGCAGCTTTTATAGATCACTATGAGGTGAGGGTTTGGATCATTGTTGAAGGCCATACACTACAGTAAATTAAAGTTGTTAACTTCTATGCCATTTGGTCTATGTTGGGGAGTTGTCTCATTGGCAATCATTCCAAATCTTATTATTTTTATAATCAAGATTAACTTTGTTAACAGTTGTGCAATCTAAATGAACAATCCTTTCATAAAAAAAAATGATTGACAATGAGATAATAGTTTATCAGGTTGGGAAGATCTCAAAACATGGTCAATATCCCCATTTATTAATATAATTTACCTCAAATAAGGGGAAATTCTTAATTCAGAATTTTTTTTTATCCTCTGCTTAATCAGAGTATTTTTTTCTCTCATCAATTTGGGAATTAAATTATGTTTTTAAGAAAATATTAGTACAAATAATTATGACGTCTAGGAAGGCTATTTTAAATTTTTGCTTTGATACCTTCTGGCGACATGTCAAAGTGCTAAAAAAAAATACAGTATCCCATCCTGCTATTTGAATATGTGGAAGTTTAATGATCTTTCTCTAAACATTTTCCATCTGAACTTATTATTTAATTTTTAGACAAAACTATATGTAGGACATTCAGTCTGAATATGCATGAAATATTTGCCACTGGACATTAAGCAAATTTGTTGAACAATCAATCAATATATTCAACATAGTCTTGGTATAAAGCTGGCATTTAAGGAAGTCCAAATAATTATAACGTCTTGAAACGCTATTATAAATTTTTGCTTTTACACTTTCCTGGGACGATGTAAGGCGTCAAAGAATAAAATTACAATAGCCTTCTTCTTCTTCCGAATACGGGAGTAGACTCCTAGGTAGGAGTGTAAAACTTCCCAAAACTTGTGTGTTATGTACATATGGACTTAAGTTAAAAATAATATGACAAAGAAAAATCGTTAACAATAACATATATACATTATGTACAGTGGCTTTGTAGTTTAATAAGTTGTTGTGGATCCTTCAAGTGTTAGAGTGGATATGCCACTTTTGAAGGATTCCAGGGTGTCAGACATACCTTTCAAGATGTCATTATTATTTGGACTAGCATTTAAGGTAGCGCCTTCTTCTTCTTCTTTATAATTCAGCACTCCATCAACATACTGATGATAACGTGCCGGGCACTGATTTTACTATGCCGCGCGTGCGTGGGATATAAATTTTATTTACAGTGAATAATACAAAAATAAAAATATAAATTTCAACATAACTTCTTTTTCTTCTGTTTTTGTACTATACATTTTGGTTAAAACTATATACATTGTGGAATTTATTTAAATGTTTAGATGTTTATTGAGAACAGATATTGGAATCTGTTCTCGGAAGCTTTCAAGAGTAGTACATTGAACTGCAGCTACTGGGAGAAGGTTCCATTGCAATATTGTTCTAGGGTAGAATGAGTACTTGTATGAATCTTTAGTGGTTTGTATGGGCCTGAAGGAGTAAATATGTGAATGTTGACGTGTTCTTGTATCAGATTGTGTAAGTAGGTCTGTCGGATATATGGCTACAAGATGATGTATAATTTTGTAGAGGAAAATGATGCGGGTTCTAATTCGCCTTTTCTCAAGTGTTGCCCAATTTAGAGTTTGTAGCATTTCAGTGACTGAGCTGGTGTTATGGTATCTGTTGCAGGTGTACCTTGCTGCTCTGCGCTGGACCATCTCAAGTTGGTGTGTTTGAGATTTGGTGTGCGGGTCCCAGACGCAGCTGCTGTATTCTAGCTTTGGTCTTACAAGTGCAATGTATGCTTTTTCTTTGACTGTTTTTGAGTTGACTTTTAGATTCCTTTTAATAAAGTTCAGCTTTTGTGTGGCTGCAGCTGTGATATTGTTTACATGTTTGTTCCATTTTAGATCAGTTTGTATAGTAATTCCCAGATATTTTGTGGATGTTTCTTTTTGAAGTACATGTTGGTGGAGAGTATAGTCAAAATTTAATGGATTTTTCTTAGTTGTTATCTGAAGGACTGAGCACTTGTCTGGATGGAATGACATGAGCCAGTCCTTTTCCCATTTTGCAGCTGATGTGAGATCTTCTTGCAGTTTTTGTGTGTCTTCTTTGTTTTGTATTGTTTTATAAATTATGCTATCATCTGCAAATAATCTGAGGGTACTGTGTTTGATGTATTCGTTAAAGTCATTTATGTATACAAGGAAAAGGATCGGACCCAAAACTGTTCCTTGGGGAACACCAGATGTTACGTTTATTTTGTCTGACTGAACACCATCAATAATCACTGTTTGTGTCCGAGATGTGAGAAAATCTTCTATCCATTTTAAGGTGTTGTCATCAATGCCATAATGTTTCAGTTTGTAAAGAAGTCTTTTGTGAGGAACTTTGTCAAAGGCTTTGGCAAAGTCCATCACAATTATGTCGGTTTGGATGTTACTGTTGTTATTTTTTGCTAGTTCTTGGATGAATGATACTAGTTGGGTTTCGCATGATCTATTTGCTCGAAATCCGTGTTGAAGGTCGTACAAAATATTGTTATTTTCTAGATGGTCCATCATACTACTGGCTATTATGTGTTCCATGATCTTACAAAGTATGCATGTGAGAGATATGGGTCTATAATTTATTGCGTTGTGTTTATCACCTTTTTTAAAAACAGGACAGACATTTGCATGTTTCCAATCTTTTGGGATTTTTCCTGTATCAAGCGATTTTTGGAAGATGTAGGTGATTGCAGTTGAAATGTCGCTACTAAGTTCTTTAAGTACTGTTCCGCAAATTTGATCTGGACCAGTTGCTTTATTAGGATTTATTTTGTCCAGTAATTTTATGACACCCTTCTTGGAGATGGTGATCTTGTTCATTTTTGGATAGTTCGATTTCCCTTTATCCGGAATAGGTTCACTTGTTGTTTCTTCAGAAAATGCTTTTTGAAACTGACTATTTAAGATGTTAGTTTTGTCAGATGTATTGTCAGTAAGTTTACCATCTTTTCTAAGTGCAGCAATGCCTGTATTGTCATTTTTCATACTTTTTATGTATGTAAACAAGTTCTTAGGTTGTTTTTTTCTGATGTTGTCATCTGGTTCATCTACTGGCAGGTCAAATATCATTTTTTCAATGTATTTCCAGTAGGCATTACGCATTTCTTTTTGTAATGTTCTTTTTAAGTATTTGTATTTTTTCATTTGCTCTGGACTGTTTTTGCTCTTTTTATGTAGTCTTTTAACTTTGTTTATCATGATTTTTAATGTTTTATCAACCCAGGGTAGTTTTTTCTTGTTTGTGATTGTTTTCTGGGGGATGTTTTTCTTGACTGATTGAAGTAGTCTTTCTGTAAATGTATTCCATAGTTCATCAGTAGATGAACTATGGTAATGACTTTTGATTTCTTGTGTGAGTTTGTTCACATCTAGTTTGATGTTTTCCCAGTTAGCTTTTCTGTACTGGTAAGTTTTTCTTGGCATTTTCTTGTTGCGTTTGAGAGATAGTGCACATTCTGCATAGACGATATCATGGTCTGCATTTCCTATAGGAGGCATAGTCTCCACTTTGTTCAGTTGACTATGCTTGGTATGTTGGTGAGAATGAGATCAAGTGTTCTGTCTCCCCTAGTGGGCTTTTTTACAATCTGCTCAAGTGAATGTTCATTTATAATGTTTAGGAGTTGTTCATGTAGCTTAATGTCTGGTTTACTCGGGATGGTGCATGGGATATCCCAGTTTATGTGCCCAAGATTAAAGTCGCCACCAAGAATGATTGTAGATTTTGTATTTTGGTTTATGCGATCTAATGAGATTTTAAGCTGTTCAATGGATGTGCCATTATCAGATGGAGGTCGATAATAACTTCCAACAATTAACTTCCTGGCATTTGTCATGTTTATTTGCACCCAAATAGATTCTGAGTCTGTTTGTAGATCTCTTATTTCTTCAGATAGTAAGTTTG
This sequence comes from Mytilus galloprovincialis, assembly GCF_965363235.1. NCBI lineage: Eukaryota > Metazoa > Mollusca > Bivalvia > Mytilida > Mytilidae > Mytilus > Mytilus galloprovincialis. Next base: position 11,061,378 of record NC_134844.1, read on the forward strand.
TTGTTACTGCAATGAGTACACCTCCATGGCTAAGATTTTTATCGCTTAGAGGTCGGTCTTTCCTATATACAGTATAGTCTATCATTGGGAAAAATTCAGATGATAATATGTCTTTATTGAGCCAGGTTTCAGTACCTATGATGATGTCAGGTTTAGTTGATATTAAAATTTCTTGTAATTCTTGTCTTTTATTTTTAAGTGACTGAAAATTGATGTTTAAAATTTTCAGAGGTGTTTCTCTTTTACATTGAGTTCGCTTGTTCACCTGTTTTTTCGGTGTTGAGGATGCAGTAGGTTGTAAGTTTAAGTTTCCCACTGATTGGTCATGTAGGGGGTCAAATGAATTAGATGTTTCGAGTGATGATAGGTCGAATATTGATGATGAAAAGTTAGGCATTCCACATTGTATACAATGCCAGGATATGTTTGATGAATCCAAGCATTTGTAGTTTAGGGATGGCATGCCTTGGCAGTTTGCATGGTACCAGATGTTACATGTATCGCAACAGATAGCTTTTTGGCTCCAAGTGACTGCTTTTTCACATGTACCACAGGGCCATTTAGGTGTTCTAGGTCCTGGGTTTAGCTCTGTGTCACCGGAAAGAGCTAGTAACATGAGGAATAGGTATTGGTTTGATGCTTTCACATTTTTTGATTTGAGATGTTGTACAATTTCTCTAAAGTTTGAGAAGTTTACTGATTTTATTGCATGTAAGTTGCAATTTTATTGCATGTAAGTTGCCAATGGTGTTTATTGGCCTTCCTTGTATTATAGAAAATCTCAGAGAGTTTCATTGTAATTTGATTTTGTAATAAAATATAGGGAAGAGACGTTTTAAATTAAACACCTGTTTTTCACAAGAACTTCACCAGCTCCAGGATTTGGCAAACTTTCTTGCGTAATTTTGACAACATCACGGAATTTCTGACTTATTTTTGTTACAACGAGTTTCTTCATCGTAGAAGGTAACTGTCTAGATGCCATTTTTTGAAAGTCGAGTTTGCAATATAATTTTATATGCACTATTTCAGCAAAGTTTAGGTTCAAAGTCCGTCTGCAAATTTTGGAGTTATCTGCCCTTGTCCTACTTGCTTACGTTTTAAAAAAAAAATACAAACATTTTCTTTATATTTATATTTGATAATGGTATTTAATTCAAAAAAATATTCAAGATTTACTTGAATAATGATTATGGTGTATGTTTTTCAAAATTTAAGATAATATGAGGTTATATAGAATACAAATTATTGGTGATGTAGGAGGCTTATTTGTAACAAAATGTTGCAGACTGCTATGTTTCTCCTGTTTGGTATATTCTCCTTTACATTGTTAGCAGGAACAACTTTCAAGCTTGTCAGGTTTCTTTCCACACAACCTGATCAAGAATATGTTATTAAAGGTACATTAAAAAAGACTACCTGGGCAGAGTCTTATAGAAATAGTGACAAATAGATTGTTTATATTTATGTATGAAGTTATTTTGAAGCTACATAATTTGTAGGAGTGCCACAAGTTTTTTACTTGAGCACCCAGCTGGGATCACAGACTTGGCTCATATTGGATAAGACCACTTGCTGTTACGTTGTAAATTGGTGGTGGGTATGCAAGGCTGTGTTGATATCCTTTTATATACCAGTATCTTGAACATGCAATTGATTATAGGCGAAATTATACTGGTTTGTGCTATGATCATATTCACTGTAAAATATCCCTACACATGTACACAGTTGCTTATCTGTGCTACACTACAAAAGTGGTACTCCAGATAGTGGAGGAAAGAATAAAGAAGAAGAAGAAGCTGGTAATTTGAGCTACATTTGTATATGTACAATGTAACTTGTCTCATCTCTTCTTTTATGGTTATGCCATATTTTTTTTGAGGAGTTGTTCTTATGGTGTCCATTTCAACACAGTATTGCATTGGTTGTACAAGTTTGTAAACCCCCAACCTATGCACCTAACCTTATTGAAATTTGAAAATTAGTGTAAGCGGGATACTGGAATATGTCAAAACAGTAAGCAGGATACGGGATCAGAACCCCTCAGTAAGATTATGAGACCCCCTTTAACATCAAACAACAATATCTTTTCCATTGTGGCGTCAGAAAATTTCTATTATGATGCAAAAAACTTATAGGAACTTTTGTATGTAATCTCCAGTAGTTGCAGATAAATAGCGATAAGGTGTATATGGGGATAATACCTGTATTGAGTGATAGCCCTTCTAAAAAGGGATATTATTGTTTGGTTACTGTATTTGCATCAAGATCATGGCAGTATTAATGAGTTTTTTTTTATTGTGGTCATCTTACAATGTTACATGGCAGATGCCTATCAGTTGGCTAAAAGTGTATCAAACCTTTAAATTTCTCTTAGTCCCTAAAAATGTGTGACAATTTAGTCACCACTCTGTGTATCTTCTAATAAAAATAAACTGTTATGTCTAAAACTGTCAAACAATAATATAGTGTTGCATGATAATGTTTGACATCCTTGCTCTACAGTTTATTCTTAGAATTGTGTTGCGATGCTTTTAAAGGGACAGTAGAGAAACATTTTGGGGGATTAAGATAAAAAACCCAATGAGATTTCAATAACATTATAAAAATTAAAGTGAGGGTGAACCTACTCCTTGTTTCAAAGAAACATCAGATTATCGTTGCATACTGTAGGTTTATATATGCAATTTCAAATAATGCTTTGTCCACAGTGTTATCTTTATTCAGACAAATTCATATATTGTAATTTTAGATTCATCAAACCTAGTTATGATAGTGGTAGACTTTTGTCTTTTACTGCTGTTCATGGTACAACATAGTGTGATGACATCAAAATCAATAAAGAAAGAGTTATGGCCCTTGTGTAAACCTCTCTACAGAACATTGTATACAATATCCACTTGTGTAGCTCTCCAGGTTTGTACATCATAAATAATGTTTATAAGATATTATGGTCATGTTTATATTTGAAACTCTATATAAAAAAAATATATACAATATTCTCATTTCTTATAATTCAAGTATGAACATAAAATCTTAGAACTACTCCTTAAAATCCAGAACAAAAAATTGAGGCCACATATATGCAAACATTTTTTAATGAATGCAAAATTTTTTTTTGGATCGTATAATGGTATGATGTTGTCATCTTCTGTGTCGTCCAAGACATATTTGGTGTCCAGACAATAACTTAAGTTTAAGTGAATGGATCTCTATGAAATTTAAAAAGAAGCTTCATTACCTCAAAAGGAAGGTTGGGATTAAATTTGGTGACGATGGTCCCAACCGTGTTGAAATTAGGGGCCCAAAAGGGACCCAAAACAAACGTTTTTCTACTTTCAGTATATTAACTTGTGTATGAGTTCATTATTGTATTTCAATTACTCTGAAATTGTATCACAATGTTTAATACCACAAGTAGAAGGTTTGGATTCATTTTGGGGGTTATGGTGTCAACAGTATAGGAATTAGGGACCTAAAAGGGGTCCGAAAACAAGCATTTTTGTAGTTTATGGACAATAACTTGTGTTTAAGTGTATGGATCTCTCTGAAATTGTACTGCAAGGTTCCATATACTACAATGGTAAGGCTGGGATCGAGGTTGGGATAATTGCTTTAAGGGGGGGGGGTCAAAAAGTTTGGGGGGGTTCCAACTTTTTTAAGGGGTTCAATTTTTTTTCTTTAAAATTTCTCAAATTTCATATTTTTTAAAAGTTTCAAGAAGAAATCTTTAATTGCACAGTATTGCGTAATAGATTTGTAAGATCTTGACATTTGTTTAGTGTCAGAAACCTATAATATGTCAAAAATTTGAACACCATCCAAATTCAGAGCTGTATCAAGCTTGAATGTTGTGTCCATACTTGCCCAAACTGTTCAAAGTTCAACATCTGCAGTCGTATAAAGTTGTGCCCTGCAGAGCATCTGGTTTGTCTTTAACCAATATTTACCAGGCTAAAGTTTATGAAATGCATATGGCAACAGTATTGCCTCTTAATCTTTTATAAACAGTTATTGCTCATGAGTTTATCTCTTCACACAAAACATCAAACACACATATTACTCCATTTCTCCTAAAACAAGATATGTAAACAGATTTATTAGAAACCAATAATACAAGAGTATTATGTGCATATTTTATAATCATGTCTACATGTTTATGGGACATTTTACATAATATCAAACTGAGTCTTGCTCCTTCAAGTAATTATGATAATCTTGATGATTGTCTCCATTGAAACTTAAGAGAGTTACAAATGTGTGTCTTCTTCATACTCATCAATACCATTGAATAAATTTATGTTTACAGCAACCAAAAAACAAGCTTTTAATACCATGAAAATAAATCTAAGGAGGCTATGGATTTATTAAGCAAAATTATTTAATATTAGTTTCATGTCATCCATTTAGTTTTCAAAACATCAGGGTTTTCTTTTTTCTCTAACAAGACTTAATTAGATAGCTGTGCAGGGACTTTCCCTGAATAATAAAAAGATTAGAAGTGGATTGAACACACTAAAGATTCAAATGTTTAAAAACAAGCAATCCTTAGATTGAGAACATTGACCATGAATAACTAAACCTTTTAAAGATGCATGTCTTACTGTGCTATCGTTTACATTAGTTGTATTTTCAGACTTTAATGTATTTCTGGCAAAGAACAGACAAAAGTTTATGGTTGATTAACACAGAAGATGTCTGTCTCACTGTGCTATCATTAACATTAGTTATATTTTTCAGACATTGATGTATTTCTGGCAGAGAACAGACATAAGTTTATGGTCCATTAACACAGAAGATGTCTGTCTTAATGTCCTATCGTTAACATTAGTTGTATTTTTCAGACAATGATGTATTTCTGGCAGAGAACAGACATAAGTTTATGGTTGATTAACACAGAAGATGTCTGTCTCACTGTGCTATCATTTACATTAGTTATATTTTTCAGACATTGATGTATTTCTGGCAGAGAACAGACATAAGTTTATGGTTGATTAACACAGAAGATGTCTGTCTCACTGTGCTATCATTTACATTAGTTATATTTTTCAGACAATGATGTATTTCTGGCAGAGAACAGACATAAGTTTATGGTTGATTAACACAGAAGATGTCTGTCTTACTGTGCTATCATTTACATTAGTTATATTTTTCAGACAATGATGTATTTCTGGCAGAGAACAGACATAAGTTTATGGTTGATTAACACAGAAGATGTCTGTCTTACTGTGCTATCATTTACATTAGTTATATTTTTCAGACAATGATGTATTTCTGGCAGAGAACAGACATTAGTTTATGGTTGATTAACACAGAAGATGTCTGTCTCACTGTGCTATCATTTACATTAGTTATATTTTTCAGACATTGATGTATTTCTGGCAGAGAACAGACAAAAGTTTATGGTTGATTAACACAGAAGATGTCTGTCTCACTGTTCTATCATTAACATTAGTTATATTTTTCAGACAATGATGTATTTCTGGCAGAGAACAGACATTAGTTTATGGTTGATTAACACAGAAGATGTCTGTCTCACTGTGCTATCATTTACATTAGTTATATTTTTCAGACATTGATGTATTTCTGGCAGAGAACAGACATTAGTTTATGGTTGATTAACACAGAAGATGTCTGTCTCACTGTGCTATCATTTACATTAGTTATATTTTTCAGACATTGATGTATTTCTGGCAGAGAACAGACATTAGTTTATGGTTGATTAACACAGAAGATGTCTGTCTCACTGTGCTATCATTTACATTAGTTATATTTTTCAGACAATGATGTATTTCTGGCAGAGAACAGACATAAGTTTATGGTTGATTAACACAGAAGATGTCTGTCTTAATGTCCTATCGTTAACATTAGTTGTATTTTTCAGACATTGATGTATTTCTGGCAGAGAACAGACATTAGTTTATGGTTGATTAACACAGAAGATGCTCCTCTGACCTCCCTTTTCTTCACATTAGTACAAATATTTTGTTGGATGATTCTGTTTCTGGAGAATACATTGACAGAGCCGTTCTTCCTAATTGGAATCAAGCAGGTTAGTAAATTGGTTCACTGAGGATATTTTAAGGCGAATCTAGGGACTGGTCATTTTTGGCCATGGTGAGTCCAACAATTAGAAGAAGATATTTTATTGCAATATCATATATTATTTTAGTCTCCAATGACCTAATAGAGCAATGAAATCACATTCAGATCACTTTTAAACTTTTCAGTTTATACAAAATATTTTAATCTTGATGCATCTTTGGACTCTTTTTGAAAATGGTGAGTCCAGACAGATTTTCCTGAGTCCAGGACTTATGGTTTCGCCTTAGTGTGAACCTGCGGCTGTCCATTCTTAAAATACAAAAATGTAATTTTTAATAGAACATATTCATGATATTTAGGTACAACAGTCAAAATAGTACAGTAATTTCTTTTTATCATTTTCTTTTAAGTTTTAGATGATAATTTGTGTGTATTTGTGTTAACAGATGTTAAAATTACAAAATCCTTTATTGCAAATGAATGTTTTGAAAAGCTTTTAACAAAATATTACATTTAACAGGAGTTATCTCAGATGATTTTATAAGGGCCCAGTATATAGAATGTAGGATCCCTATGATTTTCACTATACTTGTGTGTTCAATATGAATTGGATCAAGCTTATCAGTTCAAATAGGAGTCAGTTTCACCAAAAAAAAAGAGTAACATCCATGATTTTTTTATAAGGATAAAAAAAAATTAGAGCTTTTTTAAAAGTGTGCAATGAAATACAGATTTTGTTCGACAGCTTAAATTGTTCTGCAACTGTATTTCTACTTTTGAAGGAAAAGATTCTTGGCTTATTAAGCCCTGTAAAATCTCGAAAAATGAATGTACATTGAAAATCACTTATGAAATCAATCTAAAGACTGAAGAATCTGGTAAAAAAAAGGTTCATATCTGAATTCCTGGTTATTTAATAACCTGGCAGGTATTTAAATATCCTGTGTGACAATTGAAATTTATGGTTATCTTCCTCAGGATAGGCATCAGTTGACAGGCAGGGATCATTGAACAAGTAATGTAGCCTATAGTAACTGTTGATCTAAAATTGTCGATCTCTATCAAAATTTATAAAGCAGACAAGACAATGGTGTTAACTCTTGTTCCTGTTAACATAATTATTATAATACTTATTTTTGTTTCACTTCTATTTTCAGCTGTATAATCACATACAAGGATACAGATCCCCCAAGAGATTCTTTAGTCGTCAGTTCCAGGAACTTCTCTCTCACATGCCCCACCCTGGGACAACCTGTTTTATACTGATCCTGTGGGTGTTCCCTATAATGACCCTCGATCGATGGTTGTTAGCTACGGTGCTGACCATGTACATGTGTAAGTCTTACAGTGTGACACACCAGGATTACCTGTACACAGAACAACAGATACAAACAGCTGAGTATGTTACTATGTCAACATCTACTACCATTACAGAATAGAATGATGAAACCCATGTCAAATAGGAGGAACAGTCCATTATTCCTTTCAAATACTGTAAATTCAGAAATTATTAGTTTTATTTTTATTGCGAAAAATGTGACAAGGTTGGTATCTCAATAATAAGAACTCAAGTTCAAATATCTGATACCTACGTAAGTATGCAGATTTCCCTAAACTCGCAATAAATAGAAGTCTTACATTTTTGTCCATTCTTCAAAAATGGCAATAATAAATGCATGCAATAATTTCTGAATTTACAGTAAGTTATAAGGCTTAGAAACCACTGCCAGTAGGAATATTTATTAGATGCTTTTAACACAAGTTAGAGGTTGATGTATTAGTATGGTTTATACATTTTATTGTCTGGATAAAGGTTTATTTTAGTCAGAACAAATCAAGTTGCTTAGGAAATTATGTTATGTAAGCTTATTACAAATAGTAAATGATATTATTTTAGGCAGCTAATAAGAAAATATATATTGACCTCTTTAAATTAAAGATTTTTTATTAACATATCATAGTAAGGGCATTGCTACCATAACATACAGTATAACATGTTGATCTGCATCATTGAACTTTAAATAAAAGAAAACGATTCTTTTTACAATCAGAGACAAATTAAATGTGTTTTTGAACTCTTATCTTTAATACCCTGGTGGAGGCAGAGGGGACATTAAGTTTACCCTTGTCTGTCCTTACATGCTTCCAAAACTAGTTTATGTTCTAAAACTTTAGTTTAACCTCAACCAAATGTTATGTAAAAGTGCACAGATCTAGTTTGAATTTCAGTTTCGTCACTTTTACCATCCTTGAGTTATGCTTTGTATAAAGTTATTTGCATTATCTGTGTCTTCTGGACATACAGTTCTCCAATTGTTTAAATTTCTATCAATGTTTTGGACATGAAGGACATGCGATTAGTAATAAAATCTGTTAGGTATTGTTGAACTTTATGTATTTTGTATCAATTTGTTATATTATATTCAATGCTCATTAGTTTTACAGTTTATTATTTTATATTGCTTAAATGTTTAGTTTTATATTAAGTCTGTGTTCATAACTTATTTTATTGTTATACATGCTTTTTTTTATATATTTTGAATAAAATCAATTACAAGGTATTTGTTGTGTCTTTGTTTTACAGTTTTTACTAATAGAAACATTAACTGTGATCATTACTTAATTTGTATACTATCACATGGAATTGCTGCAAGGATTCAATGGGCCAGTGGTTTATTCCATTATGTATGTTCTACCATATGTTAGGTAATTTCTATAAAGATCTGAATAATATCTGTTTAATTTTTGGCTACATGACTCAGGTTATTCAGGGTTAGTATTGTGTTATGATGCTGCTGACTGACATGACATAAACACAGATAAAACACAAATATTGATTGATTGATGTTTGCTTAACTTTCAGTGTCATATACCAATCTTTCCTGTAAAAAGTAATAAGGCTTTCAAAACCATTTATTGATGAAATGCTCATGATTGGGAAAGACAATTGATGTTTGTTTTAACTACAATAGTTTAACACTGAAGGATAACCAGTACATAGAACACAAGTTACAAACAGCTCAATCTGATACAATGTCCACATCTTTTTATACCCCCGCTTTGAAAAAAAGGGGGGTATACTGTTTTACCTCTGTCTGTCCTTCTGTCAGTTCGTCAGTCAGTCAGTCCGTCCGTCCCATGAATATTTTTCGTCACATTTTTCTCAGGAACTACACTACCAGGATTTCTGAAATTTGGTTTCAGGCTTGATATAAGTCAGCTATACCGTGTGATGCGTTTTCAGATTTATCACTCGACAACTTCCTGTTTACCGAACACTTGTATTATTTTATTTAATCTGCTCTTGTTTCAAATAAGAAAATGATAGAATCCAATACTAAAGTCAAGTTAAGTGTACCGAAATAGCAGAAGGAGGTTTTGAAATAATACAAACCATTATCTTTGGTAGACTGCTAGATTTATTCACAACTTTCTTGGACTGTGGCATATTAATTAATTGTTTGACACGTTTTCAAGACTATTTCATTGATAACCTCTTAATTTGGTTTATGCCACTTCTCAGTGGTTACGGGACATAAACTTTCATATGTAGTGTAACAATTGTTTTTCAGATGATGCAACTTGAGTACCGAGTAAGGCTCCACCAAATCAATTGAAATTTGCAATTGTTATTTGTTAGGTGCCACTAACCACAGATCAAATTCTAATTTGAACAATTCACACTTGTCTTTTTGATAAAGGGGAAATACAGTCATAGATGCCAGGATTAAAATTTTGTACAGCAAACATGTATTTCCTCTTCAAAAAGACTCATCAGTTAAGGCAACAGTAGTAAACTGCTGTTTAAAAGTCATAAATCCAATTAAGAAAAAGCAAATCTGTGATGGTAACGCTTAAAAAAGGCCAAAAAAGTTACGAAAATGAGTATCAAGGACACGAAATTCATAAATAATTTGCCAAAAAAACAGCTAAGGCAATCTATCCTTAGGTTAGAAAATTATTAGTTTGAATAGCCTTATTTTTTTGTCTTCTATTGATAGAGATATGGGAAATTTCACCCATGACACAAAATCAGTACATGCACACAATTTTTCCTGTGCTTTACTTATGATGGTACAACAGTCAAAATAATTCAGTAATTTCTTTTTAGATTTTTTCTTGTAAGATTAGGCTGATATATGTATCTTGTATGTAGTTGTGTAATCAGAAGTTCCTAGTTACATACCAGTTTAAGTGCAAACGACTGTTTTGAAAAACTATTAACATAATATTGGATATATTTTGGAGGTATCTCCAATTTTTAATTAGAGCCCAACATATAGAATACAGGAGCAGTATTGCTTTAATTTGTCTGTCTGTTTGTTCAACATGATTTGGACCAATGTTCACTAGAACAGACCAATGTTCACTAGAACAATATACAACCAAGTCAACCTGATACACGTAATGGGACTACCTCTTGCAAGTTCAAGTTGTCTCTCCTTGATTGATACCAGGGCATCTACTTTTTAAGTTAAACTTTGGTTAACACAAACTTTTTTTCCTGTCGATCCGAGTTTGAGGGTTAAGCAATATCTGATGCTAATCAAATTTTAGTTTGATAATAAAAGCAACAGTAGTATACCGGTGTTCAAAAGTCTTAAATCGCTAGAGAGAAAACAAATTCGGGTTGCAAATCAAAAACCGAGGGAAACACATAAACTATAAGAGGAACACAAAAGAACAACTGGAACACCGAAGTGCAACAAGACAAAACGCCAGCACACATATAAACGAACTATTTGATAACAACTGCCATACTCCTGACTTGGTACAGGACATTTTAAGAAAAAAAATGATTGGTTGAATCTGGTTAAGTGGCATGCCAAACCTCCAGCTTTATGACCATGTTAAAGCATATCGCTAAACACGACATAACAGAAAAAGCACAACTACATGCAAGAATATTCATAACAGAGAAACGCAAATTCAAATACTATAATAGTTGACACAACAAGGAAACAGCAAAACAATATTACACCAAACACCACAAGATATCAAAAACAGTGACGATCTTACGTAACTAACATGCAATCTTAAAATTTATACAATTATTTTCACAATATTCGTCCAAACAATTTACATGACAATGATGGTATGGAAAGGCAATTTTATAATTATTTGGACTACAAACGATAAGACAAAAGCTTATCCAACTGAAACCATAACAGAAACAGAAGCAATAAATCCATGAATGTTGTACAAAACACCAAGACATGCCCTACAGCTGAATGCAAATTCACATTCAGTATAACAGTCATATATCCGTATATGCGCTCATATACTGATGATTGAAAGAGGAGACATCTAAATATTCCCAGAAATGAGAGATACTGCTCTGTATGTTATTTTCTGGTAATTTGAAAATGAAAAACATTTTCTTTTACATTGTAAGAAAGAAAAATAACTATAGGGGCCTTATTTTTCCAAAAAGTTTCAAAATATAATTGATGATCCTACAAAATTTCAAAAAAATTAAAACAATATAATCTTTTTATTAAATAATTATTTATACACAATCCTAAAATTAACTTCCTCTTTCATCTCAGACAGTCTGAACCTGTGTAAAGCAGAACAAACTTTATAAAATTGTCAATGTGTCTTTAATTCATAATCATTGTTTATAATACTACATATTAATATAGTCATTATTTACAATACTTATTATGTATGATCAACTATGTAATTAATATACCATGAGCCTTAACTATTTATTGTTGATGAGTTTGTGCTAATAAAATATTTGTATAATTTGTATGCGGGAATATGACAATGATGGAATTGAAAGGCAATTTTATAATTATGTAGACAACAAGCGATACGACATAACACATTATTCAACCAAAACCATAACAAAAACATCAAAAATAAATACATGAATTTTGGATGTGCAAAACACAGAGACACGTCATATAGCAATGTAAATTCTCTCTCGGTATAACAGTCCTATTCCAGATACACACCGGTACGACATAGATGCTCAACCACAATCTATAAGATGTGATAAAAATGTCATTAGTTAGTTTAGTCACAGACACATGGTATAGATTAACCAATTCGTGATGGTGTCGATTTTTATTCTTTCCAGCTTCCTCCTCATAATGAGCACACTCCAATTTATGAAGTCAGTATAGTCATAGATTATTGTGTGAAGTCCACCGGGATGTATGAGATGCAAGTACTGACTGAAGTATATGTTATTCGGTGATAGGACATCATCAATATATATAAAAGTGAAATTAAAAAACTTTGCAAGGTGCTTTTTCTTTTTGTATTTTAGAAGGTTCTGAATGAATTCTGCTTGATACATTTGTTATACGAGTACAAACACTTGCTGTTTCAGTGCCGCCTCACAGTGAGGCAAACTGACCAGCTTACGTCATTACTTGACGCGTATTTTGTTCATATCGTGGAGAAATAAAAAAAAAATCTGATCAAAAAGCTATGAAACTAACTTTCTTACACATGTTGCGTCGCGATAACAGCTTGTAAAAAAGCAGCTACAAGTAATTGGTAAAAATTCACCATCATAGTTGGTAAATAGAATAATTGGTTATTTAACAGTTCATTACACATATTGCACTGCTTATGTTCCCCTTCTGCACGAACAAATCGTTTGTATGTGTATGGTTATGTGTCATCTGTTTGTATAGTTCAGGCTAGGAAAAGCTGACAACCAGGTGGAATTATAAGGGGTCAAAGTTTCAAAGAATAAAAGTACCAACGCAATTAAGGGGAACCTGTTTTGTTTTTTTAAAAGACATGAACTTCTTCTATTCAAAAATTGTTCTGCCTTTCATTACTTGTATTTGTGCGGCATTCCCTTTCATCAGACTTTGAAGATTTTTTTATGTCATGGAGGTCAAAGCGTCTTCTGCTATGTGCGCTTAAGTAAAGCTTTGGGACATATTTTTACGACAGTCAGCTGCAAGGTCACCGGATGTTATATTTTTTCTTAGCATCAATACATTGAACCAATGGAAGATATACAAAGTGCAGAAGATACTTTAGATTATAACGCACGTCTGAATACAAGTTCTTGATTTTTGTAACCTGAGATTATTTCCCCCTGATTTAAATTTTAATCCCGGTAAGGTTTCTTTTTGAAGCAATATTTTCAAACGTATTTAATTTTGACTATGATAGTTGTCTTTTATTAAGAGTACTAGTTATAGAATGTTTAGACATGTTAAAGACTTCCTCGACTGCATGAGCATGCATTACGGATAAGATACTGATAAGACATGAACGATGGGATTCGACATCAAAGAGATCAGTCATCATTTGATTCAAATGACTCACAATGGCAATAACATGTTCTTCGCCTCTTGTCATTTCTGTTGGTCTTGTTTCCCCATGTTAATTTGCATCATTTGAAGTAATACTATTTCTTAGAATAGCACCACTAAGGAATGCTAGGAAATGTCTAGTAAGTGTCATTCGAAGTAGTGCAGACTTATATGGATTTCATACGTACAATGCCATCTGCTCTCTTTGAATCATTAAATAAATATGTTGCCATGTCGGTCAACACATACTGTTAAAATGTCTATATAAAAGCAAAATCGCACGCCTGTAAATGCTGACCGATTGTATCTGAAAGTTAAAGCCTATGAAGTACAAAATAATAATGTGACATTTGGGATGCCGATCTATAATGACGTGACTAATTACCCACTCGTTCTGCCTTAACATTTGACAGCAAAATGTCTACAGCTTCAGGAAACATGTATCAGAATTTGAATGTCGTTTTTGCACAACATTCAATTTGCTTATATGTTTCTTTAAGAGGAAGATTATATACTTTAATTAACTCCATCAAATATGTTTAATTATTGGTAACGCCACAGTGGAACTCTAACATAGCATTCAAAGTCTGGGATAATGACAGAAGTTATGTAAGAATGCTAACCTAAAATTTGTAAATTTTAAATTTTCTTTAAAGTAAATTATCTTACTTTCAGCCTATTTTACGAAAATTGCACCATACTATTTTTTGAAGACAAGTCAAAATGCCAAGTTAAGTCTTAACTACCAATATTATAATATATAGTCATATAATCTGAATCACAATCGGTAACTGTACTATTAGGTTTGATTTTTCAGTTTTACTATGACTCCACTACATTGAGGTTGTACAACAAAATGAAAAGATATTATATGGACCTCTTCAGCAACATTCCGTAATTTTAAGTGTAGTTTAGCAGTACTGTTTAATTGTATCCGGCCCATTAACAAAAATAATGGAGATGTTTCAGCTGCATAGCGGTTTACCAATATCTATTTTAAATGTTACGTTTGCGTTGCAACAGGGACAAGTTGGAAGACAGATAGATGCCTATACGCTGGTAGAACATAGCTGTAACTATTTATATAAAGCTCTATATATCAGACGTTACAAAAAGCAAGAAAATACCTGATGAAATATATTTGAATTGTTACTCTTCTGTAATTTCTTTTTGCCACGTTTATTCAGTTCCATTTACAGTCTATCAGTATGTGAACCTTATGATGAAACTTTGAAAATATATTTAAAAAAGCAATTCAGATCCTTTGTGAGCCCGTGGTTCCTATTTTATCTATGTCTGTTTTGGTGCTGATATCATGGTCTAAGTTGACCTTGATAGGGGATATGATATGAAAAAATAGATGTTTTAATGCGCAGTTGCTATATCATTTATACATGTATCAGGACTGTGTTTCATGTAACAGATAATTTTATTTATTTATTTTATCTTAATGTTTACATTGGCAACAAAACATACATTGTTCTTAGGTAGTGTACATATATATATGTTTAGGGACATATATATATATGTTAAGGGACATCAAGGTTGACACATTTATCGAAATATATATAATGTTAACCATATCACTAATATACATCTTAATTCAAGACCCAAACACATTTTTTTTTCTTAAAATGTCCTGTACTAAGTCAGAAATATGGCGATTGATTTACTATAGTTCGTTTCTGTGTGTGTTACATTTAAGTGTTGTGTTTATGCTGTGTCGTAGTTCTCCTCTTATATTAGATGTGTTTCCCTCAGTTTTAGTTTGTAACCCGGATTTGTTTTTTTCTCAATCGATTTATGAATTTTGAACAGCGATATACTACTGTTGCCTTTATTTGTAGTCTGATATCCCCCCATCCCCTTTCCCATGTACTCTTAGGATATATTTTGCACAAAAAGTATGAGATGGATTGGTAACGTGCATAACATGTACATCACTGAGGATTATATTTGTAGGTAGCAAATCAAATAGTGATTCCTTTGCAAGTATTGTTATGTCAAAGATACCCGTGCACGTCCATTTAGTATGGAGATGAAAGCATATGCAACCAAGCCTGCTGAACATTGGATAATATAAAAGATTACTCGTATGAATATGTGAGCTCTTTACACACAGAAAACACAACGAAGAGGTAACACCTCCCGAAACTTAAGCTGATTTTTATCAGCTATAGTTACAGAAGGCAATAAGACCAACTTGGGGAGGAAGTAAAGAATCAGATCTACTTTAATATTGATAGGTTGATTTATTTGGCACTTTATTAATTATTATAATGCTTAGTATTTCCTAATCATTAGATAAATGGACAAGGTATAATATACAGTTGTCGCTACAAATAGGCAGACATACATATAATATTTAAATATACGAAAAAGTTTCTTTTAAAGCGGTGCACAGAATTATTTATTAAAAATTGAATACACAAAATAGATATCTCTGTTTAGAGATATTCAAATTAAGACTGTGATAGTTTTATAAATAGATATGCCGATATCTTTGTTTACAGTAGTAAAGGACATTTCAAATAGACTTTAGTCTTATTAATTGAGATAACAGTAGTTAAATAATATTGTGTCAAAATAAAGTTTTATTTTTCTGGTGTGAAGTGAAATGGCTTCGTCATCAAGTCTGACTGCACAAATTCACATCTGTGGGTTTTGTAAAGTTGAAAAAATACCTGAATGGACATGTTCTGATTGCGACCAACCGATATGCTATGAATGTAAAAGATATCATTTATGGGATTTGAAAAAGAGATATCATAACATTGGGAGGGCTATTTCACCGGA
Source organism: Mytilus galloprovincialis (assembly GCF_965363235.1). Taxonomy (NCBI): domain Eukaryota; kingdom Metazoa; phylum Mollusca; class Bivalvia; order Mytilida; family Mytilidae; genus Mytilus; species Mytilus galloprovincialis. Next base: position 11,077,508 of record NC_134844.1, read on the forward strand.
TAGTAGTCCGAAAACAAAAACAAATCTGAAAGACATCAGGTGTGCAGGTCATGTAGATCGCATTTGTACTAATTATTGTCTTGAATGCAAAACACTTGTTTGTCCGGAATGTTTGTCTGTTAGTTCTTGTCATTTGGCACATCGGAATAAAACTATAGATAAAATACATGAGGAATCCCTGGAAGAGCTTGTGATATTAGAGAATCACATAAAACAAAACATGCTGCCCTGTGTCAAAGGAAAACTTGATTCGTTAGATACATGGAACGATCTACATAAAATGAAGTTTCAAGAAGAAACGAAGAAAATTGAAGAACATACAAATGAGTTGAGGCAGCTAGTAACAAAGTTTGAGGGTATATTGATCGAAGAGTTGAGAGAAAATTTTGATGGTAATTCTGATGCTATGTCCAGAGAACAGGATAAATTAGAACAGCTTCAAAAGAAATTGAATGTTAAAATTGAACTGATAAAACAATCAAAGGTCAAAGACAATATACTACAAATCCAAAAGGATGTTCTGGATTTGTCTCCCAATCCTGAAGACTATGACAAACCTTTATTGATACCAAAGGAAACAAAACAATTCTCAAAAAGTCAAAAGATTGACTTTGGACATCTACATACAGTTCCTTTGAATGGAAAACCAGACACTGAAATTAAAGCTTCAAAATCGTATGATTTTGAGAAAAACCTTTTTGTTAACCACAGTTCGCTGGCCATATGTAAGGATGGTACAATTTTAGCTTCAGATGAAAATTGTTGTTATGAACTGAAACCAGATAAAAGCCCAAGATTAATAGGCGGGATGAAAAAAGTTATTGACATGCTTTTTTTAGAATCAAAGAAGCTTGTATTTGCTGTTGAAAAAAATCGTGCCATCCAGGTCAAAAACGAACATGATGAAATCCAAACTTTTTACACATTACCAGATTCAAAAAACTTTGTTCTAGCCCTCTGTGTGAGTAGAGAAGGACATATTATGATTCTTTATTTAGAATCTACCCCAACATTCATGATGAACAGTGAATTTTCAAAGATGCATATCAAATTTTTATCGCAAGATGGAGTTTTAGTGAAAACTATAAAATGTGAAGAGAAAGTTTTATTGAAAAAAGAGTCTTTAATGTCTGGTTTTCTGTACAAATTCAAAATAACAGAGAATATTAATGGAAATATTTGTGTGCCTAGTTTTTTCCAAGATGAAGTTAAAGTTTTTAGCCAGGATGGGAAGTTAATTCGGAAGGAAAATATAGGGCACCCGATGGATGTAGAGTCCACATCATTAGGAAGTATCATTGTATTAAGCTTAACTGGCCAGGTTGTTATTCTGAATTCTAATGGAAAGTTTGTGAAAAACTTCGCTCTGAAAGATACTCTACATTGTCCACCTATGAACTTTTACAGTTTTTGTCTAAAAAACCAAGATCTTGTCTTTGTTAGTGAGGGTAAAATGCATATTGTTCAGTTTTACAATGAACATTGATACTGATCAGTAGAAGTAATATATTTTAGGTGACGATAGTACACAAATATTTTCAGTTTATCATGAATGAATTTTCCTTGAATATTGCTAAAATGAATATTGTAGACAATGCATTCTGATATACAAACACATTTGATTTGATCGAATTTAAAAAAATAATTAAAACAAAGGATGGTTCGTATCTTGTTATTGTCTTTTTTTCTATTTTATAATTTCATATGATATCATGTACTGAAGTTATGAATAAAAGAATATTGTGATTATGTGTAAATGAAATAGCAACTTAACGACTGTCTTCAACTTCCACTTCAACCACTGAAGATGTTTCTAAATTGAGTTTGGGACATGTCAATGGACCTGTGACAGGGTTAAAATTTGTTCAATGCGCCATTAACAGCAATTGTCATTTGCCTCTTTTTGCTTCTCAGTTGACTTAGAATTATCAACTTTTACAAAAATCTTCTCAGAAACCACATACAAATTCAAATAAAATTGAGAATGGAAATGGAGAATGTGTCAAAGAGACAACAATCCGACCATAGAACAGACAACAGCAGAGGGTCAGCAACAGGTCTTCATGGCAGCGAGAAATTCCCGCACCCGGAGGCGTCCTTCATCTGGCCCCTAAACAAATATATATATACTAGTTCAGTGATAATGAATACCATACTTGGTTATAATCATCCTGAGGGGTTGGGGTTACAGTATAAACATAAGGTATCACTGCTAATGGGACTACTATAACTCGAATATAAACTAATATTTCTGTTGATCTAGCATCTCTGCCATTAATAAAAACATACCATAATAGTCATATCTTGTTAATAAATATGAAAAGAAACTATCACCATTTCTCTTCTTTCCAGTTTTACCAATCGATCAGAATCAGACGATTTATTTTTAGAGTTATTGGCCTTATGTGGCTTTTTGATTTGTTGTTGCCTGTTATGTTTAAAGTATAATTAATTACCCAAGTTAAACGACAATCAGCAAAGCGGATAATCAACGCAAAATCAACAAATATAAAAAAAAAAATATATATATATATATACAAATATGCCACAGCCACTATAACGGAATCCGCCAAGTGGTTCATTATGAGTTATTTTATACAGAAAATAAAAAATGAAAAAAATACGTTAAATTTCATGCTTCCGAAGCAGTTTTCTGAATTTTCCTTCACCAGGAACGATCAAAGTCGAATATTTGAAAACAAAAGTTGATCTTTCATCTTGATTAATGTAATAGTCTATACAGTACATGAGTTGCGCAGTAGAGTTTCAATACATATTTAGACTATAAATATATGTTTTGTCTTAAGCACGATCATACGAGAAACTTTATATTGGTCAGTTGTATTAAAGATAAGATTGAAATAATAAGTTGTTTTATAGATGAGTTGGTAGTAACAAGTTGTATGCACGAACGTTAATCGGAAATTATAATTGTGAACCCTCTTAATTGAATATGAAACCATTATAATCTTTCTATACTCCAAATACAGTTGATTTCGAAGATTTCAACTTCCTCAGGCTAAGTTGGCCATAGATGGTTTTTGGCTATTTCTTTAGGTTCTTTTTGTCATATTTTCATCCACATTATACCTTCAACATTTATTTGCCTTATGTCATAATCGGTCACACATTTGATATTTAGTCTTAGGGTGACTTCCACTAGTTAGCAAAACATATACTCACACGTACTGTCATCTGTTTCCTTCATTTCTTGTAAGATGCTTTTAACACAAGTCAGATGTTGCTGAGGTAGTACAGTTTATAAAAAGTGTTAAACACATATGAATAAAGGTTGTTTTAGTTAGAACAAATCAAGTTGCTCAGGAGATAATCAGGCTTATATTAGTTTTGGGCAAATAGTAAATGATATTATTTTATGAAGCTATCAAAAAAGTATGGATTAAATTCATTGAATTTTCGATTTTTATAAACATAAGCATATACGGACTAGATAAAAGTTATTGAATTAGACAGACCAATGTAGACTCTAATATTTTCATTAAAATTTACACCCTCTGATATATAAACAGATGATGAATTTGGGTTTAATACAATTGAGATGGATTTACTATAAGTTTATTATTGATATTTTCTCCAACCAAATGTTACCTAAAGTCACAGAATTTGAGTTGCGTAACTTTTATCGTTCTTGATATGTGCGTCTTTATATTGTTATATGCCAGAAGTACGGGCGCCGAACGGATATCTTGTGGTTTTGTACTCGAAATTCAATTTTGTACGGACAAAAGTGAGTTTTACAAAATAATTTTGTCATACAAAATTATCTTTCAGTGGACAAAAGTTACTTTTGTCATGACAAAATTCATTTTTGTATCACAGACTTGACTTTTGTTAACTAATTTGAAAATTGGGCGACAAAATTCAATGGTGTATGCAAATTAGTTTAGTTTGGATTCTGTGAACTAATTTGCATACAAAATCGACTTTTGTGACACAAAATTGACTTTTGTGAGACAAAATTGACTTTTGTGAGACAAAATTGACTCTTGTGAGACAAAATTGACTTTTGTGAGACAAAATTGACTTTTATGAGACAAAATTGACTTTTGTGAGACAAAATTGACTTTTATGAGACAAAATTGACTTTTGTCATGACAAAATTGAAGTTCTCATAAAACAAGTCTGTATCACATAGTTTTGTAAGACAAAAATGATTTTCTTATGACAGAATTAAATTTTGTGCAAAACCACAAGAGTTCCATTCGGCGCCCCGTAAGAGGGAGCTTTATCAGTGTGGACATATTTCTAATTATTTAAATTTCTATCAATATTTTGGACATGAAGGACATGCACTTGGTAATATATTTTGTCAGGTATTGTTATGTATTTTTATGTAGTTTGTGTTTCAGTTTTGTTATATTATTATATTGAATTCTCAGTAGTTTTACTATATAAAAAAGAAGATGTGGTATGATTGCCAAGGAGACAACTCTCCACAAGCGATCAAAATGACACAGAAATTAACAACTATAGGTCACCGTACGTCCTTCAACAAAGTCAGTAGTTTTCCAGGTTGATATTTTATATTGCTTCAATATTTAGTTTATTAGGTGAAAATCAGTGTTCATATCTTTACATACCTTTTTATATATTTTCAAATCAATATTACGGTATGTGTGTTGTCTTTGTTTTGCGGGTATCATAATACGAATCATTAACGGCGATCATGAATTAACTTGTATATCAATACCACATGAGCTGCTGTAAGGGGTCAATGTGTCAGTGTGAGGTATTTCCAACATGTTTTGTCTGTCATTTGTGAGTTTATTTCGAAAGATCTGCATTATGTTTGTTAAATTTGGCTGCATGACCCTACGGTCATTCTTGTTTAGGATTGTGTTGCTGCTGACTGAAATAACATTTAACACACAGTTGATAGTTATCAAAGGTACCAGGATAATAATCTAATACGCCAGATGCGCGTTTCGTCTACATTAGACTCATCAGTGACGCTCAGATCAAAATAGTTAAAAAGCCAAACAAGTACAAAGTTAAAAAGCATTGAGAACCCAAAATTCCAAAAAATTGTGTCAAATACGGCTTAGGTAATCTCTTTCTGGGAAGGAATAATCCCTAGTTTTCCGAAAAATTCAAAGTTTTGTAACAGGAAATTTACAAAAATAACCATATTATTGATATTCATGTCAACACCGAAGTAGTGCTGACTACTGGACTGGTGATACCCATATTTATATTTCCTCTTAAAATACAGATGCTTTTAGGGTAATTCAAAGATGAAAAGCACATGATCGGGAAAGATAATTTATGGTTCCGTAATAAAACTAATGTAACATATCAGGAATACCACTACATATAACAAGAGATACAATAGTTATCAAATGTATCAGGCTTATACTTTAATACGCCAGAAGCGCGTTTCGGCTACAGAAGACTCGTCATCCCAGTATTATACACTGTCAACATCTTCCATCATCAGATCTTATTACAAATAAGAAAAAAAAATCCTGGGAATAATGAAATCATATATTTAAGTCCAGTTCAATGTACCATAATAGCTGAAGGAAGTTTTGAAACATTGCAAACCACTATCTTTGATAGACTAATGTAATAACTTTCTTGGACTGTGACACATTTTTGTAGTGATTGGCATTTTTAAGGACGCTTGCATTGTTATCCTCTTCATTTCTTTCATGATTCAACAACTTGAATACTGGATAAGGCTCCACCAAATCGATTAAAATTTAGAATGTTGTTTGGAACTGCTAACCTCGAATAAAGTTCAAATTTGAGCAATTTACCAAAACGGGAAATAATCTTAAATTCATAGATACCAGGATTAAACCTACTCAGAAATTCGTTTCTTCTTCAAAAGACTAAGTGACGTTTATATAAAAAAATATCTTTAAATAAAAAAGACCAAAATAACTATGAAGTTGAAAAGCATTGAGGAACCAAAATTCAGAAATGTTCTATCAAATACGGCTAAGGCTATTTATTCCTGGGATAGAAAAGGCATAATTGTTGGTCGTCTCCTGTTAAAAAAATACAAAGGTTGTGTAGTATCCATCCATGACACAGATCATCATGCCCGTCACAGAGTTTTAATTTGACCTCGATCTCATTTCATGGATTAGTGAACAAGGTTAAGTTTTCTTGGTCAAGTCCATATATAAGATTTTATCGTCCTTCCCTACGCCTATATCACCCTGCTTTGTTGCTCCGTAATTTTCGTATCAAGACTTCAAAACGAGACCAGGCATTATCAGCGACGTCACAATGTGAGAGGAGAAGTTATTACATTGGTTGCAATGAATTACATTGATTTCCCAGTTAAATAAAAACCGATAATTTCACATGTGAAATAAACGTGGTTATTTCACTCTCTGTCGTCATACAACAATAGGCGTTGTCAAGACGTCGATAACGGCGGATCAAAACAAATTGTGAATGCGTAGAAAAAAATATAGTTCCTTACATGTTTTATATTAATTTCTTTAAAAAAGCCATTTGCCAATGTAATAAAAAGAATAACTAATTAAAGAATTCAAATATCGAAAAATATTCAACTCGTGACCGAACAACACTGATAATTAACTCATGCGCTACGCGCATTCGTGAATTAATGTGTTGTTCGGTCACTCGTTGAATATTTTTCTCTATTTGAATTCTTCCATTAGTTATTCTATAATTATCAGCGACGTCACAATGCGAGAGGAGACGTTATCAAGCTTGCTTTTGTCAAGCGTAAAATTGTCTTAGGGAGAAAGAAACGACCAGTAATAGAACGATAAAAAGATAATCGGGTTTTCTTCGTATAGATATCGTACAATATCAGTCGCTCGAAACAATGTGAAACTCTTTAGCTCGTTCGCTACACTCACTCGTCAAAAAGGTTCACATTGTGGCTCGCGGCTGATATTTTATGATATCAATGTGTAGAAAACCCGATAATCTATACATTACTGTCAGATACTATAAACAATAGGTATTTTATATTTGGTGTATGGATAAACTCATTATAGATACCAGGATTGAAAATTTATGACTGCGCCAGACTCGCGTTTCGTCTGCAATAGAATCATCAGTGATGCTCTTATAAATAATGTAATAAAAGGCCAAATAAAGTACGAAGTGAAAAATTCCTAAAAAATTTGCCTAATACAGCTAAGGTAATCTATTCCAAAGGTAGTAAAGCCTTAGTATTTTAAAAATTCAAAGTTTTATAAACAGTTAATTTGTAATTAGAACCAACTCAATGATAACTAAAGTCAATCTTATTAAAAACCGATCTCTCATCGCTCCCGTTTTCTGATCCCACGCGACATATCAGAAACAGGAGCGATGAGAGATCGGTTTTTAATTAGATTGAACTAAAGTCATCACAGAAGTGCTGACTACTGGTCTGTATATAAACTTGGGGAATTAAAACTCCACCAGCAGTGGCAGCGACCCAGTAGTTGCAAATCAACTCATCATAAATACCAGTTTTTAAATTTTATAATTGCGTCAGATGCTCGTTTTGTCTACAAAAGACTCATCAGTGTCGCCCGAATAAAAAAAATGTAAAAAATGTTAAAAAAAAAAAATCAAAATGCCAAATAAAGTAGAAACGATTTTAAGGTGCGCATGTCCAACTGTCAGGTGTCATTTGACCTTGACCTTATTTTCATGGTTCAGCGGTCAAAGTTATGTTTTTGAGTTTTGACCTTTTTCCTAGTACTTTATTCAATAGGTCAACTATATTTGATGTATGAAAATATTTTATAATGTACATGTCAGCCTCGCAGGTTTTATTTCACCTTGAAATCATTTTCACGGTTCATTGCTCGGTGTAAAGTTTTTGTGTTTTTATCTGATTTTCTTAAATTATAAGCAATAGGTCACTATATTTGTTGTATGGTAAAATTGTAAGGTAAATATGTTTGTGTTTAAGGTATCATCTCACCTTGATCTCATATTCATAGTTCATTGGTCAATGTAAAGTTTGCATGGTTAAGTTTGTTTCTTAGATATTATAAGCAATATATCAACTATATTTGATGTATAGAAATATTGTAAGGTGTGCATGTATTTCTCGTTTGATTTTTGTGATACTTGTAGTTAAGCTTTATATTTAGGATTATCAACGTAAAATCAATAGTAAATAAAGAAGGCGAGACATTTCAGGGTGTGCATTCTTGTTACATTAAGTTTGTGCAATTGTTTCATTATGTCAATAGTCCAAAGTATTAAAATATGATCAGGATCTGAATTAGTTGGGTTACATATCTTCCTGCTGAATTAACAGGTTTAAGTCGCTGTCTGTCACGGTCATTGTCATAGATGTTGTTGGTTCATATCTGTCATATTAGATTTTAGTAAACCCTTTAGTTATAAATTAGGCAGATAATATATGGTATGGATTTCGGGATTATTGAAAGCGTATGGTTGGATTTTGGGTGGCCTATTATTTTCTGACATCCACTTCATTTGAACTTTGGTGGATAGTTGTCTTGTTGGCAATCAAACCACATCTATTTTTATATCCGAGGTTTGAAAGCAAGTACATGATGGACTTTTTACCAGAAAAGTATCAAGGTCCAAAATCTTGTCATTGACCGTAAACAATAACGGAACTTCACAAATCTGATAGATTTAAAGAAAATAGTTTTAGAATTAAAGGTCCGGTCAGATTTTGGTCCTTTTTAATCAATTGTATTTAGTTGAATTTACAACTGAAAATATATTTTGAAACAAACTTGTGTTAATGTATTTAATTTTATTTTGCTGGTAAGTGTCTATAAACAAATCTGAGTCCTTGTGTTCATGGCTGATATATATACATATATATATATATATATATATATATATGTAATAAAAAGAATAACTAATTAAAGAATTCAAATATCGAAAAATATTCAACTCGTGACCGAACAACACTGATAATTATATATATATAGTTTTAATCAAGTTTTAAAGAGATGACACAGTCTCGACAGTTTCGATTTCTTTGGTATTGTTTCACCAGAGTACATCACATCTGAACGGAGTACATACTTTCTTCCAGACAAGATCTTAGATCCCTCATGTAGGATATCATGCTCAAATATCAACATTGAACCTAAAATTACAAACAAATAATAAATGTGATAATTACACTATTTTTCAGAAACAACATTGTAAACATTTACTTCGTGTGTTAAAGGTGTAGAGTTGTCTTCGTCTTTTGTCTTTTCAAATTCAACATTCCGTGTTTCTATCAAGTTTGTAAACAAACTTAATGAAATATCGTTAATTTATATGTAGAGAGAAAAGAATGATGAAGTAGCACATACCTTCATAAACATTAATATAGTAAGGGGAGAACCATTAGATATTCTAATGGTGGAAGCAGAGGTTCGAATATTTTTTTTATAAAACACCATTTATTCAAGTTCAGTTATTGTGAGAAATTATTATTTTGGAGACAAATCTGCATGAATAAATGTTTTAATTTTTCATGCAAAATTATTTTCACAATTGTGAGGGTCGTGACAAATATCCCCCTTTCCTCCCACTACACATAAATTCAAGTTACAAAATGATGCATATGTTTATAAACATACTTCTCAAGAAAAATTTGATATTGAAATTTCATAAGGCGAAGTGTTTGGTTCAATCTGTTCTTAAAACTACAATAATGGAGCAGGGAAGATAACTCTAAAAACAACAATAATGGACAAAGGAAGATAACTCTTATTATAGCAGTTATTGATGAAGGAATATCCTCCAATTCAAACTCTTTTTTTATCAATTGCCTGATGCAATGCTATTTTTCATTTTAACAATTTGATTTTTGTTTACTGCATTTGACAAAACCATAGTAAAAAGAGATTATTCCATTTAATTATTAGATATAAGAAGATGTGACAACTCTCATTACCTGTTTGTGGAATAATTTCTGTTTTATCTTCCTCCAACATGCATAAAAACGTAGTGTTGCCACCCTCGAAATTCTACAACAATAATTATTTACAAAATTTAGTACAAATGATCCATTCTAGACTTATAATTCTTATTGTCCAAAACAGATGTTGCCTCCTAATGCTTTCTGTAGAAAGTTATTATTGTTCCGACTGTTTCTACTTTTATAAATGACAATTTTGACAGTTAATCTATTTACTGAAAAATCGGTTATGTTATGTAGGACTAATGATGTTAATCTCACAAAAAATTAAATTCATAGATACCTTAAATATAATTTTACTGCAAAGTATTATTCATAGTAATTCGGTGTACACATTCAATTTAATGTGTTATATTTTCCCTTAAGAATAATTCATTTGATTTTCTTACACTTTATTTGCTCTCTTGTTTCATACCAATCAACTCCATTCTATTTTATTTGCAATGTTTCTACACAATTTCATTTTCTCAAAAAAGAAGAGAACTTTATGCAACCAACAATCAATCAATCTATAATGATAAGTGTATTACGTATTTGTGAATAAAATTTTACATGTACCCAAACAAATGAAATAACACAGAAAAAATAATGTAAAGATCACAATCAATATATTATATATGTATGTTACTAAAAACAAATATATGTGTTCGTTATATATCGTTTTTTTTCTAAAGATATACTGAGAACTCTGACAAGTATGATTTCCCAGTAAGAATAGATTACTTATAAAATTGGAACTGCCTACAAAAAAAACCAAAAAAACATTAGGAAGCGAAAAGTAATGATCGAACAAATCCTTAGTGTAAAAAAAAAGGATAAATAACACAAAATGTAATTTCTAGTATAATCTGTACCATGTGCAGCTTAATATATTACATCATTTGCTTTATAGATCACATGCAACAATAAGTTCAACCAATGTTCAAGCTAAATATGTACATATATTTACATTCTAATACTTGTTTCATTGTAATTCGATTTTAATCAAATATATGCACTTAATTAAGAACTAAATCGATTTGATATGGAAACCAATAGATTAAGATATGTATACTTACTTGATTGAGATACACCTGTACGGACATATAACTTATGTCTCCTTCCTCACTGATATAAGATCCATCTAAATGGGGGTGGAAATTGTCACCCGTATTATACCTCAACACTCTTATTCTGTAAATATATATGTTCACGTTTGTATGATCAACCCCAATTAGAACGTGTTCTTTATAATTAAAATTATGTGTTATGCAAGCAACATTCTAGTCCGAAATTACTCTGACGTCCAACGGCTGTTTTGACAGACAATCTGGGCCTTGGTACCACGGCCCCTTGCTCCTCTGACAAAACAGTCGTTGGACCTAGGCCCATAGCTTACTCTGGCAAAACCATCGTTGGACAACGGCTCATACCTTGTCTGACAAAACAGTAGTTGGACCACAGCCCCTAGCTTGTCTGGCAAAACAGTCGTTGGACCACGGCCCCTAGCTTGTCTGGCAAAACAGTCGTTGGACCACGGTCCCTAGCTTGTCTAGCAAAACAGTCGTTGGACGTCAGAGTTATCTCGGGCTAGCAACATTCTAGTCACTAATATTATTTCACCATCGTTAAAATTTATTAAACTACGTCTATCACTAAATTACTTTTCTTAGAATCCACAATGATGGTTGCATTTTGGATAAAAGTGCATGTCTAGGTGATGATGTTGCATTAAGAATTTATAACTTGTATTTGTAGGTAGGGGTATGGGCTGTTACCCGGCTAAAAGAAAATGCTATTCAAATAATGCATTATGTCCTTGTTTTGTTCACTAATTATGATTTCAACCAAAATAATCTAACCATGGGTCAATAACCTCAAATATCTGGTAATGCTAACATACCTCTCATTCAAACCGACAACTTTTCTGTTGTTCCATATTTCTGGAATAAGATTACCAACTCGTCTCCACATCGTGTCTGCCACTTCTTTTAATTCCAGAGTACACCGTGAACAATTTCCATACTCATCTATTCCATTGCTTCTACTTGAAAATAGATATAAAAAATCACTGATTTAAGGTGATATGGGTGTCTTTTGCCATCTTGGATTGTAAAAATCAGAGAACCTAAGGTCTAGGTTTTCAATCCAGTTAGCAAAATTTGAGGCAGAAATGCAGATAACTAATGGGAATTTTCATTTAAAAGAATAAATTCATAAGATAATGACTTATAAAATTTAATATTTTTACAATTGTAGATTATTTTGCTTGATTTTAAATATTCTTAAATTGGCATTTTGAGGGGAGGTTACTCTGTAATAGTCCTTTTCTGGGAGAATCTACATGGAATTTTACTATTTTGTATGTTGCTGGAAAAAAATGTGCGATGACCCTATCCTTTCTTTTGATATTCTCAAAGCATTTTCTAAAAGCTATCTTCTCGTAATTTATTTTACGACTCTATATATATATATAATTAGATTGATTTTGTCGCTTGCGAAAATGCGGGGTGACCCATCATTTTTATCATATTTTTTTTTAACATATATCAATATATACTACGTTTTGGCATAACCAAAATTAGACAAAAGCTATCTGATATATTCTTCAACACTCAATTTTTGTTTACGGGTATAAAAATCATGTGTTATCATATTATTTATTTTTATTTCGCTTTCGTTTATTTTTGTTTCAAAACAGTTTGTGTGATACTTAATTATTTCCATGTTAATAAGACGCTAATCTAGAGTACAGATCTAAAATCAATCATATACTTTATTTCATTCCATTAAGATATTAATGTTAATATGCGCGAATTTCGTATATTTCACTCCGAACTGTAAATTACACCTAACATGAAATAGACTATACACTTTAGAAATCTGCGTAAACACATGGTAAAGTCGCACAATAATTATGTTGTAAACTTCCTTTCTTGACAGACCTTTTAGAAAAATCAAGATTAATGAACATTTTGATATTGATCCCTAAACTTAATGTCCGTATCCCCTATCTTTTGTATGTATGACACTTTCATTGGTCATCTTAATAAAAACGGATTATGAAAACTACACGAACAATGACGAAAGAACATGATCGGCTAGACATTGTTTACAACAGGTCAAAATCCTCAAAACCATTGAAGATTAATATAAAGAAGAAACAATACGGTTTACCTACGACAAGGGTAGGAATATCGTCCTGTAGCAAGTAGTTGACAACAAAGACTATTTTATATGTTGATTTTCTGTAATCATAGCCGTATTTGGGTAGTTTGAACTTTTTATGTATGGACAAATTATATTATTTTGATTTTAGAAAATAAATAAGAGATAAGTAAAAAGCAAAAATGAAACGGTAGAAATTTCACCCAATGAAGTGACATTTTGGTATTGTTTTAACACGAGCAAGTAAATTTGACTCTATATATATGTGGCGACAATGGCAAAAAGGAACATTAATGTATGTATCCTGTCACACGTCAAGAATCTAGTTCATTAATGTGGTGTTCCTTTTTGTTATTTGGAGTGTGGTGGCGTTTGGTACACATCGTTTCCCTTTAATTCATTTGCAACTTGTATATGACTCGGGACGATATAGAAATTGACATATTGTAGTGTATATAGACACCCGTCTGTTACCGAAGACTTTATGTGTCCAAATACTCGCATTTTGTATATAGATATAGGAAGTGGTATATTTAAGGATTTTTTTGTCGTTCTGTTGCAATTCTTTGACTTCTATCCTACATTAAATTTTACTCATAAAGTTTGAAATATTCTATATCTATATAAATAATGCCTTAAATAGCATTTTCTTCCTTTGGAATTTCTGAAAATGTCGCAATCAATAAAGTTGACACCATACATATAACAGTATCATTGCGAAAGTGTACATTTTAATAAGTTTACAAAAAGGAGTAACTATATGTATGATGGTTATTTTCAAACTTTAAAAATGGGAAATTAACAAAACATTTCTATAATATGAATGTACGTTCCCAAATGTTAAAGCCATGTATAGTTGGTGGAATAATTGTCCCTAACAATGATAAATACTGTTTCGTAATTGATAAGCATATGATTCATACCGTCTTCCTTTACAGTTTAAAAATGTTGGTTCAAACCCTTTGTCTTCGGCCTTTTTTATTAGATCGTCACATTCCTAATAAATAAAGAACATAACATCCTAAATATACATATTACATCTGCTCCTGAATGTTAACTAATGGGTTAAGCCTTTCTCAACTGATATTTATAGTTCGTTCTTATGTTGTACTGCTACACCACTGTCCCAGGTTAGGGAGGGGGATCCTGCTAACATGATTAAACCCGCCGCATTCTGTATGTATGTGCCTGTCCCAAGTCAGGAGCCTGTTTTTCAGTGGTTGTCGTTTGTTTATGTGTTATATATTTGTTTTCGTTCATTTTTTTTTTACATAAATTAGGCCGTTAGTTTTCTAGTTTGAATTGTATGTCATTTTGGGGACTCTTATAGCTAACTATGCGGTAAAGGCTTTGCTCATTGTTGAAGGCTGTACTGTGACCTACAGTTGTTAATTTCTGTCACGGTCATTTGGTTTCTAGTAGGAAGTTGTCTCATTGGCAATTGGATGTTTGCGATGATGACAAAGGAGTAACAGGTTTGATACCGGATGTTAGCGTACAACAGAAAAAGATTTTTTTTTTTATTTGCTTCAGGATCTTTACGCAGCTGATAGTGAATATACATATACCATCAGTTTTGCATCTAGTTGCTAACATAGCTGACAAAGGAGGTAAATGTTTTGTAAAAGTTGTTAACGTAATAGTAGTTGACAAAGAATGAACATGTTTGCTATACTGGGTGCTAACGGATATGGCAAAGGAGGTCCAGACTTGCTGTACTGTATGTTAACGTACCGGTTGTTAACGTTGCAGACATTTTGTCAAAACATTTGAGTAGGAACACTGAAATCATATAATTTTGTAAATCGTTTAGTCTTTATATATTTTGTCAGGAATTAAATGTGTCTTTTATATTCAATCATATATATGAATATCTATATAGTGAATGAAAGATTGCTCGCAGTCTTATGTAGAAGGGTTTACTTCGGAGTCGATTGTAACTGTTTATGTATATAATATTTAGTATGAATAAACCATTATCTTAAGAAGTACTTTATCTTATCAGTTAAGTTGTTATAGTCCCTATCCTCCTTTAAATAAGGCCACGGGTTTCCTTTCCATCGTCTTTGTAAATCTATTGATTTTTTTTTTAATCCGTACATTTCTAGACAATATTTATAATAATTAAGCCAGTTTGCCTTTCCCATTGTCGTGGTAATTAGTTCCTACCTTTTTAGATAAAACATTGTGTAAAAGATACGCCAGTTTGCCTTCCCATTGTCTAGGTAAATCAATTTGTTCCCTTGTTATTTCTGTGCTATCCATTATACAACTGTGGCACTGAAAATAAAACAAAGTTGACTTATATTTTACAAAAGAGGAGCGAAAGATACCTGAGATACATTAAAACTCAGATTGAAAATCAACTGGTAACGTTATAGCTATAAAAGAAAAAGACAAACAGACAAACAGACAAACAATATTACATAAGATACAACATAGAATACTAAAGATTAAGCAACACGAAGCCCATCAAAAATTGGGGTGATCTGAGGTGATCCGGAAAGGTAACCAGATCTTGCTCCAGATATGGCACCCATCGTGTTGCTCTTAAAAAAAACCCGGTAAATAGTCTTATTAGGTAGGTCACATTCGTGGAAAGGGGGAACAAATAGAACAACGCTTAAACGCAAAAGCAAGCATATATAACGTAGAAATGTCATTGTTTAGTTCATTCTGACAGTGTTCATCTGCATGACAGTATGAAAACACACAATGAGACTGGTTTCATACAGTTTATATAAAAATAAGAAGATATGATAGTATTGCCAATGAGACAACTATCCACCAAATTAAGTGGCTGTAATCAATTATAGGCAATCGTACGACCTTCAACGATTAGAAAAAAACAATTACAAGGCCCGACATTAAACATATGAGAAAACAACCGGTGAAATTTATAACAAAACAATTTACGAAAAACAAATATCACAGACATGAACCAACGACAACGACTGAACTATACACTACTCACCTTAACTTCCTTTGGTTTATGGTAGACAGTCGTTTCATACGACATTATACACTCTCCCAAATTTTCATAGCAACGAACGGCATCTTATTATTAATCATCAAAATATATTTCATGTATGAGCAAGAAAGTCGAGACAATTTTATAAATAAAAGTACCGAAGTCTTTCTTATTGTTATGCTGTTTGCTTGTCTTGTCAATTCAAATCTCTCTGCACAGATCCTTTCATCGTGTGAGGGTCTCTTGATACGACATCTCACTAACTTAACGACTGTCTCAATATAGAAATTCTTCTAAATCTTAAAATTGCATGAAAAAATGTCTTGATGATGAAAAGTCCTTTAATGGTGGAAAAATGATAAACAAAATTTAAACTTGCAAAGCAGATTTGACGCATTTAAGGAAAGGATTTTATAAAAGAAATATGCATTTTATCAATAAAAAACGGCAGGCGTAATCCGATTAATAAGAGAAAGGATTAATGGCCGAGTACAATATTAGAGATAACGCAGTAGTTTGACTATTTTTCTTCCGATGATAGTCCATAGTCTTATGTTTAACAAATTACTAGCAATGTGAAAAGATACATTTTAAAATGTTCATTAACCAAACTAAGACAGTATCGAAAAATTTGTAAAACTTAATAAGAGAAGATGTAGTATGATTGCCAATGAGACAAATCTCCACCATCAATTATTATAATGTTCACAAAAAATAAATGGGATACTTATAACATACCTGATAAGGAAATGCAAACAAAATATCCACAAATTTATACACTGTTTATTCCGAGGAGTTAAATAGCTTCAGAATAGATTTATGCATTAAAACGGTCATGAATTCGTTCAGTCAGACTAATCCATTTTTATGAATGACAAGATACGAACAACAGAAATAACTTGTAAATATTATTATTGTGTGTAATGCAACATGCTGGTTTTCTATTGAACTAAAAGTACTGGATTGTCATAATCTTCAATGATTTTCTTTTATTTCGCTCTTTTTGATTTATATACTTTTATAATCTACAGTCAGATGCATTTTGGATGACTTACAAAACGCCCATGAATATTTTGATAGAACGAATAAACCTCGAATAAACCAATAAGTTGTTATCTTTATCAAAAGACTGTTAATCACGTAGAAACCGTTCATTTGTCCAAAAGTATACGCCAAGTTCAATACAGGTACAGGCGGTTGTGCCCAATAATATTCGACTATACCTTAAAAAACAAATACATGTCCAAATGATAGTCTGCTACCTTTAATAAAGAAACAAGCGGTGTGTCCAAATATATTCTACGTTCAATACAGAAACATGCGTTGTGTCCGAAGATATTCTACGTTCAATATACTGACACAGGCGTTGTGTCCAAAGATATTCTACGTTCAATGACTGGTGTAAAACCATTTTAAGTCTAATCTATTTTAAAAAAAAAGGTATACTTGCATTTAAATTAACATATACAATGGAAGTTTTTGAAAAGTGGCCCGAACGTTGTGACCATCGAAATTTTGCAATAGAAATACAAGTTAGGACCACAAGATTTTAATAAAACAGCCAGTGCAGGATTCGCACGAACGCCAGATTTAGTTAGAGGGGCGATATTCTGAAGCGTTTTTTTTAATTATTGGTCACCCATGTTTATATATATATAGAAAGAAAGGGGAGAAATCCAAACAATTATCGACCAATCACAAACGTTGTTGCAAATTTGACCTTAAAACGTCAAAGAATTTCCCATAATGCAATTATTGCATATAAATAAAAAAAAAACTATTATACCAATTGAATAAAAAAATATTGCATGCAAATGATTTTTTATACCAATTATATAAAAAATATTGCATTTGAAGGAAAATTATACCATTTGAATGAAAAATTATACCATTTGAATAAAAAATATTGCATTTAAATGAAAAAAATATACCATTTAAATGAAAAATTATACCATCTAAATGAAAAAATATACCATTCAAATGAAAAAATATTGCATTTAAATGAAGAAATATACCAATTAAATATAAAATATTGCATTTAAATGAAAAATATCGAATTTTTGCAACCAATACCATGCCATAGCAAACATTGGTTCACGGTGCAATTCGGGATACTGTATTAATCTTTAAAACACGCCAAATAAAACACAAAGTATAAATCTCCCTACGGAAGCCTTTCAGGGCCTCCCAAATGAATTCGTTACTTCACCATCAAAGATAGTTAAGCTGAATTCCAAACAACATAAATATTTAACATTTATTCTCTTAAATGGGCACAAGTTGGCAGAACTTGAGTACGAGTTGGTAATATAAAATGGTCGATGTCAAGGTTGATTTTTGGTCTCGAATCAGTAGTACTAAAGAAGAAAGACTACGAGGAACTAAATCAATATCACAAGAAAGTTCAGAGCAGAATACATTCTCTCTGTGCAATATTGATTAGACTCGGCAGTATCCTGAGAAATAACTGCATTGAAAAGGAAATTTGCATTCTTCGACATTAGTTAAAAATGACACTTCGAATAGCTGTTTTATCTATGCAAAGAAATTGCTTGTCCAGTATGATCTAACATCCATTTTTACACTTATTGAAAATATGCCATCTCCAGCTGTATGGAGAACATGGTAAAACAGAAAATAACTGGCCACTGGAATAAAATAGTGGAAAAAGATGCGGCAAATAAACCAAGTTTGGTATATCTAAACCACACTGCAACACCTGGTACTCTCCACAAGAGAAACCGTGTTGATCAAGAAGTAAAATTGAGAAAGGAAATGGGGAATGTGTCAAAGCAACAACAACCCGACCATAGAGCAGACAACAGCCGAACATAACCCGTGTCATGCCAACAACTGTTTTTTTTTTTAAATAAATGAGTTTAGTTCCGATGCAAAGACCCTATAAGTGAATTAATATTAAAACCAAAATATGCAATCTTTAATGACCTGACAACAGTATCGTAACTATATCGCTTCTTAATAAGTCTGTTAAAAGGTTTCGTAAGCCTTTGAGGTGAATACTGACATTTTTGTGCTTTGTAAAGAATAATACCATAAAAGATTGGATGTGAAATACATGAACGTATAAGATGTCTGCATGTTGAGTTATATTTACGAATTATTTCCTTATACCGATGATAAAATTTAGTAAATGTTTTGACTAGTTTGTGATATCGAAAACCCTGGTGTAATAATTTTTCAGTAATACATAAATTTCTTTCGCTAAAATCTAATACGTTGTTACATACACGAGCGAATCGTACAAGTTGAGGTATATAAACACTATAAGATGGTGACAAGGGAACGTCACCATCTAAAAATGAATAATTAATGATAGGAAATGAAAAACCATATCTTTTACCATAAATTTTTGTATTAAACTTCCCGTTCATGATATAGATATCAAGATCGAGGAAAGGGCAGTGGTCATTGTTAGTATTAGCGTTATTTAAAGTAAGTTCAACAAGATAAATTTCTTTAGTATACATACTGAAGTCGTCATTATTGAGAGCCAATTATCATCCAAATATCTAAAAGTATTGTTAAATTTTTGTATCAAATGTTGTTTCGATGGGTCTTTGCTGATTTTAGTCATACATTGTAACTCATAACAATACAAAAACAGGTCCGCAATAAGTGGTGCACAGTTAGTCCCCATTGAAATTCATATAACTTGACGATATACGGAATCTCCAAAGCAAACAAAGATGTTATCAAGTAAAAATTCAAGCGCATATATAGTATCAAAGCATGTCCAATTGACATAGTTCTTTTGTTTATTGCTACTAAAAAATGACCTAAAAGAGTTTGAACATATGTACTCGCATTCTGACTTTTTAAATGCCCAGTTAATTAGGGATGTGATTTTTTTCTTAGTAGAGCTTTCTTACAAAGGAGTAGGTCCGGTAAGGCCCCTTTTTGGCCCAAAATATAACAGTTTTACAAAATTGTTAAAATGTAAACTTTTAGTTATTTATTGGACAGTTGAATGCTCCTGCTACATAAATATGGGCTGTTTTTGACAATACAATGCACATATATCGGGTTGTAGCACCATAAAGTCTTTCTAAATTACTGAAATCTTCAAAATTCTATCATTTTAGTTAAATTTTAGACGGTTTCCGTGTAAAACGAAAGTGGCCGCATTCGTGTTCATCCTTAATATTGCAATGTAAGTTGTATTTTATGATCATACATAACATATATAAAGGTTGTGGATGAACACGGATGCGGCCACTTTCATTTTTGACAAAAACAATCTGAAAAGTGACGTTTTTTGGCATATTTGAGAGATTTTTCATATTTGAGCTTCAATCGGATCGTTTTTAATGACTTAATCAGTTAAAATCTTTCACATACACTAATTGAATCAAGTGAAATAGACACTTAAGTGTTTAAAAAGTGGTCAAAATCTTTCTTCAGATGAAACTGAAATTTGAGGCCAAAATGAGTCCTTACCGGACCTACTCCTTTACGAAAGGTACGAACGCACGTAAAGGGAGCACGTATTACATTTCCACAATAACAGTTAAAAGAGTCTTTGTTTTATCCAGTAAATCAGCATGCTTTTCTAAATCAAGTTTATATTACAAAAATTATAATATCGCAAATAATACACGATTTTAATATAATCAAACAGATAAAAATAGTGTCAAATACACTTACGTCCGATACGTTACTTACGTTAACCACGAGTACACGCATTTCCGCGGGAATTTTTTTAAGCACGAGTTTCACGATTAAAATTTCAATGGCATTATTAAAGTATGTTAGTCTAAATTTAACGACAAGATTCTTATTTATTTTTATTTTTATAGTACACTTTCAGCAAACTGTCAACGTGGAATATCGAGATTTGCTAAAAAAAAATGATGCTACAATGTTTTTAAAAAGTGATGTTGAATAAATCTAGAAAAACAGATTTTGTATATCAAGAAAATAAATCTACAATTTTGCACCATATATATTCTGAAAATTCCCAGGGGAGAGGCGATGATTCAAAAGTTATTAAACGAGCACAAGCATATGGCATAGTATGAAGATCATCTTTTTTTTCTTCATTTTCATTTCATTATTTTGAGCGTTTCAAATTCTCAATCAAGGAAGTATTTGTGTTTTGATTTTTCTGTATGGGAAGACGACAATGTATTTGCTTTGACATTTTCTAAGGTTAAACAGTGCAACATTGTTATATTGAAGAGTGGGGGAGGGCAGGTTTTTAGTCTTTTAGGGGCATTGTTTTCGTCCGACAACAATATTAAGGATATTTTGTAGTGTTATTTCCTCCGACCTGGTGGTATCATATTTTAACCTATCGTACGTCTCGAAATCTTAACTATATTTCAAGAAAAAATCCAATTCAATAAGTGTCGTTGCATGTAGGATAATTTCCCGAAGTTCAACGACTATTATCTAAATATGTCAAAATAAAGGATCCCTAAACCGAGTCTTGCGTATGATTCGTCAAGCATACGTACCTTTCGTCAATTTGTAAGAAAGCTCTAATAAGAATATGAGGCAAAGTGGTATATATGGTAGAAAAATCAAAACTTTGAACAGATTCAAAATCACCAATATATGCATGCAATTTATCAAGTACTTCCAACGAGTTTTTGACACTCCAAAAGTAATTAATTTCACTATTTTCAAAAGCCTTATTTGAACAATTTATTATCAGGTTTTTTATTGTACCAAGTGTACTAGTAAGTAGAATAGACAAAAGGCATGTATCAGAGTTACAATTCAGCTACCGGAGTATATAAATGTATACTACAGACAGATAGGTTCAAATTCTATGAAACATATTTGTTCGTTGTGTAGAAGATATTGAACGTTTTATATTAAAGTGTAAGACATTAAAAAATACTAGGAAACATTTTATTAATAGATTAAAATAGTTTGTAGAACACAACACAGTCATCTATTAAGTCGCATAACTTGAAGTGTAGTTGACTATTTTTACAGATGATAATAGACATCACGCATCCGTCGTTACCAATGGTACTACACTCTGGTGAGATATTCCACCAGATAGAAACTTCTAGAGGATTGTGTTTTGCCTTACACCGGGAAAGATGTTCCAGGCTTGACTACTCCAAAAACTAATACTAATTTAAGATTTCCAGAAAACCAGGGGTTATTTTTGGAGTAGTTATTTTCCGAGAGGTAAATCTTTCTTAGAAGATTTTAAACATGGGTTGAAAATTGGCATGTAGAAAGGTGATACATGTACAACTCACTGCAGTGGCGGTTCTAGAACGTTTCCTAAGGGGGCCCGTTCCAGTCATGCTTCAATGATTCCCTATATAATCAACCAATTTTTCCCACGAAAGGGGGGGCGGGCCCCCCAGACACCCCTGGATCCGCTTATGTTCAGGACATACATGGTTTTATGAAGTTAAACTTAAGGTAAAATATTTAGAAAGCTGTGAAAATTGCAAAATTTGATTGAACAGATAGTGATTTTTAATTGGTGGTCTGACATCTTAATCCAAGGGCAAGGTGCGCTTAGTAGTCGATTTTTACCTTTTAGTCCTTTTATCTTTTCACGTCACGCCAGTTAAAACTTTTTATTAAGATTAAATAAATAGATTAATTAGAGAAATCCCCAAAACGATGAAGACGGACAATAGAAAATTAATCTCCATTCCTGAAAAATAATGGAGAGTTTGAACAAAAGATTTACGTCACAGGTAGAGAAATCCTGCGGCATTAAAATTTTTAAATACAATATCTTAACGGCTAACTGACTAATTTTAAGGATAAGTTTTAAGATTAAGATTATGTCTATCATATTGTTTGGATGATATAAAGAAGAGGTAATTTTATAGTGGAAGCTAACAGAGACAGTTGTTGGATAGTAACTGGATGTTTTAATTCACATGAGAAATATACTTTTTAATTGTGAAGTTCTGTGATTGGATAAGAACGACTTTTAACTCTAATTATTATAGTGTGACTTTTATGTTATGAGCATATAGAACAAGGTGATTATACATACATGTAGCGGGATCCCAGTCTAACAGAGACAAGGAAAGGTTGTTTCAAAGCCTCGGAGTTCGTCTTATTCACCCTTTTCAAAAGACCCCTTCTAAACACGTTCTTTGTTCTGTAAAGTGACAGTTTCCATAATTAAGAGATTGACAATGCCACAACAAGCACCAGCTTTAGTATTACCGGTTGGATTTGAAAACATTTTAAACTTAGATCCGACGTACGATCTTCCATGTCCAACATGCCAGCCGAATAGCCTTGAAGCATTTGAGATTGAGTTGGTGAAATGGCAAGATCTCGAAAGCCACGCGTGCAAACCTCTTATTAATGCAGTACTCGAAAACGATTCGTCTTATACCGATTATGAACATTTCTATAGGAGTTCGATAGTATCTGTCTATCATTCGTATCTTCATATAGGTGATGATTCTGTAAGAACCAGCCTGTCCTGTTATCGAATCGTGCAGACTAAATTAATTGCTCTTCTTACCACAATTGACAAGGTTGTGGAAGAAGCTCCAGAAGATGGACCATATGCTGAAGCTGGGAAACGATTACAGAATTTATTTATGGAAGAAGATGAATTTCAGCCTTTGTAAGTTTTATTGCAATACAAATTCTAATTGAAGAATTAAATTTCCTCTAAGATAACTAACAAAATCTGTATGATACTGTCAGCTCGCATGTAATTCTGATTTACATTGTGAATTTGTTACATGCATCAGTTTTAAGGACAAGCTGACTCCTTTAAATCTCCTGAGTGCATCCCTTATTTTCACATACATTATTCTTTAGTCCAAATAATTATGACGTCTTAATTAAAAGGCTATTTTGTCATTTTTTTCTGTGACGCTTTCCTATGACATTGTATGAAGACATCACAGAAATAAAAAGGCAGTAACTATTTTGCCGGCACCGACAAAACAGCAATTTTGTTATTTTCCCGGCGCTGATTAAAATATCTTAAATTAAGGCGGAAAAATAGCCAATTACTATAGAAATGGGTATTTGACCGGCACCATAAATATTTAGTGAATTTGTTGTTGGTTCTGAAAAAATAGAAAAATATGTTATTTTGCTGGCATCAGGTAAGCGAAAGCAAAGTTAAAAACTATTTTGTTTACACAAATAACTGACTGTTATTTTCAAAAGCAAGTTAAATTTAAACATTTATTTTTTTATTTTTGAAGCTATGTGATTGACTTTGTTATATTGTATAATATTTTATCAAAATATGATGCAATGGGACTTTCACCGACTGGTTTTAACAATATTAATTACAACTACATGTTAAGATATGAATTCATTGCAACAAATGAATGCTCAATATCTTTATTTTGTTTTTATCTTTTCTTGTTATACATTCTAATAGTTATTTATACTTTGACTGATAAATGTTTTTAAACCATTATATGTGTTTCAAACGATGTAATTAGCTGTTTACTTATTTAACTACTGGTACACTAGTAATTATTTGATTCTTTTATGTTGACAGTGCACATTTTCATATTACTTTCAAAAGTAAATATCAAATTTCACTAATCACAAAGAACCTACAAATTAACAAATTCACTATATAGCTGGTGCTGGCAAATCAGCCATGTCTATATAGAATAGGCTATCTTGCTGGTTTGAATAAGGATATTTTAATCAGATTCGTCAAAATAGCCACTGCCAAAAAAAAGCCTTTCAAGATATCATAATTATTTGGACTATATAATTATTCTTTAAATAATATGAAGAAAAAAATCCTATACCTTTATCAAATTAGTCCTATTTTCTGTGTATGAGAAACCATGTATATGTTTGTCTTTGAGAGACAAGTTATTTTTGCTTTTTCTATTTTTTGCAATATCCTTAATAAAAATAGAATAAGGAAAAAGAGCACTAGCTACGAGATATAGAAAAAAATCTAAAATACGATTATTTTTGGTTCAATCATTTATGAAATTGAAGTAGTGAAATAATCATTCGCTTTTATCAGCCAGTATGGTTCAATTTTGTCAAAATAAGATAAGAAACATTGATGATGAATTTTTCACTTGCAAGTGAATAATTCGACCTCATTAAATCCATATTCATATGAACTTCAATTCAATTCGTTAGCTAGAGATGAATAAAGCATGCACTGTCTGTGTTCAGTTATTTAAAGGAAAAGAATGTCAACTTTGAAAGTGAAACAAAGGTAAATCACTTGATTGACTGGTTCGATCCACAAAAAAATCATTCTTATACAGGTAGAAACGATGGTTAACATATATTTTGATCTATAATATGAAATTAAACAGACCTAGAAAAATCAAATTGCACGAGTTTAGATATCTATTAATATCTATGTTTATAATATCTATGTGCAGTTCTCTGTTAGATTTGGAAATCAAGATTTTATTGGTTGAATGAAAGGCAATTGTTTTCTATTTAATTAGGAAATGAGATTTTATCAATCATAATGTAAATAGACATATTTAAGTGAATTGACCATAACATTCTATACATCAGACTCGGACTTCTCTTGAACTGAATTTTAATGTGCGTATTGTTATGCGTTTACTTTTCTACATTGGTTAGAGGTATAGGGGGAGGGTTGAGATCTCACAAACATGTTTAACCCCGCCGCATTTTTGCGCCTGTCCCAAGTCAGGAGCCTCTGGCCTTTGTTAGTCTTGTATTATTTTAATTTTAGTTTCTTGTGTACAATTTGGAAATTAGTATGGCGTTCATTATCACTGGACTAGTATATATTTGTTTAGGGGCCAGCTGAAGGACGCCTCCGGGTGCGGGAATTTCTCGCTACATTGAATACTTGTTGGTGACCCTCTGCTGTTGTTTTTTATTTGGTCGGGTTGTTGTCTCTTTGACACATTCCCCATTTCCATTCTCAATTTTATTATGTTTTTATCGCTTATGTGGCCATCGGAGGTCAACTAGATAGTTAGCTAGATAGCATCTAGACTATAAAAAAAAAACAGTAAACGAAGCTACATTTTATGGAGCCCTTTCCCTGTTAATTGTTTGTTTTAGACTTTTTATAATTTGGATAAATAAACTCATCATAGATACCAGGACTAAATTTTATATATACGCCAGACGCGCGTTCCGTCTACAAAAGACTTATCAGTTACGCTCGAATCCAAAAAAGTTTAAAAAAAAAGCCAAATAAAGTACGAAGTTGAATTGAGATCCAAAATTCCTAAAAGTGTTGCCAAATACAGCTAAGGTAATCTACGCCTGAGGTAGAAAAGCCTTAGTATTTCAAAAAATTCAAAATTTTGTAAAATTAATTTATAAATATAACAATATCAATGATAATTCACGTCAGCACAAAAAGTGCTGACTACTGGGCTTGTGATACCCTCGGGGAAATAAATCTCCACCAGCAGTGGCATCGACCCAGTGGTTGTAAATAAACTCATCATAGATACCAGGACTAAATTGTATATGTACGCCAGACGCGCGTTTCGTCTACAAAAGACTCATCAGTTACGCTCGAATCCAAAAAAGTTTAAAAAAAAAGCCAAATAAAGTACGAAGTTGAAGAGCATTGAGATTCAAAATTCCTAAAAGTGTTGCCAAATACAGCTAAGGTAATCTACGCCTGAGGTAAAAAGCCTTAGTATTTCAAAAAATTCAAAATTTTGTAAACAGTTAATTTATAAATATAACAATATCAATGATAATTCATGTCAGCACAAAAAGTGCTGACTACTGGGCTTGTGATACCCTCGGGGAAATAAATCTCCACCAGCAGTGGCATCGACCCAGTGGTTGTAAATAAACTCATCATAGATACCAGGACTAAATTTTATATATACGCCAGACGCGCGTTTCGTCTACAAAAGACTCATCAGTTACGCTCGAATCCAAAAAAGTTAAAAAAAAAAAAAAAAAAAAAGCAAAAAAAAAAAAAAAAAAAAGCCAAATAAAGTACGAAGTTGAAGAGCATTGAGATAACAATATCAATGATGTTTTAGATTGTTTTAAATCAAATATGAGAATTTGAGTAAAATCGGTGAGCATAAATTTAACAGCTAGCGTCCCTTTAAAAAAAATAAGTCTTCGGTGTTCCAGCTAGGCTTTTAACACAAAAAATCCTCTATGTTCATTCTGGTGAAAGGTTTCAATTAGTCTATAGCACAAACTTACTCTGTGTACATGCTGGTGAAAGCTTTCAATTAGTCTATATCACACACAAAAAAGCAATAAAAAATAGTTATATCCTACTAAGGTCAACTTTTCCAGAGGATTTTGGAACCCTAGTTTATTTTAATAATTTCCGAATTAAGATGATATTTACATGTAATACATGTACATGATGTATATTTATAGTTTATAATTGATATTTCAGGATTTTGCCTCCAGGTATAAGGGAATTCCTTGGTCTGAATAGATAGGTAAGGATTAAAATACGTTGAGTGTTATTAGTTTCTTGCATTTCATTGATGATATTGTACTTGTACGAAAACAATTTATCAGCCTGTAAAACATTTAGAAAATGCATGACAACTTCAAATTTTAGTTAGTTTAGACGTTACGCACGTTATTGCGTCAGTACCGTGTAATCAACCAGTCCACACTAATAAACAGCTTTTCTATAAAATCATAACAGTTAAGTTACACAAAACTTATATCCATAGACTAGACAGGTAAATACTATTCCGAAAAAAAGTACAAATTGTTTTATCATATTTTACTTTAGTCTAAAATAAGGACAACATATTGACAAAACGTCAAAAATATGCGTGTCAGACGTAACAGACTATACGCATAATCACTTTAGCCGGGGTGTTTGTGTTCTTCAAAATAGTGTTATATCCACGAAAATTCGAATGAATGATATGCTTTATATATAAAGTATAACAATATTACTGGATATGTGTTTCTGATACGACCAACGCTATTTTTTGGCAAAAACAAATAGTGTTCATTATGGTCAGATTTTGGAAGGTGTTAAGTTATCAAAATTTATAGGTTTTGAAATATAAGATTATATGATATTTCGTTTGTGTAAATTCGGCTCACATAAGTACATACATAGACCATATCAAAATCGAATTTTTGCAAGACTCACACTACATATAAAAATGCAACGGCTTCTGGCAAATGTCTTGCAAGATGTCCAATGTCGGATTTCGCCGTTTTTTACAAATAAATTGTCATTTGCGACGTTATTTATTGAAAATTTAGATAAGTTGCATGCTAAATAGTGCTTTACCGTAATTGTGCTTTAACTTTACAATACAGCTACATACTTTTTGAAAACTTGCGTAGTCAAAACGACTTCGTTTTCTAAGAAATGAAATGTCTTGCAAGTTTGTCCACTGGACGATTTTCGTACGTTTTCAAACGTTGTCGATTCGGGGTACGCTATTTATGGTAGATCATCTGTATATAGTTCCTCAGATAAAATTTTCTTGATAGTCAGATACTATCAACAAGACCACAAAGTATTAAAAAAAATCCGTTGACTGGGTTTGTTCGTTTAGATGAGGTTCTTAAGTTGTGAAAAAGTTTTGTATCACAAGAGGATGACAAATCGTCTTTATCAAATTTTCAAATTTGGGAATCGTAAACTGACTGCGATTTTTTTTTTTTTTTTTTCTCTGCAATAAGATTCATGTGTATAGAATTGAAAGTGAAAATAAAATTGGGCCTAAAGCGTGGCTATATACCTCTCCATATCATACAAAACTTGTAAACATATGAGATTAATAATGATTAATCTTTTTTTCTGACAATCGTTTCATTTCACAATCTAATTGTACCGCTATTAAAGAAAGTATAGTGGCTTTTGTAAGCAAGACCCGTTTAACTTGTAATTCCCGACAAACTTTTTATATTAAAGCAAAATATATATCCTCCTCCTTTTCGGATCTAAATGGGAAAACATTGCACTTTATTACGTTTTATGTCAATTTATCTCTGGTAAAGAGTTGTCTCATTGGCACTTATCATACCGTATATATCTTCTTATTTCATATAGCTTATGCATTACCCAAATACGATATATTTTGTTGTTTGTTGCTTACGTTACTTTCATTGGGAAATATTCCATGCATATTCAGTACAACAAAACATTATAAGAAGTATCCATATTGATGTGCAAAACAAAAATTGCAAGCGAAATACAAAACTTATCCCAAATAATCGGTAATCGCCGTAAAACGTAAACATTTGACGTTACCATTTGAGACGCAATATCGTGCTTAACGTCTTACCTTTAGCCTAAAGGTTGATGAATGTTGTTTGCTAAATTTTCAGTGCAATCTATGTCCAAGCTTTGCTTACAAGGATTTGATATCGCTCTATCCTACTTTCCCCTTTACAGACTGTTTAGAGTCCTCTGGTTTTGTCCAAATAATCCACATCATCAACATTCTAAGGCTCAAAGAGTGAACCCTGTAAGCAAAACTTGGACACAGTATCTGAATTTTGATCATATTGTGTCCAAAGAATTTTATCCTGGTTCAGGATGTAAACATAAGAGAACTTACTAACCTTTTTTTCTCGAAATGACTACTGATGGTAGGTTAAATACCAAAATTTATGACAAACGCGATGATTTTAATTTTCCAATAGTCAACTTTCCATTTCTGTGTAGCAACATCCCAGCGGCACCAGCATGTGGAGTATATGTGTATCAATTAATACGTTACTCAAGAGCTAGCTCAAATTACGTTGATTTTGTTGAACGAAGAATACTGCTTTCTCAAAAGTTGCTAAGACAGGGCTATGAATCAATCAAATTAAGGTCATCACTCAAGTAATTTATCTGATATTCTTCCTTAGATTCATAATAACCTTCCATCATTACCGAACTGAACAAAAAAAAAATAACACGACGGGTGCCGTATACGGTGCAGGAAATGCTTACCCTTCAGGAGCACCTGATTTCACTCCCGGTTTTTAGTGGAGATCGTGTTATTTCTTATTTGTAACTGTTGATGTAAATGTCTTTTGGTTTTATGAGTCTTAAAGTTTGTTTAATCCTTGGTTTTGATTGTTATAATATTGTCTTTTTGGTCAATTGAATTTGAGAATTACAAGTATTATAAATCTTTCAACTGAAATCCCATTATTCAATTTGTATACATACATTCTTGAGAGAGTGATATCATATTTGCAGAGGCTGATTTATGGGGTTGGGGTGGGGACATGGTGGAACCCCCCTTTTGTAGGAACATATGGTTGATGATATAGGTAATCACTGAAGCATGACTAGAGGCGACCACTAGCACCGGTAGTACTAATAGTTTATAATTCTGAAATATTGCACCAAACTATTCCAAAATACACAAGATCGGGTATTTCACAACAGAAATTCAATTTATGTATAGCATCACAGGAATAACTCACATAAACCTCACTAAATCAACAACTGATATAAATCTAATCACCATGACCACATGAATAACTCACATAAATGAAATTACCTGAATAAATCGAATAAATTAAATCATGTGAATAACTCCCATAAATTTTATCACACAAACATTAACTCATAAAAATCTAATCACATACATAATTGAGGTCACGCGAATAAATTGATTCATTTGAAATAAACCAAAACATTCAAGACAGCAAAACTAAAACTAGATAGATAGATAGATCTTTATTCTCATTAACTAAATAACATAGTTACAGAGATGATAATATATACAATACAACATATTTTGCATGTGTGAAATATACATAAATAAATGTAGTTTAACCAGGTTGAGGAGGACAGACTTTCACTGATATAAAGTTTGTAAATCTACACAATTTTTCTAGTAAGACAATATTGACTGTAGTGAATACATTTTTAAATTTAAGAATATTAACATTTGTACAACAATAGTGTGGTAAATATTTATATCGTTCTTTTTTGAAAAAAGGACAACACATTACATAATGGAATTCATCACCGATGTCAGCAGATTCACAAAGGTGGCATAGCCTCTCGGGTCTTTGAACATTTTGCCACCTCCCTGTCTCCACTGGCAAACGGTGATTGCCACATCTAAATTTACATAGTTTCAGTGCATTTTTTAACGATAAAACTGAAATATAATTTTCAAATTTAAGTTCTGTTTTGAATAATTTATAACATAAACCTTTTGATGATTGATTTACATTTGCAAACCATTCTTGTTTAAACTGATCTTTTAACTTTTGTTCAATACTTAATACAATCCATTTTTTGGAGATACAATCTTGATTTTGCCAAATGTTTGACATACCACAATTATCAAAAATACTTTTGATAAATAACAACCATTTGTTTTCAATTCCATACTTATTATAATTAATATATATCAACTTATATAACATTGACGAAATCTTGTTATCAAGTGTGTTATCAAGAAGGTTGCACCAAAATTTTATCATCCGTAATTTAACGTATAAAGAAATCGGATATCTTCCCAATTCCCCGTAAACCATAAAATTTGGAGTCGATCTTTTTAACCGTAAAACATGTTTACAAAAACTCAAATGTACTCTTTCTAAAATGTCAAGATTTTCGTATCCCCAGATTTCGGCCCCATATAAGAGTATAGGTAAAACAGCTTTGTCAAACATATCGAGCTGGCATTCTATAGATAGATGGTTTGATCTACACTTCTTAATAACACAATACATAGCTCTAGTAGCTTGATCTCTAAGATATTTTCTAGTTGCAAAAAAAGATGCAGTTCTAGAGAATATAACACCAAGGTATTTATAGTTTTTAACAATTTCTATCTCTTCGTTATTAATATAAAATTTCAAATTATTCTGTGGTTTACCTTTTGAAAATATCATTACCTTTGTCTTGTTAACATTAATTTTAAGTTTCCAGTTTTCACAATATTGAGAAAAACTATTTAAAAGTAATTGCAAATCTGTGCTTGACTCAGCGAGTAAAATCGAGTCGTCAGCATACAATAAGACAAATATCTTAAAATAAATATCCAGTTCATCTTCTAAATCAGATGTAATTGAATGTATACCTTTTAAATCACTATTTTCTAAAAATTCATGAAGATCATTTAAGTATAAAGAAAATAATAAAGGAGAAAGATTTTCCCCTTGGCGGACCCCAATATCACTAACAGAAACATGTCAGATGCTTCATTATTATGTACAACTCTTGATTTTACATCTTTATACAAATTTTCTACAATTCTGAGAAATTTACCAGTTATCTTATTTAAAACAAGCTTATACAGAAGCGAGTTTCTTTGAACAAAGTCGAAGGCTTTTTCAAAGTCAACGAATGCACAATGTAATTTTTTTCGTTTGACACATAGCAACTCAAAGAGTGCATACAATGAAAAAATATGATCGTTAGTAGAGTAGCCCTGTCGGAAGCCTGCTTGATTTTCGTTCAAGATATTAAGTTCATCAACAAATTCCCACAATCTATCATTAAGAATAGATGTAAAAATTTTACCAAGGCATGACAATAAAGTAATAGGCCTATAATTTTTTGCGTCTAATTTACATCCTTTGTTCTTGAAAACTGGTATTATGTTTCCAATAAGCCAGGCCTCCGGCAGAATACCCGTATCAAAAATAAGATTAAACAAATTAACATATACATCAATCATACTGTCAAGAGAATTTGCAACATATTCATTGATTATTTTATCTTCACCTGGCGATTTGTTATTTTTCGCCTTTTTGATAGCTTTAATAATTTCGTCATGGGTAATTACACCATTCAGTGTCTCATTTACAAGATTTGAGTTCAAATCATTCCTGATGACAAACTTGTCTTCAAATTTGTTTTCATTCAATTCTTTAAAAAAATCAAATAAAGTGTCAATAGATATATTGCTTTTTTCTCTTTGTCTACCTTTGTTAAATAATTTCCAAAATTCCTTGGGATTTTTGGATTTTAATTTTTTCATATTATCACTTATTTCTCTATTATACTTCTTAATGTTTTCGTCCATTAGACTTTTATAATAATATTCACAGTGTCGTAATCGTTCTTTAAATAAATTTGACCCATAATGTTTATACATTCTTTGTGCCTTTCTCAGTTCTTTCTTTGCCCTTTTACAATCAAAATTATACCATTGTTTATTATGCTTTTTATTACAGTTCAGCATATTTCTATTAAAATTTTGTGTACCAAATGTTGCTTTTGCAGAATCGATTAAAATATCAGTAATATTTGTAACTGCAGTATTTATTTCATATTTTGTTACATTTTCTTGATTACTATAAATAGATAATTCATCTATAACATTTCTTATTTTGTCTTTATCTATGTTACTTTTGAAATCATTTACTTGCTCAAATTTCCATTTTCCAATTTTATTTTCTTCTTGATAAGATAACTCTGTAGTGTGTAGTTCAAATGTGGGGTTCACTCTATTAAGAGATAGTTTCAAAGGTGAGTGAACATCAGAAAAAAGTTTCGAAAATTCAAGGATTTCAAAATTCGATATGCATCTTAAAAAGTGTGAAGTACAAATAATATAATCTATAACACTATTGTTTCTACTGGTAGGCCGACCAATAACATCTTGGCCAACTCTACCGTTTAAAATAAATACTTTGTTATTTTTACAAAATTCAAGAAACTTTCTACCATAACAATTTACAACTTTGTCTGGATTATTTCTTGTTCTTGGTATATTTAAATCATCTAACATATATACATCAGTAAAGTCTGATTGATCAGTAAGGTTGTCAATTTCAAAATCATCTATATCATCTTCATCATAAAAATCGGGCAAATTTGCTGTGCGACTGTTAAAGTCTCCTACCAAAATAATATAATCAGATTTTTCAGAAAATCTCTGAAGTTCAATTTCTATCTCATTAAAAGCTTCTTCAGATGTATAATTTGTATTTACTGGTGGTATGTAAACTATACCAATAAAAACGTTTTCAGGTAAATGCAAGACTTTCTTATCAATAGTAAACCAATAAACAAATTTGCATTCAGTTTCAATAGGTTTAATATATTTTTCTAGATATTTCCGGTAACCTTTATATATATCATTTTATTCTGGTATCACCTAAGTTGGACAAAGGTATACAGAAAAACACATTAGTTTACATTACATTGCATACATGTACATTTGTTGAGGAAGCATTAAATATGAGTTTTTTTACAACGGTATGATCAGTATAGCCGACAGGTTAACATCAGAGAGAATCCAGTTTGTCATTTATAATTCTAATATATTGGCACAATTTTCGAAGTTTAGATTTCTGTTTTTGGTTCATAATAGCATTAAATTTTAAAACATTAAAGTTCGTTAGGTATTTCTTGTCAATAAGTAGTGTTCTATCTGTCAAAAGACGGCTGCATTCCATTACATAGTGGTATTCGTCACCTATAGCAACTCTGCACAACGGACACTTTCTCTGTTCTCGGGGAATGTTTTGCCATCTACCATTTTCAATCGGCAGTTTATGGTTCATTGTCCTAAACCGCGACATTGTTATTATATCTTTTTCATCAAGTACGTTAAGGTAGTGTTCGAAATTGTGTGATGTCTTGTATAGGCGATAATTCAGGGCTTTCGGCGAATCGTTTACCTTTCCTGACCATGACTGTGTAAACCGATCTTCTAGTCTTTGTTTAATTATCGATTTAATGTTAGGTGATGTGTTTTGGAATGACCATAAGTAAGAGAATCCACAATTGTCTAGAATACTTTTCATCATGTCTAACGATCGCGATCGAAATGTTGTTTCTTGTGCTAACTTGAAAAGGTATCTAAACATTACAGCAGCGAGCTTACTTTCTTTACCGGTAATTAACTTTGTCCAATAAGATATAATTTAAGTGTTTATATCTATTTCTAGGGGAAACAGACCCAGTTCTCCATAAATGAAGTCGTTTTGAGTAGATGGCTTAAGATGTAAAAGTAGTTTAAAAAATTTAGTTTGAACTCTTTCTAGTATATCTATGTTTTCGTAACCCCATATTTCGCATCCATATAGCAGAATAGGTTTTACCAGTAAGTCAAACAAATCTACATGGCATTTAATTGATAGATTGTGAATTCTTCCCTTCCTTAAAACTTCGTACATTGCACTTGTTGCTTTGTCCTTTAGATGTTGTTTGCATTGTTTAAAGCTGCCTGTTTTGCTGAAAATAATTCCTAAGTAGTTAAAGTGTTTTACAGTTTCAATATGATGATTGTTGAATCGGAAAAGTGGAAGGTTTGTAGTTCTTCCTTTTGAAAAAATTAAGATTTTAGTTTTAGCAACATTTACTCGCATCTTCCAGGTTTCGCAATACTTTTTAAATATGTTAAGTGCATGTTGCAGTTGGTCAGGTGATTCTGCCATGATAACAGTGTCATCTGCGTAGAGAATTATGAATAATTTCATTAAAGTTCCAAGTTTTTCTTCTATATCTTTACTTATTGTGTTCATACCTAAAACATTTTCCATGATGAGATAGTCTTCTAGGTCATTCAAGTATAAAGAAAATAAAAACGGTGACAGATTTTCTCCTTGTCTGACACCGATTTCACAAGGGAAAGGTTCACAAGTTTGACCATTATAGCTCAAGCTGGATTTAATATTCTGGTACATGCTAAAAATAGTATTAAACATTTTCCCCTTTATATTGTTGTTCAACATTTTAAACCATAAGAAATTACGATTAACCGTATCGAAGGCCTTTTCAAAGTCTACAAATGCGCAAAATAGTTTCTTTTTTGAGTGTTGTAAAACTTCAATTAGAGAGTTCAGAAGAAACGCACAATCAATTGTTGAGTATTTTTCTCGGAAACCATTTTGATTTTCTTTAAGAAGATATGTTTGTTCTGAGAATCTTTTAAGGCGTTCATTTAATACCGCTGTAAAGACTTTTCCGAAACAGCTCACAATAGTTATTGGTCTGTAATTTTTGGGGTTGCGTTTGTCACCTTTGTTCTTGTAGACAGGTTTTATCATTCCTTGGACCCATTGTTTTGGGATTTTTCCGGAGTCGAAAACTAGGTTGAAAATTTTCACATATATGTCGATCAGAACATGTGCGGATGTTTTTAAATATTCATTAATCAGTTTGTCTTCGGCGCATGCTTTGTTATTTTTCAGATTTTTCAGCGCTTTAAGAATTTCATGTTTTGTAATTCTGCTATTTAACTCATCGTTTATTTCTTCGTGGGAAATAGTACTTTCAATTTGTTGCTCTTCTGTATCATCTCTCAGATCACTGTTTAACTCTTTGAAATATAAGACCAATTTGTCGAAATCAATCTTAGGCTGAGCTGTACTTTTGTTTTCATTAAGAAGTCGCCAAAATTCCTTAGCATCCTTTTGCTTTAGATCATCCATTTTCTTTCGGAAATCGCTTCTGTATTTCTTATGAGCTTTATTCATTGTATTTTTATATCTCTTCTCGGCATCTGACACAAGTGCTCTGTGGAACGGTGACTTATTTTTATTTCGTTTCATCTTACGGAATTCTGACCTAGCGGCTTTGCAATTATGGTCAAACCATGGTTTATTTTTTCTATGTTTTGACTTCTTTCCTGCACTGACTTTAAACCCAAAAGTGTTTCCCGCTGAATTTATTAACACTTTGCCTATTTTACTGATTATCATATCTACTGTTTCTTTCTTAACCCAATGCAATACCACCAGATCTATAGTTAGAAAGTTTGTGTCTATTTTTAAAACTAAAAACAAATTCATCACAATTAATTTCGTCGCAATCATCTAGTTTAGTTTCAGTCAGACAGATAATATCATGATTACACAATAGGGATTTAAATTCAGGATAAAGTAATCTATTTTTAATACCACATACGTTTAAACATAACAGGTTAATAATATTGTCAGTTTTATTTACAGTTAAATTCGATTCACAAAGGTGAAAGTCACATGTATCGGTTGACTGGTCACTTCGTACTGTATCTTTGCCTCCAGGGTTGTCCTAATGTCCTTTTTTGGAACGTCTCCCGTTGTTTTTTCCTTGGGTTAATTTGGGGCGAGCGCCTTCATCATCGTAGTTTCGTCTCGGTTGTTGTCTTGTCACTCCAGGGTTTTGATGATCAGTTTTCTCTGGTGGAAAAAATTCGAGTCCATCTACGAAGAGGCGATCCCTCCTAAAGAATGCCTTTTTACTCTGTCTCCGTGCTTCTTGGAAGAATGGCCATAGCGTTTTTCGTCTGTCATTAATTTCTTTTGGAAACTGCTCACTAATGCCGAATCCAGTATCCTTCAACTCTCTTGCGGCTTTTCGAACAGTCTCGCGTTCTTTAAAGTTTCTGAATCTACAGACAATTGGCTTTGTTGCAAATTTAACTGAGCCATCTCTATTTCTCTCAACATATTCCTTCCCAAAACGATGAGCACGTTCGTATTTCGCGGGTCTGTTTAGTTTGAGTTGTTCGACCATAAAGTTTTCAATGATTTTTTCCGTTTGTTCCGTTTGTTCGTCTTTATCATGAAGCGGTATTCCAGTGAAAATCAGGTTCTCCCGCATTGATCTAGTTTGGAGATCTATGTGCCGATCATATAAGTCATCTAGATCTCGTTGTAGTCGGAAGATTGTGTTATTAGTGGCATCTTTTTCGGATCGAATTTCATTAAAAGCACTTTTAACCTCTTTAACATCGTTGTTATTATGTTCGAATTGTTCGTTCACAAAGTTCATGCTCTTTTCGACCTCATCGACTCTTATGGTTACATTTTCGACGGTTTTCACTAAGGTTTGGACAGTTTTATCAAACGAAGTTAATTTTTTAGACAGTTCATCTATCATCGACATTTTGTTGAAAATTTCGTTAACTTTCTGGGTAAGCATATCAAGTTTATTATTTGCATCTATAGTAGGATTCATCATAGGTTGTAAGTTATGTGGGGTACTTGTGTAAAACCCGGCAGCTGGTAGTGTTGGCGAAAGTTGAGTGAAA
The DNA here is from genome assembly GCF_965363235.1 of Mytilus galloprovincialis. NCBI lineage: Eukaryota > Metazoa > Mollusca > Bivalvia > Mytilida > Mytilidae > Mytilus > Mytilus galloprovincialis. The sequence goes on from NC_134844.1 coordinate 11,115,384, forward strand.
TTTGGATTTTGAATCGGATGCTGCGATAACGCATACTGTTGGAATTGTGATCTATTTTGTTGGATCATTGGGGAATCATAAACTGGAACGTTAAACGTGTCCATATTCGCTGTTTTAATTACATTACTAGCGGTTTTATTTTGACTTGCATTGTTTTTGTTTTCATTCGGCGTGTGAGTTGATTTCAGTGTCTTTTTATTTCGTTTCTCACCACTTACATTTTGACCACTCGTGTTTTTCCTTTTCTTTGAATTTTTGGCTTTCTTTTTTGGACTCATATAGATATTTAACAGTTCCTTTCACATAAATCACTTAAAATGTTCAAGTTGAATTCCGTTTTTGTCCATCTTATTCCATTTTAAAATAAATTTTCAAGAGAGAAAGAAAAGTCGACATTTCTTTTTTCACACATGCGCAGTCTTGTTATCATACTTATATAATATTTCCATTTTAGGCTAAAGAATCTTATTGTATATAGATGTCATGATTACAACTGGGAGACGGATGTTTATAGATATCAGTGAAAAGATGTTTGCACATGTTTATTAAAACATTATAGATAATAGTAGAGATGTCGGCAGATGCTCGGGCAGATGTGACTGGATTGTGGCAGAAAATGGAAACAAAGAAAAAGAAAAAAAGCTTGATGATATTTTAAGCAATTGTATTAATAGAATTAGGAACACTTTTTTTGTATTCTTAAATAATTTTTTACCTAGTTAAAAGTCACAGTAGACTCACTTGTAGGTTTGGAAAAGCAGTTGTAGAAATGATGATGAATCTAAATAATTAATTGATTCATTTCTTTTGATTATATAGCAAGTAAAAAACAAAATAGTTTGTCCTCTGAAAATTATGCGTGCTTTACCATTCTTCTTAACAGTAAGTATAATGTTGTATTACAATGATGACTATGTTTTTTATTTAAACTTCGATCATGGTGTAATATATGCGCAACACATTTGTAATTTTAAAAACTTCATGGTAAATATATAAACACATTTGTAATTTTAAAAACTTCATGGTTAATATATAAACACATTTGTAATTTTAAAAACTTCATGGTAAATATATAAACACATTTGTAATTAAATAAACTTCAGGGTCGATATATAAACACATTTGTAATTTTATAAACCTATGATATGCAGTGACATAGAATGAATGAGGGTGAACATCTTGATTAAATTGTTTATCAATGACTGTTAACGCCTGTAAATATACTTACTCACTATCCTCGTGCAGTATGGTATCTGGTTTACATTATGAAGTATTTTAATTTGAGATTGTTTGAAATATTTTAAATGGTACACCAGTTGTGTTCAGATATACTTCAATTTATTGAAGTGCTGTAGGCTCTAACTTTACTTTAATTTTGTGAAATATGCAATGTTTATGTTTACCAAGAACTTGTCTTCTGTGTATTTAACAGTGTTTCATTGAACAAATGATATACGTAACATTGATTCTGAACAAATAAATTAATACACTGCAGTAAGAACTGGATTTTTTTTATTCATACCCCTTGATTCGATGATTGTTCCAAATCTTGCCATCCGCATAATGTGTTCATTGTTTTTAACAAATACAGATTTTACTACCTCATTTTTATACTTTTTTTATTTCGAGAAGTAATCACTTGTATGACTTGTTTTAACATGTATATTTCTAAAAAAAACTTGATACTTTATATACCAAACCAAAAAATACTCATTTTTGTACCAAACCAAAAAATACTTATTTTTGTACCAAACACCAAATATATATATATATATATATATATATTGTAAAATATTGAAAGTATTCATTTAAATTTTAAAAATAAAAGATTTATACATATTTGATATTTTTTCATACTTTATACAGATATTCGCTCCTTTCAAGCTGCTTTTATGCATAGAATAAGATTTTGTTGAGTTTTAAAAACTAATAATTCCCCTAACAATCTTATCTTGTTTTATGTTGAAAACAAATGTCACAAATATAATTCAATGGAAATATATTAACATTGAGAACAAATCTTTATACATCTAGGGACTGTGTTTTAAAAATCTTTGTTTTACTGTTGTGAAAGTTGCAGATTTTTTTAATCATGAACGTTAATGCAGTGGTGGCAGCCGTGCTGTCAACTTACTATACGCTTAATATTCCAAGAGGAGAAAGAGCTAGAAATCTACAACTTTCATATAAAAGGTCTGAAATTTATATCTGGATTGGCATATGTATTCTTTATGTAACTCGATCATGTCCATGCTTTATTGATCGAAAACAGTTTTTTTCTTTTTATCTTAGATATAAGAAAATGTGGTATGAGTGTCAATTAGCCAACTCTCCATCCAAGTCGCAATATGTAAAAGAAAAATATTATATGTCAAATTCAATCTTCAACACGAAGCCTTGGCTCACACCAACGGCAGGCAATAAAGGGCCCCAAAAATGACAAGTGTAAAACCATTCAAACAGAAAAACCAACGGTTCAATCTATATAAAAAAAAAACGAGAAACAAGAACACTTATGAAACACAACCAGTAAAATGGTTCCTTACTTCAGACATGTGCAAACAAATAGAGCAGGTTTAAACGTTTGAATAGGTACCAACCTTCACCCATACCTGAAACAATAGTGTAACATCACAACATAAAACGACACACTATAAAATTTCAATTAAAATGGCAAAATCGGCATTGTAATTGGAGTAAGAAATTCAAGAAGAATGTGTCGAGATTAAAAACCGCTTTCTGAAATTTTGTGTAATGGACAGAAACACAGAAATTGTGAAAATAAAAGACATATTTTGAATTTTTATGGTAAAATCCATAATCAAAACTTTAAAAATGCAAAAAAAAAACACCTTTAGAGCTGATCCTTTTGGATCTCACAGGTATGATTTGAATGGAAGTGTTGTTTTATATTACATTATGTGTAGTATGAAGTGGGAAATGATCTTAAGTTGTTTATTTCTGCTGGAGATCAGTGTAGCCAATGATCTTGCCTGGGGTTATGTGAATAGTTATACTTATTATTATCTGGCACTAAAAAGAAAGAAAATCTACTTTTAAATTAGCTTTACGCTGTTCATTATATGTTGAAAAGATTGGGAGGAATTATATTAATACATCAATAGTTATCTCCCTTGTCCCAATAATGGAGAAACAAAGCTTCTCACAGTGACTGCAAATAGAATTCAAGTAAACATTGATACTTTTTTATTTTGTCATAATAATTATCTCTTGTAGAAGACTGGCATGGATAACTATCTCCTTTTTCACAATAAAAAATGGATTTCAAGCTTAATGTTGATTTGTATCTCCTGTTGTTAGTTATCTCCCATGTTGCACTGAAAACAAAAGATCGATTTTAAAGCTACATATTAGAGTTTGTTTCTCAGATACTGTTTAGCAGTAGGTAAAAAAGAGAGGCGACAGATACAAGAGGGACATTTAATTCATAAATCATATTTCAGTTGGTTTTTTTGAAGTGTACATGTTAATCTGGCAAGTTTCATATGATCGTGACCTCATTATCACGGTTCAACGGTTATTGAAAAGTTTTTCTGTTTTGGCCTGTTTTCTTTATACCATAAGCAATAAGGTCAACAATATTTGATGTATACGTTGTTAGATGTACATGTCTACTTGGTAGGTTTTGTCTGACCTTGACCTCATGTTTATTGGACTATATTTTTTGCATCTAAAGATTGCATGGTGTATATGATGTCTGGCAGGTTTCATATAACCTTGACTTTACGTTTATAGTTAATAGTAAATGTTAAATTGTACTGAGAACTTAGTCAGTTTCTCAAATACAAGAAGCAATAGATCAATGTGTGGTGTATGTAAAAGAGGAGTGTCTGTAATGATTGCATGATGTAGATTATGTCCGGAGGGGTTCATCTGACTTTAATCTCATTTTTATGGTTCATTAGTCAATGTTCAATTTTTGTAATTGAGTCTGTTTATCATTGATATGGTCATAACTATACATAAGCTGTTTACAAAACTTCGAATTTTTGAAAAACAAAGGCTTTTCTACCTCAGGAATAGATAACCATAGCTGTATTTGGCAAACTTTAAGGAATTTGTAGTCCTATGCTCTTCAACTTCGTACTTTTTTTGGCTTTTTTACTTTTTTAATTCAAGCTTCACTGATGAGTCTTTTGTAGACCAAACGCGCGTTTGGCCCAAATACAAAATTTTAATCCTGGTTTCTATGATGAGTTTATTCTCATATACTAAAGCGATAGTTTTACTATATTTGGTGTATGATATGACTGTCACAACGATGTACATGTCCGTCTGGCCCTATTTACCAGAAACATTGAGTGGATATTGTTAAGTTTATTTGAAACTTGTACAATACTCGTCAGATGCACATACTTTTAAGTGTATTGCAAATCTATGTCAACATGTAGCTCTTTCTTATTCCATACTCGGCAACATGCACATTTGCATTTTTTGTTTACCTTATCAGGCCCTTTATTCACAATGTGAAGAGTATCCGCATTTTATTTCTACCATAATTAATCATAATTATTATGTGAATTTGAAGGAGTTATCGCCAATATCAGTGTATTTTTCTCTCTCCATTTTTAGCTCACCTGAAAGGTCAAGTGAACTTCTCTCGTCACTTGGCGTCAGTCGTCGTCCGTCGTCATTGTCATCGACGTCCGTTAACTTTTACAAAAATCTTCTCCTCTTAAACTAATTGGTCAAATTTAACCAAACTTGCACAAAATCATCATTGGGGTATCTAGTTTAAAAATATGTCCAACGACCCTGCCTGCCAACAAACATATGGCCGCCATGGTTAAAAGTAGAAACGGTCAAAAGGGGGTAAATGCAGTTTTTGGCTTATATCTGTGAAACTAAAGCATTTAGAGGAAAATTAATAGGAGTAAACATGTTTATCAGGTTTAGATCTATCATCCCTGCAATTTTCAGACGAATCAGATAACCTATTGTTTGGTTGCTGTCCCTGAAATGGTAATTTTAAGGAAATGTTTGCAATTTTTGGTTATTATCTTGAATATTATTATAGAGAGAGACAACCTGTAAATAGCAATAATGTTCAGCAAAGTAAGATCTACAAATAAATCAAACATGGCCAGAAATAGCCAATTGACCCCTTAAGGAGTAATTGCCCTTTAAAGTCAATTTTTAACATTTTTTGGTAAATTTTTGTAAACTTTTCAAAGATCTCTCACAAATTGAACGCTAATTTAAATAATGAGTATCTATTGTAAGACTACACTGCATGGGATGGCCTACTTTTAATTCAACATGTTTAACGACTGGGCTAAATTTAAAAAAAAATGGTCTCAATCATTATTGGGGTATCTATTTATTAAGATTTTAAAGATTGTAAACTTATTTTACATGATTTCCAAAACCACAGTAGATAAAGGTGAGCGACACAGGCTCTTGGGAGCTTTTAGTTTGCAGTTTTTTTTTTATTATAGCAATTATCATTAAAAATATGATTTTAGAAAAAGGGAAACTGTTTGCAGCACGGATCTGCGAAATTATATCTTCAAAAAATCAAACAATACCGTACAATGAATCTACTTTTCATGGCAATTCTTTTTCTTTCCCCTCAAATTTTTTAAAACTTTATTGGGCAGAGAGAATCTGTGCCCAGCAAAATGGATCAGCTTGAAGTTTCAAGTCTGACACAAACATGTCTGATATCTAGATAAATCAACATGACCGAAATTGATGATCGATTGTCACAAGGGTTTATATTGTCGTGAGACTTAGTCTTTTACCAAAATTTCATGACAATTTTCATAATTTTATTTTTAAAGTCATATGAAACAAGTGACTGGTGAAAAATAGTGTTTATCCAATTCTTGAGTGAGACTTAGTCTATTGCCAAAATTTCATGACAATTTTCATAATTTTATTTTTTAAAGTCATATGAAACAAGTGACTGGTGAAAAATAATGTTTATCCAATTCTTGAACCAATGCGTGTATGTACGAGTAAACAACTTAAACTGTGGTATTAAGATTGACGATATTGAGTTAAGCATACTACTGTATGCCGATGACATAGCTGTTATTGCGCCGGATGAACACACACTACAGAGAATGCTTAATGAGGTTGCGTCTTGGTGTGAGGACTGGAAACTTGAAATTAATCGGTCGAAAACCAAAGTAGTGCATTTTAGAAATCCTTCGATACCTCGGTCAGACTTTGATTTTGAATGTGGAACTCACAACTTAGAATATATTGACTCATACAAATATTTGGGACTTTGGTTCGATGAGTTCTTACCACTAGAAAAGGCAGTTACAGAACTTTCTAAATCAGCCAGTAGAGCTTTGGGAGCCCTTTTTGGTAAATTCATAGCGACAGGTGGTATGACCTGGAACGTTTATCACAAACTTTATACGACGATGGTAGAACCAGTTTTATTCTATGGTAGTGCTGTTTGGGGATACAAATCCCACAGAGTAATTAACAATGTACAGAACAATGCTGCAAAATACTTTCTTGCAGCTGGGAAGCGAACCTCCAACACAGCGGTGCGCGGAGATCTTGGACTAACCTCATGTTATACGAAGCAAAAACTATCATGCCTATACGTCTAAAATATAAGATCTTACGAGTTAACGATGATAGACTTATATCAAAAGTAGCAGCGTGGGCCTCACGGCGACGAAAAGGGTGGCATCATCAAATAGACAAACTTGCAAACGATTTACATGTTGCTGATATTGTTCATAACGCCACTATCAGAGTTAAAACGGCGATGCGCCTCATAAGTGAAAAACTAACGAACTTTGACCAGGCTGATTTCGAGAAAGATTTATATGACGACAAAAACAATGCTAACGGCAACAAGCTAAGGACTTACCGTATTTACAAGCAAAGTGTTAAAACAGAACAGTATACTCTCTCGCTTTTACCAAGAAACGTAACGCGAACTATGGCATTATTCCGCAGTGGATCGCTACCCCTAGCTGTAGAGACAGGGAGATACACCAGACCGCAGATTCCATTGAATAAAAGACTATGTAAATTTTGTAAATTGAATGATATTGAACACGAAACTCACTTTTTAATGGTTTGCACTCTGTATGAAGACAGTAGATATGAATTGTTTCAAAGGGCACGTCAATGTATTGAAAATTTTGAAAACATGAGTACAGAGCTCAAGTTCAATGCTTTAATGACTTGTAATGACATTCAAGTAACACTGTCCTACTCTATTCACAAATTTTATGTCAGGAGAAAAAGTTTTTTATAACATATAATTGTTCATAAAGCCTATTCTTTTTATCAGGGTAAAAAGATAAATTAAAGAAAATATATATTAATTAAGGGAAATAACTTTTGGTACATAAAAAAATGAAAGTATATATGTATTGTAATAGTTTATGTAATATGTCGATAGAACATTTTAAATATATTTTTTTTTTGAAAATTGTTGAAAGTGGTTTAAATGTACTGTTGATTCAATTTACTTTGTCTTTTTTCTATCACTTTTATTAATTTTAAATTATAATATAAAGTAATATTTTATTCTTATCGCAGTTTTACACATAATTTTGTTTTAGTCGTTAGACGCAATGTTTAAACTAGGTGTATTTAACATTCTTACATTTCTTTAAAATCTAATTTTTATTAGTCCGTTTAATTTATCAGGTTTGCAAGATAAATACATGAGATTTCTTATCATTTCCTTTTTTTTTTTTGTATAATTTTTTTTTTTACATTGTGTGATTGAGCTGTTTTATATGTATATAACAGTGTCTCATAAGTCTTTTTAGGCTGGGTGTTGATCTTTTTTTTTTATGATATTGTACTTGTGTTAATATTTTACTATTGTGTAAGATCAACACGCGACACTTTAATAAAATAAATTTATCTGTATCATAAACTAAGTCTTCTGTGCACGATTTTATCATTTTTTACACAAAAATATCGTATAATCGTCATTTTCTCTCTCTCTGTCTGTTATGAATTGGAAATATGGCAGCTATTTAATTTTCGTGTTTTGAAGCCGTAGTTTACGATTGTCACCTTATAGCAAACAATCCACAAAGAAGCATAGATATTGAGCACGTGTATACCATGTACAATGAGATAATAATTTATTTCTGTAACAAATCCATGCGTATTGCGATCACCGCATTTTTACGAGAGGGTCACGCAAAGGTCAATTTGAATCATGACGGAAAATATGTTGGCGAACTGCTTCTAGTTGGAAGCAAGCAATTAAAAAAGTAAACTTCTAAATGTGAACAAATTAAAGAATTTTCTTCAGAAAAAAATATATGTACATAAGTTTAATAATGACAACTATCCATTTTGTTATAAACATAAAAAACATATGCACCATTTTTTTTTAGGTTTCATGTGACTTAAATCATATTTTTTTGGAAAACATGTAATTCAGTATTTTAGTGTCTGTAACTATTTATTTCTAGTGTCATATAGTTCTATACAAATCCTTGAAAATGTGTGATCATCTGTATAAGTGTTTTTTTTTTTTTATTAAAATATGACCACAACTTAAAAATATGAAAAAAGATACATTTTTGTCACTGAGATGAACAATTCTCCTTTTTGAGAGGCCCTAAAGTAATGGGGTGTCCAGGTAATCACATAATCACTTTTTTTGCCAATATAGAGGTCAATATAATCGCATAAATATTTTTTTTTATAACTAGATAATCAAATGATAAGAAATAAAGTATTATACTTTCAAAATTTCAAATAATCATGAACTATTTGGTCTTGTAATCAAATGATCAGTATAAAAACCGACAAGTAATGGTTCAAGTAATCACATATTATAAAAAAATCATAAGGAGGCTCTTTTAACTATTATTTTTACTTTTCCCCCATTATTTCGCTTTCCTTTACTCATGAGAACACAATCTAAATTCTTACATTTAAAGCAGGTGGCAAATATATATGGTACGTTTGCATTGCTTGTCATTCACTAACTTTTGGGTTTTATTTATCTATTTCATTCCCAAAAGAGGGGGCTACTTAACCACTTCCGACATAAAATCACAAAAATGGTCTGTCAAATTGGATGAACTGAAAATGCGCAAATTGACAGCTATTCTGCTTATATTTGCTCATTTGTATATTATCTTCCAAGGTATATTACAAATGTAAACAAAGTCACCTGTTATGTGGTCGTTTTTTACCAACACCCTCACTGTGTATCTGGTTCTTGTCTACATCGTAAACATGTTTTCTTCATCTGTAAATTTATAACTGTTTAGAAAAAAGTGTTATTTCGAAACTGTACATACATTACAGTACAAATATGTCAAATATATTAGATATTAGACAATAGATAATTTCATGGCCATACGGTTACGGCATAGGTCTAAATCATATCAAAACATAATTATATTTATTCTATGATTCGTTTGGTTCGCCTGTAAGATCTGTTCATGATAGTAATCAGTTCTCGATAGCAATGCGCGTGATAAAATTAAAAGTAGTTCGAGAAATTGCACATGTTTTCTTTTTGTCGGTATTTCAAGGACCAAATAAAAACTCGCTTCAAGCAAGCATTAATTTCAATATTTCAAGTTTTCGGCCTTCTTTTACTGTAAGGGTTCCTATACTTTAGAGTTAAGTGGCATTCATGGTTATGGTTAGGTTTGGGGATGTTTTAGGTTAGGGTTAGGGCTAGTGTTATGTTTAGATATGGGTTAGGGTAAGGTTTGAGGTTAAGAATAGTTTAGTATAGCTCCTTTTGGGTTGGGACCCCTAAAGTAAAAGAAGGCCAAGTTTTCAGACATTTTACAACAGTAAAAATAATATTTTATGATTTTAGCCTACTTTTCCTTATTCCCAAAACAACCCCAACTTCATCCCCTCGGTTCATAAATAGCATGTTTCAAATGTAAACAAAACTTAGCTCAAGTCCACATACGTAATACACAATTGTAAGATGTGGTGTGATGTGTCATATTCTTCCTTCTTGTTGATTTTGATAACGTGGTCTTCTTTTCAATGCGTGCACTGTTTCCTCTTCTTTTAGTGTTTTTATCTGACGTTTGGATTCTTCATCTGCTCAGCATGCAAGTATTATCCTTTGCAAGTGTCAACTCGTCATCCCTAAGTAGTCTTTTCTTTACTCTTTCAGAGTTAGTTCCACACACAATACGATCTCCTACAAGTTCTTCCGTGATTGCTCCAAATGCACAATTTTGAGTCATGTTTCTTAAATCCATTACGAATTGATCTATCGATTCTGATTTTCCTTGTACTCTAGTGTTGAACTTGTAACAGTCCATAGTTACGTTTTTGTACGGAATGTAATATCTTTCAAAATGCGTGAAAAGTGGTCAAATTTTGCCTTTGTCTCCTTCCTGGATATGAAAGGTATTGAATATGTCCCGGGTCCTGTCCGATCACATATAGCAACGCTTTGCATGTATCCTTTTCTTCCGCTTCGCTCATAGCCACATCCAAGTATAGCTCCATTGTCTGACATCGTCCTTCCATCTTTCTGCCATATTTCCATCACTGGAAAAGTTCATTTCAGGAGGCTGCTTTAAATGAGCTTCCATGTTTTTTGTGTTGATGCTTTCGCCAAGCAATAGTTTTAACATTCACGAGTTGTTCACATCTGACACCATGTTATATTCTTCAGTTTCTTAATGACTGATAAGTAAATCCATGTAAGTTGTAATACTTTAATAATACACTAAGACATGATTATAACAACTGCTTGTAATCCCCAAGATACAAATATAATATATACTAGAACACACCCGTATATCGCGGGTCCGTGACTGAATTATATATAACTATGCGCAAGCCTTATTTTAGTATTAGTATTGTCATCTGATAAAGTCATGCTGATTCTAAGATACACAGTTTTCTCTGCTTTCAAATCTTTCTGTTTGAACCCGTCGAACTGGATCTTATCAATTATTGATAATATTAATTATTTGGAAAACAAAAGGTCCTGGAATGGAGTATTTTTTAATCAACAGCATTGTCCTATATTAGTTATAAATATTGAATTCTTTGATTCGCTGTTTTACGTCATGCCCGCTAACAAATTGAAAACTGAACCTATACGCCTTATTTTAGTCCAGATTTTTAGTATTCGTATTGTTATCTAAGAAAGTCTAACTGATTAAAATACAACAATAGATAACAATTTGACAATTAAGTAGTGTCAACCCTGTGATTATGACCCGTGTAATACTATATAGCATATTAATCCAGAATACACTGTTTGGTGGTGCGCCTGTCAGATGCGGAACGTACAGATAAGGTAATCGGTAACAGGTGAATATACTATTGGTATCGGTATCGGACTCGACCCGGAACTTCTTAATTATTGGCAATATTAATTACGTGGAAAACAAAAGGGCCTGGAGTGGTGTAATTTTTAATCTACACCTTTGTACTATATTAGTTATATATAAAGTTGAATTTTTTGATTCGTCGTTTTTACGTGATGACGGCTGACAAATTGGACCTCGTAATTTTAGTATTATAGATTTAATCAGTTAAACTGTCACTCAATCTGGTAGGCGGTACTAAGATTAGATGCACGTGTAAAGCTTATCAAGTTAAGTAAATATAAATGATTGATATCATTACATGATGTCGCTATGAAAAAAAAATCTATGGAACGCAGTTTGGGCCTTATCTTATCAACTATAAAATTTAATTCAATTCAATTATCGGAATAGTAATGCCCTTAAATATTGTTACTGTGACAGAAAAATATTTATAACAACGTGACAACATATTATAACATATAAGAATTGGTTCAATAATTTAAAATCCATCTAAATTTAATATTCAATGCATATTTTTGTCCTTGAGTGATAATTCCTAAGATATCGGTTAAAGATGCATTAATTGATTGATAAGGCTAAAATTCATAAAAAAAAAAAAAATGTTTTCTAGAGACAAAAGGATAGTTAATTGATACTTTTCTTCAATTTGCGTAATTTTAAATCTTCTATTGATATGAAACATGCTATCCATACTATACTTTTTACAACTATCGAGAACTGATGATGTATTGCACCCAATGTTAAAATTGAGCACAACAACAGATGTTTTGATTTTTTATTGATTTACGCAAGAGAAAATCGTGACGATAATAGGAAATGAATAAAAGTATCTACTAAATTAACACAATGAGCTTTGACCACATGTATTTGAAGAACTGGCCCTTCAGAGCAAAAGTGTGTTACACTATTGAGAACCGATAACATTAGGATACACCTTATCGCTATATGTTCCACCATTACTGGACATCACAAAGGTTCCAGTAAAATTTGAACATCTTAATACAAAATATCTGATGCCACAATGGAAACGTGATTGTTGTATGACATCAATAGTTCAAGTGGGACAGAATCTTGGGTCAACTGGGACAGATTTCAAAAAAGCCATAAGATGTATATGTATGCTGTAAATGTAAATTGTATAGTATGAACTGAGGGTTATATTGTCCCTGACTCATATGAGTCAAAATATGTATTCTAATCCTGAGTCAAAATATGTATTCTAATCCTGAGTCAAAATATGTATTCTAATCCTGAGTCAAAATATGTATTCTAATCCTGAGTCAAAATATGTATTCTAAGAAAAATGGTTGCATTACAATGTTGAAATAAATTTTGAAATGAACTTGAAATCATTATTTTTTTGTTCTAGGTGGTTTGGGGGGACTGAACAGGGAAACATGTAAAATAAAAATTGCTAAAAGTTGCACGGATAATAAAAATTGTGAAAAACGAAGCACAAGAATTAAATCATAAGTTTTAAGAAAATAAGTACCAAAAGTTATCACTTAGTTGTTACATTCTTGGAGATCATACAGTCATTATTTATAATGGGCCTGGAGAACCTGTGGTCACCTTTTAGCGTCCGCTAGTTGCATCTCATCTAATTTGAAAAAAAAAATATTATATATTATTCATAGTAATAGGCTACTAACATTTTGACTAATGAAGAAAGCAATTAATATTTTGGGAACCAGTTAAGTAATTCATGAATGATTCAAAACATATATATATATGACTTTGAGTTTGTCAAGGTTTTAATGAAATGCGGGACGAGCACAAGAAATTAATAGTACCAACACGAAACACTGAAAATAAATAAGGGAAAACATGAGGCACACACATCGAACCAAACACAAAAAAACGAGAAATAAATATTTGAGACACGAAAACACATATAATATAATGGCGGAACACGTTGCATGAAAATAACCCTTTACCAACCTCTTAACAGAATACAACTACCAAAACTGGAAGAGTCTTCCAATGATAACATATTTCTTCTTTAATTGTAGAATGTTTCTGTGCTTTAGCACCTCAAATGATACTTAGCCCAGACCATGATCAAATAAATGTCAAGGAAGGTCAAAGTTTAGAGGTTAACTGTAGTGTCAAAGACAGAGACCATGCAGAAAAATGGCAGATACCATACTGGAAAGCTAGAGGGCAAGTCTATCGTAGGCAAAACTTGCCTCAGAATATCACCAGCTACCACACAGCAACATTATACTTCCAGAGAATACACAAATCTGATGCTGGGTTATATAAGTGTTTATATAATACAACATCCTCAGTTATTACTAAAAGATTGTATATAATGGTCAAAAATGCTAGATGTAAGTTACATTATAGATATTAATATTTTAACGGTACTGGTATATTTTGTGTATTACAAATATTTTAACGGTACTGGTATATTTTGTGTATTATAAATATTTTAACGGTACTGGTATATTTTGTGTATTAAGATGAAGCCTATATTTAAATTTGTTGAACTAGACAATCATGAAAATATCCTACGCCTGGTACTAAAGTAATTCAGATCTCCTGTTCAAAATTTTAGTTTTCTTTTATTTTGAATTTTATTCTTGGCTCATTTGCAAAAATATTACATAAAATTGAGAATGGAAATGGGGAATGTGTCAAAGAGACAACAACCCGACCAAATAAAAAACAACAGCAGAGGGTCACCAACAGGTCTTCAATGTAGCGAGAAATAAAAGTATGTAGATTTGATTGTATATAAATAAAACTTTCAACTCAAAAAAACTATAATTTTTAAAGCAATATAGATTTTAAAATTCAACAACTATGTGAATAAAACAAACACTTAAAAAACATTATGTTGGACATAATTTAGATCTGATAGCAGCTTTTGTGAAATAGAATGGAAATTAGAGGATAACATATTATTATGATGCCCTGGATTAGATAGTGAGGAGCTATATATTGTCAGGGTCTGTCTGCTTCGTCATCTAACATGGTTTATGGTACTTTGAAAATAAATATAAAAAATATTTATACAAATATATTGGTACAATTTTTTTGTCACAACTCCTGTTAACAGTTTATAACAAATGTAATAATCTTTGGATAGCAGAGATATTTATGCCTTTTATTTTAGGTTAACAAAATTGATTATAAATGATTTATTGTTTTTTGTTCCAGCAAGCATTGACCATAAATGTGGGAGTAATCAGTTCAAATGTGAAGGGAGCAGTCATTGCATAGCTTTACATTACCGCTGTAACAACTGGACTGATTGTGAAGATGGTTCAGATGAAATACATTGTATAGGTAAGGAAGATATCAGAGTAATCACTGTATAGGTAAGGAAGATATCAGAGTAATCACTGTATAGGTAAGGAAGATATCAGAGTAATCACTGTATAGGAAAGGAAAATATCAGAGTAATCACTGTATAGGTAAGGAAAATATCAGAGTAATCACTGTATAGGAAAGGAAAATATCAGAGTAATCACTGTATAAGTAAGGAAGATATCAGACTAATCACTGTATAGGTAAAGAAAGATACCAGAGTAATCACTGTATAGGTAAGGAAGATATCAGAGTAATCACTGTATAGTTAAGAAAGATATCAGAGTAATCACTGTATAGGTTAGGAAGATATCAGAGTAATCACTGTATAGGTAAGGAAGATATCAGAGTAATCAATGTATAGGTAAAGAAAGATATCAGAGTAATCACTGTATAGGTAAGGAAGATATCAGAGTAATCACTGTATAAGTAAGGAAAATATCATAGTAATCACTGTATAAGTAAGGAAAATATCAGAGTAATCACTGTATAGGTTAGGAAGATATCAGAGTAATCACTGTATAGGTAAGGAAGATATCAGAGTAATCACTGTATAAGTAAGGAAGATATAAGAGTAATCACTGTATAAGTAAGGAAAATATCATTAATCACTGTATAGGTAAGGAAAATATCAGAGTAATCACTGTATAGGTTAGGAAGATATCAGAGTAATCACTGTATAAGTAAGGAAAATATCAGTAATCACTGTATAGGTAAGGAAAATATCAGAGTAATCACTGTATAGGTAAGGAAGATATCAGAGTAATCACTGTATAAGTAAGGAAAATACCAGAGTAATCACTGTATAGGTTAGGAAGATATCAGAGTAATCACTGTATAGGTAAGGAAGATATCAGGGTAATCACTGTTTAGGTAAGGAAGATATCAGAGTAATCACTGTATAGGTAAGGAAGATATCAGAGTAATCACTGTATAAGTATGGAAGATATGAGTAATCACTGTATAGGTAAGGAAGATATCTGAGTAATCACTGTATAGGTAAGGAAGTTATCAGGGTAATCACTGTATAGGTAAGGAAGATATCAGAGTAATCACTGTATAGGTAAGGAAGATATTAGAGTAATCATTGTATAAGTAAGGAAGATATCAGAGTAATCACTGTATAGGTAAGGAAAATATCAGGGTAATCACTGTATAGGTAAGGAAGATATCAGAGTAATCACTGTATAGGTAAGGAAGATATCAGAGTAATCACTGTATAGGTAAGGAAAATATCAGAGTAATCACTGTATAAGTACGGACAAAGCAGAGTAATCACTGTATAGGTAAGGAAGTACGGACAAAGCAGAGTAATCACTGTATAGGTAAGGAAGATATCAGAGTAATCACTGTATAGGTAAGGAAAATATCAGAGTAATCACTGTATAAGTACGGACAAAGCAGAGTAATCACTGTATAAGTACGGACAAAGCAGAGTAATCACTGTATAGGTAAGGAAGATATCAGATCAGAGTAATCACTGTATTGGTTAGGAAAATATCAGAGTAATCACTGTATAGGTTAGAAAGATATCAGAGTAATCACTGTATAGGTAAGGAAGATATCAGGGTAATCACTGTATAGGTAAAGAAGATATCAGAGTAATCACTGTATAAGTAAGGAAGATATCAATCAGGGTAATCACTGTATAGGTATGGAAGATATCAGAGTAATCACTGTATAGGTAAGGAAAATATCAGTAATCACTGTATAAGTATGGACAAATCAGAGTAATCACTGTATAAGTACGGACAAATCAGAGTAATCACTGTATTGGTAAGGAAAATATCAGAGTAATCACTGTATGAGTAAAAGAAACATTAGTGTATTAGATTGGAGAACATTATTGTATAGGTTATAAAGGGTGAATAGAAAATAAACAATCAGTGCATATAAATGACACAAAATTTTAGGTGTAAGTAGAAGAAAGTTGATTCAGTATAATTTAAAAATAGATAATATATATATGATATATATGATGGTTATATCAATGAAATCATTAACTGGTTAGTACTCAGTATGGTGATCACATTTCAGGTCTCTGTGAGAAAAAGTTCCGTTGTTTAAATGGGAAATGTATTGACCAAGAATTAGTATGTGATAAAGAGAACAATTGTGGAGATGCTTCTGATGAATATTGTCAGCTACAAAACATTGCCGAACAAAAGAAAGGTATGTTTGTAAGCACTAACAATCTTAAGTGGAACAACAATACTAGCATTGTCTTGACTGTAATGTTACAGAAGGGACAGGGATACTAACTTGTAAGCACTAACAATCTTAAGTGGAACAACAATACTAGCATTGTCTTGACTGTAATGTTACAGAAGGGACAGGGATACTAACTTGTGAGGATTCTTGTGTTAATGTTACTACTGTAATTATCCAGTTGGTTGAAAGATAGGCTGTAAATTCAAAAATCATTGACTGCATTTATTATTGCTATCTTGCCACTTTAGACTAAAACACAATTTTAATTTTTGCAATATATGTATTTAGAAAAATTCTGTTTGATACATTTAAAAAAATAAAAAAAAGATAGTTTAAATTTTTGTGATTACAACCTTGTCACATTATTAGCAATGATAATAACATCACAATTATTTCTGAATTAACAGTATCAAGGATCTGTAAAAACCATTGAAAGGGAATAATGATTTCTATTTTGTATGCTTCAGATGTCTCAGCATGATGATATAAATATATCAGTAGATTGTAAAAAAAAACATTTGATAAAATTTCAAGATTCAGATTAATAAACACAAAAAAAATAAAAATCCTTAAATGTATATTTTAAAATACATGTAGCAAACAGAATTGTATGTTTTTGGAAAGATTGGAATTATTGTTCCGTTTGTTTTTAGAATAACATTGAAGCTCACAGTATTCACATGAGCTCGCATTAATTACTTGAAAATCATATACAGTGACGTTTTTTAGCCTATTTTTACAAATTTGAGTGCGTTTAACCTTAGTACATATAGTATGCTGTATGTTTAATATAGAAATGAAATATATTTATTTTTTTATTTTTTACTTTTTTTGTGTAAATTATGTCTCAAAGAAGAAAAAGGATAATTGAGTATTGCTTACTTTAATGATCTTAAATCAATGATAACAAGATGTACATAAAGGTAACATAGTATATTGATTTGAAAAATTATAATAAAATTTATGTATAGTTTTTCCTTTTTCAGCAGTATAAGGCATTTGTATTATCAAAAACAGGAAATATGTTTGTATATAATTAATAGTAGTAATACAACAATAAAACTGTGCCTCATTTTTAGGTAAAAATTGCATGAAATGCAATCACAACCTTATGAGACTGACTTGATATCTTTAAATCTTCCAAGACTTATCACTACCTTTTTGATACACAAAGTATACATCCTATGAACATTTTCAGAAATTTATCGATGTAATATATGCTCAGATGTTACACTTGTCATGAAAATTATAATAACTTTTTCATGGTGCCGGAATCTAATATCTGTTCAAAAAATTTAAATGATGTCATTGTTCAAGACATCTTAAAAAATTGGAGTTATCTTCCTTTGTCCTAGAATTACTGTTTAATCAACTGCAACCAATGCAATATTTAAGTTTTTTCCCACTGATAAATTGAAGCAATCTTTACCCTCAGTGCTTACAAGCACTTTGATTAAGTTCATGTTTATTATAATATTAAAGTTAACATAATTTAATTATACAACAGTGATTAATCAAGATATTTACCACCACCATACCTCTATGGAAGGCTTACATATTATTGTAAATTATGCATAAAAATCTTTCTTTATTGATTTAGATAAATTGATTTTAGTAAGCACAGTGAAAAAAATATATGGAAATTTTGATCTAGATCATAGATATAAAAAGATGTGGTATGAGTGCTAATGAGACAACTCTCCATCCAAGTCACAGTCTATAAAAAGTAAACCTTAATAGATCAAAGAACAGCATTCAACATGGAGTCCTGGCTCCCATGGAACAGAATAATTACAAGTATGATAAGTCTTAAGCAATTCAAACAGGAAAACCAACTAGCTAAAAGCAAAATATCAAATGATGAAAAAATCTATGTTAAAGAAATTTTTGGAGTTCAGTATTTTTGGTTATTTACTTTGTTTAAATGTTTAAAGTTTACCACTCTATTTCTTTTAAATAGAGAGGGAATTAACCGTCTGATTCTTGTTATTGAGAATTTTATTATTTTTCAGATACAGCAAATACAACAATAAATGCAACAAAGACACAAGATGATCATATGAGCTGGTTAAAGACAACATTATATGTTGTTATTGGTTGTACAGTCAGTGTTGTTTTCTTTATTTCTGTGATTGTTGTGGCTGTCTTCCGAATTAGAATGAAACGTAACACAGTTCGTAGAACATATGGTTCTGAAAGGTCAGGGAGAGGTCAAAGAGATAGTGGTCATGACCCAGTCAATTATCAAGCAGAGGATCCATTCTTAAATATGGCCCCATCTGCTAACTATGGCAATATTATTGTCAATGTGAACAATGGAATTCAGTATGTTCCAGGAGCAGAATTTGCTGAATTTACTGCAATAATGGAAGCTCCTCCATCTTATTCAGACGTTGAACAGGAAATATTCGATACTCAGAATATATCCCCTCCTGATTATAGTACAATTGATAGAAATCCATTACGAGTCAATAGTGTGATAAATGTGACTCCGACTAGAAATCAACGACCTAATTCAGGTCAAACACCTGTCAATAGACGAGAAAGATCTAATCAGCCTGTTGATAGCAGGCCGAGAACACAGAATGCTGCTGTTCAGACATTAACTCATCGTTCACATGGTCGGCCTCAGTCAGGTACAGATAGTCTTCCAAGGCAACCAACCATAAATGTTCAAGGTGGCCAAATTCTTTTAACAAATATCTCAGATAATTCACAGCCTACACAAGTATCAGACAATGAACAAGTTAGCTCAGAGAGACCTTCATCTGCATTGCTTCAAGTTCAAAATGGTCAAATAATGTTTGGGAATCCAAACATGAATATTACTGACCAATCAGCAAGTACTGACATTGAGAGTAGTGTTCCTGTTGATGAAAGTCAGGAAAATAATCCTAGAACTAATATACAGGTGTGTGAAGGACAAATTGTATTGGCCAGTGAAAATACCCCTGCTGTCATTACAGAAAACCCCACAGTGAATGAAAGTCCTAGCAGACGACAGTTAGATGTCTGTGAAGGTCAAATAGTATTAAAGTGATGTATCTTGCCAATGAAATAGTTACCTTTTGTTCTGTATAATATAATCCATATATGTGCAATTCAATTCAGTCATTTTTGTAATTGTTTGTTAAAATACTTAATAAGTCTGTTTGACTTTACAGTTGGGGCACTATGTGGGGATTGCTGTAAATACCTTAACAAATCCAGTCAAAATCTGTTCATTATTCCACACAGAATAGCAATTATATTCAAAATATTGGAAATCCTGAACTAAGGTTAATGTTTTCCTAAAGCATATGTCTTCATGGAAAACAGAATTGTTATTTTTGTCAAATAATTCATTCCGTAAACTTTGGTTAGTTTATTTTTATTCAGGGTAGCATTAGTTATTTTTAGACTGTGTTCTAGGTTAGTTGTTATACATACTTGACTTACTTGTATTATAATTTGTTTATATATATCATTTAGTAAAATACTGATATTTATAGATTATCAATGGTTTTCCAATCTGAGTGTTTTTCTCAGCTTGAATCTCATTTTAGGTTGCATATCCCAAAGATGTGATCTAGCTGAGAAACATCCTTGAATTTTAAAGACTATTGATAATCTGATGACTTAGTTAATGTTTACATTGACAATGGCCAGTGCGTCCTTAGTTTCTGGCAATAAATTTCTTTCTCAAGCTACATGTAGCTGGTCACATATATATGATCTGAAAAATTATCACAAAATATTTGTTTTACACAAAATGAGATTTGATATCTGTAAAAGTATTGAATCAATATCTTTAAACAGAGACAAACAAAGATCTGCTCTCAACTCCAAATTCTATATAAAAGGAATTATACTGTATTGATGTTTAGAAATATAAATTAAAACACCATTGGTTTTAAATGTAAAATTGATAATAAGCAATATTGTAAATGTCATTTTTGACTGTTTTTTCATGAGCCATATGTATTCCTCAGATTATCAAAAGAGTAGGTCCTGTGAGGGCCAATTTTGGCCTCAAATTTCAGATTCATATGATGAAGGATTTTGGACACTTTTTAAACAATTAGTTAATGTAAAAGATTTGAACTGAGTGAGTCATTAAAGATGCTCAACTTCAAGCTTAAATATGAAAGATCTATCAAATATGCCATAATATATCACTTAAATATGAAAGATCTATCAAATATGCCATAATATATCACTTAAATATGAAAGATCTATCAAATATGCCATAATATATCACTATTGAGATGGCTTATGTCAAAAAAGAAAGTAATTTTATTAATGTTATGTATTATCATAAAAAATAAATTACATTTTAATATTAAGAATGAACAGAAATGTAGCCACTTGCATTTAAGACGATTTATTTAAGATGAAAATCCTCTTAAGTTGAACTCAAATGCTAAAATTGTGCAGATTTCTGTAATTTAGCATAACTTAATGATGCTAGTACATGATATGTGCATTGTTTTGCAAATAACAGCCCATATTTATATAACAGAAGTATTCTACTTTCCAATAAATAGCTAAAAGTTTACATTTTAACAATTTTCTATATTTTGGGGCCAAAAAGGGGTCTTACTGTACCTACTCCTTTATATGAGTGTAGTTTTTTGTGATAGTCCAATTTCTTCTTTAATCATAAATTGACATAATATTCTTTCACTTTGTTGCTTTCTTCTTAAAATAACTTTTATCAATTTTAATTTGAGAGTGTTTTTTTCAAAGCCGGGGGTAGGGGAAGGGAGGGAGAGGGTAATCCCTAGTTGTGATATGAATTAGCCTTTTCAGAATCTAGAGGACTTTGGGTAATCTAATTGTTGGTACACCAAAATGAAAATAACGTTACATTATTAGTTAAATTTGTATTGTTTATCTTGTTTTAAACCAACCACAACGTTTTGGTGTAGGTTTCTGGCAATATTACCCAAAATGCATTAGATTCTGAAATGGCGAATTACAATGTTTGTTTTAGTGTCTGTACAAAAAAAAGGAAAAATATTTTTTTGATATTCAGGGTGGAGTTTTTACAGCCAATTAAATTTCTTAAATCATAATTACTGTGTTTGTAAAGTAATTTTTTGTTTGTATCTTTTTTTGTTAGTTTGGGTTACGCATGTGATGTTTTTTGACTGACATTAATTACACATGGTTGTAGCCTGTAATAATTGTTATTCATTGTTTCAGTATAAATCAGGCCTTGATAATTGTTTCACATATTGTCATCCCAACACCCTTTAGAACTTAAATACTATATAAGTTTTGCTCATTATTGAAGGATGTACATTGATCTGTGGTTGTTCCTATTTCTGTCATTTTGTCTTTGGTTGGTCATCATTCTACATACAATTTATATCTTATTTCATATTTAGGATAAATCAACAGTTAAATTGTATTGAATTACGAAACATTACATGTTGTAATATAACAATTATAAAAAGATTCTACACCAAGTACAGCACAAGTTGTTCATCTCATGTTCACAATGCAAACATTATATCAGAAAAGCTGTAATAAAATTGTTCTGTTATTGACCAAAAGTAAAAGATAATAACATGTTTACAATATTCTGATGATCCTTTAAACAGTAATCATAGATGTACCAATTACAATATTCTGATTATCCTTTAAACAGTAATCATAGATGGTACCTATTTTGAGCACCCAAGTAAGCCTCCAGTTTTATTGTTTGCTTAATGTTTATCTTTTTTTTCTGTGTCCAGTTTTTGGATTTTCATAATCTATTCATGGTTTTGTCTGTCCTTTCCCCTGGGCCTTTCCCATTTATTAAAGAAATAATCAGTCTGTATTTGAATAAAACAGCCAGATTTTTTTTATAGTTAAAACTTTTTTTTACATGTACAATGATATTTAGCAGTAATTTAGAGACCATTTAGTTTATACATGTAAATTATATAAGAATCTGAGATGTTATGAGGAAACAATTATGTCTTTTGACAAAGGGCATTTTACATATTTATACACATTTATATATATTTTTACTTTGTCCAATGTTTTTGTTAAATACATACAACAGATTTATAAAACTGAACAGTTGAAGTATATTCATATTTGAAACAGAGAGATTTGTTCTTGATGTAAGTTGCTTTTTTCCATTTTTTTCAGAATTGCCAATTAAATATTTCCCCCAATGTTTATGCAGTAATACTGTGTGTTTCATACATGCATGATTAGAACTAGATATTAATTGCACTGTCTGTCTTGCCTATGATGAAAGTCACAGAATGCATGGCATAGGGACTACAATCTGATTGTCTTGCCTGCGGTCAAGGTCACAGAATGCTTGACATAGGGCTACAATCTGACTGTCTTGCCTGCGGTCAAGGTCAGAGAATGCTTGACATAGGGACTACAATCTGACTGTGGCATAACCTATTTATAGAAAGATTTATATTTAAGAGGTGAACCGGGATGCTTCATACCTTGTGTGCACAAAATATAGGATCCTTTCAAAATCTACATTTTTGTCAGGCAGGGTTCACTCAACGGTGACATCCCGTTAGTCCGACAACCATTATTCTGACAGCCCATTACTCCGATAGCCCACTATTCAGACAGCCTGTTACTCCGACAGCCCATTATTCCGACAACTGATTATTCTGACACCTCATTATTCCTTTGTCTTAAGTGTATGGGTAAATTTTCTCTAAAAAGACCAACTCCGTTTTCTATCATATGTGTTATTGTCCGTTTTGATTCCAATTATTCTTCTCATTCAGGATATTTGTCTCAGTATATTGGAGTTGATACAAATGCTTATTGCAACTACTCGCAGAAATTATCGACTAATGTAGCGTCAGTCAAAATGAGAAAAACAAAGAGACAAATACAAACCCAGATCCTAACAAATAAGAAGAGAAATAGGACGAAATAGGTGTTCCGAAAAGATGAGCAATTCCAGCTTCTACCAAGACACCCACCTGTGCGATTTTATGAATATCATTTTCGGGAATGTGAACACTCAGATAATGGCAAACTTGATACTTATTTTTCCTTTCAAAAACTGTTTTTAAGAAGAAAAATATTTAGATATCATTGATTTTATGAAAGGCAGTTCATATGTTAACTAAGAATCTGTGCTCACCAATTACATTAGGAATTAAAAATGCCAGATACTAAAAAATCATATTGCTATATCTTAGTGCTACTGTTTAAATTGTACACCTGAGGATGAGGTTCATTTTGCAATCAAATGCTCACTTCATAATAATTTGAGAGACAAACTCTTTTAGCATATTTCTAGCATTTGTCAAAACTTTAAAAAAGTTAGATAAACATGATAAATCTTCAAAATTTGATTTGATGTTAACACAAGAAAACTTGACTATGATGGGGAAATATATGTACAACAGGTCTTGTTATTAGATATAGATGTGTTAGTTGGATTTTCTAAATTTTATTTGGCTCTGATTCTGACTGAGGCCTATAGTGATATAATGATTTTCCAAAAAATGGATATTTTAATCAACAACAAAAAATAAATATAAAATATGTCTGTTTCATAATACCCAAGCGCCTATGAATCAAAAGTGGGGGTTTACTGTGTTACCTCTGTCCTTCCATCCGTCCCATGAATTTTTTCGTTACATCTTTCTCATGAACTACATTACAAGGATTTCTTAGATTTGGTTTATTGAAGTCAGCTATACTGTGTGATGAGTTTTCAGAATCATCACTAAACAAGTTCCTGTTGAACAAACACTTTTATATATATGCTCTTTATAGACCTGGTAATTTGGAAAATGAAATATTATATTCTGTTCTATAATTCTTTATACAGATTTCGGATTGAGTATATAGAAAGTATTCGGACTACCTATTTAATAAATACGGAGTTATTTCTTAAAAATATGTTATAACATATACGTAATAATACAGTTAACACATGACATGGATAAAATCTCTTTGTTCTTACTGTGCTATAATCTGGATAATGCACAGCAAAGGTGTGCATTAACTACCTCAGATATACTTCACAGTTGAAATCTTTTTTAACCTTCAGGGGCGGTTCCTCGATATAAAAAGGAGTGTTACTCTATAAAATTAAAAAAAAATCACAGAGTGAAGCGAGTATAAAAACAATATTGACGATATTATGCTAAAGCACGATACTTTGTCCAATCCAAGGGTGACTATAAGACCTATTCGCCCTCACCCCCGAATCCGCCATCTGCCTTGAAATTACGACAAAGTTGAACTTTGTACATTGTAGTTTCAAAATAGGAAAAAAGAATGGTTTTTCTTCCCTTTTTTAGCTCACCTGGCCTAAAAGGCCATGTGAGCTTTTCTCATCACTTGGCGTCCGTCGTCGTCGACGTCGTCGTCGTCGTCTGTCGTCGTTAACAATTTTTCAAACATCTTCTCCTCTGAAACTACTGAATGGATTTGAATGAAACTTAACATGATTGTTCCTTAGTATATCCTGCACAAAATGTGCGCTTCGATTTTTGATCCGTCAAAAAACATGGCCGCCGTTACTTAAAATAGAACATAGGGGTCAAATGCAGTTTTTGGCTTATATCTCAAAAACGAAAGCATTTAGAGCAAATCTGACATGGGGTAAAAATGTTCATTAGGTCAAGATCTATCAGCCCTGAAATTTTCAGATGAATCAAACAAACCATTGTTGGGTTGCTGCCACTTAATTGGTAATTTTAAGGAAATTTTGCAGTTTTTGGTCATTATCTTGAATATTATTATAGATAAAGATAAACTGTAAACAGCAAAAAAGATCAGCAAAGTAAGATCTACAAATAAGTTAATATGACCAAAATTGTCAATTGACCCCTTAAGGGGTTATTGTCCTTTAATGACAATTTTTCACAATTTGTTCATCATATTTGCTAACTTTAAAAAATCTTCTCCTCTGAAACTACTGAATGGATTTGGTTAAAACTTAGCATGGTTGTTCCTTAGATTATCCTGCACAAAGTGTGTGCTTTGATTTTTGATCCGTCAAAAAACATGGCCGCCGTTACTTAAAATAGAACATAGGGGTCAAATGCAGTTTTTGGCTTATATCTCAAAAACGAAAGCATCAAGAGCAAATCTGACGGGAGTAAAAATGTTCATTAGGTCAATATCTATCAGCCCTGAAATTTTCAGATGAATCAAACATCCAATTGTTGGGTTGCTGCCACTTAATTGGTAATTTTAAGGAAATTTTGCAGTTTTTGGTCATTATCTTGAATATTATTATAGATAAAGATAAACTGTAAACAGCAAATATGATCAGCAAAGTAAGATCTACAAATAAGTCAATTTGACCAAAATTGTCAATTGACCTCTTTAGGAGTTATTGCCCTTTAAAGACTTTTTTCACAATTTGTTCATCATGTTGACTTACTTTAAAAAATCTTCTCTTATGAAACTGCTGTATCAATTTCAGCCAAACTTAGGCTAAATGAGTTTCAGAGTTTCAGAGTATCTAGTATAAATTTTATATTTCATTTCCTTGTATGTCAAGAAACATAGCTCCTATGGCTAAAATAGAACATAGGAGAAAATGATTTTTTTTTGCTTTTGAAGAAAATAGGACGATTCAAAGAACATTTAAATAAATTGAAAAGCCAAAATAATCATTGATGAGAGATTAAACCAAAAAAATTCAGGTGAGCGATTCAGGCTCTTGAGAGCCTCTTGTTTTTTAAAAGATTGGAAAGAGAAAATGTATTTCTTGTATATTTAACGTTTTAAATTTAGTTAATATAACATCTTCCTTGGTTCATCTTTTTCTAAGCATATCATTGAGGGAAAGAAATTCAAAAGCAATTAAGGAATAACTTTAACAGAAATGATAAAAAAAAATCTACAATTAAATCGCAATTTTAGAATAAGTCTAAATTTAAAAAAAATGTTTTTATTCAAAACTTACCAAAGTCGTATTTCCTCCTTTCTTTACCCTAGAAAAAACTTTGTAGGAGCTGTGGATTGCGGAATATTGTTTGCATATTTCCATAACGGTTACGTGAATTGATGGCGTCATGTGTTAAAACAGTTATTGGCCAATCAAATCCGAATATTAGATTTAATCTGCACGCTCGTGTGACCCTTTAACCCGAACTCCTAAGTTGTTCGGGTTAATCAGGGTCACCCAAGCTGTGCAGATTAAATCCAATATACCGACTTGCTTGATCAATAACTATAACATAGCCTGACAAATTTTGTTTTGCCCTGATACCCTGATACTTGATAAGTGTCGGACTAATGGGTTGTCTGATTATTGGGCTGTCAGTGCAATGGGTTGTCCGAATATTGGGTTGTCGGAATAATGGGTTGTCAGACCAATGGGCTGAAGGAACAATGGGCTGTCAGAATAATGGGCTGTCGGAATAATGGGCTGTCGGAATAATGGTGTGTAACCTCACTCAACTATATGGATCAGTGATCATGGTTAAGTTCTGTGGTCAAATCAATCTTCGATCTTTATATATAAAGTGATAGTTCAACTATATTTGTGGTGTATGGAATGATTGTAAGTTGTAAGTTTCATTTAACCTTGACCTTTCTTATGGTTCATTAGACAATGTTTTGTTTTTGTGGTTTTATATAAAAAGAAGATGTGGTATGATTGCCAATGAGAAAACTCCACAAGAGACCAAAATGACACAGAAATATGAAAATGGAATAAGCTCTCTTGCAAGCAAAAAACCCTTAACTGTAAAAAAATTAGGGCATACACTACAGGCAAGGGGACACATTCGTCTATTTCTAAGATGCTTAAAAATTATTTAAAGGTTTACATGTCTGTCGGGCATGGTTCATATGATCTTGACCTCTAAAGATGACTTTATTAATCAGACTTGTCAATTTCAAACTTAATGCATATACCATCACAATGATATTTACTCTAATTGACCAGATAATATTAAAGTATTTGGCATAGACATTATACATATAATTCCTGCTCTTCTTGGGTAATTCTTGCATTATTCATTGGTGACAGTTTATTGTTGTTAAAGGAACATTTGATTTTTGTCGAGCCTGCAACTTTTGTTGCAGAAAGCTCGACATAGGGATAGTGATCCGGCGGCGGCTACGGCGGCGGCGGCGGTGTTAGCTAACTTCTTAAAAGCTTTATATTTTAGAAGGTGGAAGACCTGGATGCTTCATACTTTGTATATAGATGCCTCATGTTACGAAGTTTCCGTCAGTCACATGTCCAATGTCCTTGGCCTCATTTTCATGGTTCAGTGACCACTTGAAAAAAAAGTTCAGATTTTTTGTAATGTTGAATTCTCTCTTATTATAAGTAATAGGATAACTATATTTGATATGTGCGTACCTTGAAAGGTCCTCATGTCTGTCAGACAGTTTTCACTTGACCTCGACCTCATTTCATGGATCAGTGAACAAGGTTAAGTTTTGGTGGTCAAGTCCATATCTCAGATACTACAAGCAATAGGGCTAGTATATTCGGTGTATGGAAGGACTGTAAGGTGTACATGTCCAACTGGCAGGTGTCATCTGACCTTGACCTCATTTTCATGGTTCAGTGGTTATAGTTAAATTTTTGTGTTTTGGTCTGTTTTTCTCATACTATAT
Organism: Mytilus galloprovincialis; assembly: GCF_965363235.1. NCBI lineage: Eukaryota > Metazoa > Mollusca > Bivalvia > Mytilida > Mytilidae > Mytilus > Mytilus galloprovincialis. Next base: position 11,143,772 of record NC_134844.1, read on the forward strand.
GCAATAGGTCTACTATATTTGTTGTATGGAATGATTGTAAGGTGTACCTATCTAGCGGGCAGATGTCATGTGAACTTGCAGGTTTTATTTGACCCTGACCTCATTTTCACGGTTCATTGCACAGTGTTAAGTTTTTGTGTTTTGGTCTATTTTTCTTAAACTATAAGTAATAGGTCAACTATATATGTTGTATAGAAGCATTGTTAGCTGTACATGTCTGACTGGCATGGTTCATCTGACCTTGACCTCATTTTCAAGGTTCATTGGTCTTTGTTTAGTTATCTTGGTTAATGTTTAGTTTATGTGACAGTTGTATTAAAGCTTAGCTTTATACTTAGGACTATCAACATAATATCAATGATTAGTATAGAAGGCGAGACATTTCAGCGTGTGCACTCTTGTTTACATAATATATAATACCAATAATCTAACATTGAAGATCTTTACAAGTTTATAATAAATTTGGGTTTAAAGTTTGATCGGGTCACAAAATCTATAGTAATCATTGCCCTACACTTTGACTAGATTTACAATTACAAATAAATGATCTTAAACAAATAACTACATTTAAACATTACAATGTGATATTGGTATATTTTACTTTAACATATTTATGTTTATATATTGTCTAGTTCAGTTGAGAGAATTGACTTAATTATGTTTCAATTTAATAGTATCTGGTTGTAAAATATTTGTTATTTTGAATGAAATTGTTGTAGAATGGTTGTTAGGATATTTTGTACATATTTATGCATTTGAATCCATACTGTGAATGAATATTAAAACTTTGAGCCAGTGAACATTTTGTTGGAGCAATTTTAATTGTATTTCTTAGTTTATAATAAATTTATTATTTTTGAGTTTATATGAAATAAATATAAAATACATTTGTATGTTGTTACAGTCTATATTTAGCTATATTTGAAAGTAAACACTTGTATAATTTAGAATTTAAATGTGAAATTATTTCCATTAGTTTACAATGCAGTGTTCCAATTGCAACTAAAACATGGTGTACATGTATGTGAGGTCACAATTCAGCTTGATATGTCAGTTGTATTTTGCAGAAATGGGGATTTCTGAAGCCATGTTATTTGCAAGGAAATTGGAAAAAACATTTTTACAAAGAAGGCCATTTTTTTTTTGATGTTATCTATGTATTATTGTCATTTTGTTTATTTTTTTTGGTTACATCTTGTGACATCAGACTCAGACTTCTCTTGAACTGAATTTTAATGAGCGTATTGTTATGCGTTTACTTTTCTGCATTAGTTAGCGGTATAGGGGGAGGGTTGAGATCTCACAAACATGTTTAACCCCGCCACATTTTTGCGCCTGTCCCAAGTCAGGAGCCTCTGGCCTTTGTTAGTCTTGTATTGTTTTAACTTTTAGTTTCTTGTGTACAATTTGGAGTTAAGTATGGCGTTCATTATCACTGAACTAGTATGTATATTTGTTTAGGGGCCAGCTGAAGGACACTTACGGGTACGGGAATTTCTCGCTGCATTGAAGACCTTTTTGTGACCTTCTGCTGTTGTCTGCTCTATGGTAGGGTTGTTGTCTCTTTGACACATTCCCCATTTCCATTCTCAATTTTATTTTGTCTGTCCTGATATTGTAAGTACTCTGGATCATTGTGCTGCTTTAAAATGTGAAAAACAAGGAAATTGACACTGAAAGCTCATTAATGTCAATACTTCTGAATCAACTATTTATTTCAGAGCAGTTTGACAATTTGAACCAAGTATTAATTTTTCTTGGACATTTCTGTCCTAGTACAAGTAAATATCATTATAATTGGAAATCAACTTTGAAAGTGATGTCATTTGAGTTTGACAAATTTAATTGGAAAGCTTTCATCAGAAATATCAACCGAATTTGAAAATCAGGACTAATACAAACAGATGAGGGAAGTTCAGCCCTCAAAATGTAAATAAAGGGTAAGCACTGTTGTGCTAACATTTGTTGAGGTGAATTGAATTTATGTCAAAGTGTTAACATCAGAAATATCTCTAATGAGTTCAAATATCAGGGTGGGTGGAAAAAAGACCAAAACTTAAGTTTGACAACTCAACCATGAAAATGAGGTCAAGGTCAGATATTAACACCTGCCAGTTAGACATGTACACCTTAAATTCATTCCATACACCAAATATACTAGACGTATTGCATATAGTATAAGAAAAACAGACCAAAACACAAAAAAACCTAACTATAACCACTGAACCATGATAATGAGGTCAAGGTCAGAAGATACCTGCCAGTTGCACATGTACACCTTACAATGCTTCCATACAGAGAATATACTAGACCTATTGCTTATAGTATCTAAGATATGGACTTGACCACAAAAACTAAACCTTGCTCACTGATCCATGGCCATGAAATGAGATCAAGGTCAAGTGAAAACTGTCTGATGGGTATGAGGACCTTGAAAGAAATATAGTTATCCTATTTCTTATAATAAGAGAAAAATTAACATTACAGATTTTTATACGACCGCAAAAATTGAAAATTTTTTGGTCGTATATTGGTATCATGTTGGCGTCGTCGTCGTCGTCCGAATACTTGTAGTTTTCGCACTCTAACTTTAGTAAAAGTGAAAAGAAATCTATGAAATTTTAACACAAGGTTTATGACCACAAAAGATTTTATTGTGTGGTTAGTGGAGAAAAAGTATTTCTAGCTTCTTATAAGCTTTATATTTTAGAAGGTGGATGCTTCGTATATATATAGATGCCTTATGTTACAAAGTTTCTGCCTGTCACATGTCCATTGTCCTTGACCTCATTTTCATGGTTCAGTGACTATTTGAAATAGTGGAGAACAAGAATATCCTGGAGAAAATTGCCAACCTCTCCTTGTCTGTAAAAACTTTTAGTATATTTATAGGAGCGCAAAAAAGTTAAAATATAAACTAATCATTTCATACGAAACTTTAGTGTGTTATGATAAACAAAAAGTCAACAATAAAATGAGAGTCCATATAAGATATTTATGTACGTTATTGTGTATAAATGTAATAAAGGGATTTTGGTCATTGGATTTATCGAGATAAGTTCGATAACTCTGCTGTAGGAGTTGTCACTTCCTGATGAGAAAGAAGATTACACAGAACGTAAACATTCAACAGTTCAAATTGTTTCATATTTGCATTTAAGAAATTTTAGATGAAATTAAAGAAACAAAGACATGCAAAATCTAAAAACATTTAAAGAATTTTATCGTGTACATGTTGATAACTGTCATTTTATTTTGCACACCTGTTGAACAGCTGACGTGAATCATATTTCACCTGTAAAAGTACAACTGTAGATGTGTTTATAAACAACAATTCCAACGTTCTGTTTGGTTGTCTTTAGACTTTTGAAATAAGTTGTTATGAAAAAGAGAGAAAAGAAGAATTATTAAATATGACGTGGGAACCAACACATGTACAACTTACAGGTGGGTACACAATTGACTATACACTTTATAACAGTACATGTACACATGTAAATGTATAACAGTGTAATTTCCACAGGATGACATCACTTACTAAATGAGTAAACAGTTGTTGATATTTTAACATAGAATTATATTATTTTAATTTATGACACAAGTCACAAATGCAGTCAGCATGGTCAGTAATAAGATGATACTAATCTTCCTACTTTTCTTGCAAAAAGCATCTGTTACCTGTTACCTAATCTGTAAGTTCTGCCTCTGTCAGGCGCACCACCATACGGTGTAACTTGGGTGTTGCTATATACAGGGGCTCAATCACACCTTAACTACATGATTTATTATGGGTTTCATCATGAATTTTATGTTAACCAGGTATATACAAATAATGACCATAAATGGGAAGTTAATATATACTTTAATGGGAATTTAAATATACTTTAAATCACGGGAAATTTAATATATAAACTTTAAAGCAAATATGTACATGTGTATATACACTTTAACATGTCAAATATGTCAAATGAATTAGTAGAGATTTTTTTTTTTATCTTTTCAAGGACTTGCACAGAGATATAAGCATCAATTTACAACCAATGTCATACTAGATTTGTTTACATCAGTGTTCTTATGAAAATAACATTTTGCAATCACATCATTGTTAAAGTTTTTTCCAAAGATTTCGCATTTATTTACAAGTAGGCAAAACATGATTTTATGTCATTTGGCCCAAGGCAATACTGATCCTATTAGAAAAAATTAACATGTATATGTTTGAAATTCAATGCACTTTAAGTACATTAGTAATAATAGCAATAAATAGTGATTTTTTTTACAGTAAAGAAATGTCATGAATGTCCATTGTTTACAAATACATCACATGTAGGATTCATCTCCAGAAAATTTGAGTTGTCTCCCCTAGATTAGTTTCACTTAGTAGGCTAACTTAATTAGGCTGTAATTAGTTTTCTCGTTTGAATTGTTTTACATTGTCATTTCAAGGCCTTTTATAGCTGACTATGCGGTATTGGCTTTGCATATTGTTGAAAGCCATGTGGTAACCTAATACATAAATATAGTTGTTGATTTCTGTGTCAGTTTGGTCTCTTGTGGAGAGTTGTCTCATTGACAATCATGCCAAAAAAATGATTGACAGGTTGAATGCATAAAAAATTACTAGAGTATTGGCAGCATGCAAGATTTTTTAACACGCCCGACATACGTTGGAGCTATAAGCTGATGTGTGACACCGGTATAAGATGTAAATATGTCTATGTTTTGTATTAGTATTTACAATTTTAAAAACTAAATCAAAAACTAAATAAGGTGTAAGGATATAATGTATATATGAATAAGCCACCATTTTAACACTACATACAATGTACAAGCAAACCAAAAAAGGTACAAATTTAACTGATAGACCATATTTTACATCTATATGATGTGTTATAATGGTTCTGAATTTTTATAATGTAATTATGTCATTTTCAGTTGTCCTTAATATTTATCTTTATTTTAGTTTGCAGAGCCAGAAACCTCCTAACGAAGACCAAAGGTGGTATGTATTTATTTATATAATATTGTAGTAAAGAAACAGTGAAGACTTTTTAAAAGAGTTCTTGGATTTTTTTTCAATTATGTGCCAGTGCAAAAAGTTGCAAAATAATTATCTTGATAACAGTGAATTACAAATATATGCAAACGTTTTTACAGTTTGTAATATTAATTACAAATAATGTTTAGTAACCATCAGTTACCAATTTTGATTAAAACTATGCAGGTGAAATGTTATAAATATATTTTATTTCAGGATCCAAACTAACAGATGTGTTTGTGGCAGTGCAGCTTGGAAAGGAGAAGTTTCAAACATCCACCATTAAAAATGCTCTCAACCCAGAATGGTTTGAGCAGTGTGATTTGTGAGTATTAATTAAAACAATAGTTGTAATGGTATGTTCAAACAACTGTGTTTAGAAGTTACATGAACTGTTATCCATCCATAAATTGATACATTTAAATGCCAGTCTACCAAATGATCAGATAGTCCCCAACTCTTGAAAGTCTTAGATTTTGATGAAAACTTGCACAAAATTCATCTGAAAAATAAAACAATGGAGTAAATATACTTTCAGACAGGATCTACAGTAATTTATAGATATAAGAAGATGTGGTATATATGAGTGCCAATGAACAAATCTCCATCCAAGTTAGTTACAATTTGTAAAAGTAACCCATTAAAAGTCAAAGTACAGTCTTCAGCAGGGAGCCCTAGCTCACACCAAACAGCTAGCTATAAAGGGCCCCAAAAATGACTAGCGTAAAACCTTTCAAACAGGAAAACCAATAGTCTTGTTTAGATTGAAAAAAAGAGAAACAACAAACACATCAACAAACAACAACCTCTGAACATGAGCTGCATGACTTATACATGTATATAATTTTAGGTGTCTGTAATTTGAAGGAGTTTTGACAAGAAAAGATATGAACAAATTTGTTTACTGGGAAACATTTGTTAAGTTTTGTAAAAGGTGAAATAGCGCATAATTTGATTAAAACACCTTCTCTATTGTAGACAACTACCAACGATGAACATGGAAGTACAACTAAATGTAATGCATCGTGGTATGTTATCTGATGATTTCATTGGATATTGTTCTGTTCCATTGTGGCATTATAAAGTGTATGAAAGGCCTTCTAGTCAGTAAGTATGCTTTCATGATCATGCAATATGAAAAATACAAACAGTCTAAGTTAATATAAAAAAGAAGATTTGGTATAATTGCTAAGAGATCTAGACCAAATGACACAGAATTTAACAGCTATAAGTCAATGTATGGCCTTCAAAAATGAGCAAAGTCCATACTGCATATAGTCAGCTATAAAAAATCTTGAAATGACAAATGTAATACAATAGACCTCTTAAAGTTTGTCTGTAACCAGAAAAAAACTTGTCAATTATGTGCGACTTAGTGACGTCATTTACCAGATAGAGAGGGTCGTCTGTTTCCCTGCATTATTAATGTTCATCATTCAAGCGTCTAAGTGATCATCATTGTACAGGATAACCTAGAAATATTGTTTGTTCAGTAGGTTCTTAATCACAATATCCCTAATGACAGCAGTGCTGATTGTCAATTATGAGAATTGATTTTGCCAAATAATTTAAGCAATATAGCATCATAGTTTTCCAACCACTCACTCAACAGAAGTGATGATGCCCCTAAATACAGGAATGAAGTTCACTAAAACCAAAGTTTTTGAAGGAAAAGCATCAAACTCAAAAGTTGTATATTCAAGCAAGAAAATTAACGGCCTAATTAAAATAAAAAAAAAAATGAACAAAAAACAAATATGTTACACAACAACAAACAAGAACCACTGATTTATAGACTCCTGACTTGGAACAGGCACATACATACATAATGTGGTAGGGTTAAACATGATGATTTTGTTCAATTATTGAGAGAAGAAGGGTAATGAAAATCGGTTTCACAAACATACTTAGGACTAAGATTGATTATAAGTCATTGACAATTTAGTATACTTATGATCAATCTAAGTCGTAAGTTTCTTTGTGAAACCGACTTCTGGACGTTATTTATAAGATACTTGTTGAAAATACTGTGCAAAAATCAAAAAGTGCAGAGGATCATTGATGTTGTTTATTAGTTTTCATACTTTTTGAAACATTCTTTAGATTGTTTACACACATTCTTTTATAGATAATACACAAATAAATGAATTTGGTGTATTTACTGTCTAAGTTCTTTGAGCCTTTTTTTTGATAGAAATTTATTTTAATGAATGGCAATAATTGATTTTGAATTTATTGAACCATAAATTTAATTTTTGACTCTTCACATTTTACAGAATCTGCTTCGGTCAAAAAATTATTTTATGGTTTAATAAATTGAAAATAAATAATAGCCATTGATTAAATAAAATGGTTATCTATACAGACATTTAACAAGTGTAGCATAGAGATAGCTGTTTTGGTGGAGAATCTTACACTTGTGTTTTGTCAGTTTTAAGAATACTCCAATGACAAATTTAGAAAGGTATATTCTCTAATAGAAAATTAAGTGTTCATTTATAAAATGATATAATTCCATTTCAGAAACAAGTGTGCTTTCTCTTACTGTAACTTTTTCACATATAAACCTAAAAGTATGGTACTTATTGAGATAAAAACGTTTGGCTTGTGTCACATGGGTATATTGATATTTGTATACTATTACAGCTCTTAGAGATAACTTTATAAACAGTGGAAAAAGCACTTACACATGAAGTATAAAATATAGAATTTAGAAATACTTTATATTTTTATGTCTTATGAATATTTTCAGATGGATACAATTGCAGGGTAAACCAAATAAAACTCCTGACAACAAATATAGAGGAGAAATAGAGGTCAGAGTGGCATTTTCCGTCAAAAGTAAACAAGAGGAAGCCGACTCAAACCTCAATAAGAAAAAGTCTTCATCAATAAAAGGACTTGCTTCTGCTATGGGTAACTATTATTTGTAACTACATGTATACCAATGTTCCAAAGGAGTGGATATACTGCTAGACCGCTGTTAATCTGTCTATCAGTTCAAAAGTTTTATGGTCACTTCTTCCTCAGAAAAAAAATCTCTTGGTATATATATATCAGATATATATTTTTTTGTTATAATCTACGTTGAACAGATTATTCTTAAAATTTGATATAATTTTTGTTTCTCATATTTAATATCATTTTCCAAGAAAAAAGACCCATCTGCTTTACAGTCATACATCTAAGCCCAAGAATTTGCATCAAAATGATGTTGAATAAAAAGTGAACTTATCTCCTGCACCATTTAGAAAACACCATATTTTCAAATTAAACTGTCACATCAATTATATTATGTTAGTTCACAGATACCACAAGGTTTCTTTCTCAATCTAAAGGTGACAATTGTTGCAAGAATGGATAAAAACGAAATACCCAATACCAATCAAGAAATGTATCTTTTTTTTTCATTATATGTGATTTTTATTTTTTTTTTAAATAATTTTTTTTCAATGAATTACAAGATAAGAATATCTTAAAAACCATATTTAGGAGTAACTAGACTTACAAATAATCAAGATAAACAACATCAAAAAATATTTCCCAAAAAAATAATAAAACACAAAAAAAAGGAGGGTCAAAACCACAAGTGCCTGTGCATTTTCCTAAAACTTTTAAAGTTGAACAATTTTGTGTTTTAAGCATCTGTTTGATAAGTTATATTATAGGTCGTCTTATCAGTATGAAATGACAGATTTATAGCCCTTCTTAACCATTTCATAATTGAGAGAAGATATGAAATTTTCACTTTCTTGTGCATGGATTTAGGACTGTTTATCTAGATTGCAACAAAAATTTAAACATAAGTACAACATACTATTCCAAAATGATTCTGAGGTAAAAACTTGATATTAGTTACAAAAAAAAATGCAAAATTTGAAATACAAATGTTTGATGTTAGAATTTTTATGAAAATTTACAAATTGATTCACAGTATTAAATATGCATAAAATATTTTTGTTTAATAAGATTATATCAAATTTTAAGAATCATCTGTTTTACATGAAAAAACAAAAACAAAAAAAGATATCTGATATTTACAGATAATGGTTTTGTTTAGGGACAGGTGAAGTGATTTTCTTGCTGTGATGAAGACCCCTTTGGTGGCCTTTGGCTCTTTTTAGCTGTTAGACACATTTCCAATTTCCTTTCTCAATTTTATATATATAATACTTTCAGGACATAAGGTTGGAGATAAATTTAAGTTTGTACGAAGTAAGTCACTGAGAGACCCCCATTTCTCCAGCCCACCAGCTAAAGACCCATCAACTCTCCAAACAACTAGTGCTATACAGGTAAGGAAACAAAGGAGACATGGTATTTAGATTTAAGTGCACTTTTAATTTAACATTTGTTTGTTTGTGATATTGTGACTAATATTCAATACCACTCTATCTGTTTTGATTTCTTTCACACTGGAAAAATACACACATGAACACATTACTTTTGAAGGTAACACACCTATTTTGCCTAAAAAAAAGAAGAATTTTCTTTTAGATTTCCAATTTTGGTTTCATGTAATAAAAAAGTATAGACCTTAACATATATTAATTCACACACACACGCACATGCACAATTTTTAATAAGTAATATAGACATGGCTAGTTACCTTTAATGGAAAAGGATATTCTATACTTAACAGTTGTCCTATAAAACATAACATTTGTTGGTGCAGGAAGTGTATGATTACAGTTATAACCTCCCAAATGTTTCTGAATATATAAAGGCCATTAGAATTTATAATTGTTAAATATAAAGTTGTGACTGAAACAATTACAATGAAAAACCAAAAATCTGTTATTCACCCTGTAAACCAAATTATTAGAATTTCAAATCAAAATTAGCTGCTGTCAGAAATGACATCCAGTACTGGTCAAATATGGACATCAATCTAATAGTACTACTCATCTGTTTAGGAGGATAAGGTTTATAAAGCTGATGATAAGGATGATATGGTATGACCCCTGCACGAAACAAAAAAAGAAGATCATATATATATATTCAGCTATATGCATGGCTCTAACAAATTTCACATTTTGGATTAAATTAAATTTTACATATATACATTTTTTTTAAAGCTAAGCAAGCCTCTCTTGTAAGATTTTTTACCTTTTAAACTGTCCTTTTGTGTGTTGCCGATGGAATGGGAATCATTTTAAATATTTTTCTATCTCCTAATTTTGGTGTTTTAATTTAAAATTCAACTTCAGATATAATCTTAGACTGGATCTTGTGTCATGATTAATATGTATCTGTTGATGGTTAAATCATTTTGTGGGAGAGGGATATCAGAACTTCAAGAAATTAATAATGTGGAGGGGAACTTTAAAATAGTTATAAGATTTGATGAACTGTTGTGATTAAAAATAAGGAAAAAATCATGATATTTGAAGTATGGTTTATAGTTTAAATTAAAACCTCACATACATTTTTGGGATACGATTGCTTTCAAGCAATCTGTAAACTTATACCAGTGGCTCAGGATAATGCCCTCACGTCAACTGTTTTATTCTAAACATTAAGGACCATCTCAGATTCTTATGATTGTCTTGGTTTAAAAGGTAAAAACAAACAAAGGGATTGAACTTAAACAACTTTCCTATAATGTTCTTTTCATAATCTTCATGTTTGATATTTCCCTTGACTTATATGCGTGTTTTTTAACAACATGGAAAATCAGAATCAAGCAGTATTTATATTTAGTGTTTTTATAAATTTAGAAACATGTCAGAGGGAATTCCCCAGTTGTGATAAAAATGCGAGAGTTCTCTGAATTCCGATAAATCTATTTCTGTCATATAAGAACTGAAGTGGAGTTTTACTTATATGCCACCGTTATTAAACTGATATTTGATATTGTACTTCCATAAAAAATAGAGAACCATTTAGGTTTAATATACGTTCTTACTGCAGGGTTTGTCTAGATAATTATGCGCATGCGTATAGTTTTCTTGACTTCAAGGGGTACTAGGTTAAATGGTTGCTCTGGGTTCCCCACTCGATTGATTAATTTATAACTCATGGGATCCTTTCTATGTATGTCTGCTATTGAGGGTTATTGTTGTTGCATAATTTTAAATCATATGCATCATTTAAATTAAAATAAATTAGTCCACATTGTTCAGGTTTATTTTCAACACCCCTTCAGGCGAAATGGAGTCTTCCATATTATCGTTTCGAGTTGTCTCCCTTCCAGAAGTCACTTCCCTGAATTCTGAAACAAAACATTACGTTGAGAAAAATTAACTCGTTCTGTCGATAAACATCATATTATATTAAAAACAATCGCAATTTAAACCGAGAAATGTGTACGTAAAGGAGTCATGATCACTGACCCAAAGAAAATTAAATATTTAAAGAGATAGGAATGGGGTTCCTCCTAGAATGTACGTAGGAAAATAGGTAATAAGATACGAAGTGAAATACTTCTCTCACTCTGAGTCTCAGTGACTGCTGTTGAAAGTAAACTTAAAAATTGATAGTACAAAAATATAACACAATAGGCCTAAGTACATTGTTCATACACTTTTATCTGGGATTTGCTATTTTGTAACTATTCAGATTACGTAAATTACATTTTACATGTGCAGTTGAATTAGTTTTGAAAATAATATTATCCAGCTACATGTATACATGTGTCAATGAAAACAATGGCAGTCGTATCCCTCAGAGCAATCTGCTCTTTGATTATACATTCAATTCTGGAGCAACATTTAATAAAATACAAACCACCTATTCTCTATACCTTATATATCATACTACCATTTTAAAATGTTTATTTACATATTAGTTCTCACATATCCCATGATAACCTTCCTGTAGACTGCATGCATATTGTTTATAGGATAGAATTTGTTTATGTCACTTAACCAAAACACAGCATCAAATTTAACTTGGAATGTATGTAATCAGAATATTGCCTTTTGCCTTTTCCCTATATTTACTTTTTCCGTCAAGTTTCATATTCAGTCCAGAATTATCCATCAATAAAAATGGTAAATCCACAAGTAAAACCCATGTACAGCTTATTGAAAAAAACTAGGTGGAGGTTTTGAAATATCTTGGCTGTTTTTCATTATTTTCTTTATAGTTTAAAAGAAATCAGTAACTTCACCATTTATAAAATGTTTTTAGTATTGTTTTAATTCAAATGACTTGATCATAGCAAGGGAAAAAAATCATGTGATATAGATTTGCTTGTGTAAAGGTCAAGGAATTATCTATGTCCTTCTACTGTTTAACTTTCACTGTCTACACTGTAATTCTTGTATTCACGTTCTGGGTTAAGGTTCATGTACGTTTACACTTCAATTTAACATAGCTTAGCACTATCTTGTATATTGAAACATTGTAATTTAATGTAATCATGTATAGCACTATTGAATGCCACATTTTTTTTGAACTCAGTACAGAAAAGTTTTGATCAAATGTTTTGATTTTCTCTTTATTTTATTTGTTTATTAAAATAGAAAAATGAAATCTGAAATCAGAATGTCATTGCTGGTTAAATTTGTAGAATTTTGGAAAAATATGGCATTACAGTAGAATTATGATATGTGTTATGTAAATATTTGAATGACTATGTGCTTTGTATCTAATGCTTATGTTTAACATAATATAATCATTTGTCCAGGCTGCATCCAATCAAAATACACCAGAACAGGGTGCAGTATTATCTAAAGGAAACGCGACCAGTTTCTCAGCCCTTGATATAAATCTACCAATTTGGGATGAACCAGAGGCGGTTAGTAGAATAGCCACTGTCGCCATTCCTTTTCACTCCCTGGTGTGAAATATTGGCTTCCTAATTTGTCCTTTGATTTAACTACAGCAGTATACTACTAACCAATAGGTGGTTGAGATTTTTTCTTTAATAATCATAAGCTAAAGACATGTATTGGATATATTCAAATGTAGATTTATAACATTGAGGTGAAACGGAACAGTACCTCATATTAAGTTTTACTAAATAAACTGAAGATGAATTTGATTTGTTGATATTTAAAAAATATATGCATGTTTTCAATTAGAAAAGGGTGAATGTTATACCTGCATGACAGAATAAATACTATTGTTAACAACCTAATAAAATGTAAGTGTAGACTGTCATCAAAACTGGCCTTCATCAATTAGGGGCATTTAGGCATTTTTGTATATTTTCTTAAAAATGTTAACATCTTTTGTAGAAGTCGAAATATTTACTTTTAAATTCCTGATACATTAAGGTACACTCTTTCTTGATTTTTATGATTAAAAATCTTAAGAAAAGAGGCTTTCCTGGATTGGGATGAGAATCATAATGCTTAGGATGTTATTTTTTTACAATTTACTCTTAAATTACAAAAACAAATTCATTAACCAGCTCTCTGAAGATATTTTGAAAATTCACATATTCCTTCATGTCATTTCAAGATATTAAAAATTTTGTCCCCATACATTCCTTTTTAAATATGTGAAAATATGAAAAGATCCTTGCTAGTGTTTTAAACAAGTTTTGCATGGTAGTGTGGCATATAAAAGCAGCCAAACCTTTAATTTTTGTTAATTTTTGTTAATTTTTGTGTTCTATATGTTATCTTACAAACTTACAAAAAACATTTTAAGAAGACGAGTGTTAAGTTTAAGCAGGTAAAACAATAGTTCAATTTAGAAAGATTCTCAGTGTTTACAGGGATCAGGTTTGCAGGTTTTACTATAATTTGAAAATAATAAAAGAAAATTCTTTGGTTAATCTCGTCCAATCAACGTTTTAAACAACAGGGCCTTAGCTTTTGTGTATATTCTTTGTATATCTGTGAATGGTGCATGTGTTCTTTGTTATCTTACTTCTTTATTTACTTTACTCTTGTGTGGAATTTTCAAACATTTTTATCTAAATCTGTTTTCTAACTTTGCTACAAATGTTTCTTATTCTAAATGTAAAAAGATGTTGAAAAATATTGTATATTATCCATTTTAATGTTTCAGCAGGGGGATCACTTTGTATATGTAAATTTCTTGCACCTGTCTATGTGTAAATTGTTGATGAAATTGTGAATATTATGCATATCTAAATTAATTATGAAACACTGTGACAGCTTTTTATAACACATTTTCGTGTATACCTTCAGTTGATTTTAAGATATATGATGTCTGTTTGCTTATTTTCAGAATGAACGATTAAGAGCTTGTAGTATGTCATTACGTAGATCTGGTGAAATGGATAAAGGTCAGTACCGTAGTGTTACTGATTGTTCCTCATTAATTACATACTGGAGATTTAACTGTACTGGAAGATATGTTCTAAATGAAAAGAATTAGATAAATGACAGATCATGTATAGCATTTTGTTGACATGGTTGATGCAACAAATTCTTCAAACTATTTTTCCAAAAAGATTATCAGTGCTGTATGCCAAACAAATTCTTTTCCCCTTTGATAGCCCTTTCAAAAAAAAGCCTGACTATACAATGGACATAGAAGTTACAGTAATAGTTTTAATTGAGTTGTTTGTTGAATTGAAAATCAGAGGACTAAAGAATTTTGGAAAACTACACAATTTTTTCAATTTATTTTTTTTATTTAGCCCCATTATTACTATTGAGCCTGCCTAATTAAAAACACTTGTTATCTGATGGTTTATGTATGGAGATACATGTATGTCTGATTGGTATTTGGATAAGAAATGTAAGGTTTATAAACGTATAAAAGGAGATGTTGGGTATATGTCAAGAAGTCAGTAACTTAACAATAAGAATATCCCTCCAATGTTCTTGCATCATGCGTTCAGACAGAAGGATATAGTATAGACATGTTTATCTGTATAATATTTGAATGAAGCAGTCAATATGTTTCTGTCAATATATATATATTTTTTTACTCAAGAATTAGATTTTTCCAGTTAATAATCAGCCTGTAAACTTAAATTTTAGATAACTTTAGATAATGTTTTCCTGTTTTCTTTTATCAGGTCCAGACAACATAAGGGTATATAACCAGCCTGGAAACAGACAGTCACTACCAGCTTCATACCTTGGTACTCAAACATTGCCACATCCAAAGGGTAAACGATATGGCCAGAATCGAAGATCAATGGATGACCTTGATTCTACTGTGTCATCACAGCCAGGTTATTTAGAATCTATTTTTAAAAAAGAAAGTGAAGTTTTTAAAACAATGACTACAGGTGGTCATCAATCAGATTCTTCTGAATCAATTGAGGAACCCAAAAGTAGTAAAGTCAAATCTGCAAAAGAATACAAGGAACCTATTCAAGAGTCATGTGGATCAGAATCAGATGGAAGCATTGATATCAATTTCCCAGTAGTAAAACGTAAATCTGATTCAGTCGGAGAATGCAAACTTCCATCAGATCCTAAATTAGAACAATTAGAAGAACAATATTCATCTAGTCACTTAAATAATCTATCGCCCGAATCTGGTTTTGCCACTTTCAATTCTAGTCACACAAGTATCAGTAACGAATTTAAGGAGACATCTTTCCCTGACAAGAGTGGTGATCCAGTATACCATAATGAAGTGCCAAGTAGTAGTGAAAAATTATCTCACACAGATGTTAATGGTGAGGACAGAAAAGAATTGGTCAGTCGGTCTAAGAAGAAAATTGCCCCTGAAGAGAAGTTTTCATTTGGTCAATCACCTGATAAACCTGAGCCAACAACCAATGGTAATGTACGACGGAGAAGTAAGAAAGAAAGATCAAGAGGCATGGGTAAGCTAATCAAAAGGTCTATAAGTTTGACTGGGTATCTTACACATATAGAGTAAAGTACACGTAATTTAAGTTTAAACATAAGAATGATTCTTAGCTTTCTTGTTCTGTTCACAACTGTTCCTTTCCTCACTGTATTGGATATTTTAGAATTTGGTTATAGAATTAAGATAATATCATTGCTAAGAACAGAACTATTCACCGAGGTATAAAGAGAAGGATGTAAACAAATGTAAGCCACGATTACATTGTTTTAATCATGTATTATTATAGCCTTAAGTAGTTTAAAAAATATCAATTTTTGTGAAATTGAACTGCAAGATAAACATGTGCAATACCTTAATAATATGAAAGACTCACTTTTCATTGAAGTCAACATTTCTTGTATGCCAATAGGTCATGCATTATGGCATTTATAACATAAGATTATTTATACACTAAAATGGCTTAATTGGCAGGGCAGGATCATTAAGAGTATCAGTGATTGTAAAAATTGTAGGAAATCCACATATACTATATAAACATGCTTTCCATATATCATTGTGTAGGTAGCAGACGATATACAGTTCAGGGTTTGGATTATCCACGTCGTCAGAACTCACTGGAAGATACATTAGATTCACTGAGACCACAGTTCATGAGAGAGGCCAGAGAGGTGTCGTCAATACCTAATGACCTTATATCTGTATATAGGCATATGACTAAAGATGTAAGTTTGATTTATCCAATCAAATCCAGTATTTCATTGTATATAAGCACAGGTGGTATGATACATGTTGATATAAAACATGGAAGTATTATACACAATTAACGTTTGTAATATAAAACATGAAAGTATTGTACAAACTTAACATTTGTAATATAAAACATGAAAGTATTGTACAAACTTAACGTTTGTAATATAAAACATGAAAGTATTGTACACAATTAACGTTTGTAATATAAAACATGGAAGTATTATACACAATTAACGTTTGTAATATAAAACATGAAAGTATTATACACAATTAACGTTTGTAATATAAAACATGAAAGTATTATACACAATTAACGTTTGTAATATAAAACATGAAAGTATTATACACAATTAACGTTTGTAATATAAAACATGAAAGTATTATACACAATTAACGTTTGTAATATAAAACATGAAAGTATTGTACAAACTTTACGTTTGTAATATAAAACATGAAAGTATTATACACAATTAACGTTTGTAATGTAAAACATGAAAGTATTGTACAAACTTAACATTTGTAATATAAAACATGAAAGTATTGTACAAACTTAACATTTGTAATATAAAACATGAAAGTATTGTACAAACTTAACATTTGTAATATAAAACATGAAAGTATTGTACACAATTAACGTTTGTAATATAAAACATGGAAGTATTATACACAATTAACGTTTGTAATATAAAACATGAAAGTATTGTGTAATATAAAACATGGAAGTATTATACACAATTAACGTTTGTAATATAAAACATGAAAGTATTGTACACAATTAACGTTTGTAATGTAAAACATGGAAGTATTATACACAATTAACGTTTGTAATGTAAAACATGAAAGTATTGTACAAACTTAACATTTGTAATATAAAACATGAAAGTATTGTACAAACTTAACAATTGTAATATAAAACATGAAAGTATTGTACACAATTAACGTTTGTAATATAAAACATGGAAGTATTATAATACACAATTAACGTTTGTAATATAAAACATGAAAGTATTGTACACAATTAACGTTTGTAATATAAAACATGAAAGTATTGTACACAATTAACGTCTGTAATATAAACATGGAAGTATTATACACAATTAACGTTTGTAATATAAAACATGAAAGTATTGTACAAACTTAACGTTTGTAATATAAAACATGAAAGTATTGTACAAACTTAACATTTGTAATATAAAACATGAAAGTATTGTACACAATTAACGTTTGTAATGTAAAACATGAAAGTATTGTACACAATTAACGTTTGTAATATAAAACATGGAAGTATTATACACAATTAACGTTTGTAATATAAAACATGAAAGTATTATACACAATTAACGTTTGTAATATAAAACATGAAAGTATTATACACAATTAACGTTTGTAATATAAAACATGAAAGTATTATACACAATTAACGTTTGTAATATAAAACATGAAAGTATTATACACAATTAACGTTTGTAATATAAAACATGAAAGTATTGTACAAACTTTACGTTTGTAATATAAAACATGAAAGTATTATACACAATTAACGTTTGTAATGTAAAACATGAAAGTATTGTACAAACTTAACATTTGTAATATAAAACATGAAAGTATTGTACAAACTTAACATTTGTAATATAAAACATGAAAGTATTGTACAAACTTAACATTTGTAATATAAAACATGAAAGTATTGTACACAATTAACGTTTGTAATATAAAACATGGAAGTATTATACACAATTAACGTTTGTAATATAAAACATGAAAGTATTGTACACAATTAACGTTTGTAATGTAAAACATGGAAGTATTATACACAATTAACGTTTGTAATGTAAAACATGAAAGTATTGTACAAACTTAACATTTGTAATATAAAACATGAAAGTATTGTACAAACTTAACATTTGTAATATAAAACATGAAAGTATTGTACACAATTAACGTTTGTAATATAAAACATGGAAGTATTATACACAATTAACGTTTGTAATATAAAACATTTGTAATATAAAACATGAAAGTATTGTACACAATTAACGTTTGTAATATAAAACATGGAAGTATTATACACAATTAACGTTTGTAATATAAAACATGGAAGTATTATACACAATTAACGTTTGTAATATAAAACATGAAAGTATTGTACACAATTAACGTTTGTAATGTAAAACATGGAAGTATTATACACAATTAACGTTTGTAATATAAAACATGAAAGTATTGTACAAACTTAACGTTTGTAATATAAAACATGAAAGTATTGTACAAACTTAACATTTGTAATATAAAACATGAAAGTATTGTACACAATTAACGTTTGTAATATAAAACATGAAAGTATTGTACACAATTAACGTTTGTAATATAAAACATGAAAGTATTGTACACAATTAACGTCTGTAATATAAACATGAAAGTATTGTACAAACTTAACATTTGTAATATAAAACATGAAAGTATTGTACACAATTAACGTCTGTAATGTAAAACATGAAAGTATTGTACACAATTAACGTTTGTAATGTAAAACATGAAAGTATTGTACACAATTAACGTTTGTAATGTAAAACATGAAAGTATTGTACACAATTAACGTTTGTAAGTATCAAAATGTACCACTTCACAATGAATAAAAAGCTTTATTCAAACAGCCTGTTGACTGTAATTAAATTTTTTGGTAAACAATTTGAATGGAAACCCAATTCAATCACAATTTGAAGTAAAAAGTAACAATAGGAAATGCAGGTATATGTAATTTGACAGTGATCTGATTACACAAAAAGGAACAGAAGAGACTTCTATTGGTCAAAGTACTATCTTCACAATAGACATATGTTCATATCATATGCAAAGCTTCTGAAAAGATGCAAATGAGCTTAGAGACTACTGAAAATTGGCTATCAACACCATATTGTTTTGAATAACAAAAAAAACTTACAAATGTTCAGTAAGAAAAAACTAAAGACAGCCAGTGAAAAACCAACTGCATACAGTTATCAATGATGTTAACATGTGGATTTCTTTTCTGCCCTACATTAGTTTGAATCATAGGAGATACCTGTGAGATGGCATCTAAATAAGATAAATAAAACCAAAAGAGACATCAAGCAGTAAATGTACATATTTTTTTTCTTTTTCAGGAGTTGATTAGAATAGTTATTCAACACAAAGCCCAGTTAATTAGAAAGGACCAGTATGTTAAAGACTTAGAGAGTTATATAGATAGTTTGTTGGTCAGGGTTATGGAGGCTACACCCAGAATACTGCAAAATGGAACCAGATTTAAATAAGCTAAAAACCACTTCGAAGATTTAACCTGGCAGAAACATTTTTTGTGGATTTTTATTATTAGATTTATACAGTACCATGTGTTTATGCCAACACATTAGATTTATACAAAACCCATGTGTATGTGCCAACACATTAGATTTTTGACAGCCACCTGTGTATATGTCAATAACTTTAAATCTGTAGTTGTGTTGTTTTATAATACAATTGAAACAGAGGCATTGGTGCACAGCTATATTTAGACAACTTTTTCTTTTTGATTCATTGATCACAAGTCTGTTGTCCAATAGGATAAATATGTTATAGATTTACAGATTTCCTAGGGCCTAAAATTCTTTAGACTTTTAAGTTATCTGCTTGTTCAATAGCAACCTATTGTAAAGTTCATTTTATTTTAAATGAAAAGATCAAATATTAATTATATTCTGCATCTGTAACTTATCATATAAAACAAAATGTCTATCTCTCTCATCTGAAAGATTAAAATTTGTTGTTAACAAGTTTTCACCTAACTTATTGAATGAATACAAATAACTATATCACTTTTTATTGTTCAATGAAAAAGTTGTTATTAACCAAAACTGCAAGTGTCAAATATGAGGAAATTATCTGTCTCAGCTTAATTTGATTTGGTGCATTTACAGCAAAAATCATGCATGAGTTAAACAATTTTCTATTCTATAATCAATTCTTGGAATGCTATATATATATGGGAGTAATAATAAACAATCATTTGATTTTTAAGACTAACAAAATGTAGTTGATTTCATGCTATGTTACAAAAAAAAAAATCAATGAATATTAAATTGTACTTGAAAAATGTGCTAGTTTCAGTAAAAAAATGGATCAACCATTTATGATGATTTGCAGAATACTCCCATATTACCTTAATTTTTATTAAGAAAAACAACGGAAATATTCAAAACAAAAATACATGTAGGTTTTTTGCTGTAAACTAAAAATAGATTACTTTCAGTATTGGTGCGTCATTTAGAAAACTACTATTCCGTTAGTTTATCTAGGATATTCATTGTGATTTTTTAAGAGATTTATTGTATGAATGCAAAAATAAATAGATGAAAGTCATGAAAATAACCATGGCAAAAACCTAATATTTGAAAATATGCCACAATGAAAACTTTAACTTGTACTTAACCATTAATTTTTGATATTTATTATGATTGTATGATGATACATATTAATAGGTTGTCCTGCTTCATATTACCAAACCAGTTTAAGAAGATCTGCTTGTATTCAGGTTAATGATATTTGGTCTGAAATGGCATTAACATAATGTGAGACATCTTTCTGTGTCCACATTTTATTACATGATATTGCATGAAATAGATCTGTGATTTAATTGTTATTATCAAGTTGTCTGTTAAAAATATATTTATGCAAATCAAAATGTGTATATTTGGACTGTAAAGTATTTTTATTTGTGAAAAACAGAATTGAAACAAAACCTTTCATTCAAGCAATATCAAGATTTGTTAAAGTATCAAAAACTGATAATATATAAAGTGTTAACAATTCACTTAAAAAGTTTTCTGCACACTTTTGATGTGTTACACACTCATCTTTGACAGACTTGTTATTTCAGTAACAATTAAAAAATAATGTGATATGTTAAAATTTTACTTTACTCTAGATGATCTGTTTATTACTTTGTGTGTGAAATTTAAAGTTGAAACTGTTTAGTAACACATAATTTTTGTAAGGAAATGTTAGTTGCAAATTGAAGAACAATAAAATATTTTTTTTTGTTTAGTTTCTGAAGGTTAAGATAATTACTTATGTTTTTTTCCAGTAAACTTAGATGTGTTCGTTTATCATGTTTATCATGTTTATCATGTTTATCATGTTTATCATGTTTATATTTGTGAGATTTTCATTTAAATGCTGTATTATTTACAGTATCATTAAGTTTGACTAATATTTTATATTTCTGTCAAGATTTATCCATCTATTTTATATTTCTTATTAGAAGTGAATAGTTCTGTTATGTAAGCACTACAATATTAGACATAGCATAATCCAGTATGTTTAAATTGGATTTTCATTTTTAACCGGATTTTTGTGACAAAAATGTCGGTTATTGATTTGGGGATGTACAGCGGGCGGCAGGGCGGTCGGGCGGTCGGGCGGGCGGGCGGCAATCAAATGTTTTCCGTGCATTAACTCATGAACCGTTCAACCAAAGCTTTTAAAATTTTAATATGTTATTACTGACAACTATACGAAGGTCAAGTTCAATAATGGCGATTTTGACTTTTACCGTTCAGGAGTTATGGTTCTTGAAAGATTGAAAAATGGAGTTGTCCTTGCATTTACGCATGAACTGTTCTACCAAAGCTTCCCAAATTTTAATATGTTGTTACTTATGAAAGAATGGAGGTCAAGTTCAATAATGACGAATTTGACTTTTACCGTTCAGGAGTTATGGTTCTTGAAAGATTGAAAACTGGAGTTTCCAGTCGTGTCCGTGCATTTATGCATGAACTGTTCTACCAAAGCTTCCGAAATTTTAATATGCTGTTACTGATGACAAAATGGAGGTCAAGTTCAATAATGACGATTTTGACTTTTACCGTTCAGGAGTTATGGTTCTTGAAAGATTGAAAAATGGTTTTTCCCGTCGTGTCCGTGCATTTTCTCATGAACCATTCAACCAAAGCTTTTGAAATTTTAATATGTTGTTACTGATGACAAAATAGAGGTCAAGTTCAATAATGACGATTTTGACTTTTACCGTTCAGGAGTTATGGTTCTTGAAAGATCGTAAAATGGCGTTTCCATTCAGGTTGTTGCATTTACTCATGAACCATTCAATCTAAGCTTTTCAAATTTTAATATGTTGATACTGATGACAAAATGGAGGTCAAATTTGATATTGACGATTTTCACTTTCACCATTCATCAGTAATGGTTCTTGTGATATTGCCAGGACACAAATAAATGTTAATAAATCCGGTTTGCTGTCGTTGTGACAGCCTCTTGTTAAAATTTTATTTTGTTTGGCTGTAACCTGGAGAATACCAATATTTTAAAATCAATATGAATGAAAAAAAGGATCACTACCTTGTATTCACTCTTACACAAAACTGTGTGTAAATTGTATAATTGATTTCACTTGCGATTAGGATAAAAATTAAACCACTATCTAGCACAAATTTTCTTATTTTGAAATGTTCTTTTAGCTATTTAAAGATCTGATTTGTCAATATTTTGAAACCAGTATAGGTAACCAATAAAGTGTTGTAAGATCCGATTGATCAATATTTGAAACTAATATTGGTATCCATTAAGTGTTGTAAGATCTGATTGGTCAATATTTGAAACCAGTATTGGTATCGATTAAAGTGTTGTAAGATCTGATTGGTCAATATTTGAAACCAGTATTGGTATCCATTAAGGCATTGTAAGATCTGATTGACCAAATTACAATATTTTAAAATCAATATTGGTATTTAATCATTAAAGCATCGTGAGATCTGATTGTTCAATATATTGTGAAACCAATATCTATTACCAATAAAGGGTTGTGAGATCTGATTGGTCAATATTTTGAAACCAATATCTGTAACTTATTACGTTGTACTTACACTAAATTAAAAGTTTAACAATCCTGATATATTATTATTAATTTGAAACCAATATCATACAATGTTTTATTTTTTTTGTTTTTTTTGTTACAAGATGTGTTGTGATTGAACATTCCTATAATCAATTGGTTGTGTTATTTTTTATATGTTTATTACAAAAAATGTTGTGAGTTGAATCATGTTTTTTTCGTATAATTTTACAGTTTGTTGAAAATTTGTATCAAATTGATCAATAAAACTTTGTTATTTAATATATGAGTAATTAACAGTTGTTTACATAGGTACAAGTTTGTTATTTAGATTGTTTATATTACTTCTTTAGTGAATATGTAAAATTTAATATTAATAATTCCTATCATACAAATACATTTTATTTTAGTTTTACTTTATATAAAACATAATTTTGTATTAAATTAAGAAATATTTATCCATCTTGACTCCCATGACTAAATATATACTGGGAACCCACTCCATTTCTTTCCTTAAACAAATCTTATTTAACAAAAAGGTCATCAGTGTATTTTCATATTTGGAAATTGAAATAAATTTGTTGAATTGTAAACCAATGAATGATAGTTTCTGATTTACTAAAGATATTTACCTGATTTCAAACAGCTGTCATCCATTAGTAATGTTATCTAGTCGGATCATTAACGAAGGACTCCACCATCATCATATTTATTGATATTTTTATATTTATACAGTATATTTGGCTTGAATATTAACTTTTATTATTATTCATTTACATATAATTTCATAATTTTTTCCTTGTTTGTCCAGTAATATATTTATAAAGGATTATTGTATATTTTCAGCAGATCAGTTTTGTTAATTTGATTTTTTTTTCTTATGTATATTTTGCTTGCAAAGGACCAAGTGTATTAGTGTATTCAGGATATAGAAAATATTTGAGTATATGGGTAATTAATTTTTTTTTTAGGTTATTCCGGTATTTCGATATAGTACTGGAATATAAAGATATATAAAGATTTTGTTTTTGTTATGTGTAATGCTTCATGTTTTTAAGTTTAATTTATGACATGTCTTTGGTTTAACATTAGTTGGTAAAGAGTTATTTTTAACTTATTTCATATATATGTATTACAACTAGCCACATAATCAAAGTATACGATTCCAAAATTGATCATTCCATATTTAATCCTACATTGTTTTGTTAAAAAAGAATAAAAACTTGCCAGTGTTATGATATTTAAGCACTTTTCCCTTAAAATAAGTTTTTGCGTGCACAATTTTGTCCTTTTAGAATTATAGATTTCTATACAAATGCAAGTAAGCTGACAGTTCATTATTAAAAAAAAGTAACTGGTATCTGTATAGTTACAGCGTAGGTAGTTTGATTTATTTAGACATCTCTTATTTGACATAGAGTGGGGTGCTCATTTTCGCCGGGGACACATTTTCGCCGTTTAAGGATTTTGAGGTGTAAAAACTTCAAAGGATGGCTGAAATGGAAGAAATGTACCCGTAAATTATATTTTTATAACAAATATAATATTTTTTTAAACTGAGACAAAATTGCGGGTCCTACCGAAAATGACCGAAAAACGGACAACGATTTTTGGACAATTTCCTGAATAAAAAACACGATTTCAAAGAAGTATTTCTAAGTAAATATTTGACTGAATGCCCTAATTTTGAATTTTTTATACCTTTGAAATGTCTGCTATTCATCTATAATGCAATTGATTTGATAAAAATTGTTAAAAGCTGCGGTTATTTGGTTTTAAATAGATGTGTAAAAACGGCGAATATGTGTCCCCCATTGACAAAACATTCGGAAATTTCAAACACCCTTTAATCTAACTTTTCAGATGATTTTCTTAAAACAAACCGGTTTTCAAGCTTAAGTATATTTTGCATTTGAAGTTATCTTCATATAGAAATATCAGTATACTTCAAAAACATTTAGACCTGAACATAAACTGTAGAAAACATGGAAAGATGTGGCGAAAATGAGCACCCCACTCTAGTGGTGATCTTTATGAACGATTCCCATAGGGATACTAATGAGATATAGAAAGCCATCAAAATGTGCCATAGAGATAAATAAACTACAATTGCCTTTAGGGTACATTGACTGTGTGTGTGTAGACAAAAATAAAAACTCAATTGACTAAAAACTTTTCATAAATTTTGTTTATTGCAATGGTGTTGTCTGTTTTTATTTGATTAGTGATTTTTATTCCCACTTAGATTTTTTTTCTCTTTTTAGCCTAAGGATACACTACTTTGTTAGGGTAGATTCAGTTGTTTAATTTGTTGCTTCGTTAATACCTACTTCTAAGTGAATTTATTATCAAATATATTTTATGCTTTTTTTTTTACAAATATTAAATAGAGTTTATCAATCAAATTGTCACAAAACCAGTAAAGTTACAAATTTATTAAGAATACTCATTATGAAATTTCATATGCATTCATATTTTTGTATAATTTTTTAATGGTTCATGTTAATTTAAGCATTGTTTATGCTGCTTTGATCAAAACAAATAAATGTCTTATGTATTTATAGCTTCTTGTTCGGTGTGAGCTAAGGCTCAGTGTTGAAGGCCGTACATTGACCTATAATGGTTTAATTTATAAATTGTTATTTGGATGGAGAGTTGTCTCATTGGCACTCATACCACATCTTTCTATACCTATACACAAACTCAATTATATTTGGAAAATTAAACTAGATATTTAAATAATAAAGATTTTTGTATACTAGCTACATTTAAAATAGTGTATGTTATGTAATGTTTTGTTCTTTATGTAAGGATGATCTTGCTATATATTTTTTATTAATTGAGGAATAGAATTTTTGATGTTTTTTCATGATAAGGATGATGTACAGAAATTGAAGATTGTTAATGGCTAATTTTGTTATAAGTAATACTTTTGCTTTGAGTCAGTCAATTCCAGAATATATCCAAATTTAATACTCATCCAATGAATTTTGAACAAGGTATATTGATGCTTATAACAATGTTGATTAAAACACCAAAAAATACAGATTTCTTTCAAATTAGTAAAAGTATGAATCAACAAATGTTACATCTCTATATATATATCTGATGAGTTATTTTATGTTCTCAGTTAATCATCAAATATGAAGATAGTTCACAAGAAAATGGTGAATGTTTTCTGTTTCTAAATACTACTGAGATTTGAAGATAGATATATGATAATAAATAGGGGAATTACCCTGGATAGATATTTTTCAAACATCAGGTCTTTGAGTGTTTGTTTAAAAAAAACTTGCAAAGGTACTTTACCCTTGTTAGTGTTACCATGTTAATACCTAACATGTATTATTTATTAAAACTTTATTTCTGATGGTTGTGTATCTTGAAATTACAAAGAGATAATTGTACATTTAGTTTGTTTTACCATAGATATTAGATAATACAAATATTATGATCTGAAATACATTTTACACTTTCTACTTAAAAAGCAGTTTGTAAGTTTTGGTGCTTAGTTTATAGATTTTAGACAAGAAATTTGAGTGTTTTCTACTGTTGAAGATTTTAAATGGAATGGTAAATAAATTATGCCACATTATTCTTCTTTTTTTTTTTTTTTATCTTTTTTTAGACAGTAAATGCTGTTAATGGAGAGAAGTCCACAATCTTAGATATAACAGAGTTCTACATCTCACAGTGAGAATTACTAGAAGAAAGAATACACACTATGTTAATAATCTATCACCAATTTTTCACATGCATTTTGATATATACGAAAACAAGTGTAACCCAATTGCCCTCAATTAAGATAAATACATTTGCATAAATAGTTCCAGAATAATAGTAACTAAGGATAATAAGAGTTTGATGATATCCTATCTCTATCTTATGCTAGTGGAAGATGTTTATCTAAACTAACCACAAACTGCTCATTGATATGAAAGTGAATTTCCAACACCTTTTTCAACTACTGTGAACTCATTGTTATTTGTTGGATTCCAAATCATAGTTGATTTCATGTTTAAAGGTGAACCACGAGTTTGAATCTTCAAAGAAATACAAAAACAATCTATAGGTTCGTAAGCAAATATAAACGGATGTCAACCTACATGGATCCCTCCCCCCAAATCTGTGAATAATTGATACTTATGGAAATAAAAGAATCCAGAGTATGACCAGAACTCACTGAAAGACTTTCTTAAATATAATTATTGGTATCAATTTTATACTGGATGTGCTTTTCAATAACGAACAAGGCCAAACTATTTAGATAATTCCAATCCTAATACAAACATGAACAGATGATGGTACAAAAAAGAGCAAAATAAAAGCAAAACCCAAACTAGGGATGAAAAGTTTCGCATGAGGTGTATTTCTTAATTCAAAATGATTTCCCATATTTAAAAACTGCGATAAAAAAGTAAACATTCTTTATGCCCGTACCCAAATATTGGCTGCTAGACTGGTGATACAGGAACCAACAGTGGATAAGAAGAAATATGGACACAGAGGTGATAATTTGCGGTACCATTTAAACTGTACCAGCCTTTACAGTTATTGCTTGGCGATAATTTGGAAATAACACTATTTAAAAAATGATTTAACTATTGATGGGCAAATGAAAATATCATGTATCCAGCTGAGACATTAAAATAATATCTCTAATTTTGAAAATAGAAAGGGTAGATTGTATAAACATAGCTCAATTGGCATGAAAAATGTTGCTAGAAATTGATTTTCATGCCATTTTTTTTCTATGAAACCTAAGCTTTTCATATACATTTTGTGCATGTAATAGGGCGAAAGATACCAGAGGGACTTTCAAACTCATAGGTCGAAAAAAATTATTAAAAAATACAACGGCTACTTTCCGTAAACTACAGAAGGTTCAACTATTTTAGATTATAAAGTACATCACAAGCAATATTCGCATAGCAGAAATAAGTGTTCTCCCTCTTAAGATAAGTCATGATCCTAATTATTTGCGAGCTTATTTTCATCAGATAACAGTCCAGCAAGGGAAAACTAAGTAACTCCATAATATAGACATATAGATTAAGGTGACAGTGATATTCAAATCTCTTCAATCGATAGAAAGAGACAAATCACGGTTTAAATTAATATCATATGGGAATCGCATACATTCCAAACGGATTGAGATTTGTTGGGTCAACAGGGTACCATCTCCTGCTTAAATGCAACACAATTCACAGAAACAAATAGCACAATACTTTTTATACTTGAAAACCAAGGAATCCATGTTAGGCCTACGTTAATTGATAGAGATAATAGTTGGCCAAAAGAACGTAAAGAAAACAGCTATCATGTTCCTGACTTCGAATTAATAATTTCTTTATCATTAATTCATATTGAGTAACGAACTAATACATCATTTACACAATTCGATACTAATTACGAATTAATGATATAGAAGCGAACGTATTGTTATGTAAGGGTAATATATTTATTTATTCATTTATGGCAAATTAGTTACGTTAACAAACCACATAAATAATTATGATTTTACTTTATATATTCTATGAAATTGCCTTCTTTTTATAACAAAAGCCTTGCAGTCATATTCAGTATCAAGTAAGCTAACACGAAAGGGAAGTAATGTGTATCAGAGTGAAAACTTGACAATTAATTGATAAAATTGAGAATGGAAATGGGAATGTATCAAAGAGACAACAACCAGACCATAGAAAAAACAACAGCAGAAGGTCACCAACAGGTCTTCAATGTAGCGAGAAATTCCCGCACCCGGAGGCGTCCTTCAGCTGGCCCCTAAACAAATATATACTAGTTCAGTGATAATATATATTATGAAAATAATAAGTAATGATTTTTATTGCTATCATTATATATGATGAAACAAAAACAAATGTATCTGTTTATTTCGACGTTAACTAATCCAAGACTACAATATAGCAGTTGTTGATGCTTTATTTGACATGCATTTGAAATGCAATGATACAATATCGAATAAGAGGTTCTGATTAATTTGATTATTACAATGATTAGTGACTAATTGATTACACAGCATTGATACTATCAACAGATGTTTGTACAGTCGTGTAAGCGGAGAAGGGAGGACGTTCCTGTGTGTTACTTAATTGAATACATTTACAATTTGAAAGTCGTTGCAGCCTGAAAATATAGAGCAAGTATTGACGATATCGATCTTTTGGAAACAGGAAGATGTAATGCAATTGATAAGAATGTTTGTTAAATATTTATGAAAATGTTCTTTACAATCTGAAAGATGGCATGGAATGGCTTTATCATAATATTATTTCAACTTTTCATGCTCAACAATGGAAAGTTTATTTTGGGGTCTACACTATCTGATATTGACAGACTTTATTCCAAACTATCCCTGGACTACAATAAAAAGATTAGACCAGGAGACGACCAGTCATTGACTACACGCGTTAATGTCTCATTTAATATGGGGGCCATTCAGGAATTCGACGAAGTAAACGGAAAATTCGCCGTCATTGGATTTTTCAGAATTACATGGCATGATTCAAGATTGACTTGGAACACAGTAGACTATAACAATACAAATACCGTAACGTTTTTACAGGAAGATATATGGACACCAACACTTGTTATTACAAATCCGTTTTTTAAAATTGACCAGATTGGGAACGATTTCATGACGGTAAGATATTTCAGCAACGGACTTGCATACTGGACACCAGGTGAAATTTTAATTAGTTCATGTAGTGTGGATATAACTTATTTCCCGTTTGACGAACAGATTTGTACAATACGTTTGATGGCTTGGGGAACTTTTCCGTTTGAAATTTTATTACAGTCATTTTCTGGGGTCAAACTGGATTATTATTCGGAACACGGAACATGGCGGATAACGTCAACAACTTTCGATGACATAGTAGACGAAGTTACTGGTTTGTCATTAATTGATATGTCAGTGTCAATGAAGAGACGTCCAGGTTTTTATGTCATCAACATTGTCCTTCCTGTTATATTTTTAATGGTTTTAAATTCATGCGTATTTTTGTTACCACCAGACTCCGGGGAAAGAGTTTCTTACGCTATCACGGTATTATTGGCGATATCTGTGTTTTTGTCACTGATCAGAAATCATCTACCGAAAACATCTGAGCCGATGTCGTTGCTTGAATATTTTCTTATGTTTGACCTCGTCTTCAGTTCATTGATATGTTTGAGTACAATGCTTTGCGTCCGACTTCAGTTTAGAAATAAGAATAACACAATACCGAGTTATCTAAAGTGGACAATACTGTGCTGTAGACGGAATGATTTGAAAAAGACAGAAAGTTTGGTTGAAGTGCAAAATAACAAATCAGATGCTCATAATGGAGATTTGAACGCGTGTGACGGTTTGATTGATGATAACAAGCACGATATTTCATGGCGTGATATATGTGAAGCACTTGATACAATTCTTTTAACGACTTCGTTTGTTGTACTCTCAGTCAGTGTATCATTATTCTTCTTGATTATAACGAAAACTATTTAAATCAACACGGAATGATTGTTTAAACTAACAAATGAGCAGTTTATGTGCCAATCATTGACGCCAATGGAGACGTATGCAATCCCATTAATTAATCATAAACAAACACAAGTATGCAAAACATATGAGCAATCGACAAAATAAAAGTAAATACAGAGAGTTATTTCTTTTAATTTAATTTAAATTTGTCCAATCAATATTAAATGAGATGAATGCAGATTTTCTCACACAATTTTTAATAACAGTCCCGTAACCAAAGATTAAGGAGACAGTAGTTTGACTATGTTCAAATGTCGTAAATCAATCTGGAAGTGAGACAGCAAGTTGGCAAACACAAACTCGTGGGATCGTACGAACTCCAAATAACATCATCCATGCAAATTCATACTCTGTCATAATGTCACAATCGAGAATAGGACACACTTAGAAAATTAAAGACTAGACTCATATCAACCCGGTCCAATACCCATAAGTTTTTGGTCTAGGTATTGCATTGGTAACGATACCCGAATGTTGTTTTTTACACTTATAATGCTACTATTCCACTGCTAAATGTCTTTTCTTCATAAAAAGTATATATTAATTCTATAATTTGAAACTACTAACCATGTCTGGCAAATGTTACATAACCCAGAGTTAAGTGTGTTGATAAATAATTTACCAAAATAAAAGAACAAATAGTAGAAGTTTCAATTTTTTTCATACACCAAAAAAAAAAAAGATAAGATATAAAAATGGTTCCACAATAGAGAAATCTACTGTTACTTATTTTTTATGCAGACCTGAAAATTTTCAAACCTATTGAGGTTATGCATCTTCCACTATTAGGTTCTTTTAACATTTGAATTCTAGTTTTCTAATTTTATGTTCTTTATACTATTTAAACAAAATCGAATGCTAGTTTCAATACAATTAAAGAAGCATTCTGTGGAACCTGACAATTTTAGTCTTTGATCCGGGTTTTATTGTAACGGTATCAAAAAGCAATTCAAAATACTAACAACATTTTACAACACGCAACAAAGAAAACTTAAAACTGAACAACACGAACCCCACCAACAAAGCCGGGGGTAATCGAAGGTGCTCAAGTGTGCTCATGTAGCACCTGTTGTACTGCTGACGTGAGATGAACAATTATGGTTGGTTGAAAACAAAATGTAGCAACATGAGATTTAGTTTCAATTTTCCCATAATGAATTTTGTAATCCTGTGTAGCTACATTACACCAGAGCTCCATACACATCTCCCACTTAGTATGATGTTTAAGAACTAGCATTTCCTCTCATGATTTCCTTGATAGAGGGCTTCGGCTCAATATTAATCTATTTTATTAAGGATTCCAATTGCCAAATTTA
The DNA here is from genome assembly GCF_965363235.1 of Mytilus galloprovincialis. Classification (NCBI taxonomy): domain Eukaryota; kingdom Metazoa; phylum Mollusca; class Bivalvia; order Mytilida; family Mytilidae; genus Mytilus; species Mytilus galloprovincialis. The sequence continues at coordinate 11,175,985 of NC_134844.1, forward strand.
ATATCACCACTTTGGAAGTTTTCAGACACTTTATGCAATTATGATTCGATACACCATCAATTAATATATTTCTCAGATATGTTTGCTTGCAAGAAGATAACGACGGATGCCACTTACGGAACAAGAAATATTTACCCTACCTTGGCACCTAGGTGAACCTCAATATTTTGGTGAGAATCATGATGCCTAATCTTAATTGTTTGTAAATATTTGTTTTTGTTGTAAATAAACTCATCATAGATATCAGGACTAAATTTTATCTATATGCCAGACGCGCGTTTCGTCTACAAAAGACTCATCAGTGACGCTCGAATCTAAAAACGTGAAAAAGGCCAAATAAAGTACGAAGTTGAAGAGCATTAGGAACAAAAATTCCAAAAAGTTTTGCCAAATACAGCTAACGTAATCTGTTGTTTTATATGCGTCACTATGGTTATATCTGCACTCATAGGACTTCTTGGAATAATATGTAGAGCATATTTTTTAATAATCTTTATCCGATATTTTGACTGTTTCCTTGAACATGTTTTTTTTGTCTGTCGCCCTTACATGGCGGGTAAAATCATGCATTGCTTTGTTCAGACAAAACAAATTTTGTTAAAAAAACCAAACCACTTGATACCACTCTTTATTGTAATTCCTTCCGCTTATATCACCCTGCTTAGTCGCACCGTAATTCTTGTACCACGGCTGTGAGAAGGGAGTAGGCATTATCAGGGATGTCACAATGTCTGATGAGAAGTCATCAGCGATTTCACAATGTTTGCGGAGACGTTATCAAGCTTGCATTCGTCAATTGTAAATTTGTCTTAGGGAGGAACAAAGACCAGTAAAAGAGCGACAAACAGATAATAGGGTTTTCTTCGTTAGCCAAAAAAAGTACACATTGTGGCTCGCGGCTGATATTTTACGATACCAATGTGTAGAAAACCCGATAACCTATACTTCTCTGTTTTAAGACTCTGAGATAAAACTAAATTTTCTGGCAGAATGAATTATACCAAAATCACTTTTTATTCATTCAGATTCAGTTTTGTCTGCCGTCCAATTTTGTTTTTCTTAACACCCTAATTTTTATGGTATTTTGCAGCATGGAATATGTTACGGACGGAAATTGAAATTGGACAATGAACAAGTCAACAACTTCACTATTAATTATAAAGATAAAATGTGTATTCTCCTTTACATGGTTGTTATTAAAGACAAGTTGACTTCAATACTGAAGATGTGTTTATGTTTGCATTATATACATCAGCAATTGACATAATATTGAATTGTAACCGGATTGTACGATTTCCATCCGGACTCTTATCCAGGACCTCTGTGCGGAAAGGCAGCGCATTCACCTACAGAGCTAAATAGGTACGTCTTTGGGTCAACAGTTAACGTCTGACTAAGTATCTACAAGTTAAGGGAATCAATCCCGTCATAAAATTTAAAGACAGTTAACTTGAAGGTGTAATACAACCAAATTGTAGTACGGCACTTCCGGTTGCAAACGAAAAAGTGTCGAAAAAACATTGCCTTGAATTGGACAGTTGTAGAAAATTTATCGTACTTTTCATCGAATATAAAAAAAATCTTTGCCATAGACATATGTTTTGGGTGTTTCTTATATGCAATGAAACATTATATGATTTTTTTCTATAGTACTGAACAGCAAATCCTTACTCGTGCCAAGTATTTAAATTCTGCACAATGTTTTGAAAAGGGTAAATTTAACACAGACTTATACGGGAACATACATGATGGTATTAAACCGTAATAGTTTGAAAATATGATAGCTTGATTGGAAATAGCTTTTCCCCCATATTCTTGTTCAGTTTTAACAATTTGTGTCACTTCATTTAATGAAATTAAGTTTAAGAGAAAAAGAAATGTTGGGTATAAATCAACAATACTATACCACTTATTCTCAGTTGACTTTTAATAGATCGATATTACAAAATACAGAAAAAGTTCAAATTAGGCCTTCATTTATTTCTTGACATTAATGTTGTAATTTAGATATCGTGTAAATACCAGCTGACAAAACGTTTGACAGTTTCTATATAGCAATGCTTTGTTCATACTGCTTTGTTTCAGTTATTTAATCGATGTTGTCCATTTACTGATTTTCAACCATTTATTTAATGATTTCGTGTACAGTAAGTGTTTAATGTAAAATCCCAAACGTAATATCACGAACATAAAATTCATTCTAATAACAGAAATATAATAACTGTATTAATTGTATCGATTACCTGCAATGAGTTACAATGATTACATCGTCAAAGTTTCAAATAACATAAATAAGGAGGTATAAATAATGCACATAGAGGATTGTTTGAGTTGTTAAAAAGTTTGGACAGTCACCATATACTTTATTAGAGTTATTTCTGTCAAAGGAGGATACAAAATTGTATATTATTTAAAAAGACGTATAAGCTACACAGTATACATTATATGAAGAGTGACATAACAGTTTGTATATTGACTATGATGATAATTGATGAATAAGTAAAAAGTATTCCATTCACAGACTACATACGAAATAAACGTGTTGGCGACTAATTAGATAATGTTAAAAACGAATTTAATTATCTAGCTAATCATGGACTAAGTATGAACAATGATTTATAGATTCGAAAAATTATTATATGTACAATTTGATAACAAAGTGGTTACTGTACAAATGTGACAAATGGCGTGGAATAAATTGATAATTTTTCTGCTGCTTTTGCTTAATAGTGGAAAACCTAATTTTGGATCTACTCTATCCGATGTTAACAGATTGTATTCAAAACTGGAATTGAACTACAATAAAAGAATTAGACCAGGAGATGACCAATCAGTTGCTGCACAAATTAACGTTTCTTTCAATTTGGGGGCCATTCAAGAATTTGACGAAGTGGATGGAAAATATGCCGTCATTGGATTTTTTCGAATCAAATGGTATGATTCAAGAATGACATGGAATCCACTAGACTACAATAATACGAACACTATGCTGTTTTCACAAGATGATATATGGAAACCAACACTTGTTATTACAAATCCGTTCAGTAAAATCGAAAAGATTGGGAAAGATTTCATGACGGTAAGATATTTTAGCAACGGACTTGCATACTGGACACCAGGTGAAATTTTAATTAGTTCATGTAGTGTGGATATTACTTACTTCCCGTTTGACGAACAGAAATGTACAATACGTTTGATGGCTTGGGGAACTACACCAAATGAAATTGTGTTGCAGTCCTCTTCTGATATCAACCTGGATTATTTTTCGGAACATGGAAGCTGGAAGATAATTTCTGCGTCTTCCGAAAGTAATGATGAATTGGTTGGTTCTTCATTCATTGATATGTCTTTTTCAATGAAGAGACGTCCAGGTTTTTATGTCATCAACATTGTACTTCCAGTTATATTTCTAATGGTGTTAAATGCATGTGTATTTGTTTTGCCGCCACACTCAGGAGAACGAGTTTCATACGCTATAACTGTATTATTGGCAATAGCTGTATTTTTGACTTTAATCGGGGATAATCTGCCTAAAACATCTGAACCAATGTCTCTGCTAAGTTACTTTCTTATGTTTGGCCTCGTGTTCAGTTCTTTGATATGTTTTTGCACTATTCTATGTCTTAGACTTCAACTTAAAGATAAGAACCGTCACATACCAGATTTTCTCAAACGACTGGTATTATGCTGTGGACGTGATAAACCAAGAACAGAAAGAGAATGGAGTTTTGTATCAAACAATACATCAAATCGTCCTAATTCAAATGTGAACGGCAATGAAGGTTTAACTAATACCGATAAGAACGATGTGACGTGGAACGATATCTGTATAACACTTAATACAATATGTTTATGGGTCTCCTTTGGAGGAATCTCGGTTAGTGTATTGTTATTCTTCGTTGTTGTTACAAAGTTGATTTAGATAAATAAAGTAAAGTAAACAAGATTTTCGAGGAAAGATTATAGGTAAGAAAAGGCCGCTTGTCGTTTTAATTGGAAGAGAACCTACAAAAATATAGAAATCTCTCAAAACATGACCACTATATGTCATTTATGTCAATTTGTAGACTTCCATTGTATAATTCTGAATCTTAGTATCCAGATATCATTATGTTATTTACTTATGAAGAAAACTGATTTAACATTTAAAGGATTGAAGGAGTTTGTACCTTTTTTTTTTTTTTTTTATGTCAGAGCCAAATTTTGACCCATATAATACCTCCTCTTTTGTTATCAATCGATTTTAAAAGAACAGAATTACTTTTAGAATATTCATACACAAGAGAAATGATGTTCAAAATTAATGGAAATGAAAGAGATCTTGAGTTTTAAATCAATAGGTATCATATAAAAAACAATGAAAAAAACAAAACAAATTTAAATAAACATACATTTAAATGATGTTCAGAAACCTAAAGCAAAGGAAAAAGTTCATATCTTGACAGCAACATATACTTTAATGGATTACTTTCAAGAATCTTGTTAAAAAAGGTAATATAAACGAAATGTATGGATAAAATAGTATTATATAGCCATCCACACTATTCATGTTTATGTCTTTAGTCCCTTAAATAAGGGAAAATATGGAAGTCCGTAATATGAATAGATTTTATCATTCACATGCTTGTGACATTTGGAGTTACATGATATTATAATTGTAAGAAAGGGAATTGGGAAATTTACTCTTTATAGTCTGGCATATTTATGTTATTATAGAAATGGAAAAAAAATAAATATTCGTATTTAGCATACCGAGATAATAGCTGTATCATTGCTTTCTGTTCATTTTCTGACTGTAAATATCATTTATTTAATGCTTTACTGGATATCTATTAAAAAAAAGTAGAAATTCCAAACGTATAATGACAAATACGTTTGTTCGAACCTTAAATGTACAAAAACAAATGTCATTATAATACCAGGGATATGATAATATACAGTAATTGAATTAATTACCTTCAATGAGTTCTTTGAGCTTATAACATCGTATAACCTAAAAAATAAATATAGAAGAGTAAATATGTATTATTTCTATGCTTGTGGGAAAGAGTTTTCTCCTAATTTTCTTTGTTCTATTTTTTGTAACTTTTAAATTATTGTATTATGTTGATATTATATCGTATTTACTATAAATTACAATTTTATCACAATAAAAGAATATTAAGTCAAGTGTTTTATTTTCAAATTAAATTTGGTGTTCTCTTATTTTGAAAAAAAAAGACTTATTTTGACTATTTTTGTCAATATTTACATCATAAAGCAAAACATGCTTGAGTTCTTGCCTTCGGTATAGATAGATAGTTGTCTGGGTTAAATATACATAGCTTTATTTCCCATGGCGAACCAGAATCACTGGGGCCCATGGGGATTTTACAGTGATGTTTCTAATATGCTTGGTACATATGCTGTTTTGTGCTTCTTTGATACATATTTGTTATTATTTTTCTGCCTTTTTTTAGTGATTTTTACCGTTTATGCCTGTTTGTTGTGTTCACGCATCTTTGTCAATATAATGGAATTTGATGCGACTGTCATACATGTGAGAGGTTTAGCTAGCTAAAAAACGGGTTCAATTCACCATTTTCTACATAAGAAAATGACTGTACCAAGTCAGGAATATGACAATTGTTTTACATTCGTTTGATGTGTTTGGGCTTTTTATTTTGCCATTTGATTAGAGACTTTCCGTTTTGATTTTTCTCGGAGTTCAGTATTTTTTTTATTTTACTTTTTTACTATTTTGATTGCCATTTTATTCATATTTAAGTTATATTTCACTTATCCGAGAAAGTTTTGACTTTAAACCTTGGAAGTAATATATTGACAGGAATAACAAGAATACCACTTCAGAAATTTACACTAGGGATGTCAACGAGTACTCATGTACTCGAGTATCGATTACTAAAACAAAACTTGACTAGTCGATTTCCCGTTGGAATGTTGTTGCTTTCTAAAGTGTAAAAAGAAATATTGTTATGAAGATCGGCTCCGGCGAAATTAGATATCAATCAAAATTGATAGAAATTAAAATATGATTCAAATCGTTGCTTTTAACTGTCATTTAAAATCTCGCCAAACAGAGGAAGGATATATGAACAAGAGCACTTTTCCAAGTCTTACACTTTAAGCTTATCTTAGTCTAAACCTCTGTACCGTCAGAGCATATATGTGCATCTGCAGGACTCTAAGTTACCTAACAAAGTTATTGCCCCTTTACATAATTAGTACAATGAGACATAAATTATGGTATAAAATTCCTTGAACTATTATCTACTCCTAGGTAATAATGTTGAGGGTTTAACGTTCATAAGACAACGACCCACAATGAAATTGGTATAATTTTGTGTTTCTAGTTTGTAAGTGTTTTACCGAGGGAGTACTCGAGAATCGCTGTGTATAAATCAAACTAGTATCCGATTAGTAAATCTTCACCGACATTCCTAATTGACACACACTTATGAATTGTTGTTGTTCCTTAATGTCCCTCTTATAGTTGATGTGCTTCCCTCGGTTTTAGTTCGTTACTCGGATTTCCTTGCGCGCTTTTATTCTTCACAATGCACATCATGCAATAAAATTGAGAAAGGAAATGGGGAATATGTCAAAGCGACAACAACCCGACCATATAGCAGACAACAGCCGAAGGCCACCAATGGGTCTTCAATGTAGCGAGAAACTCCCGCACCCGTAGGCATCCTTCAGCTGGCCCCTTAAAAATATGCATGCTAGTACAGTAATAATGGACATCATACTAAACTCCGAATTATACACAAGAAACTAAAATTAAAAATCACACAAGACTAACAAAGGCCAGAGGCTCCTGACTTGGGACAGGCGCAAAATTGTGGCGGGGTTAAACATGTTTATGAGAGCTCAACCCTCCCCCTATACCTCTAGCCAATGTAGAAAAGTAAACGCATAAAAATACGCACATTAAAATTCAGTTCAAGAGAAGTTCTAGTCCGATGTCAGAAGATGTAACAAAAGAAAATAAATGAAATGACAATAATACATAAATAACAACAGACTACTAGCAGTTAACTGACATGCCAGCTCCAGATCTCAATTAAACTGATTGAAAGATTATGTCTTCATTATATGAATATCAGGCACAATACCTACCGTTACTATCATAAAATGTATGAGAAGAACATAACCCATGTCATGTCAACAACTGTTTTATAAAAAAATAAATGTGTTTAGTTACGATGCAAAGACCCTATAAGTGAATCAATATTAATGCCAAAATATGCAATCTTTATTGACCTGACAACAGTATCGTAACTATATCCCTTCTTAATAAGTCTGTTTAAAGGTTTTGTAAGCTTTTGAGGTGAATTCTGACATTTTTGTGCTTTGTAAAGAATATTACCATAAAAGATTGGATGTAAAATCCCTGAACGTATAAGATGTCTGCATGTTGAGTTATATTTACGAATTATTTCCTTATACCTATGATAAAATTTAGTAAATGTTTCGACTAGTTTGTGATATCGAAAACCCTGGTGTAATAATTTTTCAGTAATACATAAATTTCTCTCGCTAAAATCTAATACTTTTTTACATACACGAGCGAATCGTACAAGTTGAGATATATCAACACCATAAGATGGTGACAAGGGAGCGTCACCATCTAAAAATGGATAATCAACAATAGGAAATGAAAAATCATCTCTTTTATCATACATTTTGGTATTAAGCTTCCCGTTAATGATATAGATATCAAGATCTAGGAAAGGGCAGTGGTCATTGTTAGCATTAGCTTTATTTAAAGTAAGTTCAAGAGGATAAATGTCTTTAGTATACATACTGAAGTTGTCATTATTGAGAGCCAATATATCATCCAAATATCTAAAAGTATTGTTAACTTTTTGTATCAAATGTTGTTTCGATGTGTCTTTGCTAATTTTAGGGTTATTTTCTTTGTAATTTTCCAAATACGCGGCTATTTTATTAAGAAACTATTTCTGACAGTTAAAAAGATGATTGTACAACAATATGTTTTGACCTCCTGTTTTAAAAAATTCCGTATTTTTTCTAGAGAATTAACATATAATTACTGTTCTAAAATTGCACTTAAAGTAATTCAAAATTTCTCCTTTAAAATTAGGAATGAACTACTATGATATGTTTGCGGTAAGAAAGATTGCGCCATGATCATTTTGTTTTGTTGCTTTCCATTTTGCTGTAACGTATAAATAAGATGGTCAGTCAGATTTAAAAAAAATCAAAAAAATCATTCAAACAGATCAATCATCATCAAATACTGCTACTTTCGAAGAATCAAACCCAATTCTATAATATCATGTGTAAGGTATATTTAGACTTACAGTATATATTTATCAACAATGTGAAGAGAAAATGAACAACACTGCAAACTTAACATGTTTTCAACGGTATTCAATATTCAACTGTTATCAAAACACTTTTTACGAGCATCACTGAAGAGACATTATTGTCGAAATGCGCATCTGGTGCAAGAAAAATTGGTACCGTTAATTTTATTGTCATATACTAAAACATTATTTATTTATATATTTCTCTGTCCAGCTGGTTCTTATGTTTACTTGTACCGGAATTTTATAGCATTGTCAAACAAGCGAGAGGTTTGGATAGCCAGGTTCAACCCTATATTGTTCCTTAAAAGTCCTGTACCAAGTTGTTATCAATTAGTCCGTTTCTATGTGTGTTGGCATTTGTTTTTGTTGCAGTTTACCGTTACTGTTGTATGTTGTTGACTTCTTACACTTGATGTGTTTCCCTCGGTTATAGTTTGTCACCCGAATTTAGCTAAATTCAACTATTGAACAGCAGAATACTACCGTTGTTTTATTTGAAAATAGACATAAATCTAACGACTTTGTACACTGTATTTCATTTACGTAATGAATTCAATTCAATATTTTATTAAAGTCTAATCTCAACGAGTACAAGCCACATTTATGAATTGTAAAACATTACTACATAAAATATGAACCATTCTATACAAAGTTATAGGTTACATTTCTGTAAATATTGATAATGCAATTTCCCATAGAAACTCCGTTTACGACTAAAACTGTACCTCTTTTTCTATGAAGTTTTGAAAAAAAAATCTTATCCTAGAATTGAAAGTTCATATGCACCACAATGTTTTTCAAAGGTCAAAATATAGGACTGTGAGGCATATTTTTAACGTTTATATGCCCTGAACTTCTCAGAGTTTAAACTAACACTAATTTTCTTAACTACCCCTACCTCGAATGAAAGGTTACCACAGATTTCAATGTAAACAATGTGTACATGTTTATTTACTGGTAACATTTCCAAGTTATGTCTCTGTGAGATGGAACACAGAGAGCATAACTGGGAACCAGTGTGTAAATAAAATTAATTTTTATATGAATATTCAAGATCTCCCCAAAAAGAGGCGTGTTTTGAGAAACAGCTGTATTTACAAAGTGCAACCTATAAGAGACTATCAAAATATACAGATATGCAATGTTAATCAATATGAAATAAAGTATTCAATAAATACAAATTTCTTTTTAATAAATATAACAGATTTTGACACACACACGTATCATATTATCATTTCATATACAAATATTAAATATATAACACACTCTGATCTTTTAAACTATATTTTCGTACCTCCCAGTTTTAATCATCAGTTGGGCTAAACCACATGTGACAAAAGGACTTCTCTGTCTGGAAGGCAAAGTTATTGTACAATATTCTTCGTGTTTAACTTTTTCTTCGCATAATTAGTACTTTGCCACCGCTACCCGTTATAGGTTTAACAGAATGTAAAACATCATAGCAATTACCGACAGGTCTATCGTATGACGTTGACATAAATAGTTTTACAACATAGATATTGTCCATATTTTCAGGCAAAGTAAATGACTAAAATTTAGTTTGCTGAAGGTTTTCATTTAATCTTTACACTAAACGAGTAATACGTTTCCATTGCTTATCAAACATAGGTGTAATATCGTAGTCTCCATTTAGTGTAACTTTCCTACTCTACAAATCTACAGGCCCTATTACGTATTATAATGTAAGAAACTAATACCAGAATATGTTTTTCCAACCCAGCACTTGCATATAACTTTATAAATAAATCGTATTAAATATCACCTTAGAGCTTACACTTGGCTGCTACCAACACCAATTCTCTATTTTCCAAAGATGCAACGGCTTTTACCGTGATATTATAGTATCATTGGTCATTTAAAACGAAACCAAAATAAGTATAATTATTTAAACATTAAGAATAAATTATAACAACTTAAAATGACATCATATCTAGGTATACGAGTAGTTGCTGGTCTAAAATGTACAATGTTACTCTTATTTGTGTTGATTATCATACAATTGCCCCACACTATGCAGATTAATATATTAAACAAAAGTTGCAGCTCTTTCTCGTCGTGTGCTTTATAAGTCAATGAAATTTATTGCAAATACATAAATCTAAATAGTTGACAAAAGTTTAATAACAAAATTACCAATCACTGAGGAATGATAAAAACGGAAAGTCCTTAAACAAATGGCAAAACCGAAAGCTCGATCACATCAACCGAAAGGATAACATCTGTCAAATTCCAGACTCGAAAACATGGAGAATCTCTTAGTTTGGCCAGCCGGCAATAGTTCATTTCGAATTTGTGTTATAACAGGGTACCCACCTTACCTTTTCCTGACTAACTCGTACAGGTCTAGGGCGTTTTTAGAGGCAATACTTACCTCTACCTCTGGTATAATGGCTGATGTGGAAATCTCTTAGTTTTGCCAACCAGCAATAGTTCAGTTCGATTTCGTTGTAAACCAGGAAACCTATCTCCCTTTTAACCATCTGCTGACAAACTCGTACGGGTCTAGGGTATAAGTGCCATGGGCCATTTTAAAGGCAAAAAGTACCTCTTCCTCTGGTATTATTGCCCACGTTGATAATCTCTTAGTTTGCCAAGCCGGCAATAGTTCATTTCGAAATTGTGATATACCAGGGTACCCACCTTACCCATTCCTGATAAACTCGTACGGGTCTAGGGCATAAGTGCTATAGGCCATTTTAGAGGCAATACCCACCTCTACCTCTGGTATAATGGCTGATGTGGAGAATCTCTTAGTTTGGTCAACCGGCAATAGTACAGGTCGATTTCATTGTAAAACAGGAAACCATTTTCCCCTTTTAACCCTCTGCTGACAAACACATACGGGTATAAATGCCATGAGCCATTTTAAAGGCAATAAGTACCTCTACCTCTGGTATCATTGCCCACGTTGAGAATCTCTTAGTTTGCCCAGCCGGCAATAGTTCATTTCGAACTTGTGATATACCAGGGTACCCACCTTACCCGTTCCTGATAAACTCGTACGGGTCTAGGGTATAAGTGCCATGGGCCATTTTAAATGCAATAAGTACCTCTACCTCTGGTATCATTGCCCACGTTGAGAATCTCTTAGCTCGGCCAGCCGGCAATAGTTCATTTCGAATTTGTGATATACCAGGGTACCCACCTTACCCTTCCCTGACTAACTCGTACGGGTGTAGGGCATAAGTGCTGGGGCCATTTTAGAGGCAATACCCACCTCTACCTCTGGTATAATGGTTGATGTGGAGAATCTCTTAGTTTGGCTATATTTCAGTTCTTATTTCGTTGTAAACCAAATTGTATTTCGTATGTAGAAAATGGGGAAATGTGAACAAAGCATACAGACATATTAGTTACACATGTCAAAAATACGGTTGCAACAGTCAACATCGTGTTATAATCTTTATCACTATAAACACAAACAAATATGAAACAAAGAAAGTAATATCTGTTATTATAAATCTCGATAAATCTGTTTCATATATACATTAAAATATCTAAGATGACAAATATGTCGATAACTTTTTTAAAAATTTATGCAAAACCTAGTCGCTTTTATGAGTTGTCACATACAGTACACGCTGTGTATTTACAGTCGAAGCTGTTTATTTGCAAACTAATACATTCAACTGAGGTGATAAGTGCTTCTCGATTGGAAGTACACACATTGTCACTGATCCCAATTGGTCACAGCGTTTTTAATTTCTTATCAATGATGGTAGTAATCAGTCGATTGAGATCTGCTTTAATGTGGTCAGGGGATCTCAAATGTCGACTGACCGAGATCATAAAAATGTATACTTAACATTATAAAAACATTGTTTGTAGAATCCAAGTGATTCGCATCAGTTATCTTTCATGATTATAAACTCCAAAAACAAGACATAAAACAATTACTTGAAAAAAAATCTATAGATTTCAATTACCACGATGGACTGATTAAAACTTTCAAAGTGATACAATTATCGAATAATAAAGTATTTACATTTAAGTTTTTGGTTGCAACGATGTTTTAGTCACAAATTATTAGATTTATCTGCTTGATAAAGTAAATAACATAATATAAAAATGATTTGGTTTTGTTGTTTTATACAGACGTTATAAGTTTGTTGTCAATCGTTTATAACTACTAACCACCAATTAACGATTATTAAACGACACCCCCTGATTAAAATGATGATGACGTTATCAATTAAGAAAATGCCCGTACCAAGTCAGGACTAAGACAGTTATTATCCATTCGTTTGATATGTATGAGCTTTCAATTTTGCTATTTGATTGCTAACTTTCCGTTCTGAATTTTCCACGGAGTTCAATATTTTTGTGAATTTACTTTTTACAGCACGTTACGTATTTTAAATAAATAATAGTTATTGATGCGGAGTTACAGAACAAAATAGTTTGAACTATGAATACTGTTAGGTAATTAAAATTAATCATAGTTTTAGAAACAAAATATTAGTTGCATTCCACAAGAAGATCATATTTAGCATACAATCACAAATTTCTATGTTAGAACCTGAGTACCAGAAGTACATGGTATATTATGCACTCCTAAATTACAAACTGTCTAGAACTTCTCATGTATTCATTTAAACTATAATTGGTCTGACGAATGATAACAAGATAGTCTAAATACAGTTATATAACTTAATGCTGTTTTCGAAATCATACAGCTGATCGAGCGATTTTGAAGACGTAAAGTAAGTTTTAAAGAATGTTTCAAATTTGTTCATTGCACATGTTGCATAATATACCTTATAAGTTGATAAGATATGGATCTGGACATACCAAACATGTATCATATACAGTGTTCAATTACAAAACATCACATTGAATTTGCATCAATCTATATACTTGACTTCTTTTTGGTATTCGTGTATATCAAATATGTTTATTTATTATATTTTCATCAATGAATTATTGTGATTTTCGAGTCAAATCTAAAACATGATAGAGCTAAAGTGACATAAATCCTTTCTTTTATTTTGTGTCAGAAAAATAGATGATTTTATAAAGAACATTTAAACCAAACTATATCATAACAAAGTCAACAGTAAAACTTATCGTCCTTTAATTTTATATTTTTTATCTACTCAAAACGTAATTGATAAATTTTACAAAAATGAAGTCGAGACTAAGGGTGCATTTCTTTCTAACCGAAATTTTGTAAAGGTTGTGTGGGGTGTATTATCGTTTGCTAAACACTACAAAAGTAGAAACAAATACATCGTTGAGTAAGCGATTACTGATCCTGTTTGGATTTTCATTAATGCATATGTTGTTGGTAAATACTAAACAGACTTATTGTTTAGTTCTAATTAAAATCTCAAGACTTTACACCGTTTTTCATATATATGAAAGAGTGTTGCCGATAACTAAGATTATCACTAACAGTGTTTCATGAATTTCTGCTTGGATCCCTTTTCAAAAGTTTCCGTACTACTGCCTTGATTTAGAAAGTTATTCTTCTATATTTTTGTTACGTTTATACAATATGATAGGCACTACTAAGGGTTGAGATTTCCTGCTTTGTTTGTCTTTTTGTAGATTGTTCTAATGTTTTCTTATGATTTTACTAAAATTCAAGGTTGAAGATAGAAACAAATGTAGCGTTTGTACTAATAAACGATGAACGACAAACGGTAGACGCACTTTTAGCGAGTGCATAGTTTGTCAAAGTTTATGTAAACTTTGCAAACGTGTGTTAGAAACAAAGGATCAAATCGTGTGAGCGCTTAGTCGTTTGCATTGTTAGTGTTAGAAGGAAATGCACTCTAAATTACACTGATAACCTTTTCCCTTTTGACCCTTGAGCTACGCTTACTGATTAAAAAAGCAACTAAATAGAAAATGAATAATCTAATTGATGAAGAAAAAAATCTACGCTAAGAAAAAACTTGTAAGAAATTGGTCAAATCATGATTGAATTGTGTTAATAATTCCTACCGATTCTTGCGATAAAGGTACGTACATATGTTTTAGGGCAATTACCAATTCGAGAAAAGTAAGATGGAAATGACAGTATAAATAACAAATGGTCACACAAAAACACTTAATTTTTTAATTGTATACTAGAAGTCAAAGTGCGCATTTTTAAGATTTTTTTTTTATTATTTGAAGACTATATCTCATGATAATTCTGAAGAATGGTAAACAAAAATATTGTCACATAGTAACAAGGTTCGTACGTATAAGCTGTATAATTCATTTGTTACACTGATACATCGAATTAGACATACGCTTGTACCTCCGAACCAGAACCAATGGTGGTATTTATTTGACGTGGATCTATATTTATACATCCCGCCATTGTGCTATAGTTTTATGGTAAACTTTTTGTATTCTTGTCTTTCATTTTTGTCTATGTGCTTTTTTCTGTATGCCTTTTTGTGTTTCTTTAAAACAGTTGAAGTGGATCTAAATTAGTTCTAACATACTTTTGACTTTTTAACACCACCATTCCCCATATGAAATTATAGTTTATTTTAAAAAACACTAAACTGCAAAATTATTCAATATTTCTTCATATGTTTACATTTTATGACGATAAACACGCGAAGCAATGCATTTGGTTTTTAAATTTGATAAATTCTTTTGTGCTTTTTGGTTAAATATTTGTTTGTTTTGAGATTGTGACACAGTGATGACTGCTGTTCCCATATTTTGACTATATTTTGACTATTTTACCTATTATGTCTGTTTTGTATCGTTGTAAATAAAATGGAATTTGATGCGACTGTCAAGTCTGTGATACAAATGAGAGGTTTAGCGTTATAAAACCAGGTTCAATCCACCATTTCCTATATAAAAAAATGCCTGTACCAAGTCAGGAATATGACAGTTGTTATCATATTTGTTTGAAGTGTTTAGGCTTTTGATTTTGCCATTTAACTAGGACTTATATCTACAAATTGACTATGAGGGTCGGTTGATTACCAAAAATTACGACAAAAGAGATGATTTCAGCTTCCCAATTGTGACCATTTCATTCTTAGACCAAGAGTTTCAGATTGTGAAGTTTAAGTCATCAATTTTGCGGACGCCATCACGACTTGGTTGACCGTTATTGAATAATCGATGTTATCGGATATGTTCCTTATGTTGTAACTACCCTACCATCCCCTTCCCTTTTCACGAATGTGAACTACTAACTTAGACTCCTTAGCAGTTTTGTAATAACATAAGCAACACGACAGGTGTCACATGTAGAACAGGATCTTCTTATCGTTATCCCCCCAGTTGTTGTTCCTCTATGTTTGACATTTTGAGAACGTATCGTTGTCATTATAATATAATTTTATACGACTGTCGTACAAGTGAGAGGTTTAGCGCTATAAACCCAGGTTCAATCCACAATTTTCTACATTTGAAAATGCCTGTACCAAGTCAGGAATATGACAGTTGTTGTCCATTCGTTAGATATGTTTTATCATTTGATTTTGCCATTTGATTTGGGACTTTCCGTTTTGAATTTTCCACGGAGATCAGTATTTTTGTGGTTTTCCTTTTTCCTTTACTTTTTAATTTTATGCGAGTCATACAAGTAAGAAGTTTAGCTAGCTATAAAACCGACTTGGTCATAAAACCAGGTTTAGTCCACCGTTTTCTATAACACGCCTGTACCTCGTTCGAACCCAAAACAAGCATTAACCGAGTTTATATTAGACATACTGTCTTGATATTTGTGTATTTGTCTAACATTTATTTACCTTCGCTAGAGTCAATTAAGCATCGTTATCCTGGCAAATATTCCGTCGGTAAACCAAACCACATGCGTTCGGCGAATAAACCTCCCCCTTATTTATGTATACGTGCATTCAGAAATTCAATACATTTATTGGGGTTATATCAAATCCAAGGATGGGGAAATATCGAAAACCATTGTGTAGGAATTAAGCAAAATAAAGAATGATTTAGATAAATTATTTAAAGAACAATAACAAACAATAAAAATGGTGAAAAAAAATTATAATTAAGTGGACACAAAAAGATCAAATGTCTGTCTAAATACAAAATATGGAATATACACATAAAATGGTACAATGGGTAGAATATTGGGGAAATAGAAGTACTTTTTTTATTAAGAAACAAAAGTTCGTTGAAGAAAAAAATATGGTGGTATTATCTAGTATTTCATATCAAATCTAATATTCAAATTATAATATAGATTTCTTATGGCTTCTTTTGAGAGTATAACCCAAGTAAATTAAACTATATTCATTAAATAATTGAATAAAACTGGAGAGGGAAATTATATGGTAAATATTCATGAGTCTATTATTTCTATCAAAATTGAAATGAAAATTAAATAATAGAAAATAAACCAGTCGAATGAGAAAATTATTCAGACACTACTTTCTTCAGTTCAACTGTATATACCGATGACTGTTTTATGCATAAAAAGATACACACATCCTGCCGAAGCACTCGGTGTATTTTCTTTTGGAGTTTTAACGATATTTTTTTGGTACCATGATTTATCTATTCCTCGTTGATGAACGAGATTTTAACATCGATAAACCACTGTTGCCTTAATATGATACACTAAATATTGTCCACTGCTGGTGGATGATATCTTCCCGACGGTATAACCGGCATAGTAGTAAGCACTTTTGTCTTGACAGGAATTAGCATGATAATTATGGTCATAGTTATGAATTACCTGTTTACAAAACATTGAATTTTCGAGAAAGTAAGGATTTTTTATCTGAGGAATAGATGATTTAGGCTTTATTTGACAAATCTTTTCGGAATTGTAAGTCCTCAATGCTCTTCGTTTTCGTATTTTATATGACCTTTATATTTTGTTTGTATTTGAGTGTCAGTTGTGAGTCAACGACACGAGCATACAATATTTGAATCCTGGTAACTATGACACGGCTGGTAATCTACACACGCAGAACATTTGATTCTGCAATGAAAACCGTGAGAGGATTTTCCGGTTGTGCTTGAGTGGAGTAATTGTCATGCGTGAGGGGATCGGTTCTGAATGAGGACATCGTGAATGCGTGAGGGGAAGTACAAATTATATCTTTATATTCAAGCTATGAGTCGTTGAAACTTACCTAAATTAGGCTACATTGTTCATTAAAAAACACATAATAATTAGTATGTGTGCTTAGAAAAATTTATGAGATTGAATTATGAAATAAATTGTGGGAACCTAGGTTTAATAATATGTTGTCACTATAACCAAAAATACTGCAGAGATGTTGGGGAGTATCTCATTCGTCTTGATTAGTCCTTTTCAAACCACTCAACAATGTCCAAAAACAGGTCGAATGCAATGTTGTTTAAAGGAAAACGTCCACTCTGTACTAATGGGAAAAAAATCAAAAATCTTTCCCTTTTCCCTACATCTGAGAGTTTATCTAAAGCACTTTGAAAAAAACTTTATATTCTTCCTCAAGGTCTTCCATGTGGTCTTTCTCGTGGTCTTCTTCTATGACTTCTTCGTTGTCTAATACATGCTCTTCCTTATGGTCTTCCTCAAGATTATCTTGGCTTTCATCGATGTTCGTGAATAATAAATTCTGTATATCTGCCTTTTTTGTTTCGAAAATTTTGTGATTTTGGGTGAACAGATTACGTCTGATATATATAGGTGTTGAAGTTTTGATCGGCGATATACTTTTCTTAAATATATGTGGTGATCTCTGTCAGACGTATATTTGACGACAGGACTACTCCCAGTTCGCTTCGAGGGCGGGGATAACTTGTATCTCCATGGCTATTTGTAGAGAGTCAATTTTAGTCCTCTTTTCCTTTTTCCTTTGAACAATGGCATTTTCTGAAATTGAACAAACAATTAATAGTTTGATTTCATTGAATCAGTGATCAGTTTACATCTATTAAAGTATAAGGATAAATCTGTGCTTTTTAATCAGCATTGATCACATTTATTGAATCAACAAAAGTCACAAAGCCAAAGATTAAAAAAAATGTTTGTCCTTCCCCTCACGCATTCACGATGTCCTCAATCAGAACCGATCCCCTCACGCATGACTTAAAGAAAAAATGTAAAGTTTTTTGGAATTATTAAGACGTCTATCAACACCGGACATCGTACACGCCGCCAAAAACAACATTCATACCCATTGCCCCAAAAAAAAGTAAATGTGAACTTGTAGGTCTGTAAATAGAACCATTTCAAAATTGAAATGTCACTTTGTAAAGCAATTTCTCGTGGGACAACTAATTTTGTAGGAGTTCAACTCTACGTACAACAGTAAATGATACATGTATCTCTTCGTTCAAGTATTCACCACAGCATAGCATTCTCTGATTTTCAATATTTCGATCAGTTGAATAAGAAATTTGAGATTTAGAAATGTACATACCTTTTGAAGCGGTGACAATTGCTCCACTCAAGCACAACCGGAAAATCCTCTCACGGTTTTCATTGCAGAACCAAATGTTCTGCGTGTGTAGATTACCAGCCGTGTATGATGAGTTAATTAAAACATTCTATCCCTTTTTTCTTTACATTGAACTACTTTATATATGGGTACAATCATCATAAATTTACACCAGTTGACAACACGTAAAATAAGGTGATAAATATATTAAGATAAATGGACACTTCTACTTCGTTTGGAATTTAGCAGAAAGTTGTCTTATTGGCAACCATACAACATTTTCTTATTGTTATATAGTTGGGTCTTAAATCATTGGACAAACAGACAAAAGACAATATATTCTAAGTAGATTTCAAAATAAAGTCTACCAAGTTGTGAATGTGGGTGTCCATTAGAAGATTCGATTAATTTTTCCTTTGAATATCCAATCAACGTAAATTTTAGAAACCAAGGGTCGGTTTCACAAAAAAACTTACGACTAAGATTGGTCTTCAGTCCTGAACAAACCAGAATACTTACGATTAATCTTAGTCGTAAGTTTTTTTGTGAAATCTTTGAAAATAACCACGGTTAGTTACTATTTAAAAAAAGCCCGCAATTTATTTGGAACAGAAGAAACTAGTATTAAACGAATCACAATCCTTTCTGAAAATACATATATGTAGCTTAAAACCGCTGCATTTGTTTACACCTGTTCTAAGTCAAGAACCTGATGTTCAGTAGCTGTCGTTTGTTGATGTGGTTTATACATGTTTCTCGTTTTTGATATAAGATTATAATGTCGGTTTTCTCGTTTGAATGGTTTTACAGTAGTCATTTGTTGGAGCTCTTCATAGCTTACTGCTCGGTGTGAGCCAGAACACCGTGTCGAGAACCGTACTTTAACCTATAATGGATTTATTTTACAATTTGTGACTTGGATGAAGAGTTGTCTCATTGGCACTCATACCACATCTTCTTATACCTATTATATACGCCATACAAAACGATTCCTTGATTAATATTGCTGTTTATCAAAATGTTCTCGTATCCAAATGTTATTGTGGAAAAAAAAGTAGGGCAAAATGTAATCAAACTGAAAAATTAAAAATGATTCATTTACAACTATTACACTATAAGTTACTCGTAGACACAGATCGAAAATCCCAGAAAAAACTGGTGGTATGATATGTGACACATTACAACTAATTTAATGAAACTTATTATCTCTATAATTTATTGCATATATACTATGCATAATACAATTGTTTTTATAATAATATAACATATACGGCAGATGTTGTTGGCATTTTTAAACAAGAAAATAAATTCAGACACTTATTGATGGGTTACATGCGTCATTGGTTATAAAATATTTAAAGATATAAAATATACATATTGGTGGATGCATGTTGATGTTTCATTAGATATAGGTATATGATTATTATCAGATAAGGTATTCAATTATCTGTTTTCAAATCAGAGGGAATAATATGAAAGGTGATAGTCAATACAAAAGCATTGACCGAATAAGATAGGATTTTCACATATTTTAGACATTCAAATTGTTGCATAAGTTATATACCTGTCTTCTTAACAAAACCCAGAACATTCCCAATGTTACTACTATCTATAGAATCAAAGTCACCCTAATATAGTTAAAGTTATTTTTTTCTCTAAAATATTCAGTTTCTTTGGTGTCTCTTCAAGTTTTATATTTTGATCTTGTGAGTGTAACACAGTTTAGTAAGTGAAATCCTTGTAGTTTTATCCGAAAAGCTCGTCTGGGTGAATTGACCATTCATCAGGAACGCCTCAAACCACAAAATGTGTGAATCAGGGATGATAAATACTTTAAATACATCAATAGCTTTATTACCTAAAGAGACAGAATAATCAATTTTTATAGACTTCATATTTTTATGAAATGATCAGACCAATTTTTTTAAAATGATAAAAAATAAAATAATACTGATCACAAGTCCACCAATAGAAATCCATAGTAGTATCGTGTCAAGTGCCTTAGAAACATCTTTCCAGGAAACATCTGAGTCGGCAGACATGTTGTCTTTTCTATTAAAATCTGAAAATTGCTGTATCTTTTCATCGGTACAGAATGGTCTAACGTCGTTTATTTGTTTCTGATTTGATGAACATTTACAGAAACATACTACTCGCTTTAAGTAGGACGGAACATGGTGTTTGTCATCTTTATAATGAAGTCTTAACCCCAACATTGTAATCAGACAAATTACAGCACTGAAAACGAGGTCTGACATTAAAAAATAACTAAGTAACGACATTGGTTCCGATGTTTTCGGTAGATTATCCCCGGTCAGTGTCATAAACACAGCTATTGCTAATAACACAGTAATAGAATATGATACTCTTTCTCCCGATTCCGGCGGTAAAATGAACACACAACAATTTAACGCCATTAAGAACATAACCGGAAGTACAATATTGACTACAAAAAAGGCAGGGCGTCTTTCCATTGTTACCGATAGATCAATGACAGACATACCAGTAGATGTACTATCTACTGCAGAAGTTGAAGAAATTTGCCATGTTCCATGTTCTGAATAAAATCCCATTTTAAAATTAGTAAGCGGTGATTGCAGTAGAATTTCATTGGGCCACGTTCCCCATGACATCAGAGTTATAATACAAGTTTGTTGATCAAAAGGGAAATATGTGACGTCAACACTACACGAACTGCTCAAAACTTCACCTGGTGACCAATATGCAAATCCGTTTGGATAATATCTGACCGTCATGAAGTCCTTTCCAAGTTGGTCAATTTTGCTGAAAGGGTTAATACTTAACAAAGTTGGTTTCCACACTACATTCTGTGAGAAAAGCATCGTGTTTGTATAATTATAATCTGAAGGATTCCATGACATTCTTGAATCAACCCATGTGACTTCGAAAAATCCAATCACTGCGAATTTGCCATCTACTTCGTCAAATTCCTGAATTGCGACTAAATTGAAAGTTACATTGATATTAGTAGGTACTAACTGGTTGTCGCCTGGTCTTACTTCAGAATTGTAGTTCTGTAATAACGTTGTATGTAAGTTACTCACATCGGTCATCGAAGAGCAGGATACATGTATCACAGTTTTGAGCATAAGTGTAAATAATATTTGAAAAGCTGTCCTCATCTTATGGTCTTTGATCACTGAAACATAAAAAAAAACAGTTAAATGATTATAAAAAAAGTACCAGGGTAATGGTAATGTAAACATTTTGAATTATAAATAAAAGCTATCGCAAAAGAATTTTAACCACAAAATGCTTAACAAAGCTGCAAAAGTCTACAATCGGAGACGAAGAAATGGATATTTTTTGTAGAGTGAGCGCAGCGGACGTGTTAAAAATAGCTTCATATTGTGTTGAGCAGCTGAAACGGATGATACAGACAGACTTATGTTCGATTATACACGGGAAAAAATATCTCCACCAAAACCAAGCAACAGTCAACAGTTCTGCATCAATCTGCTGGATAAAGATATTCAGAGGTTACCAAAATATTTCATAAATAACTGATGTCAAAAAAGACATTTTATAAAACGGCAATTTATAAGAATAAAGTGAAACCAAATCTTCAATTGAGATAAAAAATAGACCACAAAAGATTTGATCGGTATTAAATTAAAATAAATTGTCCAAAACAACTAAACTACCTGGAAGGTTAACTATACGAAACAGATAAACATAAATATAACTCATGGGTTATGCTGTAGTTTTACAAATAATTGTATGAGTTTAAAAATTTCACAAATTTACATTAAGAGCATTAACCAAGCAATATCAATAAAAGTACAAACAATAATAAAATTAAAACTAATATGATATCCTTTGTTCATTCAAAACGTAATGAAAATGAGACAGTCATTTTAGATGATTAAAATCAAATATACGCCATAATGCTTACCTTTTAAATTTATTTGTGGGCTTTATTTACCAGAGAACCTAGCTAGTTCTTTTTGGAAATTTGATAATCTTACGCCTAATAAATCACATAAAATCTTCAATTATGTTATTCATATACACATTAGTTCATGTTGTTTAGCGTAAGCCAATAATTAACACTATAATTACTAGTGTTTTGATAAAGCATTTTAAAAGGACATCAAATTATTGTCTTTAAGCAACTCGTAATGCAATTTAAAATGAACATAATGAAAGTTCAAACTAAAGTTTACGTACTGTCATTTCAGTTTTTAAGTAAACAAAATGGATATTTTAATAAGTATTTAACTAGTATCTATTTGAAGCATCAAAATAATTATTTTTCAAAGTGGTAATAATTGAAAGGTATATTGAAGTCGATAAAAGTCGCCCAAAATTGAAATGGGACTATACAAACAGTTTATGCACGTGTGTACTGCTTGTCGTAAACAAAAAACAACATATGATTATGATTAAGTGTTCAGGTTGATAATTACAATTAAGTCTGGTATCAGATAACACGAGGGAAATTGACATCATGATGCTAATTTTGATATCAACTTTAGATTAAAGCCATGTTGGCATTATATTATGAACAAAATACCTGGTGATGCTACTTTACTGCACATTTTATGTTTCCAGAGTTTCTTTGATGTAAAACATTGTCTTCATTTAGATCAAAACCGCAATACGGTCTTGTACCCAGTCATTTTTACATGCAAAAGCGCGCCAAATTTCATATGTTAAACTTTAATGTTACCTATCGAGAGAAAAAGCATTGACAAAACAAAATTTTTTAAATAAATTCCTGCTAAGATATTTTTATTTTTAAAGATGTTTAAAGAAAGGTTGTTTTTTTCAAAATTCAAATTCCATCTGCCTCAAGAGATTTTGTACGCCGTGATATACAACATAGCAGAACACTGACAGATGCACGTACGTCTAAACTAACATCCTTATCTGCTGATAGAAATTTGTATGCCTTGATATACAACACAACAGAACACTAACAGATACACGTACGTCAATATATACTAACAATTCATTTGCTGCGAGAGATGTGTATGCTGTGATAGACAACACAACAGATCACTATAAACAAATTACAAGAACGTAAAAAAATTACATATGCATTCAATTCTAACAGTTGGCATTGTAAATCAATGATTTTACTACATTGCGTATTATTGTTTCTTTTACGAAGCAAGTCTTTGTTTTATTCGAATTATTTTCCTATGGTGGATTGTTAAAAATATTTCTAACATGGGTTAATATTGAAAATAAAAAAGAATAAAAAATCTGCAAGTATACACGTTGAGTACCTTGTAACATCCTGGGTTATATATCAAACAGGAATGCTCTTCCTTTATAGCCTTTAAGGTGCCAAGAATCTAGAAAATGAAAGCAGCTG
The DNA here is from genome assembly GCF_965363235.1 of Mytilus galloprovincialis. NCBI lineage: Eukaryota > Metazoa > Mollusca > Bivalvia > Mytilida > Mytilidae > Mytilus > Mytilus galloprovincialis. Next base: position 11,200,050 of record NC_134844.1, read on the forward strand.
TACAAAAGGGCTGTTTAATGTGGCGATTGTGGGCGCCCGTTTCTATGTAGATGCATACATCCACGTAGAATGGTTTTTCTGATTGTCAATCATACCAATTTACTATGTCCTGAATTGGTACATGTACTCATAGAATGAGGAGGGGATAGACAGTACACCCATAACCTTAAACAGTGGTGTAAAAGCCCTACTTTAAAACACTATAAAAACGTGGGAATTGCACAATAACTTTATTTTTTGCATAATAAATTACCTGACAGAACGAAATCTGGAATTAAATCTTAAAAGTTGATGTTAATTTACGTTAGGCAGTTAATAACATTATAATAAACCTTGTCTTAGTAAAGCTTTTTAAAAGGATATCATAAGTTCAAAATAAATTGAATAGAATGTTCAGTTTTTATTTAGTTGAAAGTTCAATCGTAAGTTAAGGTACTTATACATTTTAATTTTAAAGTACACAAATAAAATTTTATAAATTTGAAGGACCAACAGAATTAATTTTGAAAGTGGTCATACTTTTAAAAAAGTTAAATGAATTGGAAACATTTTAACTTGAAAATGGTCCCCAATTGAAATGCTTATCTTTATAAAAATCAACATGTCATTATATGTTTTATGAAATAATAAGATAAGAATATGTTATTTTAATCAAAAACCAAAAACTCATCAAGGGCATAATTTTACAACAACAATATGCACAATATGATTGGAAAAACGAAAAACAAGAACCTAATATATAATGATATCCTGTTATGGATAGGAACTAGCCCTAACTCATCATGTGTCTTATATAATTGTTACAACATGTCTCAAAATGATCAAATATCATTATATATTTTGTTTCCAACTGAATCTCATTTCTAAGCACTGAATAATATATCTTCCTTGGCGCATGAGAGTTTGTAAATGTTCCTTTGTAAACATGCAGAAATATTTTTTAACCAAGTGGTTTTAAATTCTTTAGAATAAGTACAAAAAATGTTTACTCTATTCAATAATAATTTTCTCTGTTAGTTATATATAAAGGACAACATAAGCAGTAATGACATAGTCACTAAGTTCTCTCTATTCATTTTTTACTATATCTATCATTCTCAATTCGAAGATCATAAGCACTTATTCTCATTTCATATATCGCTCTTATTAAAATCTTTAATTGATAAATAATAGATAGGAGATGTGATATGAGTGCCAATGAGACAACTCTGCATCCAAGTCACAATTCATAAAAGTTAACCATTAACTTCTTTACAAAGACTTTAAGTCAGTCTTGAGGTTGAAATAATTTTCTCTGTACTTGTACATACCGTACATTTTATGTACTATGGTAAATTGGTGTAGTCTTGTCTTCATATTTTGCTACTACGTTTGGTCTATATTGCATTTAGTGCTTCTTTGTTGCATATATGTATGTTTTTTTTAGTGATTAAAGTCATATGAAACAAGTGACTGGTGAAAATGATGTTAATCCAATTCCTGAACCAATATCATAAACTTAGTATTCTGTGCACGATTTTATCATTTTTTACACAAAAATATCGTATAATCGTCATTTTTTTCTCTCTCTCTGTCTGTTATGAAGTGAAAATATGGCAGTTAATTAATTGTCGTTTTTTGAAGCCGTAGTTTACCGATTGTCACCTTATAGTAAACAATTAACAAAGAAGCCAAAATATTGAGCACGTGTTTAACATGTACAATCAGATAATAGTTTATTTCAGTCACAGACCCATGCGTATTGTGATCACCTGATTTTAACGAGTAGGGTCACGCTAAGGTCACTTTAAATACGGAAAAAATGTCGGCGAATTGTTTTCTGGAAGCAAACAATAAAAAAAGTAAATTTCTTCTAAATGTGGACAAATTAAAATATTTCTTCAGAAAAAAAGTAGATGTACATAATTTTAATAATGTTATAAAAACATATGCATCATTTTTTTTTAATTTGAGGTTTCATATGACTTTAATAAAATTGAGAATGGAAATGGGGAATGTGTCAAAGAGACAACAACCCGACCATAGAGCAGACAACAGCAGAAGGTCACCAACAGGTCATCAATGCAACGAGAAATTCTCGCACCCGGAGGCGTCCTTCAGGTGGCCCCTAAATAAATATATACTAGTTCAGTGATAATGAACACCATACAAAACTCCAAATTGTACACAAGAAACTAAAAGTTAAAATAATACAAGACTAACAAAGGCCAGAGGCTCCTGACTTGGGACAAGCGCAAAAATGCGGCGGGGTTAAACATATTTGTGAGATCTCAATCCTCCCCTATACCTCTAGCCAATGTAGAAAAGTAAACGCATAACAATACGCACATTAAAATTCAGTTCAAGAGAAGTCCGAGTCTGGTGTCAGAAGATGTAACCAAAGAAAATAATCAAAATGACAATAATACATCAATAACATCAGACTACTAGCAGTTAACTGACATGCCAGCTCCAGACTTCAATTAAACTGATTGAAAAATTATGTCTTCATCATATGAATATCAGACTATATATATTTAAGACTATATAACACAACGTTGACTGCTGTATTTTTAACATTTTTACCTATTATGTCTGTTTGTTTTGTTCACGCATCGTTGTAAATATAATGGAGTTTGATGCGACTTTCATACAAGTGAGAGGTTTAGCTAGTTATAAAACCAGGTTCAATCCACCATTGTCTACATAAGAAAATGCCTTTACCAAGTCAGGAATATGACAGTTATTATCTATTCGTTTGATGTGTTTTAGCTTGTGATTTTGCCATTTGATAAGGGACTTTCCGTTTTGAATTTTCCTTTGAGTTCAGTATATTTGTGATTTTACTTTTTTCTAATTCACAATTATCTTGTGATAAAAACGAGGTTGATATTTACAAGTATGCACGCGTCAAAGCCGAGGAATTATACCCTTTTCTTTTTTTCTTTTTATAGTTTTTGATTTAACTTTAAATGAAAGCCGTATTGGTATTATCATTCTAAACAATTTTACAAGTGCAAAAAAATCGACAAAACCAAAATTGTTTAAATTAATTGTTGCAAAGATAAATTTATTTTCACAGTAGCTTAAAATTAAAATAGATTGGTTTTGTAAATTCGAGTTACATCTGCTGCAAAAGATTTATATGCCGTGATATACAACACAGCAGAACACTGACAGAAACACGAACGTCAGTTTATATACTTTGATCCTCATCTGCTCTGCTAGAAACTTGTAAGCCGTGATAGACAACACAACAGAACACTAACAAATTACAAGAACGTAAAAAACTTACACATGCATTTAATTTTAACAGTTGGCAATGCAGATGAATGATGATTGTTTCGGTTGCATCTTATCTTTGACTTTCATTGTTTGTTTTATTCGAATCCTTTTCCTATGGTGGATGATTCAAATTAAATCAAAATTGGATTATATTGAAAAGAAAATAAAACTGCAAATATACACGCTGAGTATCTTGTAAAATCATATATATCAAACACCCACAGTTGAATGTAGTTCAACTTAAATTCCTTTAAGGCCTCAAAGATGCCATGTAACCATGTTGTTCAATTTTAGTTCCTACAAGGCCTCAAAGATGCCAAGAAACTAGAAAACGACAGATCCTGTTGGAAATGTCAGGCCTCAAAGATGCCAAGACACTAGAAAACGACAGATCCTGTTGGAAATGTCAGGCCTCAAAGATGCCAAGACACTAGAAAAAGACAGATCCTGTTGGAAGTGTCAGGCCTCAAAGATACCAAGACACTAGAAAAAGACAGATCCTGTTGGAAATGTCAGGCCTCAAAGATGCCAAGACACTAGAAAAAGACAGATCCTGTTGGAAATGTCAGGCCTCAAAGATGCCAAGACACTAGAAAAAGACAGATCCTGTTGGAAATGTCAGGAATCCAATAAACACAAACAAATACCAAATGTATAGAGCGCATTATATAATAATAACAATAATTACTCTGAGCTCTTTTAAAAATACTGTGCGGAAACAAAATTCAACTGATAGGTAAAAAAGAATAAATAACAATATAGTTACCTTCTAGAATAGGAGAACACGTTTGAGTACACGTACGTATGAACGCATATATATATTCACAGGCATAGATATGAAGATCAGTTTCTTATGAATAGTTTATATGACACTAAAAAACTAAAAGATTTAAGTGCAGTATTAATATTAACACCAAGGGTATCGAGGTATAGAGTGCAAAACAGATGATAGAATATAGATTACTTTGTATTATAATAATGTATGAAAGATCGGTTTAATTTAAATTTACACTAGAGACTTTTTTTAAATTGTGAATATTATTAAATCAAGTTAAAAAAATATATGGATAAAACTATTCGTTGCTTACCGTGACTGAAAGATCATGACTTCTATTCCTATTATTAACAAAGACAGTGGAAGAAAATATATTAAAACCGAACCACACTTTGTATGTTGAAAAGAAATATTAACTGAGATAAGATTAAACGGTACCGTTTGTTTATACTAGTTTTTAAATTATGACTTATTTTAAAGCGAATATGAAAATTTATTATTGAAAATAAAATTATCAATTTCCTATCGTATTCCTTTACATTTAATTTTTACATTCAAAATATAATATGACATTTAAACCACTGTAGATTGAAGGCAAATCAACATTTGAAGGATATATACTTCTGGAGTTTGTGATTGCTCATCAATAAAAATAAATACATGTATATACAAAAAACCCGATTTAAATTGTTTTCATTTGATTTAATACTAACCTTTAAAACTTGTCTCGTATATTGTTTTTTTTTAATAGACTTTCGGTTAATTTTAGTTCGTCTATCTTGTAGGGCGACTGATCTGTATATTGTTTAATCTTAATTTAGTTTTCTAAGTTATGGAGTGTCTTTTGTCCTTTCAAAAATTGTCTGCTACTAAATTTTGAAATTACCAAGAAACTAAGGTTTCAACTCCCTCGGGCAATGTTGAATTTATGAATTTAGCTACTAGTATTTATTTTAGGTATTTTTGTCATATAGCTCTTCAACGGCTTCGGTACTTATATACATCCTCGGATTTCAAATGTTTGGCTTTGAGCGTTCCTGATGAAGGTAAATTCAGAAAAGCGCTTCGGACGCATGAAATTATTTAACGTGTTGTTTTCAATTTTTTGAATTTCTCATTTCTCATTTCTCATCAGCGTGTCTCTAGTAATCGTGGTAATATAATGTTGACTAGGAAATGTACAAAAAATGTAGTATCTTCTGATTTTGTTAATATCACATCAGCCTACATTGTAAGTTTTCTGGGATAGGAAATGTTTTAGATATCTCATTTTTTTTTATGTATTCTGTCACTATTAATATTTACTTATTAAACCTTTTTGTTTCTATATGACAGTATGCTTAATTGTTTTAACTTTACTGGTGTGCTAAATTATATCAAGTTCTGTTATCCTGGTGAATTGTTTCTAACACTGAGTCGATTGTTCTACTTCTGTTGTGGTAGTTTTGCTTAATTTAAACATATTTATTTATAGTGGACTGGGAAACAAGTTTTGCAACTTATATTGATCCCTTTCCACTCTGCGGTTGTGAATGTCTTGAAGCGGCATTAGCCTACTCTTTTTCGAAATATAAAAGGGTGTATTTTACGTGCAATAGATAGTTTTGATTATATGATATTATATGTGTGATACGGGAAGACGATTTATTTTCAGAGCAAAATGCGATTTATGTACATTTTTTATTATACATAATGACATATGCACTTTTTTCTTCTGTTCAATGCATTCCTTATTTTGTCAAGTCACATGGTGATTTAGAGCTTTATACATTGTATAGAAACCTGTTTGTTATTGACCTATAATAGATGTCTTTTTCTTTTTTTAGGTTGATATCGCAATGACGTTTACGCTATATCTCTTTTTACTCCGGGACGGTAATGAAAATGTGATTTTCCATAGGAATGGAAAATGTGTGCCTGTATTGATGCAATAAAATTGAGAATGGAAATGGGGAATGTGCCAAAGAGACAACAACCCGACCATAGAAAAAAAAACAACAGCAGAAGGTCACCAACAGGTCTTCAATTTAGCGAGAAATTCCCGCACCCGGAGGCGTCCTTCAACTGGCCCCTAAACAAATATATACTAGTTCAGTGATAATGAACGCCATACTAATTTCCAAATTGTACACAAGAAACTAAAATTAAAATAATACAAGACTAACAAAGGCCAGAGGCTCCTGACTTGGGACAGGCGCAAAAATGCGGCGGGGTTAAACATGTTTGTGAGATCTCAACCCTCCCCCTATACCTCTAGCCAATGTAGAAAAGTTTAATGAGAATCATAAGTTAAGGATGATCTTGCAATCACGTATAGCTTACGAACACTTCCCATACAGTTTTAGAGCATCCTTTTGAAAATTGGCCAAACAGAATGATCAATGGTGCCTTTGACGGTATAATCAAACAACAAATAATGTAATAGAGGACTTGTCATATATAAAGTTTTGTAACTATTTCACAAGTGAATTATGAGAAGTTAATGGAAATGCTGGTTACCCGGATGAGGAAGAACCAAAGTCTAACTACAACTTGATAGATCATTAAATTAATGGTCTCAACCAACTTATAGATTTGATAATAGTAATCAACATAGAATGATTAAAAAGATCAGATATATTACTTATAAACTTCGAAATCACAAACTAACATGTTAAGTATGTTGCAGTCCAAGAACTCTCAATCCATTGAAGGATCAAGTAGTAGGACCTTGACTAGGTTATTTGCTAGTTATCCCTAAATAATTTAATACATCCTACCTGATTTTTTTAGCACATTCCGTTCAACATATCATTCGTATTACGTCTGTGTCATCAAATACTATGCGAAGTATATTGTTAGGTTTAAACGAAGTGTTATGTGAAAAAATAGCTCGATTCAAATGCAATCGCCAGTATAACGAAACAAGATTTTAATTAGATTGATGCAATCGGATGCCTATTTAGTAGAAACCAATTTAACTATTAACCTCTCTTCGCTATTTAGTAGAAAACAATTTAACTATTAACCTCTCTTCAATATTTAGTAGAAAACAATATAACTATATTAACCTCTCTTCGCTCATAGTTCTTATAAATAATGTGTTAATATGATCTTGATATGGTCTTTAATCGGTTGATCGTGTGAACACAGATGAATGGTTATCACATCAGATAGCCTTACATTTATACGCCCGTTGATAAATCATTTATTTTCTGCATCACTTTGTTGATTTAATTTGCAGAAAGAATCACCAGTGCCGAACCGAATGTCAAATTAGATCACAAATGTTTTCTGATTTTAAAGATAAAATTCGAACTTTAATTCAATATGATTTACCCTAATAAGTTACAAAATAATTGTATTTCAAGTGAGCTTACACACCAAGGACTGTGTAATGAGATGGACCATTTTCTCTCCCCCTTTTTGTTTCACGGAATATATAGAGAAGAGTAAACAAATTTAAGAATTGATTAATCACCCTTCTAAGTCATTGCATATATATCCGTCAATTCATCTTACATACGAACAAAGAATGAGCCTTTTGCGCCTTTGGACGTTTACAATTGATTGAATGATGTTCGCTTGATTAACGTCCAGTAGCAAATATATGAAACAAAATTTAATTTGATGTTGTCGTTGTTTCATGATTCTTACTTTTTCTTATTTGATGTGTTGGTGTATCTTAGAGCCCTTAGAGTGTTCTTTTGTTTAATAATATGATAATATTGTTTTTATCTCAGTGTATATCTCTATTTGGTGATTTGATGTTGTTTCTATCTCAGTGTATATGTCTATTGTGGTGATTTGATGTTGTTTCTATCTCAGTGTATATGTCTATTTGGTGATTTGATGTTGTTATTATCTCAGTATATGTGTCTATTTGGTGATTTGATGTTGTTTCTATCTCAATGTATATGTCTATTTGGTAATTTGATGTTGTTTCTATCTCAGTGTATATGTCTATTGTGGTGATTTGATGTTGTTGTTATCTCAGTATATATGTCTATTTGGTGATTTGATGTTGTTATTATCTCAGTATATGTGTCTATTTGGTGATTTGATGTTGTTTCTATCTCAATGTATATGTCTATTTGGTAATTTGATGTTGTTGTTTTCTCAGTGTATATGTCTATTTGGTGATTTGATGTTGTTTCTATCTCAATGTATATGTCTATTTGGTGATTTGTTGTTTCTATCTCAGTGTTTATGTCTATTTGGTGATTTGATGTTGTTATTATCTCAGTTTATATGTCTATTTGGTGATTTGATGTTGTTTCTATCTCAATGTATATGTCTATTTGGTGATTTGTTGTTTCTATCTCAGTGTTTATGTCTATTTGGTAATTTGATGTTTATGTCTATTTGGTGATTTGATGTTGTTATTATCTCAGTTTATATGTCTATTTGGTGATTTGATGTTGTTTCTATCTCAATGTATATGTCTATTTGGTGATTTGTTGTTTCTATCTCAGTGTTTATGTCTATTTGGTAATTTGATGTTGTTTCTATCTCAATGTATATGTCTATTTGGTGATTTGTTGTTTCTATCTCAGTGTTTATGTCTATTGTGGTGATTTGATGTTGTTGTTATCTCAGTGTATATGTCTATTGTGGTGATTTGATTTTGTTTCTATCTCAGTGTATATGTCTATCTGATGATTTGATGTTGTTTCTATCTAAATGTTAGTGTCTATTTGGGATTTGATGTTGTTGTTTTCTCAGTGTATATGTCTATTTGGTGATTTGATGTTGTTTCTATCTCAATGTATATGTCTATTTGGTAATTTGATGTTGTTGTTTTCTCAGTGTATATGTCTATTTGGTGATTTGATGTTGTTTCTATCTAAATGTATATGTCTATTTGGTGATTTGTTGTTTCTATCTCAGTGTTTATGTCTATTTGGTGATTTGATGTTGTTATTATCTCAGTTTATATGTCTATTTGGTGATTTAATGTTGTTGTTATCTCAGTGTATATGTCTATTTGGTGATTTGATGTTGTTGTTATCTCAGTGTATATGTCTTTTTGGTGATTTGATGTTGTTGTTGTCTCAGAGTTTATGTCTTTTTGGTGATTTGATGTTGTTGTTATCTCAGTGTTTATGTCTGTTTCGTGATTTTATGTTGTTGTTATCTCAGTGTTTATGTCTATTTGGCAATTTGATGTTTTTGTTATCTCAGAGTTTATGTTTATTTGGTGATTTATTGTTGTTGTTGTCTCAGTGTATATATATATATATATATATATATATATATATATATATATATATATATATATATATATATATATATATATATATATATTTAGTGATTTAATGTTGTTGTTATCTCAGTGTTTATGTCTATTTGGTGATTTGATGCGGTTGTTATCTCAGGGTTTATGTCTATTTGGTGATTTGATGCTGTTGTTATCTCAGAGTTTATGTTTCTTTGGTGATTTGATGTTGTTGTTTTCTCAGTGTATATTTATATGTCTATTTGGTGATTTGATATTGTTGTTGTCTTAATTTCCTAGTAATTTGAGGTTGATTATGTCTCCGGGTTTATTTTTTGTTTGATATTGTTCTTGTCTAAGTATTTTTTATCTTTTAAGTAATTTGATATTGTTGTTGTCTCCATTTTCGTAGTAATATGAGGTTGATTATGACTCCATTTAAAAGTAATTTGATGTTGTTGTCTCAGTCTGATTAAAACAAGCCCTCGCTATCCATTTGTACTTTCTACAAACGCAAGTGGACATTGGGGGATGGTTTCAATCAGACTGTTTTTGTCTTTACTTTAGTCTATTCGTTAATTTGATGTTGTTGTTGTCTACGTTTTCTTGTCTATTTGGTAATTTGATGTTGTTGCTGTCTCAGTGTATATATATGAACAGGTTTTGTTAATGTCAGATGTACAAGATAAATATATGGACTTTTATTGAATAGGTAAATTTCATCTGATAATTACATTTTTAGTTTAGAAACAAGAAATTATAAAAACTTTGTTTGAACTGTTCTGTCGTTTCTGTCTTTTTTTATTTGAACAGGAATACTGTTCCAAAGAACTGTACCGGAATATTGAAATGTTTTTTTTTCCATAAAATTTGTCCTCGGACGTGGTATGAAAAGACAATTATTGTCCGATGAACGCAAAGAATATCTTGCATTAAAGTCATAAGAAATGAGTTAGTGGTGAAAAATAATGTTTTTCCAATTCTTGAACCAATGCATGTATATATCATAAACTTAGTCCTCTGTGCAAAATTTTATCATTTTTTACGCAAATATATCGTATAATCGTCAATTTGTTTTTCTCTGTGTCTGTTATGATTTAACAAATATGGCTGCTTATTAAATGCCGTGTTTTGAAGCCGAAGTTTACCGATTGTCACTTTATAGTAAACAAATAACAAAAAGCATGGGTATTGAGCACGTGTTTAACATGTACATTCAGATAATTGTTTATTTTAATGACAGATCCATGCGTATTGCATCCTCGTATTTTTTACGAGGAGGGTCACGCTCAGGTCACTATGCATACGGAAAATATGTCGGCGAATTGCTTCCTGGAAGCAAGCAATTAAAAATAAGTAAATTTCTTCTAAATGTGGACAAGTTAAAGAATTTTCCTCAGAAAGTAGTTGCATAATGAAAACTATCCATTTAGTTATAAAAAACATATGCATATTTTTTTTTTAATTTGAGGTTTCTTATGACTTTAACATTTTGGTTATTATTAAATAATTTAATTTGGGATGTAACGTGTCTTCTGATTGGCTGACGTTATTTCGTTATCAGCCCATAGACATAATTTAGTCATGTGACAGTGACGTCATCAACGTTTTTTCATGGTTTTCTACGGTTTAAAATGGACTTTAGAATTAAATTATAAGAAATGACTGTAATATTTTTTTCTGTCTATTCGAAATTACATAAAAAATGTGGTGCACACTGTTAAATAACCCGCTACGCGCGTTATTCAGTGTACACCAAATTTTTTATGTTATTTCTTCATAGACAGAAAAAATATTACAGTCATTCCTTAAATAATTGACAAGTTAACCATCCTAATTGATTAAATAAAGTTTTAATGGTGTGTCATATGATTTGTTAAGAATTATTCTGGTTGGCCTTTTTTGCAATTATTTTTCCATATTTAGATTACATTTTTCAGTCCATATTGTACAACTATAATCAAAAAGAGGAAGTACATATCCATTATAATATAAACATAAACCTTTTTGTGGAATATAATGCTTCAATCGATTTAGGAAACCTAGTATGATTCAGGGCCCGTATGCATAAAGCTACTTAAGTTAAGAATTTCCTTAGTAAACACTTAAGTTAAGGAAACTCCGCCCTTTTTATCTAAGTGGTATGCATAAAAAATCTTCAACTAAGTATTTCCTAAGTAAAATATTAGTTGCTTTAAGTCCCGCCCACAAAACTTAAGTGGTATGCATAAAACTCCTTATACTAAGGAAACGCCTAAGATAACACTTAAGTCTAAGGTACCTATAGAGCTTCCTTAAATTTTCAAAAATAGTTAAAAATCAATCGAAAGTATGCGTTTTTTGCAGAACGTTAATAGGTTACCTACAATTATTCGTTAATTTATTGCTAAATATTTTAAACGATCATCGTAATTTTCTTCAAATCACATATAATCAACAAATCAAGAGATAACAGTGGGTAGTTATAAACTATTTCCCATATCTCGTGTGTACATGTATACCGAAAAGTACTCAGTTTTTATACTCATGTAATACATGGTTCTATTTTTCTTTTGTTGACTCTGTACGTGCACGTTTTTTAAATTTTTAAAATACACCGCGCGGGTATCATTTGTAACCGTAAGTTAAAACAGAATTAAGAAATGAAGAGAGGGCATGCAAAACCACATTTTTTTTATATCATGTGTGTGTGGATTTTTTTTTTTTTTTGGGGGGGGGGGGGGGGGGTCATTTGAATTTTCAATTCAGTTTTATTCTAAAGATGTAGGGCATACCCTAATTTTTTTTTTTCACTTACAGGGACATCATCGAAAAGTTTTAAGACCTACCAAAAGAAGGAGTTCTTTCATAAAAGGGAGGGAGTAGGGTTGGACATGGACCTCAGAGTCCATTTTGTTGAAACAATAAGTTGATTGTTCATGGAATCACGGTTACGACAGTCAGAAGTCCCCACTGCTACACCCCATGGAATTCGAAGTTTATATAAGATTATATAAGACATTAATGACACCTTACTCGTATCAATTTTTTTTTTTTTTTTATATTTCCTTATATATTTAATGAGATATATTGCGGTTTCGAAAATATTGCTAGTACGTTAAGATGTTGAGAATATACTTACTGTAATAATTTGTTTTAGTAAAGATTGTAGGACTTTTGTCCTAGTTTGTATATGGATTACTGGAAAAAATTCTACCCTCTCCCCTTTTTTTTGTTGTAAAAGGGAAGTGATAAAAATGTTAATTTCAAATCAAAATAGATTTTTTTTTCAAACCATAAGCAAATGTAAGCAAGGGGTCCGGAAAGGGAGATGTCAGCGCATACTAAGCTAAACTAATATTAGTAAACATTTTATTGAAAAAAAGTGTTTTGTAAAATGATTTGTTTTGTAAAAGGATTTGCTTACAATGCAACCCTTAGTTTTGTCACTGAAACCTTGATCATGTTTTGTTAGAGCTTAAAACATATTGTAGTATCCAGAAAATATTACACCCATTAAAAGATGATTAAAGATTAAGTAGAGGAAAGTCTTGGATTACCGAAATATTTTCCTTCCAATGCTCATCCGTCAAAACATCAATCTGAAAAAGCGTTGTCTTATATGCGCCAATTGTTCATCATTATACTATTATACTATGTTACGTTCTATTGAATTGTTTTACATACCAATATCAATTTCACCCCAGCTCTTTAAAATAAAAGCATGCATTGATCAATAAATTTTAATAATCATAACAAACTTTTATACGGATGAGTACATGTGATGAGCTAGTATATATCATACGGTAATTAGAGAAAGGTTCCAATTTAAGTATTCCTTAGTTAAGTGAAGACTTAAGTAAGTTTATGCATACCATTTAAGAATTTTATTTAACTAAGGAAATTCTTAGTAAAATCTAAGTTTAAGGAATACTTAAGTTAAGATGTTTTATGCATACGGCCCCAGAATAATAAAGGATCAAACTATACTGATCACAAGTCAAATAATAGAGGTTTAGCCAAAAATATCATGTTCTGAGACGTTGTAGGTTTTTAAACATGCATGGTCTCTTGTGAAGTGTTGTCTTATTGTCACTCATACCACATCTTCTTTTTCACATGCACTGTGACGTCTGTCTATAATGACGTTTGGTTTCACTTGACGACGAATTGATCTTGGTGTGGTACGTTATTTCCAAAGTCGAAGAAGAACGTTGTAAGCTTATTTTTTTATGTTTTATTAATTTCTGCTATTATCTGTCATGTCGCATTTTAAACAAATACATGCGCATACAAGTCTTTTTTCTCATAGCAGGCACCCTGAAAGTGATATAACCCTTAGTCTTGCTGGAAAAAAAGATAATTGTTATCGCACAATTTATGAACTTTTCTCCATTATTTCCATTTTTTAAAACTCAACTAAGAACATTGTCCCGACTCAATGTAGCTATATATGACTGCATGCATAAACATAATGGCGTAAACATAAACACATGTCGGGAGCCAAGAGAAGACTGGTTGAATAAGGATTATAATTATTATAACATGCAGCCGAAAGCAGATGAAAGTGTAGGATCTTTGTAAATAAAGAGTTTATGTTCGGTTAGAATCTTGCCATTAAATCAGATTATTTTCATTTTTTTCAGAGGTACACAATGTCAAAAAAGATTTTAAGCACAGTATACAAGTCGGTGGCTCATCATAAAGACGTAAGCAAAACTTATCATAATAGATCATTGGAATTAATTTAATGCTTAATTATATATATAAAAAAAAAGTAGATGTGGTATGATTGCCAATGAGACAACTCTCCACAAGAGACCAAAATGACACAGAAATTAACAACTATAGGTCATTCTACGGCCTTCAACAATTAGCAAAGCCCATCTTCTGACAAACAAGACACGACCAACGCATTTGAAATTGTATGTCTCTTGTGTATGCAATTCATGTAAAAAATCAAATAAAGAATCAATGTTTTTGACCTTTTCAAATTGGTAATTTAATTTAACTAATCCTTTGCCGTTTTTGTTAATGCTCTGGCATAATTATATGTTTATATGTGTATAGGTAGTTTTTAGACGTAAATATTTATAACTCATTATCTTTAGATAGTCTAGCTTAAGAGTGTCTTTAGCTAGATAGTACATCTAGATAGTCTGGCTTAACGCTTCATATATGCTTCATTTGATATTGCATATGATTTCATATTCGCTGGAGGGAGGAAACTTCATTTTAAAAGAGGGAGTTCCAACCCAGGATAATGAGGGGGCAACCATATGACCCCATTCAAAAGCATTAATTGTCAAAAAAGATGATTCCAACCCCTCCCCCCCCCCAAAAAAAAAAAACCAAACCCAAACTGGAACCGGCACTGCGTTGAAGACTTTTGTTCAAATGCTTGTCAATATGCCGAATAAAAATAAAGATTAACTTATCGACTTATTTTCTTGTTACTTGTTTGTAAATGCATCTTTTTTATTGCATTTAGAAATATTTTCAATGTCTTCTATAATTTAGATAAGACCACTTTTACCACAGACAATTCATATTGTTATTATGGTGGGAGGTGTACATTATACTATCTTTTTTACTTATTATTTAGTTAATGTGCATAGAAGGCGGAACGATTGGAGTAGCGGGAGGTGTACACTACACATTCATTTTTACTTATTATTTAGGTAGCGTGCATAGTAGGCGGAACGACCGGAGTAGCGGGAGGTGAACACTACACATTCTTTTTTACTTATTATTTAGGTAGCGTGTATAGTAGGCGGAACGATTGGAGTAGCCATATTTGCCGCGTCGTTTATGACTTTCACCTCAATTCGAGACCCAGACGTCAGGTATATTAAAACAAACTTCCAACACTTAGTGTAATGTAAACCTATAAAGGCGAAATTTAAAATTTCAATGACATGCGATAATATACAGAAATAAAAAGGTTAAGCAACACGTATATTTATAATTGTATATTTATAAAATAAGATAGTTATTCTTCTTAAGATGACGAAAAAAAAGGGATGTCCATGCTCCAAGCGTTTTTGATTGATTGATTGATGTATGGTGTTTTAACGCCACTTTGAAGCACCGCATTTAGGCTATTAAACGGCGGCCAAAGGAAGCCAGAGTGCCCGGCGAAAACCTCCGACCTTCGATAGGAAAACTGACAATCCTAGTCAATTGTTTTTGACATTCTACCTATATTTAAATTTCTGACACACGTAAGTCATGGTAGCTATTAATTTTGTTTTTATTATTTTATTCTTTTCTAGTTTTTCAAATAAGCAACATGCGGTATCATCTAACCTACTTAAGAGTTCAACAACACTTCCAGTGAGTAAAATGTTTTAATTTTAGGTTTTAACGAGAGTTATGTCCCCTTTGTTCAATTGTCTTCGATTGTCTTTAGTTGGAATCTTCATGAGAAGAAATTATTTTAGTTTTCATTAATAAATATTTATGTTAATGAAGAATTCATTGGCTATATATGCTAAAGAAAGCACCAATTTAAAGTTTCTAGAACGGTGTTATTATAAACATCATCCATTTAGAGTTGATTTGTTTGTTGTTTTTTTTTCAAAAAATTTGAAGAAATCAAAATACATTTTAAAATATTAGGTTGTGCTTATATTCTTTCAGCTGATAGTACAAAATAAAGAAGTGTATGGACCAAGGCCAGATGTTCCTGCAGAGTTTTCACGATAGTACAAACAGGTCACGCCAATTGTTTTCCATTCTAAGAAAAGATCTCATGAGTCGATTTGATCATCTGCTTCCATCTGATTTATTGATGTGACTACACAGATAGTTGTATATCTAATGCAAATTTACTTGGAATTTTTGAAATATTCTACTTCCGTTTTGTTAAAAATGTACTGTATTTATTTTACCATACAATTTTATTAAACGCGTTTACACAGATTATGAGACTGCTTTTAGTAATGACTGTATATAAAAGCGAATACCAAGCATAATATGAATTATTAACAAGATGTTTAAGCCGTTATGAATTAAAATTGAAGTATTTGTGACTGCTAATAAGGTTAATTTTATACTAAGTATATATATAGATCTCATTTCTCGTTTGAAATTGATGTGCTCGGTAAGTCATTCTTAGTTTTGTTGGTGTGTAGTTAAATATTTCAAATCATTATTGTTAATCAGATGTTTGGAGGGAAATGCATAATAAAAAGCATTACATGGTAAAGTATGTTCACATGAAGGCATGAAGTCTGCATTACATGGTAAAGTATGTTCACACGAAGTCTGCATTACATGGTAAAGTATGTTCACATGAAGGCATGAATTCTGCATTACATGGTAAAGTATGTTCACACGAAGTCTGCATTACATGGTAAAGTATGTTCACATGAAGGCATGAAGTCTGCATTACATGGTAAAGTATGTTCACACGAAGTCTGCATTACATGGTAAAGTATGTTCACATGAAGACATGAAGTCTGCATTACATGGTAAAGTATGTTCACACGAAGTCTCCATTACATAGTAAAGTATGTTCACACGAAGTCTGCATTACATGGTAAAGTATGTTCACATGAAGTCTGCATTACATGGTAAAGTATGTTCACATGAAGTCTGCATTACATGGTAAAGTATGTTCATATGAAGTCTGCATTGCATGGTAAAGTATGTTCACATGGAGTCTGCGTTACATGGTAAAGTATGTTCACATGAAGTCTGCATTACATGGTAAAGTATGTTCACATGAAGTCTGCATTACATGGTAAAGTATGTTCACATGAAGTCTGCAGTCTTTCAGGAAGCTTTTTAAATGAATGCAGTTCTGTTTTGGGCAGGAACACATATAAACATTACGTGGGCTTTTCTGAAAAAAAATCTTCACTCAAGCGGCTCCCTTTTAATCTGGAACAATTGAATAAAAATAAAAGCACATATAGAACGTACAATAAAAATAAGAGAGCAGGAAAACCTAACTCTACAATATTGGCATAATAGACAGAATATTGACGTAGTGTTTCTTCGGCTTGATAGATTTGTTGTTGTTTCCTTAACGCAAATAATAAAATAATGCAAATATTTCATACATACTTATAGATAGAACAATTTTACAATAAATCTAAAAGGTAATTTCTGCAAAGTCCACCACGATGAAGGGCCACACATCCAAACATATGGACGATGCGTTCTTGCATTAGTGGCGCACGTTGTGTTTATCAAGACCTAAGTCATGTTGGTGATATTCGTGAACGAAGTAAGAAGCATTGGATTAATACAAGCAAATCTCGATGAAATCATGTAAACGGAATTGGAATATAAACCCTTCTTTTAACTAGACCAAAAAGCTAAGCAAAAACGCTGAGCTAGATTTATAACATGCTTGTTCTCAAGGTTACAGTCCTCATGAAGAGGTGTTACCCTAGTACCCGGACACACAATGCATGAACGACGATCAGTCTTTTCTATCACTATCTAATGCCACGTTGTTGCAGAGTGGCAAACAATATCAATTCAATACAACAAGACACCCGAGTGGCCATCTGTGAGTGTAACGTGTGTTGGTGGTTTTGAACTGATACAGAAACGGATGTTGGTAATATACTTCAGACTGGCGACAACCCATTGACCATCCTGTAGTTTTTTGCAATTTTCCCCCTCTTATTTATACTTAAAAAAGGCAAGAATTTTCGATGGGTAATCCCGCCTGCTCGTCACTGGTTTGTGCCAGATTGGAAGTTTCCCCCCCAAAAAAAACACAATCAATAGTAAAGCAGGTCTGCAGTACATTGCCAGCATCCGTTTCTATATCAGTCCAAAACCATGCATTAACACAAGTTACACTCACAGATGGACACTCAATTTTTTTGTATTGAATAGATAATTTTTTGCCTCACTGCTAACAACGCGGCATTAAAGGGCGAGATCTTCAACAACAAACGACAAACACTGAATTACAGGCTCCTACGTGGGACACACACAAAAAGAATGCGGGTTTTTTTTATACATGTTTGCTGGCGCCAAATCAACCCGCGAGGACAATTGGGTAAAACAGTAAAAATGAGCACGAACTTTAAGAAACAAGTTGAAAGGGACTGGACTCATCAGATCGCTACAAAAAAAAAAAACAAACCAAAAGACATTAAGTACAAATTTGAGTACCGAAAAGTCCATTAAACCCGACAAAAATTAAAAATCAGCCAACAAATCGAATTGAAAACTAGTGTCAAATCCCAGACTTGGTACAGGAATATACAGTGGAGATCACTTCTAACCTGTAATTAGAACTGTCAGAATAATCTGTCATAGAACTGTTCTAAACTGTCCTAGAACAGTTCTTCCTAGAACAGTTCTACCATAGAACTGTCAGAATCAGTTCTAGGTAGAACTGTCAGGATCAGTTCTAGGGTAGAAATGTCTAAAACTGTTCTAGGTAGAACTGTCCAAATCAGTTCTAGTCGTAGAACAGTTATCAGAACTGACCAAATCAGTTCTAACTGTAGAACTGTCAGCAGAACTGTCTAAAACTGTTCTAGCTGTAGAAAATGAGCAAACGGTAGTCAGGATTGTAGAACAGCTAGTCATTGAGTTAGAGCATCTCATTGGTCACCATTCAGTGTTTTCATTATCATTGATAAAGCCACATATATTCTTTTGACTTATTTATATTTAAGACAAAAGAGTTCTTAAAACTGTTCTATGGGTAGAACTGACTAAATCAATTCTAGCTGTAGAACTGACCAAATAAGTTCTAATCGTAGAACTATTTTAGTCGTAGAACTGCTTTAGTCGTAGATTTGGTCAGTTCTAGGTAGAACTGTCTTAAACTGTTCTAGGGTAGAACTGTCTGGATCAGTTCTAGGTAGAAATATCAGGATCAGTTCTAGGTAGAACTGTCAGAATCAGTTCTAAGTAGAACTGTCTTGATCAGTTCTAGGTAGAAATATCAGGATCAGTTCTAGGGTAGAAATATCAGGATCAGTTCTAGGGTAGAAATATCAGGATCAGTTCTAGGTAGAAATATCAGGATCAGTTCTATAGAACTGTCAAAATCAGTTCTAGGTAGAACTGTCAGGATCAGTTCTAGGTAGAACTGACCAAATCAGCTCTAGGTTAGAACTGTTCTAGCTTGAACTGTCTAAAAGATGTCAGGGTGACGGTTCAACATACTGTCCTAGAACATTTCTCTTGACAGATTCTGACAGATTTGATGAGAGGTTAGAAGTGATCTCCACTGTACATATAGTATGCTTTGATTAACACAACATTTTCTTTTTTCTATATTTCGGAAGTTATAGATTTTAAGTGTATATTTCATTATCTTTAAAACGAATGATTACTGTGTATAATTCTCGTCAATCAATGATTTTACTTCTATTTCTTTTCTGTTGTTGCCTTAGTTTGTGTGCATCATTCATTTCTGAAATCAACACTGAATTACTTAATTCTTAATATTCTACAGTTATACTTTAAACTTTTGAACCCCAACATTCTCACTTTTCAATTTGTTTTGTTCTCTTTTCTCTTTTCATTATTTGTTTGCCATTATATCGCATCCACTCTCGTAAATAAATAAGCCTTTTGGTTGCAGTTGGTACTTTTATGAAAAACTGTGGGGTTCTGTTAACCTCCATTAATGTTTGCTTTCAATCTGAGATGATTCATGTTTTCGTCTCTGATCTTTACTTTTGGACAAACTGTTACTTAAAAATGTGTTGACAACTCAGCTGAATAATTACAAAAACACATTTTAAAATACAACCAAGTTATAAACACTCAGTCATTATCACATATTTATTCGATCCCAGTAGGCTATACATTGCTATATAGATCGAAGATACCGACTACTTATACCACTAAATTAATTTACAACAAACCGGAGAATATCATAACATAATTATTCAGCAATGTTGTTTTTTAACTTTGTAGTTGTAGGAGCTAAAGTATACAACTAATAAAATTAATTAGGGTATTAAGCAGTACATGGCTATTTTGTCGGCTCGGGCTACGGGGCGCCGAATGGGACTCTTGTGGTTTTGTACTCAAAATTCAATTTTGTACGGACAAAAGTGACTTTTGTTCAACAAAAATAAGTTCAGTTTAACAAAATTTGTATCATACTACAAATTTATCTATCAGCGGACAAAAGTCACTTTTGTCATGACAAAATTCATTTTTGTTACACAGACTTGAATTTTGTTACCTAATTTGAAAATTGGGCGACAAAAGTCAATTTTGTATTCAAATTAGTTTAGTTTGGTTTCTGTGAACTAATTTGCATACAAAATCGACTTTTGTTACACAAAATTGACAAAAATGAATTTTGTCTCAACAAAATTGACAAAATTGACTTTTGTCTCAACAAAATTGACAAAATTGAATTTTGTCTCAACAAAATTGACAAAATTGACTTTTGTCTCAACAAAATTGACAAAATTGACTTTTGTCTCAACAAAATTGACAAAATTGAATTTTATCTCAACAAAATTGATTTTTGTCTCACGAAAGTCAATTTTGTCTCACGAAAGTCAATTTTGTCTCATAAAAGTCAATTTTGTTGTTACAAAATTGAATTTTGTCGTCACAAAAATGAATTTTGTCGTCACAAAATTGACTTTTGTCTCAACAAAATTGACAAAATTGACTTTTGTCTCAACAAAATTAACAAAATTGACTTTTGTCTCAACAAAATTATCAAAATTGACTTTTGTCTCAACAAAATTAACAAAATTGACTTTTGTCTCAACAAAATTGATTTTTGTCTCAACAAAATTGACAGAATTGACTTTTGTCTCAACAAAATTAACAAAATTGACTTTTGTCTCAACAAAATTGACAAAATTGAATTTTGTCTCACAAAAATCAATTTTGTCTCACAAAAGTCAATTTTGTCTCACAAAAGTTAATTTTGTCTCACAAAAGTCAATTTTGTCTCACAAAATTGAATCTTACCTCACACAATTGACTTTTGTGATTTAATTTCCATATCAGGTAACAAAAGTCAATTTTGTATGCAAATATGTTTATATTTGCATACCTTTTAGACAAAATTGACTTTTGTCATGACAAATATGAATTTTGTCTACAAAAATGAATTTTGTCATGACAAAAATTAATTTTGTCTACACAAATGAATTTTGTCATTAACAAAATTGAAGTTCTCACAAACCAAGTCTGTAGCACATAGTTTTGTAAGACAAAAATGATTTTGTTATGACAGAATTGAATTTTGTACAAAACCACAAGAGTCCCATTCGGCGCCCCGTACGGGCAGCCTCTTATGTGCTATTTACCGGAACCTGGCATAATAACATCCTTAGTGCGTTATTTTGCCGGCTCCGGCTAAATAGCGATTGATGGTATAATTTCGCTACAGTGCCGGTCTTATTTAAGAATCACTGATTTAAGATTTTCTGTATATTAGATTCTAATTAAAAATCTGAATAGAAAGAAATATAAAACATATGAATTAATAAAAAGTCTCTAAAATTGAGTATGCCATAACTGTACTGACTGAGACCGGTTGGTGTCCTTCGGCTGTATTCTGCTTTTGGTCGGGTTGTTGTCACTTTCACCCTTTCCCCATTTCCATTCTCAATTTTATTGTTAAAAGTGTTTACATAAGCCAGGCATGAATAATATATATTCTAATAAAAAATATCCCATACGTTTTGAAATTAGAAGTTACTTTACATACAGTAACACTTTAATGAGAAATCTCTGATAAAAATGAATTTTTCATTAAAATATCACATAAGCACAGCATACATACTGAACTAGAATACATGATTGTTTAGGGGACTTTAGGGGCCAGCTCTCAGTGTGTGATGCCAGGCTGCCTCCGGGTGCGGGATCTCTCTCGTTGTGTTGAAGACCCATCATTGTGGCCTTGGACTGTTTTCTGCTATTAGGTTGGGTGGTTGTCTCGATCTTTAACACATTCCCCGTTATCATTTTAAAATTGATATTCTGATTCAAGTAAAACTGAAGACTGGATATCTGAGCTGAGACTTCTGTGTGTTATTATATAGGATCTTATAGATACAGCCTATTTTTTCATATTTTTTGTTGTTGATTAGGCAGCAACCATTTGATTTCGGAAAGGGGGGGGGGGGGGGCTATGGATTTTTTTGGAATAAAAAGTTTGTTTCCAGTCTTTGGAGAAAATAATTTGTTTTTGATTCTGAGAAAAAAAAATTGTTTGTTTCCCCCTCAGCTGCCACTATATGTAATGCTAAAATTGAAAGAAAAAAATTGTTTTCGACTTGTCGCGAAAAAAATAGATTGTTTTTCGCCGCAGGCGAAAAAAAAGGGAGCGTCTTTTTACCACAGAACACCACAGAATACCACAGAACACCACAGAATACACATAATATGCCACAGAACTCCTAAATAGTAACAATTCAGACATTGCAGTTGTTGTTATTGCTAATTATGTCTATAATATGACTTTATTAGTCAAACAAATTAAAAATTTCAATCTAGTGTCGACTCATTGTCCTTACGACCCCAATCGACTTGGCCTTTAATTGGGACCAGACTAAAAATTAATGTAAGACCAATTATCGAGAAAACCACATAGAATTGTACCAATATAATTTTTTCTTGTTGGAAATTGAAGGTCGAAGACTGATTTACGTTTGTTTGTGTGTGTGTGTGTGTGTGTCTTCCTCAAATTTCAAGTGAAAAAATTCTAGTTTAGATAAGTCTTGTCTGTGGTCAAATTTCAATAATAATAAAGAGATATAAAATTAAGTTGAACATTTTAATTTGATAACATCAATAACAAAACAATTCAATAAATACATTAATGTCTTTTTTCGGCTCTTTCTGTTCTTGGTCTCTTTCTCTGCATAGGTTTCTTGGCTATTGACTTAGCCTTGTTCACAACAGAGTATAGTCCATCGGATGAAGTTATGATATTTTCGTGTTTTCTTTTTTTACTGTCCTGCAGGAAATTATTAAAGAGCTTTCGTTTTTCCTCGTCTGATTTTGTTTTCCAGATGGCATCTGCTATAGTGTACTGTTTGTATGAGTTGACCAGCATGTAGTCCCCAGAATGATGAAGGGCTGACCGTAGATTAATGAACTGGAAGTCCACCATGTCAAATAGTTTATCAACCAAATCTGGTGCATGTTGGGGCTTCCAGTTGACTGCCACTTTCATCACCCGGTTCATGGATTCTGCATTGTTGTTCGTCCACATTTGCTTAGTGCCTAAACGTCTATTGGGTGCATTAACGAATTCTTCAACTCGTGGCTTAAAACTTTGTTCGTAATATTTCAGGAACTGAGGATGATTTGCACACAAGTCCTTGAGCTCCGAATCTGCCCTTGCAAATTGCAATGTGTCGTCTGCGCTTGCAATTCCTTGATCTCCAATATAATATGCCGTAACTTAATAAGAAAGATGAATTAATAAAACTTGACACGCGTCGTTAATAAATATGTTAAATGTGATAATCAATCACTTATCAAAAATAAAGCCGTCCTCGGTAAGAAATAGAAAACAAATTCAATGTCAAATATTTAAAATATAAAATTAACAAATTGTAAATTTCATAAACATATTATATTCCGTAACTTAATAAGAAAGATGAATTAACAAATTTGACACGCGTCGGTGATAAATATGTTGAATGTGATAATCAATAACTTAATTATCATAAATCTCAATTAACAATTGTGCTATATACATTTTGAATTAACAAATCCTGACACGCGTAAGTAATAAAAAGATTATACCGATTCAACAGATTAAGAAATTTAGCGTATGAAACAAAATTTACAAAAATTGTGCAAAATTGCAATATTTTTTTTAATATAAAAACATAAAATTACCAAATTAAGACGAAGTAAGCCAGATGAATAAGAGTAGGTTGACCCTACTTCTTCTTTCAAACAGGTCAAACAACAGAACGTAGAACAGCTGGATGTTACCAAGAAATCGACGTCTTGTAATGATAACTGTTGACAGTCATAGTGGTACCATGAATTGCAAGAGTCACACTGTACTGAGTTCTTGGAGCAGTTCTGTCTGCAGTCACCACAGGGCCAAAAAATCGACCTTTTTAGGTACGAAACTTTGCGTTTTGGCATTTTGACTTTACTGATTAACTTTGAAACTTTATAATAGATTTAGAAAGATTTTTGAATATTTTTTCTTGTTCTATCAATATATACCCTTTGGTCAATATCTTTAAATTTTGGAGCCAATCGTAAATTTGACCAATAATATTAACAGGAAATAAAATATTGTCCACTTATTTTCGTCGGAAGTAAAAGATGATCCAATAACATTTACAGGAAGAAATTGTGATTCCAGTACTTTATGGTTTCACGTTTCCATTGTCTAACACAAGATTTTAGACGTCGCTAACAGAACAAAAATGTGAAATGACTTCTCTTGAGACATCGTTAAAAAAACAAAAAGTTATGTAGGACTTCTTTTAAATTTCCATTTCTTTTGACAGCGTGGTTGAATTATAGAAGCCATCCGTTCTTTTTAAATTTTGACATAGACCTCATTATAAAGTGGGTTGTGTTTGTTTAATTACTCTTAATAATGACCATAACATAGGCTTCTGTTTTACAAGCATTATTAAAAAAAAAATTTATAAAATTATATAAGAATGTCAAAAGGAAACCCATTCAAAGATATTGCATGATAATTGATTAAAATCGTGCTAAAGGAACTTTATGCATTTCAAATAGAATTTAAATATATTCATAATATTAAAGTAATCAGTCAAAGTCCTCGATCTCTTTCCGTCGGTTAGATTTTGATATTTGTCTCTTGTCTTATTTTTAGTAAAACTATTTTATATAAGAAGAAGAAAGAAATGAATGAATAAAATATATAATATATATATTTGGTGGTTTGCGGAGTTGTCATGTTATAGACTTTCCTTTCCTGTTTGGTGTGTTCAATGTAGATATATTTGATATTTAAACTTTAATTCAATATGATTTGTTGCATTAATAACTGACATAATATATTAAGGTCACAATTAATACAATAAAACAAAAAAACAAAATTAAAAAAAAATGCGCTGTTTAGCGATATGCGGTTTGCGATCGGTGATGAAGTTTAGATTTCCCGTCTAATTAACATTAGTTCATGGATTTTTAAAGTTATTTTAATGGTATGTTGCATATTTTAGTTGTTTTTTTGTTTGTTTTTATGTTCTGTGGTATATTTTGAGTGTTCTGTGGTATATTATATGTGTTCTGTGGTATATTTTTAATGTTCTGTGGTATTCTGTGGTATTCTGTGGTGTTCTGTGGTAAAAAGACGCTCCGAAAAAAAAGTTTGTCCAGGAAAAAAATCCATAGCCATTGTTTCTATCCATAGGAAGGTCGACTATCCATAATTACTTTCTTTCGGATTAAAAGAAACTTCAACCCTCAGAACTTCGGGAAGACTCGGAGAGTTACTTTGAAACCTAACGGGCTTCGTTCCATCACTGTATGGGAGGTAACTCAATAGATATACTGCAAAACGAAAGTAAAAGTTGAACTTGACAAGTATCTTAAAACAGTCGTACGTTTTGTTCACCGACGTATAATTAAACAGGTATATTCAGTAAAACACATAAGAGAAACACCAGAGCATAGTATCTTGCAATATTGACAGGGTAATTGTCTGAAGAGTGAAGTCAGTGCCAGTGGCACAACACATTCGTACGTTCGCCTCTTGGGTACGTTCGCATCCTATTTTTATTCGAATACTGGTAAAATTGGCTATATCGTGTTTCTATCCCGTACGGGATTGATGAAAAATGCCGATTTGCAACGTATATAAAACTCCGCTATTTTTTTAGATGAATAAAGGAAAGATTTTATTTTATATCTTCATAAAAAAATGTCATAAGATGTGTTTTATTCTGATCCTCATTCTCTCCCGTAATATATGACGATTTCAATAAAGAAGTGTCTTTTTATATTAAATATGGGATAGAATGAGGATCAGTATATAGAAGACGATTTCAATAAAGAAGTGTCTTTTTATATTAAATACGGGATAGAATGAGGATCAGTATATAGAAGACGATTTCAATAAAGAAGTGTCTTTTTATATTAAATACGGGATAGAATGAGGATCAGTATATAGAAGACGATTTCAATAAAGAAGTGTCTTTTTATATTAAATACAGGATAGAATGAGGATCAGTATATAAGACGATTTCAATAAAGAAGTGTTTTTTATATTAAATACAGGATATAATGAGGATCAGTATATAGAAGACAATTTCAATAAAGAAGTGTCTTTTAATATTAAATATGGGATAGAATGAGGTATAAAAAAGAAGATGTGGTATGATTGCCAATGAGACAACTATCCACAAAAGACCAAAATGACACAGACATTAGCAACTATAGGTCACCGTACGGCCTTCAACAATGAGCAAAGCCCATACCGCATAGTCAGCTATAATAAGCCCCGATAAGACAATGTAAAACAATTCAAACGAGAAAACTAACGGCCTTATTTATGTAAAAAAATGAACGAAAAACAAATATGTAACACATAAACAAACGACAACCACTGAATTACAGGCTCCTGACTTGGGACAGGCACATACATAATTAATGTGGCGGGGTTAAACATGTTAGCGGGATCCCAACCCTCCCCTAACCTGGGACAGTGGTATAACAGTACAACATAAGAATGAGGATCAGTATATAGAAGACGATTTCAATAAAGAACTGTCTTTTTATATTAAAAAAGTGTCATTCTTTATCAAATACGGGATAGAATGAGGATCAGTATATAGAAGACGATTTCAATAAAGAAGTGTCTTTTTATATTTAATACGGGATAGAATGAAGATCAGTATATAGAAGACGATTTCAATAAAGAAGTGTCTTTTTATATTTAATACGGGATAGAATGAGGATCAGTATATAGAAGACAATTTCAATAAAGAAGTGTCTTTTTATATTAAATACGGGATAGAATGAGGATCAGTATATAGAAGACGATTTCAATAAAGACGATTTCAATAAAGACAATTTCAATAAAGAAGTGTCTTTTTATATTAAAAAAGTGTTATTTTATATCAAATACGGGATAGAATGAGGATCAGTATATATAGAAGACAATTTCTATAAAAAAATGTGTCTTTTATGTAAGAAAAGTGTATTTTATTACGGAATAGAAAAGAATAATTAATTAATCTATATAAAAGTTTAAGAAAGGGTTTTCTTTGGGGAGATGTTATAAAAAAAGGGGTAAAGATATTTTGGGGGGAAAAGAAATATGAAAATTCAATTTGTGATGCCAAATACGGGATAGTTTAAACTATCCCGTATTAGTATACTAGTATGAATAAATCCAATCAATATGGTATAATCTATATATCGGTTTATTTCGTAACAAAGTTTATTTATAATACTCTAATTACGAAATAAACGATATTTATTATTTAATTTTTGTCTTTAAAAGATATTTTTGTATTCATGTTTAACTGATTCTCATTTTATGCCGTATTATGCATACAAATTCAATAAATATGGTACAATCTATATATTGGTTTATTTCGTAATAAAAGTTATAACTCTAATGACGAAATAAACGATATTAGTAATTTGACCTTCATTAGTAATTAATGAACTTTATTTCGTTTAATAATGTAAGAAATACAGGTAAATATTGGCAGTGCAATCTTTCCTTTATTCATAATTTCACGCTAGACGATATACAACATAAAATATATATGCCATTTCATTCTTTCCCGTAAATGGAAATGACAGGATAGAATAAGGATATAGCCGTAAAATTATTAGATGACTTTTTTAGATGTATATATCAAAATATATATAATATTTAAATAATAAAAAAATTGTGATTTGTTTTTTAAAATGAAATATTGTTTTTGTGAATAAGATAAAGATAAACTTAGATATTTTATTTCCTAATCATCGGCGGATCATAAGGCTCATGAATAGATGATTAATCTGTTGATTTTAATTTATTTTACTTTAGATTATCATTATTAATTGGTATTTAAAAAGTTATTTGGTATTATTGCTATGTGTTTGTGTAAAGTAAAATATAAGTTGCTAATATTAAACTTGTTAAGCAATGAAGATTTTTTTTAAGAAGATAATTTAGGGGGTTCAGACCTTTATCATGACTTTGGGATCCGGTGTTTATTCAATCTCAGGATTTAGGGAATGATCCTTTCGGAATCTGGGATTTCTTTTTTCAAATTTTAGGATGTCATGATTTTAAAAATTTGGGACCTCAGGATTTCATGTTTTAAACCCCAGATTTTGGGATCAGGACCCTCCCCCCCCCCTCATAATTGTATTAGTACTTTTATGTCTTGAAAGCTGTTAGGAATCATCTCTCTCTTTTTCAAGTCTTAGAGATAAATGATCATCATGACAATACTCATTATTCATTTGACAAATTTAAAATAATTCACAATGGTGGGGTGTGAATGTGAAAGGGGGCTAATGAGAAGGGGATCAAACATCTAGGAAACAGACTCGGAATTCTTCTGAACCATGATATGTTTGGATTTGCATATCATGCATGAACCTCCTCCCACATGCTTCATTAGATCATTTAGAAGAACATGAAACAGTAAATTTTAACATACTAAAGTGAAGATGAGTACAAGTAAGACTTCCAATCTGTTTACAAATTCTAGAATTATGCCTTTCATCTTTTTACAAATCTGATATACTACAGACCTTATTGTTGTTTAGAATGCTGCTGGCTTGACCTGAGAATCTGTGTCTCTAGAATACAACAATCAATATGCCATTATGGCTTCAGATATTTTCTATTGTGATGTCAATATTTTACAGGAGCCTTTTTGATTTCCAGTAATGGCGTCAAATAACAATAAGGTGTATTGAATTCATTACACAAATTGCTGAGTAAGCATCTCTTGATTTTAGGTCATTTATAAGTTTTTGAGTTTAGAATGACTTCATTTTGCATTGAACTAGTACACATTTATATTTAGGGGACTGAGGACTACCTCTGTGTGGTTGATTTTCTTGCTGCGTTCAAGACCTGTTTGTGATCTTTGGTTGTTATCTGATCTTTAGTCGGTTTGTTGTTTCTTTGACATATTCCCGATTTCCATTCTCAATTTTACTTACTTTAATTGTCAGACAAAGCAATATTTTTTACCTGTCAAATAAGATACTAACTTGTATTTGTCAGACAAGGCACTAATTTTTATAGAACATTTAGTCTGTTAATTTCCCATTCCATATAGACTTGTAACTTACAACTTGATTTGTTTGGTAAATACACATTCGGGTATACAGTATGTATATCATGTATATATGTAGAGAGAAAAAATGGATTCAAACAACAGCAAAAACCCTTAATTGATTTATTTGATAAAATCATATTTCATATTTTACAAGCATTTGTGTACAATGTGCAAGGTGCAAATATAATTTAATTTATTCAATGTTTTAAACCTGAAGGTTTAATAAATTGTACCAGGTTTAATAATACTTTTCATATTTATTTTTTTCTAGAAATTGAAGAATGGCAACCAGACCAGATGAATTTTGTAACTTGTGTAAAGTATCTTTCACATCTGCCAAAAATGCAAATGATCATTATGAAGGTAGGACACATAAGAATGCATTGATTGGTGAAAGTGAACTATTTTGTGATTTGTGTAAAATTAAATGCAGTTGTCTTGAGAGCATGAACGATCACTTGGAAGGAAAATCTCACAAAAGGAAGGAACAAGAAGCCATGCTATCTCCAGTGGTGAATGATGAGAATGTCATTAAAGATGAAAGTGGAGATGGTTTTTGTTGCAAGTTATGTGACATTAAATGCAGCGGAATAGAAAATATTAAAGTTCATTTACAAGGAAAATCACATAAGAAGAAAGAAATGCAAGTTAATATTGAATCATCAGAAGACTATGGATCACCAAAGGAGAAGTCAGATGGAAGTTTGTTGTATTGTGATATTTGTCAAGTCAATATTAGTGGGAGTGATAATATGAAAATACATGTAGAAGGTAAAGGTCACAAGAAAAAACAGCTTCAGCAGTCTAATAGTCATGGTGATGAAAAGAGCAAAACAAATAATGATGGCAATATTGAAGGCAATAATGGAGAAAATGATGACTCTATATACTATGATGCACAGCAGTCCTTGGACCTTGAACACAAAACTGCTGAAAACGATTTGAGTGGCCAATCAGACGAAAAGGAGGAACCCAATATCAGTAGAGATGGGAGTAGTTCCAGTGACGAGGACAATGTCGGACAGGAATTAGATCAAACTTTTGTAAAAAATATTCTTGAGTCTTTTGAAGAAGGGAAATATTCCACAAGTATTGACCACAAAGATAATTTAAGCTTACCTTTGAACAAAGCAGTAAACAAAGACTTCAAATCTTTAAATTCCTCCAGTAATTACTCAAATGAAAATAAGATTGAAGGCAAAAATGTTGATACAACATTTCAAAAGATAAATAATTCTGAAACAATACATGATAATGGATGTTCACTGGATGTTTCTACGACAACTAAAAATACAATGGAAACAAACACTAGTACCAAGTCAATAGAAAATAAAGCATCTACTCCAAATCAGTCAACTAAAAAGGATAATTTAAAAGGTACACAAAACACACCGTCTAAAACTACAGTCAGAATGCCTAAACGTCAACAGAATTACCACTGTGTCATATGCAACCAGTTGATGAACACAGAGAAAGCCTACAAAGATCATTTACAAGGAAAGAACCATGGTAGGAAGTTATTGGCCCCTGACAGAGTTCTACCAGAAACTGTCTTCACAGAAGTAGATATAACTGAAGTAAAAACTAAATCCAGACCCAGGAAGTATCAAGAAGAACTGTTCAGGAAAGCCATGAGGAAAGACGCCATTTGTTTTCTTCCTACAGGTGAAATTTAAAACCTTTTCAAAAATTTAGTAAAATCACATAAGCTTTGTAATGATGTAAGGGGAAGGAATCCGCAAAAAATTGATAATTGCTAACATCTGCTTTATATGAACTTTGGCGCATAGTTGTCTCATTGGCAATCATACCTCATCTACTTATTATTTATGGAAAATAAATAATTGCAAATTTTTATTCCTACGCTGTATCGAAGGGGAATTAAGTTTTAACCCTTTTAAGTTTGAATTTGGTGGTGTCACTTTTACCGTTTTAGAGTTATGCTCCTTTATAAATGGAAAAATTACTGAATTTTTCGTTTACCTTCTCTAACTTTAGATCACCTCAACCAAATGTTATGAAACTTATACATGTTAAATGTTCTGAAATTTATACACAATGCTAATTACTGAAAAATACAGATCAAATTTGAATTTTGGGGGTTTCACTGTTATTTTTATAGAGTTATCTAAAAACTTATAATACACAATACTTATATTACCACTAAATTCAGATTTGGGAAGTATCACTATTAACAATCTTTAGTTATGTCCCTTTATAACTTTATTATATGATATGTGAACAGGGGCATTAATTTTTATAAGTGCATTTACAGTGAGTTGACTGTTAGTGTTGCTCTCCACCAATTGCAACTCATTCAAAATTTTGACCAAATTGCAATTTGTATTATTAAACCAAATTGTTCAACTGGTCAGAAAATTGAACAAATTGTTCAGTCAAAATGTGAAAGTGCAAGGTGATAAAATAAACGGAGTGTCTATTCGTCTGGCTAGCCGGACGAATAGTTAAAAATCTCTATTCGTCCGGCCATCCGTCTGCAGATGCACAAACCTTCGATATCAATAAACGTGTCATGTGACGCAGAAAGTGTCCCGGATGAGGTGTCGGATAACACACTAGGTGTCGGATAACACACGCGCGTATGCAATGGACGTTTTGAGAATTGGAGATCGTGATTTATATTTAGAGATGTCATAGAGAAAACCAGAGAGAATGTGATTGCTTTAAACAAATGTCTATAGAAGTGATTCCAGAACAATAGCGTATACATGTTAACTGTGAGGAATAAGCCTGAAATCAAAGTGAAATTGATGATTTACCCCCATTTACCTTATGGACGCATTCGGAAAAAAGTACTATATCAAACTTGCTTGGATGCATTATTTTCAGTTATACTACAACGGAGATATATGAACATACTGATATGCCTGGACTGGGAATAAGACACCAGGGTTGGGGAATCCCCCCTTTTTTCTGTTATATCTAATACACATTTTTTTCTAAAAAAATCTTATCGAAAACACAATCCTACTTTTGGGGACAGATTACATGTGCCTGACCTTTTCTCTAATTTCCTATGAAATAAAAATCGCCGAACAATTTAAATGAAGGATCGTGCATAATCATATGAGGACCTTTACTTTAACCAAACTTCACAGAAACAATAAATTCAGGATTTTTTGGATTCAAAGATGAAGCCAATAATGATTGGCTCGACTATTTGCTTTACAGGAAATTCATAGGCAGAAGAACAAAAGAGAGCATCATTTCTGCCCTCCCTAACCCAAGTTCCTTTAGAATATTAGAACAAAAAAATCTGAATCAAATGTATAGTTTTTTTTTATTATTAGAATGAGATCTTTTTCATAAAATGATTTTAGCTAATATATTTTGAAACAACTCGTGCTTTATTTAAAACCTTCAAAACACGATGTTATATCTTCATCATTATATTTTTGGCCGGACAAATAGCGAAAACCCGGACAAATTAGCGAAAACCCGGACAAATAGCGTACAAATGCTATTTGTCCGGCTTGCACTGCTTAAAATAAAATATACTTACAATCCTATAAGACTTTAACTCCATTTTAATGATGTTGTGACAAAAATCAGGTTATCAGTTTGTGTAGTTATATTATATTCATTTCCATGCTGAAGGGGAACTGTTTATTTTTAATTGCTATTAAATTGTCCAAACTAAGCTTTCATATAGTTTTTCTTTCTAAAAGTCTTCTATATTTATAAGAATCAGATATCATTTTAAATAAAACATCATATATTCAGTAAAATATGTGTGAAATAACAATATGCTATTGATAAATTTTCAGGGGAGATAACCTAAAATATTATTCTTTTGAATAAAGACTTTTTGAAAGTTCCCCTTCAGCATGGAAATGAATATAATATAACTATACAAACTGATAAACTAATTTTTGTCACAACATCATTAAAGTGGAGTTAAAGTCTTATAAGAGGTATTTATGTTTGGTTTATTTGGATCTATCAAAGGCGTAAATGTAAGTTTTGTCAATTTCATGTTATCTGTAGCAAGATATTGTATCTTCAGAAGGAATTTACTTAAAAATTTAAACAGTAATGTTGATCTTATTAGACTATTTAAATACACTGTAAAACATTATATAACTTACCTGTATGAATATTTGTATGAGAAATGTTTTTGAGAAACACTTTTTAAAGAATAATATTCTGGTACAAGAAACCGAAGGTGTCATAACATTTAATTTCTAATTATTGTGCTGATTATATATGTGATTGTACTTAAAAACATTGCCTTGTGATATTTTTGTGTAATATGTAATATATCTGTTGTATATATATGTTGAAGAATTGAATAAAGATAAAAAAAAAGTCTTATAGGATTGTAAGTATGTTTTATTTTATCACCTTGCACTTTCACGACTTGACTGTGGTTTTCTACAGCATGCAGTTGGTTCAAATTTCTGACCAGTTGAACAATTTGATTTTAAAAAACAAATTGCAATTTGGTCAAAATTTTGAATGAGTTGCAATTGGTGGAGAGCAACACTAACAGTCAACTCACTGTAAAATTTCAGAAAAAGTACTTCATTGTACTTTCAAAATCAAGGGCAGATAATTATACTGAATTTTATAGCACATTTGGAGTTTTTTTTATTATTGTCAAAAAAAGAAGGCAGTGACCCCTTAATTTTATATGCCATTTTAACAAAACATTTTATTGTATACCATGGTGCAGCTCTTTGTTATTTGATATTTCTAAAGTATTTATGAAAAGCAATTTTTTTTTATTTTTAATTTTGAACCAATTCTACTGTTTTATTTCCTCAATAAGGAAAAATTAAGTTTCCCCTATATAACCATATAAATAACTGGGATTTCATTAATTTCCATGTATTTTAAAGAAAAAACATGGTCTGTGACACACATTTTGTTTTTTAATTGAAATTTGAAAGTTCTTAAACCCAGAAGTCTTTTACAGAAGTTTAAGAAAAATATACCATCCAACATTTAGACACCCCGGCTACCTTAAGATAACTATTTGTTAAGATATAATGATGTTAGTATTAGAGTTTTTAATTCTTTTTCTTTCTACAGGTACTGGCAAAACATTGATAGGTTGTATGGTAATGAGTACAATGTTAGAGCAGAACCCTACCAGACAAGCTATCTTCCTTGTGGAGAGAGGTCTACTGGTCCTACAGCAGTTTCAGTATATCAAAAGAGAGCTTGGAGCTTCATTATTTACCAGGTAGGTACCAGACAAGTTGTCTTTCTTGTAGAAAGAGGTCTACTGGTCCTACAGCAGTTTCAGTATATCAAAAGAGAGCTTGGGGCTACATTATTTACCAGGTAGGTACGAAACAAGCTATCTTCCTGATTGATAGAGATCTAATTTTTCTTCAGCTGTCACATTAAAGACAAATCCTTCTATTCAGATCTACCAATAATATCTTCTTTATATTTTATTTTTACTTTAGGCTAGGTAAAAGCTTTAAAATAAGCAAATAAAAAAATGGGGTCACCGACCTCGTTTTCGATTTAAAACGCCATCTTTTTCACGGAATTTGGAAATTGGGACTTCTACTCAATAGCAGTGTAATATTTTTTTAAAAGTCCGTATCCAATAAAAACTTGTCTGTTTTGTTAACCTAGATGTTAATACAAACTATTTTAATAATATCACCATTTTCTGAGTGGAAAATAATAATGATAAGTTGCTATAATAGTTTTCCCGCCTTTTTTATTGTGAAATACCTATAAAAAAATTAAGTTTAAAAAAAATTGACCAATAATTTCTCCATGAGTCTTCAATAGAATATGCGTTGTTTATATCTAAACAAAATAAGGAAATAAAAAGATGGGGTCACCGTAATGGAAAAAGAGATATTTCTAAAAAGGGGGTAACAATTTGAATTGGCGGGAACATATTGCGCCAATTCTAAAAATAACGTCGAAAGACGTTCGGCCGGTTTAGGCTATATTCTTACAAATTAGGGACAACCCAGTTCTCGTTATTTGCTGATTTGTTATTTGTTTGTTTTAAACTACGATAAATTCACATTAATCTACACATGATAGTACTTAGTTTTAAGTCCATACGCAACTATTATCAGCACCCGCAGTGCGCATGCGCTAAATTTGATCGCAATCGATATCGATAAATTTACTATAGATTATTAAAGGAAATGTTGAATTTTGGTTAGCTGACAGTAAACAAAAATAAATACCTTTTTCATTGGCATCACATTAGAAAATACATTTTCTTAGCTTTCTAATGACATATTTTATAATTGAATCGGGATAGCAGAAGTTACGGCCATTTTCATTTTTAAAAAAGTGGTTCATTCCCTATTACTTCATACAATTCAAAACCAAAAACGTTTGCAAATGAGTTTTCATATATGATTACATCTTTCACTATTTTTAGAAATAAATTCATTGGCATAAATATATGTTCTTTGCTTTATAATCTTTCCAATGGTATATATTTGGTATTTTAGAAAATTTAATGAATCGGGGCCTTTTTTATCCAAAACTTGAGTTATTGTCATTGTTTGAAGATTGCGAAAAAATTTCTAAGTCCATGGAAAAATTATCTTGATATAGTACTTCCATGGTCCTACCAAGTAAATCGCTCACAAGTCACAAAACAAAGTTAATCTAGTTGTACATAAAATATTTATACATTTAATACAATGTTTTATATCATGAATTTAAAAATTCAGTAAATAAAGTAAAAGAAGTGTAACTTTTAATTTAAAAGAATTTTTTTGTCCAGCCGTCAGTTTTCTTTATTTTTGATAATATAAAATCTTTCACTACTACATTAACTCAGACTTTTGGATGTTTTTCGTGAAGCGTTTTAAAAAAATTGAAATCCCATCTAAAATGATTTTTTTTTTATCAATTTTCTTACATTAAAAGTTGTTTTTTTAAATTAGGCGGCCGTAACTAAACAATTTTGATACTTAAACATGCTCATCTGATTAACATAGACGTAATAGATACATATTTTATATATATATTATTCTCATGATGTTCTAAAAAGACCGATGAAACAGGAAAAGTGTCATTATCTTAAATTTTTCAGATGCAGTAACACTTTCAGCAGATCTTTTGTAGTAGATGGATTTGGAATGAAATCGTCAAATTTTCTTTCATCAATTTTATACCTTTTCACTGCTCAGTTTGATTGCCAATATGAATCGCTGTACTATCTTACATGTACATGTAATATATACTAGTCTATTGCTTGTTCTCCTTTTATCATTTTAACTGGTACTGAGAGAAATAAATCGCATAGAACAAAATAAAATTAATTTTAATTTGTCTCTGTCCTTTCAGAAGTTTCTATCGTGAAATATATTTAATTTTTATACTTGAACATTACTGTAAAATTTGTAGTAAAAAGGAAACTTATTTTAATTACTGTTCTGTTAATGTAAAGTTAACGGAGAGCTGTCTCATTGGAACTCATACCAACTCATCCCAAATCTTCTTGCATTTATATTGTACATGTATTTGCAGAATTTTTATTTTTATTTATCGTATGAATGAGATAGTTGGAATCGTTAAAATATAGTATTATACATGCAAACAGATGCCTGCGACCCCTGTTGTTTCGATTAGCATGTTTTCTAAAGATATCCGCGTGAAGTTCACAAATTTCATCATTCATTTGATCACCTGTTGTGAATATCAGATAACACTGTCAAGTTCAGTCAAATCCGTGGTTTAAACTTTCCTACACATATCAGTAATATTATTTTCCGCGAAGGGTATCCCCCCCCCCTTTTTTTATATATCATACTCGGAACATTATTGTAAACACTTTTTCTGTGGGACTTTCTTTACGGTTTTAGGAAAATTTGAGAATATCAGTACATAAATTCATTAGTATGTGCTTCGATTGGCTTATATCTATATAAAAAAAGTAATCTAAGACTATATCATTTTTGTAAGTGAGAGCTAGACCTCTCCATCCATCAACGAACATGTGAAGCGTGTATAAATATTGTTGAAACTGAGAAACATGTATTGATATAGTGCCTATTGTGAGATGACCTGCAAACTGATCTTTTTTAGAAAAACTTTGTCACTTAACTTTAAAAAAACAATCCAATTTGAAAAATTGTCTATTGTTCTATAGGTAGCCAGTGAATGTGATTGAAGTGCCAAAATATGCAAATTTATTTTAATTTTACATAGAAGACGCTGCTTTTCACATCGTTAAACTTTTTGTCTGAACTGAAGACATTTTTAAAGAAATTTGAAAATTTAGCTGTACATTTATACTTATTCATTATTAATACGACATTCGTCTTTATTTCACATAGCAAAATTAAAGCTATTTAAAGGACAATACGTTGATGTACTGTAGCGTGTTTTCCATTGTGATTTATAAACAAACTGCATCGTCGCGGGCAAAAGTACTATTAAACTGCATCGTCGCGGGCAAAAGTACTATTAAACTGCATCGTCGCGGGCAAAAGTACTATTAAACTGCATCGTCGCGGGCAAACGTACTATTAAACTGCATCGTCGCGGGCAAACGTACTATTAAACTGCATCGTCGCGGGCAAAAGTACTATTAAACTGCATCGTCGCGGGCAAACGTACTATTAAACTGCATCGTCACGGGCAAACGTACTATTAAACTGCATCGTCGCGGGCAAACGTACTATTAAACTGCATCGTCGCGGGCAAAAGTACTATTAAACTGCATCGTCACGGGCAAAAGTACTATTAAACTGCATCGTCGCGGGCAAAAGTCACGGGCAAAAGTACTATTAAACTGCATCGTCGCGGGCAAACGTACTATTAAACTGCATCGTCGCGGGCAAAAGTACTATTAAACTGCATCGTCGCGGGCAAACGTACTATTAAACTGCATCGTCGCGGGCAAACGTACTATTAAACTGCATCGTCGCGGGCAAAAGTACTATTAAACTGCATCGTCGCGGGCAAAAGTACTATTAAACTGCATCGTCGCGGGCAAACGTACTATTAAACTGCATCGTCGCGGGCAAACGTACTATTAAACTGCATCGTCGCGGGCAAACGTACTATTAAACTGCATCGTCGCGGGCAAAAGTACTATTAAACTGCATCGTCACGGGCAAAAGTACTATTAAACTGCATCGTCGCGGGCAAAAGTCACGGGCAAAAGTACTATTAAACTGCATCGTCACGGGCAAAAGTACTATTAAACTGCATCGTCACGGGCAAACGTACTATTAAACTGCATCGTCACGGGCAAAAGTACTATTAAACTGCATCGTCACGGGCAAAAGTACTATTAAACTGCATCGTCACGGGCAAAAGTACTATTAAACTGCATCGTCACGGGCAAACGTACTATTAAACTGCATCATCACGGGCAAACGTACTATTAAACTGCATCGTCACGGGCAAACGTACTATTAAACTGCATCGTCACGGGCAAACGTACTATTTTAAAAGCATTTAGTGTTGAAGGCCAATTTTGAAAATGTCTCTCAGAAATCATGGCTGAAAAGTTAGAGAAAATATTGATAAACAAACAATTCTGGGAGGTAACTGAAAATAAGAGTAAAAGCAGAGACTGAATTTATTCTTTTAATAAAGACTGAATTTATTCTTTTAACAAAGACTGAATTTATTCTTTTAATAAAGACTGAATTTATTCTTTTAATGAAAAAGCAAAATGTTGCAATGAGTTTGTGTTTGTGTATGTAGTATATTCAAATTCTACGCTGTCTCATATTCGGGTTTACGTCGAAAGATATATATATGTTTGGTAATCATGATCTCATATTTGTCCTTTTTCGACTTTTTATTTTGTATGCATGGTTTGATATTCGGTAAAATCGAATTGTATGTCTTTCGGAAATAAAGTCAGTTTATACGTATACATGGAAGTAGTATATTGACTTGACCCCTGTCAATATAATACAGTGTCAATATAATACTTCCATGGTTTATACAACTCGTATTCATGCCGCGGAACCTAGCATGCTACAGTGCCATATATTTATAATATTGTTTACTTAGGGTTATCAAATTATTTACGAGTGTCAACATTGTCTTTACAAACTCAGCATGTTGTCTTGATAAGATATCACACACAGAAAAGACTGATCAGACGGATAAGAAATCAAAATCATGCGCGATAACTCGTACTGGCTTACACTGAGGACAATAGTTGGCCATGCAGTATATAATCACAGACACGTAATATAAATGCGGTGGTTGGAAAACAATGCGTTGTACAAATGTACACACGAATGCTTCTATGAACATTTCATTTCAGGTTATTCATAGTGCTAGCACTATGTGTTTAACAGAAATTCTTTTTAAAATAGTGAAGACATTTTTATATAATATCATTTTTCAATCAAAGTATATCTGAAAGACAAGACAGAATTTAGCTTCAGGTATATATCATGAATTTTAATTTCGTTTAAGAATGTTGTTCCTTTTTATTTAGATGAAAATTACTTAAAATCATTAGAAATATAAGACTCCGTTTCCACTAACAATAAAGATCGATCATTTCTGAGATCGCCGATCTTTAGTATTGCAAAAATGAGAAAGATTGATCTTCAATCGGACGTAAACATTCCATCTCCAGATGTAGTTTTAAAAGACCGATTTTTCTTCAAATGAAAACGTTTTATATACATCGTGATCGACTTTTCAATCAATCAATCGATATAAAATTCCAAGTGTTATATGTAGATATGAAAATAAATCTGCGCATGGTCAGTTTAAAAATGTTCTTAAAAAAAGCTGATTTCAGTGTTTATTCTCAAATGATTTGACAGAACGTGCCATAGAGATAATAAAAACCAAATAAATATATTCGACGTTTTTTGCGTCATTCTTCTGAAAATATATAAATAAAAAAAGAAGATGTGGTATGATTGCAAATAACACAATTCTCCACAAATGACCAATTGACACAGGAAATTATTAACTATGGGTCAAAGTACGGCCTACAACATTGAGCAAATCCCATACCGCATAAACAACTACAAAAGGTCCCGAAAGGACAAATGTAACACAATTCAAACTAGAAAATAACAAAACAAAATTAATGAAAAACTAATAGATGTAGTTCTTTTACAAACAACAACCCCTTAATTACCGACTCCTGAGTTGAAACAGGACCCGTTTCAGCGCTCGACTGATACCATTACTTATTCGTTCCTTATTTGCTTATACGTTGAAATACGTTGCACCTATTACGAAACAAATCTTTTCAATTGTTTTCTTGTCTCTGGTGTTAGGTATGGGTTCTTAAAAGTGAAACATACCTATTACCGTGTATGTACCAGTTTTAGCGCTAGACCGATGACCTGCTACTTATTCGCTTACAATATGTTTGTTAAAGGTAACACCTTTTTAAACAAATCTTTTCCATTTTTTTTTCTTGCCTCTGATGCTATATATTGGTTCTAAGAGGTAAAATAACCCTATACTAAGGCGTAAATACTCGTTTCAGTGCTCAACTGATGCCCTGTTACTTATTCGTTCCATATTCGCTTACTATACGTGTGGTATTCGGTGCACCTTTTAAAAAATATCTTTTCAATTGTATTTATTCATTATTATTTTTTATTTTCTGTAAATTACTCATCTTCCGTTATACGTAATTTTTTTTCTGACATATCTTTGTTTATGATTACTTATGACATGTTAATCAAAAATAAAATTAATAAATGCAGAAGCATATAATTATCTCACGAACCAAATATTTCCTTATTCAATTTTCTACGATTTTTTGTTATCGAAATGGTTAGACCGATTATTTTAGATATGCAATGTATACTAAATGTAAACGCACAAGTTCTTAAAAGATCGAAAACGAGAGATGCTCTTCAGAGATAGATTTTATTTCAATTCCGTGCAAGTGTTAACGGGGTCTAATTAACATCATATCTGTTTTGATCATTCATCCTTAGGCATCAATGAATGTCGAAATATTCCGTAATGTTGCTAGAAACTCAGTCTAAGTATACTCATACAGATGTCATACCGTGAGTATGGATAAAACCTAGTCCGACCTCTTTTCTCAAATCTCCTTTTAATTGATTTTTTTCCGTATGCATTCCTCTGTAATTATACCCCCGCTTTAAAAAAGAGGGGTATACTGTTTTACCTCTGTCTGTCAGTCCGTCCGTCCATCAGTCCGTCCGTCAGTCAGTCAGTCAGTCCGTTCCATGAAACTTTCGTCACATTTTTCTCAGGAACTACACATCCACCCTTTCTGTAATTTGGTATCAACATTTATATATGTCAGCCACACCGTGTGATGCGTTTTCAGATTCATCACTTGACAACTTCCTGTTTACCGAACACTTGTCTGATTTTACACATGATAGCCAAGTTGAAAATTTTCGTCACATTTTTCTCAGGAACTACAATACAAGGATTTCTGAAATTTGGTTTCAGGATTTATATTAGTCAGCTATACCGTGTGATGCGTTTTAAGATTCATCACTCGACAACTTCCTGTTTACCGAACACTTGTATGATTTTACACATGATAGCCAAGTTGAAAATTTTCGTCACATTTTTCTCAGGAACTACAATACAAGGATTTCAAAATTTGGTTTCAGGATTTATATAAGTCAGCTATACCGTGTGATGCGTTTTCAGATTCATCACTCGACTACTTCCTGTTTACCGAACACTTGTATGATTTTACACATGATAACCAAGTTAAAAATTTTCGTCACATTTTTCTCAGGAAGTACAATACAAGGATTTCTGAAATTTGGTTTCAGGATTTTTATAAGTCAGCTATACCATGTGATGCGTTTTCAGATTCATCACTCGACAACTTCCTGTTTACCGAACACTTGCATATTTTTACACTATTAATATTATCCACTTGCGGCGGGGGTATCATCAGTGAGCAGTAGCTCGCACTTTCACTTGTTCTTCATTCCGACAACTTTTTAACACAGACACGATTATGTTTTTTTCGTACAAAAATTGCGCACCTTGCACATAAATATCAAATTTGGTAAATCGGAACAAACTCGGAATGGTCATATAAAAAACCTAGAATGTTAGAAGCTTTTATGTTAACTTCTCTAGATGTACTTTGTTTTACATGTATACGTCGTTAGGTTACTGTTTTGTTGGTGTTTATCAGAAATCTAATTATTATATTCATGTAAAAATGTAAGTGCCGTACACATTCAAAATACGTCAGTGCAATTTGCCATATCCATATATAGGCACGTTATGTACCTATTGCTAAAGATACATTGAATTTTGAGGACATGTCCAGAATGATTGATGATTTTCGTACTTTCTTAATGATTTGTAAAATATCGATATAATTAAGAACCTACGAAAGTCTATACATATAGAAAATTAAGGAAAAAAGTATTATATTATAATTTGATTGGCTCATCTTTCTGTCGAGTATCCAGATTCTGTATCTTTTCTTTGCAGTCATTTTTGTGTATTTGTTGTTGTTAGATTGTTGTATAGTTGACTCTCTTTTCATTCTCATATTGTATCCAATTCTGGAACATGTTTATTATATAAAAACAATTTTCATTTTTTTTCTCGGAAAATTAACCTATCAAAACGATTGTCACTCTCTCCATCGGCTCAAAGAGGAATAACTCTAATAGACGTTTCCAGTTCGCGGAAACCGCGACGTCACAAACCGCTGACGGCATAGTACTGTTGCGCTTGTATATGCGCATAAACAATAGAGGGATTTGTCTTTAAATCAAAATAGAGATTGGGGATAAATAATTTACGAAGTTGGTACCGAATTAGTTATCTTCCTAGTGCCAGGCTAATAGAGACAGATCTAGGTGTTACTTCAGCAGTACCAGTTTCTAGAATCAGAGATTTGGGGATAAATTATTCCCACATATGTACCAGACTAGCTATTTTTAATGGCAAAGAGGTTTATTAGTTCTTATGCAGAAATAGATAGGTTAAGTAGATAAGATTATTTAAAGGGGGAGGGGGTGTTGTTTGATTAATCTCTGCAATCATAATTTTTATACGACCGCAAAAATTGAAAATTTTTTGGTCGTATATTGGTATCAATTTGGCGTCGTCATCGTCGTCCGAATACTTTTAGTTTTCGCACTCCAACTTTAGTAAAAGTGAATAGAAATCTATGAAATTTTAACACAAGGTTTATTACCACTAAAGGAAGGTTGGGATTGATTTTGGGAGTTTTGGTCCCAATATTTTAGGAATGAGGGACCAAAAAGGGACAAAATAAGCATTTTTTGGGTTTTCGCACTATAACTTTAGTTTAAGTAAATAGAAATCTATGAAATTTTGACACAAGGTTTATGACCACAAAAGGAAGGTTGGGATTGATTTTAAGAGTTTTAGTTTAAACAGTTTAGGAATTAGGGGCCAAAAAAGGGCCCAAATAAGCATTATTCTTGGTTTTCGCACAATAACTTTAGTATAAGTAAATAGAAATCAATGAAATTTAAACACAAGGTTTATGACCACAAAAGAAAGGTTGGGATTGATTTTGAGAGTTTTGGTCCCAACAGTTTAGGAATAAGGAGCCCAAAGGGTTCTTTGATATGCCAAATCTAACTGTGTATGTAGATTCTTTATTTTTGGTCCCGTTTTCAAATTGGTCTACATTAAGGTCCAAAGGTTCCAAAATTAAACTTAACAAAAAATGAATCCTTGGGGTTCTTTGATATGCTGAATCTAAATATGAACTTAGATTTTTGATTATTGGCCCAGTTTTCAAGTTGGTCCAAATCGGGGTCCAAAATTAAACTTTGTTTGATTTCATCAAAAATTGAATAATTGGGGTTCTTTGATATGCCAAATCTAACTGTGTATGTAGATTCTTAATTTTTAGTCCCGTTTTCAAATTGGTCTACATTAAAGTCCAAAAGGTCCAAAATTAAACTAAGTTTGATTTTAACAAAAATTGAATTCTTAATTTGGGCTTTTTTGATATGCTGAATCTAAACATGTACTTAGATTTTTGATTATGGGCCCAGTTTTTAAGTTGGTTCAAATCAGGATCCAAAATTATTATGTTAAGTATTGTGCAATAGCAAAATTTTTTCGATTGCACAGTATTCAGCAATAGCAAGAAATCTTCAATTGCACAGTATTGTGCAATAGCAAGAAATTTTCAATTGCACAGTATTGTGCAATAGCAAGAAATCTTCAATTGCACAGTATTGTGCAATAGCAAATATTTTCAATTGCACAGTATTGTGCAATAGCAAGAAATATCTAATTGCACAATATTGTGCAATAGCAAGAAATTTTCAATTGATTGGAGTTATCTTTCTTTGTCCAGAATAGTAGTTGAATCAACTTAAATCATTGTAGAATCATTGTAGAGAGTCTTATAACAACAACACTTTAGGGACTGCTGCAGAAAATTTATTGATCGACATGTTTCTAGGCACCGTCATC
Organism: Mytilus galloprovincialis; assembly: GCF_965363235.1. Taxonomy (NCBI): domain Eukaryota; kingdom Metazoa; phylum Mollusca; class Bivalvia; order Mytilida; family Mytilidae; genus Mytilus; species Mytilus galloprovincialis. Next base: position 11,244,871 of record NC_134844.1, read on the forward strand.
AGGATAAAAACAATACATAAAATCATGTTGAAGTAAAAAATTGGGTTGTTAAAATTTAAGGTGGTATGGAAGTCTAAAATAAAAATGATAGAATTTGTTCATACTTTGCCAAAAGGTAGTATCTATTGATATATGTTGAAAAATGTAATAAAAATGGTAGGTCACCGCGCATTTTCTCAAGCTACAGGAAGCGACAAAATGACACATTTTGTAAGGATTATACAGGAAAAAAACACCATTTTGTGGTTAGAAACTAAACAAAATGATAGAATTGTTAAATACTTAAGGAAAAGATAGCTTTCAGACAATGCTTTGAGAATTTCAAAAGGAAAGATAAGGTTACCGTGAGTTTTTTCCGGCTAAAATACAAAATAGGAAAATTCCATGTAGAATCCTTCAGAAAATGCACTATTTTAGAGTTACCTCCCCTTAAAGTGGCAATTTAAAAAAAAGAAAAAAAACCCAAAAATAATCAATTTTTGCAAAAATATTAATATTTATAAGTTATATTCTTATAAATTGGTTCTTTTAAATGAAAATTCATATTAAATATCTGCATTCCTGCATAAAATTTTGCTAACTTGATAGAAAATATGGACCTTTGGTTCACTGTTTTTTATAATCAAAGATGGAGGAAGACACCCATACCACCTTAAACGTCACAATGTTACAATTGTAAGTAACATTATTAATAGCAACGTACTGAAAGTGAAAGTGAAAGTTCATTGGAAGTATGTAAATAAACTATAAAAAGAAATTAAAAATAAAATGTTTTTGTTGTGAAAATGTTTGTTAAAATTATTCTGCCAACATGTCCTCTTGCATTGTGGAAAGAATAATACAATAAGTTGTCAGGCTGTGTAATGTGTATATACTGTATAGGTTGAGAGGTACTGCCAAGGGAAGCCAGTCGAAATGGTACGGAATTGCTGATAAAATGTCGTCTATTTTGGGGAAGAAAGTTAACAGAACATTCAGACCACACAACCTATACAGTATATACACAGCCTGACAACTTATTGTATTATTCTTTCCACGATGCAAGAGGACAAACACATGTTGGCAGAATAATTTTAACAAACATTTTCACAACAAAAACATTTTATTTTTAATTTCTTTTTATAGTTTATTTACATACTTCCAATGAACTTTCACTTTCACTTTCAGTACGTTGCTATTAATAACGTTACTTACCATTATAACATTGTGACGTTTAAATTTTATTAACCCGATTTTTTACTTCAACATGATTTTATGTATTGTTTTTATCCTGATGACGGTGCCCTAGGCACCGAAACATGTCGATGAATAAATTTTCTGCAGCAGTCCCTAAAGTGTTGTTGTTATAAGACTCTCTACATTTTATGTTTTTATCATAACGACCCTGCATACCCTCGGGTATCCACTTTATGGACTCTACCGTACTACAGACCAGGCGTTGGTTCACTTTCGTTTGTAATTAACTTAAATCATTGTTTTATACAATAAACTGTATATTCACTTTTACTACCAACTGATAAATTAAAACAATCTTTACCAGCACCTTTTGTTACATTTTAATATTTTATGATGTGTTTAAATGAGTAGTTATTGTTGCAAACTCCATTAGAAATTTGAATTGAGATCAGTTTTGGAAAAAGGGAAAGGGGGATGTGAAAAAAAAATTTGGAGGGGGGGGTTACATTTTTCTCATTTCAGATTTCATAAATAAAAAGAAAATTTCTTCAAACATTTTTTTGAGAGGATTAATATTCAACATCATAGTGAGGCAAAAATAATATTTTAAGTTCATTAGACCACATTCATTCTGTGTCGGAAACCTATGCTGTGTCAACTATTTAATCACAATCCAAATTTAGAGCTGAATCCAGCTTGCATGTTGTGTCCATACTTGCCCCAACCGTTCAGGGTTCAACCTCTGCAGTCGTATAAAGCTGCACCCTGCAGAGCATGTGGTTTTATTTTCATTTGTAACAGAAAACAAAATTCTAATACTAATGATAATGAATATATAGATTAATCATAGAAAAAGTGTTTAATAAACAAAGCAGACAGAGATGTTAGTTTCTCTAAGGCAACAACCATTTTCTTATCTGGGGGGGGGGGGGCTGTGATTTTTTGGAAAAAAATATTTTGATGGCCTAGCTGAACGAAAAAAAAATTATGTTTTGCACTGTAGCTGAAAAAAAAATTATGCTGTCACCTGCTTGAAAAAAAAAATTGCACTGCTGAATTTGAGAATAGTGAAAATAACAACAGTTGAGACAGTGGAACAGCAGATTATAAACATCTGTCCAGTCTACAGATTAAACTAAGATTTATATTTATACCTTATTACTTTTTGTATTTTCCTGTAATAGTGTTTGATCCAGAAATATTTAAAAGCATTGGAAATCTCCCACATGTATGCTACTACATTAAGACATACTTAAAACTGCAACTATTATAAACATAATATGGTCATTTTATAACAGGGACAGATATGGTATCATATAAAAACAGTCTTTTAAAGTAGCCCTGATTGTGTATGACACAGACTTGTTTACCGGTAGTATTTTCCTTTGTATCATTCTGTATCATTCTTTATACCTCTTTTTTCAATGGAATGTCAATTATCATAGTTGGAAACAGTGGATGTTTATAATTTGGAGCTACTCACTCTTTGCCATTACATATGGCAATGGTGGCCACTTCAATTGCAGTATTAAAATTCAAGGACTGTGGTACCCGTATGACGGACTCAGAGAATATCATAATGTAGAAAGTGGGCTAAAAACAAAACAACAGAGACAACAGCCAATGCCAGGATACAGACAGAGCCATGCACTTTACATTTTACATCAATTAAAAAATTAAAATGAATTTTATGTAAATTTTATGGTTTTGAGAAAAAAAAATGTATTTCTGTTCCACATTATAGGAAATTTTTTTTTGCTTTCCTTCTCATAAGAAAAAAAAATTATCGGAGGAAGTTTCTGAAAATATTTTTATGAACATAATAAAAATATCAGCCCCCCCCCCCCCCCTGATAAGAAAATGGTTGTTGCCTAATTCTTACATGATTTTACTTTTCTTGCCCTATTGATTGTTTTTATTTAATCAACATGGTTCGTTTAATCTCAGTTTGCCATTTTCAAAATTGGATTATGAGATCTAATTTTCTTGCATTCCTCTGAAATTCCCATTGAGATGTCATGAAAAAAAGACCTGATGACATCACATAGAAAGAACACATCTTATTGCAGATCATGTGTAAAGAAAGATTATGATTGTCTGCATATATTCTAAATTAAAAAAATTAAACTGTCTCTAGTGTATAAATATGGTATCGCACTTGATGCAAAGGTAGAATCAACATTTCTTAAATTTTTAAGCTATTTAGTCATTTAGTCATGAGCAATGTTGGAAAAAATATTTCTCCTCACTTGTGAAAGATCTGTTTATGGCAAATGATTGGTCAAAATTTGATTATGACTTCAAATTTTCTTCGTTTCTTCTGAATTTCCTATTGTTAAGTCAATGTTTTCTATTAAAAGATGGAAAAGGCATTACAATGGGAAATAAATTACTAAAACCTGGAACAATATCATCTATTTAACTCTTTCAAGACTGGCTAAAATAAATAGGCAACAGAAAATAATTGTATTTATCTAAATAAGAAATTTCAAAGCGAGAAAAAAAATGCAGTTTGACCTCAAGGTGCAAATTAAAGCCTTTCTCAGTTTTCCTTCTCAATTGCCATATGCAAATTCACACTGTATGATTAAATTTAGATAAACTCCCTATCCATTTTGATTTTATTTTTTTAAATTTCTTGATTTATAAATATGGGACTTTGTTTTTGAAACTGTTGACAACTTTTACAATGAGAAAAACTCATACTGTATAGGCGGCTGTAAAAGGCCCAGACATGAAGAATATAAATCAATTCAAACAATTCAAACGAGAAAACCAGTGGCCTAATTTATAGCATACAATTTACCATAAACTAATATGAAATACATGAAACAATGACAACCACTGAACTAAATTTCATACATGTGATGGAATGTGAAACTCAGATCAGGAGATTTGGAATTTTGGTCAGGAGATTAGGACTCAGATCAGTAGGTTTTTTTTCTGGCTTGGAATAGGCACATGAATAATATTTAAACATGTTTGTGAGCTCTTAATAGCCAGGGATAGTGATGTGACAGCACAACATAAGAATAAACTTTAAAAATCAGTAACATTGGCTTTAAACTCAAAAGATTGGCATAGGGCACAAAAAACATCTAACATAAACACAACAGAAAAAAAGCATAGAAATAAGAGTACCCACTGTCACTTAAAGCTAGTTCAAAGCCAATAACAACTTAAGAATACATCATGTTCACCCAGACTTAAATATCAGTAAGTGCATATCCAAAGGATTTAGTGTAATCAGTTTGTGAAATGCATAACCTTATGCCAGTGTTCTCCCCAGGATTTTTGGATAGCACCAGGGTAACGCGTGACGAAATGAATTTTACAATATTGTGTGTCGCGTTGCGTCGCTTATTTTTTTCTTGTTAGTTTTTGTCATTACCTTTTTGCCTTTGTTTTGTTTACTATGGTACTGTGTTGTATTGACTTTGGGTCAGAACATTATTGGTAGAAAAAGTAAATCAATAAAACAGTTTGTATACTTTAATATCTTTGAAAAAGAAAAGAAAGCACAATTAGTCTTTAAAACTAAAGTCACTTCTTATATTTTGATCAAGCCATTTTGTCCCAATACTTGTAGTTACACTACACATTCCCCATGTTAGATTTGACCATAACAATGAACTTTGAACAAGATTAATTTTTGATACAGAATCTACAGTAAATTAAAAACTTTCTATTCTTTTTAACAACAACAAATTAATTTATTTTCTTATGCATATTAGTTTTTACTTTAAATTATTTATATATAGTTAAAATATTTTATTTCAAATATGAAAGTAATTTTAAAATTTATATTCCTATTAAAATTAGGCATTAAGCTTTACATCCATTACAATTTGAAAATTACTACCAATTTGATATAAAAGTCTGTGTATCAATAAAGGTATGATTCTCTAAAATAATTTGCAAAACATTTTTGTTGGTATGTTCTACGAAAGTTTTTATCCTTAATGTAACATTCTAATATAATTTTGCATTCAATTTGTACTTTATTTTAATTTTCAATGAGAAATTATGTGTGAGGAGCATTTATTTGTAATAACCAAAATCAGGGGAAGTAACTCCACAATTAATTTCTAACAGGCAAATTATTTTGACTAAAGACTGGCGTAATAGAGTTCATTAACAAATGTCTGCTTGTCCCCTATTACAAGTCTGTTATTAAAAATATGATCTCTTAATTAATTAAAACACAAGAGAAACATGTACATCGATTAAATCCAATCATCAAGGTTAACCTCAACAGGTAAATCGATCACGTGGTGTAAACAATCTACTTGTCAATACTGGATTAAACTGGTTAGAACTGGTCAATTTTCATGTAAAATTTTAATCCTCACTGAAAGTTGAAGTCATCTGAAACTTTACCGATTTTGATATGATTTTTTTACCGAAAACTTTAGCACCACGGAGAAAAATTATACATCGCGGCAAGAACGATACCACCGCGGTAGAAAATTATACATCGCGGGCCCGTGGTCCTTTAAGGGCCTGGGGAGAACACTGCTTATGCACTGAAACAGTATGGACTTGATGTAGAATGATTATTTCTCATAACTGTACAAGAAGGAGAAGAAGAATTATTTATTATAGTACAAATAAATACATGCTTTAAAATACAAAATAATCAGCCAGCCAAATAGGCTTATTATGTACATATTAAGCATGTTAAGCAATACATATCTTATATAGGTTTAAATTTAAAAAAAAAAAAATTTATTTATTAAAACTGTCATAACTGTGTTTACTATGAGCTATATAATTCTTTAAGGTACGGTACATCTACATGAATTTTTGACACCCATTGAAATTTTCTTGATTTCCCCTTGGAATACATGAATGGAATGGCAAAATTTCTTACAAACTTTTTTCTTACAAATCAAAACCTTCATATACATCTTAGTGGCATGAAGTGTGACAAATTTAGAGGGATATATAATATGAATAGTCTAGATTATTTTAATTTTAATTTTATACCGATTTAGATTTGGACTGCAGGATCTCTACACAACAGAGAGAAGAAAGTTATTGATTGCTGGACTATGTTCAGGTTCTCAGAGCTCTAGAGGTGTACCTTTGTGGAAACATGATGTTATTGTAGTCACAGCAGGTATGTATCTTAATGAATTAAGTCAATACCATACTCTAGCAGACTAGCACTATTTGGATTCAAAAATGTTGACTGCAGTGATTAGCCTTTTTATATCTTATGTATACTTCTCTCCTTTGTGTCATACACACTTTATCTCATTATTTTTAATTTTTATACGACCGCAATAAAAAAATTTGGGATTGTATAATGGTATGATGTTGTTGTCTGCGTTGTTGACATCGTCGGAAGACACAGTAATTTCTGGACAATAATTTTAGCTAAAGGGGCACTAGCTACGAGATATATAAAAAATCAAAAGTATGATTTTTTTTGTTTAATCATTAATGAAAGTGAAATAGTGAAATAATAATATCCTTTTTATCAGCTAAAATGGTTCAATTTTGTCAAATCAAGCTCAAAAACATTGATAATGAATTATTCACTTGCAAGTGAATAATTCCACCTCATTAAATCCGTATTCATGTGAACTCCAATTTAACCCTGTAGAAAGAGATAGAATAACACATGCATTGTCCGTGTATGGGTATTTAAAGGAAAAGAATGTCAACATTGAAAGTGAAACAAAGGTAAATAATTTGATTAACTGATTCGATCACACAAAATCATTCTTATAAAGGTAAAAACGACAATAAACAGAAATTTTTAATCTATAATACAAAATTTAACAGACCTATAAAAATCCATTTGCACGAGTTGCTTAATCTATTTATATCCGTGTTTATGTTTACATCACTTATATGGTCATATAAGGTCAACTCAATAGTTAATTAGATGGCGTCTTGGCTAAAAGTCACACGAAACGAAGCTACATCTTATTGAGACCATGTCCTGTAAATTGTTTATTTATACTTTTGATAGTTTGGAAAAATGTTTTACATTGTTATAAATAAAATATGAGAATTTGAGTCAAATCTGTGACCATGAATTTGGCAGCTAGTGCCCCTTTAAGGGAAATAGATCTTTATGAAATTTTTTCAGAAGGTTCAATACCACAAAGAGAAGATTAGGATTGAATTTGGGGATGATGGTCCCACTTGTTTAGGAATTAGTGGCCAAAAAAGGGGCCCAAAACAAGCATTTTTTAGTTTCAGGATAACTTATGTATAAGTATTTCAATTGCTCTTAAATTGTGGGACAGTGTAAAATACAACAAGTAGAAGGTTGAGATTCAATTTAGGGGTTTGGGTGCAACCAGTTCAGGAATTAAGGGCAAAAAAAAGGCCAAAAACAAGCATTTTTCTAGTTTCCAGAAAATAATTTGTGTGTAAGTGTTTGGATCTCTCTGAAATTGTACCACAATGTTCAATATAACAAAGGGAAGGCTGGGATTGAGTTTTGGGTTAATTTCCCCAAAAATGTAGGAATTGAGGGCCAAAAAGAGGCTAAAACAAGAATTTTTCTAGTTTCCAGACAATAACTTGTGTATTAGTGTTTGGATCTCTCTGAAATCATACTCACAATGTTCCATATAGCAAAGGGAAGGCTAGATCGAGTTTTGGGTTAAATACCCTCAACATGTAGGAGTTAGGGGCAAAAAAAGTGTCAAAAAGAAGCATTTTTCTAGTTTCCAGACAATAACTTGTGTTTAAGTGAACAGATCTCTCTGAAATTATACTGCAAGGTTCCATACTACAAAGGAAAGGCTTGGATTGAGTTTTAGGGTAATGCTCTAATGGGAGTTTCAATAAGCTAAGGGGAGAGGATATTTTGTGTACAATTTTTTTATGGGATTCATATTTTTTTTTTAATTTTCAAATTTCAAATTTTTGGAAAGTTTCAAGAAGAAATCTTCTAACGACAATATTGAGCAATTAAAGATTTGTAAGATCTTTGAACACATTTATTTTGTGTCGGAAACCTTTATTTTGTCAAAAACTTGATCACAATCCAAATTCAGACAGTATCTAGCTTGAATATTGTGTGCAAATTTGTCCCAACTTTTCAGGGTTCGACCTCTGCAATCGTATCAGGCTGGGCTCAGCAAGGCATTTTATTTATTATGGAATTATAGACTTTGAGCAAATTTATTGAATCTTATCATTATGGCAATCAGTGCCTTTTCACATGAAAAATATGATTTTCACAGTAAGGGAGCTATAATTTGATTTTTAGGGGGGAACCCACTTGGCCTGATGGGCCAAGGGAGTATTTCTCATCACTTGGTGTCAGTTGTTAACTGTCGTTGTGTTTAACTTTTTACATTTTGAACTTCTAGAGAACCACTGGATGGAATGAAACCAAACATAGCATGAATGTTCCAGATGAGACGCTGACCAAGTGTTGTTACTTTGTAGCTGATCCATCAATCAAGATGGTTGGCATTGGGGGACTTCATTTAACATAGAACTCTATGGGAAATACATACAAATGTCTTCTTTTAGCTATCCACTAACAGGAATGAAATAAAACATGGCATGAACATTCCTTATGAGTTAGGTGCTGACCTAGTGTTGTAACTTTGTAGGGGACAACCATCCAAGATGGCTGCAAGCAAGGGACTTCGTTTATTACAGGACCCTACGGACAATTCATACAAATGTCTTCTTAAGAGAACCACTGTAATTAAATATTAAACCAAATTTTACCACAATCACTATTAAGTTATCTGTTATGATTTTAATCTATTTTTACATGATTTCCAAAATCAAAGTAGAATCAGGTGAGCGACACAAGCTCGAGGGAACCTCTAGTTTTAAAATGTAAAGCAATGCCTTAAAGCTATAGGTCAACAAATAAATATTTAATTAGTTAGTACTTTTATATGTTAAGTTAGCTATATATGTTTCATGTTCTCCAAATCACTCATCAGCAGTACTATATTCATTAAGAACAATGTACACGCAATAAAAAGTACATATATTATAGACCACTTTATAAATTTGTTGTTTCCATATCAATTTTCTTGATTTACCCTCCCCAGGATCATACCAAAAAAAATTAAAGCCAATGAAAACTGAAATAACAGGTTCAAAATATTTTGATGTGTTATTGGAACTATATTTATATATTATCAAGAATAAAATTGAATATTTTCAGCATACTATGAGAATTTGTTACAGAAGAAGTTATTACGATGGAAAGACACATGTTTGGTAGTGTTTGATGAAGTCCATCACTGTGTAAAGAGTCATCCTTACAACAGGTTGTCATACTTTGAACATAAAGTATGTCCTACAGAAGACCAACCAAAACTATTAGGACTCACAGCTTCCCCTGCAGGCAAATCAACTGTTGAACAAACTGTCAAAATGCTTGATGAATTAACCAAAAATGTAGGTGGTGTGTCCATTGAAATAGTCGAGGAAAATGAAAGTGAGCTAAACACATATAGATCTAATGCTGAGATTGATATACAAACTGTTTCACTGAATTCCCAGGAAGAGAGGTTTAAATCAGAACTACAGGTTTACATATTACATTGCTACAAGAAAATGGCTGATGTGACAAATCTTTTAGAGCATTCAGATGCAGAGGAGTTAAAACTGGTAAACAAAAATGATAGAGAGTTAAGACAACTTGCAGAAGAAAAACTAGATGGAAAGATGCTCAATTACCTGAAGTTAACAATAGGCTTGTCTGAACCATGTGTTGGTGCAAGTCCTCAGGAGAAAGAGCTAGCAACTAACTTGATAAAGCATTCTCACTATATTTGTGTTACCTTAGACATTTTATTACAGTTTGGAATGGACGCTGCTGTGGAGGAATTAAAAGAATTAATGGGTTTGGATAAAGAGACAAGTTTTGAATTTGCCAGAAAACTAGAGCTACCTTGTTCAAATATCACAGAAATGGTTTCCAGAATTATGTGTCAAGAAAACCAGCAAGATCAGATAGATGATGGGAAATTTACCAAATTAGTTGACCTTTTAATTAACCCTGAGACAATGACCTTGCTTAAAGATGACAAATCACTCATACTTATTCTTGTCAAAGAGAGAGGGTCTGCATTTAAAATGAACGAGCTTCTACAAGACAAAATTACGAGTGTTTGTAAAGGAGGCGTATCTGCATTGGTTGGACATGGGACAACAAGTGGTAAAGAACCAGGCATGAAAGTTACTCACCAGAAAGTCATACTGGATAACATTCGACAACATAAGTATAACATTGTGGTGGCAACTTCAGTGGCAGAAGAAGGAATAGACATCCCTGAGTGTGAGCTAGTCATAACATTAAACCCTCCTTCAAATGTAACAGCTTTAGTACAGATGAGGGGTAGAGCTAGGAAAAACCAGAGCAAATTCATTGTCGTCTGTAATAATACAAAGGAACGGGAGGACATGGTAGATTTACTGAAGCGTGAACAGAATATGATGGAAGCAGTCAAACAATTATCACAATCTTAACACACGCAATATGCATGTTGACTTTATTCATGTTATTTTACAAACTAGTTTTTCAATCTGCTTTTAAGTTTTTTAAAAGTTATTACCAACTATAAATAATCATAAGTTGTTCATTACCTTAAAGGTCATATGCCAAGGTTAAAGGATTAGTTATTGGTTGTTGGTGTTCAGTATTATTATATTTGAAGGGATCATTTCATAGGTCTGACCATTCATCTGGCCATTTATGATATTTATGATAATTTTAATTTTGTTTTAATATGGTGTATGATTAAACTATTTTGAAATTATTGTGCAATATTAAAGATTATGAAATTCATATTTAATATGGATTGGCATGACTCAAAATAACATTTTAAAAGTAACAGTCATTTTGATATTTAAGAGAATTTACACTTTTAAATTTGTTAATTGCTAATTTTTTCTAATTCTCATTGAAACAAAATAATAGTATAGATCTTAATTTTGATTATAAAAAAACATCTGCTGTGACCGTATATAAGATTGTCAAGTAGTTCTTTAAATCAAGGTTGTAAATTTTAATCTTTAAATGGCTATCACATTTATAATTTAACACCTGATTGATTACCAGTAGTTTTGCTATTTGGTTAGAAGGCATGATTTATTTATAAATTAAAAGAGAAATGGTTGTACTTTAATGGACTGCACACATAAATGTACAGTGGATCTTTAGTCCTCAATTTGCATGAAATATGTTCATTAAGTAATGGCAATGGATTTAAAAATAAACGATAAGAATGAGCATTATAACAAAAGAGATCGGAATAAGAATATCATGTAATAAGCTCCTTTATTCTATTATAAAACTAGGTTAAATCCAACGTTTTCTACATAAGGAAATACCTATACCAAGTCAGTGTATGACAGTTGTTTTCCTTTTGTAATATGTGTTAAGCTTATGATTTTGCCATTAGATAAGGAACTTTCCATTTTAAGTTATCCTTAGAGTTCAGTATTTTTGTTTTTATTTTACCTTTTCTTCATAGATTATTCTTATTATATTTGCACATTTTTAAGTTAATTATTTTTATTTGAACATAAGCAATTTGATGCTAACTTGTTAAGTTTCATCCCAAAATAGTAATGTTGTATAATAGTTGGTTGTATTTAAGACCACTATAAAACATGTGTTATAATAGTCGGATGTTGTATTTTGTTGTGAAACTGTTTTGTTTTTGTTGTGCTTCTTCGATAATTAATGGAATATGTCCTACAATTTAATTTATTCCAGGTGCTATTTACAGATTTAATAAATATGTTATTCAATGTCAGTATTCATTTTATTGCAAGGCCTCTAAGAAAGAAGCCAAGGCATGTAATGAGCAAACTATCTTTTCTAAGTTTTCAAAGAGAGAAAATGCACAGCAAAACAGTGTTAATGAAGAACATTCTGCTTAAGAAACATATTATATTCCAAACTGATTTATTCTTTCCCTTTAAATGATGTTTTGAATATGACTGATAACGGTATCATTTTTTTCATTTTGTTTGGTTTTTGTTTCACGTTGATGAAGTTGGAAAAGCCTGACTTAGTTTATGCTTCAGTTAGAAATGGCATCAACATTGTATTTGTTTGTAAAAATGTCAGTTTCAGAGGAACCACTAGTTGTAGGTCAATGATATTTGATATACAGTTGTACATGTTGTATAACTATTGTCAATCTCATTTTCATGGAGATTGTTAAGGCCAACCACCCAGTTATGGTCTATTGACTTTGAATTTTGCTTACTTTACATGTATTATTTTAAGAATAGGTAAGTTTAAGTGACACCACTAGTGTAGATATATAACATTTTGTATTCATATGTATAAACATTAAAACAGCTCATGTCCATGGAGATTATTTAGTCCCTCTTCTCAGTCATGGTCTATTGACTTTAAACTTTTATTTAGTTTACATGTATAAGTTTGTGATTATGTCAGTTTAAGGGGAACCATAAATGTTAACTCTATGATATTTTTGTAAGCATATGTATTAGCATTATAACTTCTCATTTCCGTGGAGTTTATTTTAGACTCTGCCTCCTCTGTCATGATCGATGGACTTTAAATGTTTCATAGAGATACGTTTATATCTTAAAGTTTGTGATTGGATTAGTTAAAGATGAACTACCAATGTTAATTCAATGCTATTTGGTATGCAGATGTATACGAATTTTCATTTCTCATTTCCAAGGAGATATGGTTCATACCCTTATCATGGATCACATATTTTGAAACTGTTACATACTGCACAAGTTAAAAGTTTGTGTTTAAATTTAATGATAGAAAACACTTATGATAAGGTATTTGATATTCACAATACAGTTTTATAAGCATAGGCTATGTGGTACTGCGCCTTCAGTCATGGTTAACTGACTTTTGATGATTTGCATGTTTAAATGTTGCCTTTTTATTTTCAAATATCAAAATAACCAAACTTAAGACGTATCTCAATGTTTAAAGTTTAGTTTTATTTGGTACCTTCAACAAAGGAAACACAACCATATAAGTAAGCAACATATAATTTTGCCTGCCCTTGCCAGGGTCAAAAAGCAAGACTTAGTAGGCTGTTTCTGGCAGCAACATATGCACCATTAACAGTTTATTATGTTTAAGGTCAGTTTATGTGGAACAATGAATAGTAAATCAATTGTTTCAGGTAAGCAAAAGTATCAGAATTGTTACATATCATTTCTATTGAGAGAATTTGGTCATGCCCACCTCAGTGATGGTCTATTTACTCTGACACTTTTTTTTTATACTTTACATGTTAAATTTGTGATTAGTTTAGTTTAAGATAACCCACTTATGATATTAATATGCAGATGTATAAGCATTGGCACATATTATTTCCATTGAAAAAAAGGAGGTTATTTGTCCTTGATCCTTCAGTCATAATCTTTTGACTTTAGAAAATTCATAGTTTGAATGTTAAATTTAAAGTTATTGAGTTCAAGAGGAACCACTAATGACTAGTCCATGATACTTGGTATGCAGTTTATAAGCACTGGTACATCTCATTTTCATGATGATTATTTGACCCTGCCTCTTCAGTCATGGTCAATTGACTTCGTTTACATTTTGAGATTAGCTATAATGTCAGTTTATGAGCCTCTAATTCAGTAGTTGTCGATGGTTGCTGTCTATTCTATTATTTTTCAACAGTCGTTGGTTTTAAGTAGTTTAAATTGTTGTACATTGGTTTTATGCCATTTATAGCTGACTTTGCAAGATGTACAAATAAAGACATGAAAATGGAAACCAAGGATGCGAGTTCATTTGCAGAATATCTAACTTAAACTTTGTGAAAAAGGTCATTTATTCAGAATATCATAAAGCATTATATAACTGAAAATGATGGACAATTATGTCATCAAACAAAACTGAATAAATGACAACAATTGCAAAGGTGGGGAATAAATACCGCCACTCATCAATAAACAAATTACAAAACATAAACAAACAATTATATACAATCAACATAGATATGATAGAATAATAATACTAAAAACTTAAAAAAGAGGGTGTAGGTGGGTGGGAAATTGAAAATCTTTACTTTTCTGGCAAAACAAAAATAGCATCTAGTAGCATTCAGTGCAATTGCGATTATGCGGTCCCAACTTGACGCTTGTTGAAAGTCAGCATGCACTTTAACCTCATTGGTCAATTAAAATATTTGTGGCCAATGATAATTAGTATTGACCCTGATCATGCCATGACCATGCTGACCTTGACTGCCTGTAATCGAAAACTTGCATAATTCCTAGACAAAGACCATGGAAATTTTCGGTTTCTTATTACACCATTGATAAGAAATAAAACCTACACAAGTTGAAACAGTAGCCCATAACGCTAAAATTTAGTGTATAAAAAATTACTGCCAAAAATGTTTTTATTATAATAAAACTTATTTTTTGTCAGCTAAACTTTTCTTCCTGTCCAAATAAAGACATGAAAATGGAAACCAAGGATGCGAGTTCATTTGCAGAATATCTAACTCAAGAATTGTGAAAAAGGTCATTTATTCAGAATATCATAAAGCATTATATAACTGACAGTGATGGACAATTATGTCATCAAACAAAACTGAATAAATGACAACAATTGCAAAGGAGGGGAATAAATACCGCCACTCATCAATAAACAAATTACAAAACATAAACAAACAATTATATACAATCAACATAGATATGATAGAATAATAATACTAAAAACTTAAAAAAGAGGGTGTTGGTGGGTGGGAAATTGAAAATCTTTACTTTTCTGGCAAAACAAAAATAGTGTCTAGAAGCATTCAGTGCAATTGCGATAATGCGGTCGCAACTTGACGCTTGTTGAAAGTAAGCATGCACTTTAACCTCATTGGTCAATTAAAATATTTGTGGACAATGATAATTAGTATTGACCCTGATCATGCCATGACCATGCTGGCCTTGACTGCCTGTAATCGAAAACTTGCATAATTCCTGGACAAAGACCATGGAAATTTTCGGTTTCTTATTACACCATTGATAAGAAATAAAACCTACACAAGTTGAAACAGTAGCCCATAACGCTAAAATTTAGTGTATAAAAATTTACTGCCAAAAATGTTTTTATTATAATAAAACTTATTTTTTGTAAACGGTTGGAAAAACTGTTCAAGCATATGCAAGTTAAGTATAATTCGAGTTTGCGCATTTATTGAAATTGAAAAAGCTGAGAGGAAAAATATTTATTATATTTTGAAAGTTGTTTTACTTTTTTCCTATTTCATGATATTTTTTTACCGGAAACCGTATGTATAATTTATATTGCAATGACTTCAAAAAGTATAGCCATCTTGTCCCAACGACAAAACGCTGTATTTCCTTTAAAATTGAGGTTTTAACCAGCTGTCTATCAAATAAGCATAGTTAGATCATAGAAAATAAAACTTGGCGGTAGAGGTTTTTCTGTTTTTCACTTTAAACATTATAGTGTTTAAATTTTTTTCGTTAGGCAACAAGGTTTTTAGATCGTTTCAAAAAGTATAGCCGTTTTGTCCCAACGTTCGCGAAACGTAATTGATGTCATGCTCAGGTTTTTAATTTTATATCGTATTTATATCGTAACTACTTGTTTCCAGTTTAATTCGAATGAAAATAAAAATACATGTATAAATTACAATACAACCAATGTATGACAATAGTTTAAGTTTAAATTCAAATGTATCAGGATCTTAGTTTTTTTTTATAGCATATTTATTTTATATAAGGAACATTGTCTATCTGCAAGTTTTCAAACGTCAAAAGTAACGTATATTATTTGTGTTAATAAAGTAAAATAAAGAAAACCCATTGCTGATAATTATAACAAACAATATTTAAGGATATGCCACAAAAATTCGGAAATGTGAAAAATTAAAACATAAATCCCGAATGTTTAACTTACTACCTATTTTGCGACAAAGAAAGCATCGGAAAATAATAAAATATAGAATGGAAACGGAAATGGGAAGAAATGCAACAAAAGGAGTATGTACAAATTTAAAATGTGCCAAAAAAAAAAAAAAAAAATAGGAGAATATGAATTCTAAATCTAATGTACATTTGGAAATTACTGTATCGAATTCATTAATGCGAACTGCTGCTGAAAGGAAAATTATTAAGTATGGCTTGGAAAGACTGGCAACTCCTGTAAATGAATAATAAATATCTCGATACAACAAGTTTGAGTTTTATTTAGTAAAACTATGCATTTTTTCAGACAAACCGAAATCGATTACCAAATTCACAACAGTAAATTGACCTCATCAATAATATGCCTGAACGCCTGAAACTTTCTTTGGAGTTGTCGAAATCGCCTTATTTTGAGGAAGTCGTGAAACGCTAAGTAGTACCAACATCGTGTGCAACGTTTTATACATTTTCTTGTTTATAAAAAGCTTTTGAGATAAAAGGCAAAAAACATAAAATTAATGAAAACTCATCACGTAAGGGCTATTGTTACGCAAATAATGGCTTTTTTGTTGAGCATTTTTTGAAATGGTCCAGGCATTTTTTTATGTAGAAAATGATGGTTTAAACCTTGTTTTAGTAGCTAAACCTCTCACTTGCATGACAGTCACATCAAATTCTATTATATTGACAATGATGTGTGAGCAAAACAAACAGAAACAATAGGTAAAAATGTCAAAAAATAGGGTACAGCAGTATAACATTGTGATAAACAAATATGTAAGAAAGAAACACAAAAAGACATGTAGACAATGCATATAAGCAAAAATGAAACTTACTCTACTACCTTGTTATTTCGGAAAGTTTCACAAGAAATATCAGTTCATTTTACCTTTACTATTTTTTGTCCCTATCAAGGTGTACACATCGTTGCAAATATAATGGTATTTTATACAACTCTCATACAAGGGAGAGATTTATCTAGCTATAATATCAGGTTAAATCCACCATTTTCTACATACGAAAAGCCTGTACCAAGTCAGGAATATGACAGTTGTTTGATGTATTTGAGCTTTTGACTTTGAATTATCCGCGTAGTCGATTATTTTACTTTTCATAACATAAATTTATTATAATCATTATAATACAAAATAACAGAACCATGAAAACCTATAAATAATACTATTTGTTGTGCATTTAAAATCAACACCACGATACCTGCACTAAGGTGTGCTAAACCCGGCCATGTGTAAACATATTTTAATTTGAACGAAGGTAGACATTTTAAAAGGGAAGTTATTGCATAGGCATTTTGACCTATTACATCATTGCGAATGTTTGAAGATGAATAAGGTAAGTAAGAGAAATATATATACTAAAAACTGTAGACTAGATTTCAGATTAAAAATCAAACCATTTATTAAAAGGCTTGAAATAGCTTGGTTGAACAAACAACTATTGTAACTGGTATTTACAGTTAAATCATGAGATATAACCATGGATGTGAAGTTAGAGACCGGTTTGTTATTCGTAATTCCATATCCAATGATTCTCATAGGATTTGCATATTAGGGAATACGTTGATATGATTGAGCGAGAGGATTTCCGGTAGTTGATCTTGGCGTTGTTTATTTTTCGATAGACGACGTTGACCGAACTTCTTTTCGTAACCAATGTAAACAAGATGGCAGCGATAATAACGCCGACGTTTACAATTTTTTTTTATCAATGCACGTTAATCGTTAAATTAAATAATAAACACAAAAACATTCGTTAGACTGAAAATAAGAGTTTTTGTAGTTTATTTTTGATCAGATAGCAAATTGCATTGAGTACATACTTTTTGGTTAACCAACAAATATATTCATGATCCAGGACTTTTCAATGACACAAATATACAATTTACGCGTGATAGAGGCTATGAGTTTGGAAAAATACATTCCTCATTTCAAATCTTAAAGAATTATAAGGATTAAACGCCTTTGTAAAGGATTTTATTGGTGTATAAACTGGACCAAGTCACTCACAAACATATCATAAAATTTATTCGGACTTTTATTTGTTTGTGAGTGAATTGGTCGAGATATACTTTATACATAGAAAAGATTTATAGATTCGAAAATTGAACACAGCTATCTCTTACGGCTGCAACCGCTCTTCCAGATGTAAGGATATCAACAAATCAAAGTTAATTAACACCTCTGTTGGACACCATAGGAGTCAAAGTAACCGACAGCAACCCCCACTGCTGTTCCACTGCGTTTATAGATGTCATCTTTTCCTTGTTTAGCGAATTCAATAAATGGAGGCGAAAGAAACTTAAGGGATAGTCAAACTCACTTTATTCTAACAAAACAATTATCCATACCAATGTGAATGAAGGCAATAGAAGTATACTGCTGTTTTTAATAGTCATATAGGGATTAAGCAAAAAAAACAAATACGGGTTACAAACTAAATCCGAGGAAACAAATTATATATAAGAGTTAAACAACGGAACAACAGAAACACTGAGCTGCAACAAAAACAAATGCTAACATATACAAAAACGGGATATTTGATAACAACTGCCTGTTCCCGACTTGGAACAGAACAAAGCTGAATTTACTATTTCAATAAGGCCAAAAAATGTTCGTTATTGATATAAATTGTTTGCATTACTACGAAAAAATTGATAACCACAAGCTACTAAACCCATGACACATGTTTCCAAAACTGACGAAAAGAGTATACTTTTTCAATTTGCATTCGCTAATACGGTTTTGGATGCAATTTATATAGTAATATTTTCGACCAAAAAATGCTGCAGAATACAATACCTGTCATTTCATTTACATTTACCTAAACCAAACCTAGTGCTTCTTATTTTAACCACAATAATGTATAAAAGGCCTTTATCCTCAGGGATGTAAAATCCGAAACTCTCTATTAATTTTGTGCATCACCCCATACATTAAAAGTCCTTCAATTTTAACTGGAAACTTTGGCATCGCTAACAATGAAGAACTAAAATATATCTGTTAGCCAAAGACCCAAAATATCGATCTCCCCAGTCCATTAACTGAATGAAGAATTTCGGATATCCAATGGATTCACTTGAGGATTTTGCCAGAGAATGGATAAAGTGAGAGCAAAACAAACCAAAACTGGACACGTTTATGGAATGGATCAAAGCTGTTCGTTCATTCATTCGGAAGTGCACTTAAATTGTACGATATACATGTACGCGGATTTCTGACACTTTCAGGAATTCCGAGACTGTTGGTGTGTTATCGTTTCTCCTTGACAAATATGTAGTTGTTACAGCAGACAAAGCATCAGACAATATTGTTTTTGTATGAAAAAAACTCGTTATCTAAATGTCTAGCTAACGAACCAGGTAACCAAGTTTTCCCTAACATTATTTACGAAAGAGGGGACTTTAAAAAATCACTAAGCCTTCTCTTCTTTGGTATTAACATCAAGAATGACGATTGAAATACACCAAATTGGCAAATATCAGCTCTAAAATTGCAACAATATGGCATTTCAGACTTCTTGGGTCATACAACATACATACAGTTAAGATTTAAATCGGAATTTCCAATTTCGCCTTCTTTTTTTTTTTTACATTGAAATCAATAAAAACATACTACAACTTGTTCAAAATGGTCATATAATCTTTAAACTTTTCAAGTTTATTGCCTTTTTATTGTTGCATTTTGACTGAAGCAACTGGTAATATTGAAAGCAATAGGGCAATATGTATTGATGTACCCCCACATTGGATCATATTTCCTGTCAGTGTATTATATTATATACAGATACAGTTCCAAACATAGGTTAATCAGAATTATCTGTGTTTTTCCTTAAGTACGGACAAGACTGTTGAATCATTTTTTTAATACGAGACTATATATTTGTTACATTATATTTAATAAAGTGATGTTCTTGGTTGAAAAAAAAGTTACGTCTTCAATCATTATTTCAATATGATAACAAACATCTATTATTTCTTTAAGCTTTGGTTTATAAGTTGGTTTTATAAATAAAACAAATTAAAACAAAACAAAATATGTTCCTATCTGTTCTGAGGGAGGCGTCTATTTGCTTGTTCCGTCTATTCTACTGATATATGCACATTGGCTGCATCATTTGCAAGGTTATATATTGAGTACAATCAATTTGAGCTTCATTGGCTTCAACATTTTCTACAGTCTTCTTAGTAGTACTATCAATTGATACACAATGCGGTCAAAATGTATGTAACCAATCAATTCCAAGTTCTGTATACCGTAGTATTATTTTTGCTGACTATCATCATAATGTAGAAGTTGCATAAGTAACAACTTAATAAACTTAATAAACTTTTTTTATAATAATGAATTCTTTTTTACTATTATATATTAATTTCTCTTTTTGTAGAAATCGAATTGAGCAATGGCGAATCAAGGCTTACCATCGAGTTTCAATTCTACTAATTATGCTAGAATTGGGCATGCTTCACAACAGTTACTGCCAACTATTTTACAGGAACTGTTGCTTATCAAAGAACCTCCATCTTTGTTACAAGGTCATGTTATAAACAATACATTCTTAAATTCAACATTACGACCTGAAGAATGGTTACTGATAAATAATGTCACAACCAAAGGGTATGCAGATTTTGACATTCCTTTAAGTTATAAAATTATACGGAACCTTAACATTGTGCAATCACCTACAAGTGGTTGGCATAATCAATCGGGACCAATTTCGACAGAAATAACTGTAGGAGATGATATTGAGCGTATACGAAGAATCAGGAATGGAATAATTCACAGAGGTAATGCTAACGTTACTGATGGAGAACTTAATGATTATTTTTACAAATTAAAAGAAATTGCTGCGAGATTGGAAATGTACTTAGGCAAGCAAAATGGGGAATTCGTGTCCAAATTGGATCATTTAAAGTCATGTTGTATGGATAGTGAAATAGCAAACATGTACATCCGGAAGTTAGAAGAATTAAAAGATAGAGAACGCGAACTAGAAGATATAATAGGAAGGACCATTACAAAGTTTGAAGATGAATTCAATGTTGTACATGGTGAATTATCTGACGTAGACCAGCACATTTCAATAGTAGATGCCAGATTATCGGGAGTCGATGAGCGGGTTTTAGGGATAGAACAAAGAGTAACTGATGAATTCACTGAAGTACACGGTGACGTAAATCGAATAGGACAACACGTTTCAAGGGTGGATGAGCAAGTACTTTCGGTAGACCGACAGGTCTCAACAATTAACGAAAATATTGGTAGATTATTAAGTACTGAAACAGAAACAGGTATTACAATACTACTTAAATCCAAGTTATTTGTCATTGAGAATCATTCCACATCTATTATTAGAATGTTCTGGGCTGATGATTTAATATATAGAAAACAAGAAGATAAGACTATTTCTCAAATTTAATATTCGGAATTATAGATGCATAGCAGTTTGGGAAAAAAATATGGTTTTATAGGGTTCTATCATCTTGAATATCAATACTTGTACCAAACACTCAAAATAAGCGGTTTCTTTTATTTAATACTTGGTTTTAATGTTCGACACTCTCATTAAGGGTACATTATTTGTATGGATTTCCAAATGATTCTTTTAAACAATAAGCCGCAACTTTGCTTTTGATCATTTTTTTTTTACCTTTAGCGATTTACTTTCTCAAATTGTGACTATGACGTCGTCTCATTGGCACTCATACCACATCAGTGAATACACTAGTCTACTTGTCTTTGTCTTGAAATCATATTGAGATAAGATTAAATTTCAGCATTAAAAAATAGTTGTTCGTAAATTAAGTAATGTAAGTATACACATGTCCAATTAATTCACCTGGATTGCTTGACTAAAGTAAATGCATAGTATCCTCCTCCATAATTTAAGAAACACCTAGATTTACAAAAATAAAATGAAAATGGAAAACATCATGAGATTGATTTTGTGTCTCAATTAATTAAAATTTAAAATTTTTGTCTCTTGTCAGGTCTTCTTCGAAAGTTCTCCGATAATGGATAACCTTTAGAAAAAAACAAACCCTTAAATTCAATCTTATAAGTTACTAGGCATAGTTTTAGTTTCTTTTGAGAAATGTCATGAAACTTTGACGTCATACTTGGAGAATTAAAAAGATTAGCTTCTTAATATGATTCATGTATTTATCCGAATATAAGAATTTAATTATTGACACAACGCCATTTAAAAAATAACAATTAAATACGGACAAGTCGGAATAAAAGTACACTCGTTTTTAATTATCAATACCACCTTTCAATTTCTTTATCTCCATCTATCTTTGTTTTTTGTCTTTCAATAATTTGTATAAGTTTTGTTCGGGGGCCACTCTCCTTCTTGGGTCAATGATAGTAATACCACAGCAATGTCTACCTTATAATTGTTAAGACATTGTAGGTCTCCCCACTTACGTGATATATAACATTTGAGCAAAATAGAATAGAATTCATAACAAGTTATATATACATTTGTACATTTCTAGCTCACTTGGCCAAAAGGGCGAACTTAGTTTTTTTTATCACTTGGCGTCCGTCGTCGTCGTCCGTAAAATTTTACCAAAATCTTCTCTGACACAACTGGACCAAATTTAACCAAACTAAGATTCAATCATCATTTAGGTATCTAGTTAATTATGACAAACATAGATACAAGTATCTTTTCTTAGGAAGGGATACATCCTACTTTGTAAAGAATCACTCAGATTCAAATAAAATATTATCTGAAACTGGCTATACCAAGATGCTTCATGTCTTGATTGATAACATATTTGTTACGTTTGGAGGACGTGTTTTTCAAAAGACAGTCGAAATTCCAATGGGAACCAATTGTGTCCCTCTTCTTGTCGGCTTGTTTCTTTATTTTTATGAGACTGACTTCACACAGGAACTCACAAGGAAGAAAGATAAGAAGTAAGCAATATCCTTTAACTTTATTTTCCGCTATATAGACGATGTTCTCTCACTAAATAATTCAAAATTCGATGAGTCTGTTGAACGAATCCATCTCATTGAACTACAGATAAAGGCACTACAGATACAGTCTGCCTCATATCTTGACTTACATTTAGAAATTGACAATGAGGGTCGGTCGAAAACAAAACTTTACGACAAACGAGATGATTTCAACTTTCCAATTGTGAACTTTCCATTTTTATGTAGCAACATTCCAGCAGCGCCTGCAAACGGAGTATACATCTCCAAATTGATTTGATTTTAAACATATTTTATTCATTAAGATATGAAAAGGATTGAGCAACAGGCACAGCCTAAAAAAGGTCTCTCCATATTACATGTGCAAGGTATAATTCAATTATAACAACTGTATTTAAAATAATGCAATATACGTGTGAGCACACACGAGCAAAAATTTGTTAACAGTGTTACTTACTAAATGCAAAGTTTATTTAAATATATAGGCAATTAATCATCAGTTATTCAAAGTACCTTGAAACATGCAAATGTCCTTTATTAGTCATAAGAAATATATATATATATATATATATATATATATATATATATATATATATATATATATATATATATATATATATATATATATATATATATATATATATATATAAATGTCTAAGAATATAACTAAAACACACTAATTGATACATAAAAAAGTTCTATTAGATGTTAAATAGAAATACGCAATATTTCGCTAAACAAATTAGCTTCATCAGGCGTGTGCATCTCTCAAGGTGAAATCGGATGCATGACAGAAAAATATTTTTGTAGCTTAATCTATACAAGATTTGAGGGATGGGTGTAACATATTAATTCGGTCATAAAATATGTTTGTAGCTACAACTACATGAAGTTGGAATAAAAGTTTAACACATTTATAGATGTTCAATTAATTGTATGAATTTTTATAAATTAATTTGTATGATTTCAAGATAACTATGGTTTTGATTTGCTTTGAAATCTTTTTTCGTCTCTCTCATTGAGTCCATCAGGTTCAAGAGTTCGTAACTGGTGCATCCAAAATCTCTCTCTTTTTTGTCTTCCTTGTGTATCCCAATTTTGATTTTTCTCAATGATTTGAAATGTGATGTTTTCAAAATCATGTCCTGCTCTTAAAAGGTGTCTTGTAATTGGGCAGTTCCTTTCTTTTGTATAAAATGACCGATGGTTATTTAGTCGGATGTTAAATGGGGTTTCTGTTTCACCAACATATTGTAATTTGCAAGTTCCACACGTTAGAACAAAAAATCATGTATGATAAATGCAATTTTGCGTTTTGCAAAACGCAAAATTGCATTTATGTTCTAACGTGTGGAACTTGCAAATTACAATATGTTGGTGAAACAGAAACCCCATTTAACATCCGACTAAATAACCATCGGTCATTTTATACAAAAGAAAGGAACTGCCCAATTACAAGACACCTTTTAAGAGCAGGACATGATTTTGAAAACATCACATTTCAAATCATTGAGAAAAATCAAAATTGGGATACACAAGGAAGACAAAAAAGAGAGAGATTTTGGATGCACCAGTTACGAACTCTTGAACCTGATGGACTCAATGAGAGAGACGAAAAAAGATTTCAAAGCAAATCAAAACCATAGTTATCTTGAAATCATACAAATTAATTTATAAAAATTCATACAATTAATTGAACATCTATAAATGTGTTAAACTTTTATTCCAACTTCATGTAGTTGTAGCTACAAACATATTTTATGACCGAATTAATATGTTACACCCATCCCTCAAATCTTGTATAGATTAAGCTACAAAAATATTTTTCTGTCATGCATCCGATTTCACCTTGAGAGATGCACACGCCTGATGAAGCTAATTTGTTTAGCGAAATATTGCGTATTTCTATTTAACATCTAATAGAACTTTTTTATGTATCAATTAGTGTGTTTTAGTTATATTCTTAGACATTTATATAATTTTAATTCAGTAACTGTATCAGTTTATTTTCACAAACTGATCCACGCTTAATTAGATTGAATGTTGATTGTTGCTATTTTTAGACATTATATATATATATATATATATATATATATATATATATATATATATAAGCAAGCTTAGTGTCTCTTTCAAACCTTATATATATATATATATAAGGTTTGAAAGAGACACTAAGCTTGCTTAGTGGAATAGATGAATTAATGTTGGAGTGTAGGAGAAAAAAATAAAAAAATAAAACTAAATGAAACAAAAATTAAGTAAGTTTCAAACAAAACGTTGAGTGTCACTGATATATTTCCGAACAGATTTTAAAATAGCAATATTCATATCAAATGAAAATTATCTGTTTCCAAAAAGGAGTAATTCAATATGTATGTCAACATTATCAACAATGGAGTAAATGTAGTCAAGAAGGATCTGTCTTACATCATTATACTTAGGGCAAATAAATAAAGGCAATAGTAGTATACCGCTGTTCAAAATTCATAAATCGACTGAGAAAAAAACAAATCCGGGTTATTAACTAAAACTGAGGGAAACGTATGAAATATAAGAGAACTGCGACACAACAGAGACACAACACTGAAACGTAACACACACAGAAACGAACTATAATGTAACAATGGCCATTTTCCTGACTTGGTACAGGGCATTTTATGAAGAAATGGTGGGTTGAACCTGGTTTTGTGGCATGCCAAACCTCTCGCTTTAATGGCAGTGTTAGTTATAACATTAAAATGACAATATTACACGACAGAGTTACAATAAATAAACAGATAAATGAGAGAAAATATAGGACAGAGAAACAAACGAATAATAGCCATCCAAAGGTAACAGGTTAACCAATAAATGTTAGTTATCCTCAACAGGATGGTTACAGTTTGCACAAAAAGTGTTCTCTGATAAGAACTGATTAAACAAATGAGATTTAAGGTTGCTAGCATTACTTCTGAGTTGACAATGACTTATATTAAGTTTCCTTATCCCATAGTTGAAAGGTTTAAATATATCATCAGTCATATAAAACTTATCCAGTCCACTTCTAAGAATACCCAAACTGGGGGAATTACGTCGTAATCCTGTAATAATTCTAGCAGCTTCTATCTGAATATCTTCAAGAAGCTCAGTCTCATGCTGGGAGCAATTGCCCCAAACAACATAACCATATTCTAATATAGGTATAATAAAAGCATAATAAATACGTATACGTGAACTCCTATCTAATAAGTGTTTAACTTGACGAAGCACAGATAGACGAGAGCATGTTTCTTTATAAATAATACCAATATGCGTGTTCCATGAAGCTAATGACTGAAATGTTATCCCAAGATGACAGTGAATATTTATTTTCTCAAGCTCTTCGCCATTTATTTCCAAATTGATACGATATTTCCGGGTGTGTATGTCCTATCATGATGTCCTTCATAGAGGGTTGCTGCCCATAAGGACACTATTAAACTAAGAGTTCCAAATGGGGAAGTTTAAATCATTCCTTCGTAGATTTTATGGAATAAACGTTTCACAGATGATATCGGTTATGTTCCTTATTTCGTAACTACAATCCCCTTCTCTTTTCACGTATTTGACCTACCGAATTAGACTATTTACCGGATGTGTAATAACAGAAATGTCATAACGGGTGCCACATGTGGAGCAGGTTCTGCTTACCCTTCCGGAGCACCTAAGATCAGCCCAGTTTTTGGTAGGGTTCGTGATGTTTAGTCTTTAGTTTTCTATGTTGTGTCATGTGTACTATAATTTGCCTCTTTGTATTTTTATTTTTTAGCCATGGCGTTGTCAGTTTATTTTTGATATATAAGTTCGACTGTCCCTTTGATATCTTTCGCCCCTCCTTTTTAAAATGTGTTCGATGACCCGCATGCTAACCAAGATGGCTTACATGGCTGAAAATGAAACAAGGGGTAAAATGCAAGTTTTATTCTATATATTTGAAAACCGTTATAGAAAGAAAAATTATGACTGGCACAAATATTTTCGGAATAATAAGTTCTATGAATTGTTTTACATATGTCAAAACTTTCAGATGACTTTTTCTTTGAGTTATTGCAATACAAATGACATATTTCACAATTATTCATTTTTGCCTATTATCTAGTAGACGTCAATCGACTCTTAATTAGAGTTGTTTCCCTTTGAAGACGATTTTAATAAATAAAAAAGTATTTAACTCAAACCTAAAAAATTATATGATAGACCAAAAACCAAAAACCAAAAATGATCAGCAAGACAAGATCTACAATTACGAAAAAAAAAATGATATTTTGATATTTGTATTAAAAGAATATAATTATCATAAATTTTAAGAATGATTTATTTTTGTCTTTCTTTTTTACTTAGAGCTTTGTCTATAGAGCTTCTTAATGCCATTTTGTCTCTTTTTGTTCAAAAAGATTGTTTCATATATAGTTATTAAGGTTATTACACAATGTTGACTACTGTGCCTCAACTTTTGTTTATTTATTATATCTGTTTGTTTTGCCTACACAATTTTGTCATTATGATTGCAATGTATGCGGCTGTCATGCAAGTGAGCGGTTAAGCTAGTTATAAAACCAGTTTAAACCCATCATTTTCTACATAAGAAAATACATGGACCAAGCCGGAAATATACCAACTGTTTCCCTTTCATCTGATTGGGCGTCTTCTTTTGTTCTCAATGGTTTTATCACCTTTTTCAACGCTTATCTTAGGATCTCGACTTTTCAAATATTATTGCCTTAATATCACTTAAGTGATGAATATTTGTACCGTAAATAAAATCAATATTAACTCCATGTTCTTACAGTAAGAGGATACATAGCTCAATGTCACCAAATCGAAAAGAGAAAAATAAAAAATAAACGTATTCCTGTACCATTTCTATTTACAGCTATGCAACATTTAGGATCCTTATTTTTATTATTTTAACTTTAAAATGAGAAACCCAAAAATGTTATTTGATAACAGAGTGTACTGGCAAAGGAAAATATTGCAACTGTGATCAGATAAAATGTATATATATTATTTGTATGGACTATCTCGTAGTGAAATATAAAGATATAGCTTGTTTAATTACAGATGCTTACCAATTAGAAATTGATGAATGGGAATCAGAGGACAAACAGTTTTTTGTTGAAACAACTGCATTTACGGAGGTATTGAATTTTCTTAAAGAAAACAACAGTTTAACCATCACAGGCATATCTGGTGTTGGAAAATCGATGATGATTCGTCATGTTGCCTTGTACCTACGGAACCAGGACAACCACACTATACTGCCTTGTTGTAGTCCGTATGAAATAGAGGCGTATTATAGAAAAGACAAAGACCAGATTTTCGTTTTTGACGATATTTGTGGACGTTATACTGCTATTCAGAGTGAGATAGAGGAATGGGTTCGATATGAGCAAAAAATGAAACGAATTCTGAACACCGGAAGAATTAAGGTTCTAGCATCGTGCAGATCACAAGTCTTCAAAGAATTTCAAGTTCAAAGGTTACAACTACTTACACAAAACGTGCTTTGTTTTCCGTCAGAGAAATGCTCGCTTACACAAGAGGAAAAGGTTTCGATCGCACAGAAATACCTTTCTAATGAATATGTTGAAAAGGTAAAACATAAATTAAATGAGTATGATTTTTTTCCGTTAATTTGTTCTCTGTGCAGAACGAATCAAAACGTTGATGTTGTAAAGTTCTTCATGGACCCTTATATCATCTTTAATTCAGAACTAAAGTTCTTAAGTGAGCAAAAGGACAAGCTAAAAATATGTACCTTATTCTTATGCACTGTGGTAAACAATGGCCTCATAAATGAAAGTGACTTATTGAACGACCATAATTATGAAGAAAATAAGAAACGTAAACAAATATTTAAAGCCTTTGGAGTTGATCCACACACGTCTTTACAATCAATTTTAGATCAACTTTATGCACTCACACATACATATTTAAAAAAATCAGATGTATGGTTTTTACCAATTCATGACAAACTCTTTGATATTATTTGTAATTTTTTTGGACACAATTATCAAATAATGTTCATAAAATTTGGGAATAGTAAGATACTCAGCGAAAGAACAAAATTGAAATCCTTGAAAACAGACCATTGTGATTTTACAATTCTGATAGAAGAAAACAACGAAAATAATTACTTCAGTAGAATAACCGACGATCTATCAAAAGGACGTTTTGATCAGGTTCTAAACAACACTCAATTTAAATTTCCAGAGTATTTGTCAAAATTCATGAGTTTTATGATCACAAATGATCAAACACATCTGAATAGTATGGTCAATGCAAAAGACGAAAATGGATCGACACCTCTTATATGGGCTTGCTTAAACAGAAGAAAGGATGTTGTTGAAATGTTGATGAAAACCGGTGCTGACATTAATCTAGTCGATTTTACTGGCAACTCACCGCTCCAGAATGCTTTAGACAGTGGTAATGTGGAAATTGCAGAAATTCTTATTTCTAAAGGTGCCAATGTATATTTGGGGTCATCGTTACATTCTGCATGCAGAAAAGGATACCGACATATCGTCGAGCTTATCATTAATAAAGGTGTTGATATCAACAAAAGAGACAATAGGGGAAGAACTCCTCTTTTGATAGCTTGTTCACATCAACAGGAAGATCTTGTTAGTTTTCTATTGGATAATTCTTGTGATATTAATCATAGCGATAAAATGGGGGATACCCCTCTCTCAGCGGCTTGTCGGAAGGGAAGTAAAGTACTTGTACAGAAGCTTTTAAGTAATGGAGCAAAAGTGAACAAAGCAACAGCAAATGGATGGACCGCGCTTATGTCGGCTTGCAACCTTGGTTATAAAACAATGACTGATTTGCTTATTCAGTATGGCGCAAAAATAAATTGTACTACCAACAATGGCTGGACCCCATTAATGTTTGCATGTGGTAGTGGTAGTTCTTCGTTAGTACTATCACTTATAAAAAAAGGTGCCGATATGTTTAAAGTTACTTCACATGGATGGTCTGCCATTTTTATGGCTTGCGAGGAGGGACATGACGACATTGTAACCTTACTTCTCCGCAAGAACTCAAATGCAAATCTGTCCGATAGAAAGGGATTAACACCGTTGATATTAGCATGCCGTACGGGTAATCTTAGACTTTGTTATCGTTTGATTGATAACCGAGCAATTATAAACCTTTCGACAAAGGATGCATTTTATCCCATAATGGCTGCCTGTGAGTACGGATATATTTCAATTATGAATGCACTCATAGATCAAGGAGCCAATGTTGAAGTGACAAATAACGAAGGATGGACACCTTTGATGTTCGGTTGCCAGTACGGACATATTCACATTGTAAGGAAACTTATCAGTGAATCGGTGAAGATTAATACTGCAAATAACCGCGGACAAACTGCTTTAATGATAGCTTGCAAGTATTTGCAAAAACATACTATAGTTTTGCTGATTTGCTATGGAGCTGACATTAACAAAGTCGACAAAGAAGGGTCCACCGCTCTTAGTATAGCACGTGAAACGGCATATAAACCAATAATTGACATACTAATTGACCATGGTGCGAATAAATAAAATTATGAACAAAATGCTATGGATGAGATGATAAATTATATTCTATAATGAATTGAACACAGTAATTATATTCTTAATGAATAGTTAAAAATGAGATACATAATATGAAATATATATTACAAAGGTTAATATGATTTTGGTCCATATTAAAAATAGAATTAAAAAAAGCATTACAGTGTTCAGGTCGAAAAGGGTTTCTTTATCCTTATCAGTCTGTGCAACGACAAATATTTTATTTAAAAAGGTGCAAAATTTATAAGCATCACTGAAGAGGTATTGGCTGTCCAAATGCGAATATTGTGCAGAAAATGAAACCGTTTATTTTGGTCGATACCTCTTCTGGTGGACTGGTAGTCCTCCAGGATATCACCAGAAAAGTAGTAAGAACTTCGATACTGGTTTAAAAAGAACGGATCTTTGCCCCTGCAACAAAATGTGGGGAGAATTTTCTTTTACACATGTCCGTCTGTTTGTCCATCCGTCCTTCCAGACTAGGATACATTGTTTGTCCGGCTTTCTCCTCTTACAGTTTTGGAGGTACAACTTTATCATTTTGTATGATGTAAATACACATAATGAAGATTTGTATGGTTACAAGTATTTTGAAAATGACAGTCAGTTGGTAATTTTTGTAGCTGCTTAAAGGGATCATGGTTTGTCTGGCTATCTTCTCCTACAGTTACATCATCACACATCATCATACATACGTATTTTTGAATTTATAATTTCCTATGGTTAGGCGGGGCATTATTTGTGTCTTACAGATTCAGGGTGTATGTCAGCATCACTGTTTGTCACTTGCCCGATTTCAACTTAATGGTTTTTCTTTCGTATAAAGAGGAGGGACGAAAGATACCAGAGGGACAGTCAAACTCATAAATCGAAAATAAACTGACAACGCCATGGCTAAAAATGAAAAGGATAAACAGACAAACAATAGCACACATGACACAACATAGAAAACTAAAAAATAAACAGTACGAACCCCACCAACCAAAAACTAGGGGTGATCTCAAGTGCTCTGGAAGGGTAAGCAGATCCTGCTCCACATGTGGCACACATCGTGTGGCTTATGAGATGACAAATCCGGTAAATAGTCTAATTCGGTAGGTCATATTTATGAAAGGGAAGGGGATTGTAGTTACGACGTAAGGAACATATCCGATATCATTTGTGAAACGGTTATTCCATAACGGTCAACCAACTCGTGATGGCGTCCGTAAAATTTACGAAGAGATGATTTCAACTTCACCATTTGGAACTCTTGATTTAATAGCTTCCTTGTAAGCAACAACCCTCTATCAAGAAAATCATGATAGGAAATGCAAGCACGGGAATATCGTATCAATTGGGAGATGTATACACCGTATGCAGGTGCTGCTGGAATGTTGCTACTTAGAAATGGAAAGTTAACAATTGGAAAGCTGAAATCATATCTTTTGTCGTAAAGTTTTGTTTTCAACCGACCCTCATTGTCAATTTCTAGATGTAAGTCAAGATATGTGGCCGACTTAACTGTATCTGTTGTATCCTTTATCTCTAGTTTAATGGGATAGATGCGTTCGACATAGTCATCAAATTTTAAATTATTTAGTGAAAAAACAATCTCTTCATCTTTTTAATAAGCTTTGAATTTTTGATTCGAGAATCACTTTAGAGACATTGATTGTCGAACTGGGCATTTGGTGCAGAAAAAAAATAGTACCGTTTGTGTTAATATAATGAATATGTGAACATGATATATTTTATTCAGTTTTATGTTGAAATGAACCAAAAATCGATTTTAAGGTTTTATGTCACAAGTAGGAAGTTTTAAATTGTAAAAATGTGAATGAAAGGTGTGCATAGTTTATTTATGGTAATATATAACTTCTGGTTGCCGTTTTGATAAATGACAATGACATTTGCATATCCAATAATGACTAC
The DNA here is from genome assembly GCF_965363235.1 of Mytilus galloprovincialis. Taxonomy (NCBI): domain Eukaryota; kingdom Metazoa; phylum Mollusca; class Bivalvia; order Mytilida; family Mytilidae; genus Mytilus; species Mytilus galloprovincialis. The sequence continues at coordinate 11,277,404 of NC_134844.1, forward strand.
AAATAAAAATAAAAGTATACGAAAATAAGTAAATATGGTATAATGGTTAATGAAACAAATCCCAAACCGTAAAGTGGACTATTAAGGACCACTTAAAATCGTATAAAAGATTCAAACAAGAAAACTAACTTATTTTTAACAATTCAATTTACGCAAAAAAATATGAGCAAATTATAATGTCGATAAAAATTATGCAACTTAATGTTTGGATCCAATCAAATTTAGCTTCAGGTTATAAAAAACACTGTTTTTGCTGTCCTCTGTATCCAAATATTCCTCCTGATATTCTTGACATACAGGCTTCCATGTAGTACTTGGTCTTAAGGATGATTTGATTTTCTGCAAACGAGATACTAGAACATTAACATAAAATATACATGGGAATTACTGCTTGGAACCATTATTTAATCCATTTAAACTTATAGCTATAAACATGCATATGGTCAGTCACAAACTCTCCAGAACAGTGAAAAGATTCTTTCTTGCAAACAAAGGTTCTAAGGTAATGAACTTGAACAATGCTCATCATTATAAATCATTTCAATCTAAAATACCTCCATACTTTAATGATCATGCTGTTCGTGTCGTCTCTTATACCAAAATCACAACAATTGCAACTTAAACTATCAATCATAAACATATGTTGTAGGTTCTCAGTATTAACGACCTGACGTCCTAAACCACATTACTGCAACTGTTATAAATCGAAGGGCCAAATGATTACCGGAGACCTAAATTTTATCATTAACACTTCTCTGAGAATTATTTTATGTTATTCGAAAATCGTAAGTATAGTGACTCTAAATCCATCAATTGTTTACACCAGAGGGACAATAGATACCAGGGAGACAGTCATACTCATGGATTTAAAATAAGCTAACACGACAAAAAAAAATAAAGACAAACAGACAAAAAAAGTACACAACATAGAAAACTAAAGAATAAGCAAGACGACCTCCACCAAAAAACTGGGTTTGATTTAAGGTGCTCTGGAAGGGTAAGCAGATCCTGCTCCACAACCATACCACATTTTCTTTATTTTATCTTATAAAACACTGTGATGTAAACACATTTTGTTCTGAAGCTAATATTTTAAAAATGTTTAAAGTCTTGATGGAAAACGTGTTTTGTGTAGAGGAAGAGTTTTGACAAATAGTCGGCATTCCCAATGGAATCATCGGTTTCACTTGCTAATTGGTAACTTTATTCATATGACGCAAACGTCATACATACACACAGGAGTATGTTTATTTATCCCTTAACTTCACGGTCCATTGACTTGTTCAAATTGTGGTGACTATGTTGAACGCCACTTACCAGTTATACCTGGAATAAAGTATTACACAGAAACGGGGATTGCATCGGTTCTTGACTTATATTTAAAACTTAAAATATGAGGACGTTTGAGAACAAATTTTTAGGCAAAATAGATTATTTCGGCTATTAAAATATGAACTTTTATCCATATGTAGCAACAGCATTCCAGCAACGCTTGCATAGAAAATATATATTTCACAGTTGCAACGATATATTATTTGTAATACAAGTTGTACTTAAAAAGTTTAATCATTATTTCCTCAAAAGGGGGTTACTGTTCAAAATGGAGCTTTAGAAAAATAAGTGGTGAAGTTGAAATCATTCCTTTGAATTAATGTTTTATGAACGCAATCACGAGTTAGTTGACCGATTTTTTCAAATATGTAAATATCGGTATAGAAAGCGCATAAAATTGGCGAAAAATGTCTTAAATTTGTCTTTAAATCAATAGTTCTCCAATGATCTTTTTAACCTATAATGTGATATTAGATATAACAATAAGATGTTGTATAATTATCTATGAGAAAACTATCAAAAAGAGACCAAAATGACACGGACACAGACAACTAACAACTTTAGGTCACCATACGGCCTTAACGACTTTTCTAATGCGGTTTGTCTTTGCACTGTGTATATATATATATGCCTTCAAATCGGTTTTCTTTGTTGATATAGTTGTTTGTTTTATATGAAACAAGGTTATAAAATGTTTAACGCAATGTTGACTGCTGTATTCAAATATATATGATAATTTTACCTATAATGTCTTCTTGTTTTGCTCCCACACATTGTTGTTAATATTATGCAAATATATGCAAATATCATAAAAGTGATAGGCTTAGCTAGCTATAAAACTAGGTTTAATCTACCTTTTCCCTATATATGGAAACTAATGAACCAAGTCAGGTATGCGACAGTTGTTTTCCGTTCCTTTAATGTGTTTGGTTTTTTAATATTTGACGTTTGATAGGGAATTTCATTTTTTAATTTTACATTTAATTCGATATTTTTCTTAATTTACTTTCAACCAGTTTGTGGCCTATTAGGAACAGAAAATACATTCATATTTGTTTTTATCTAAAACACGATCATGTTAGGATTATTTTGACGGGGGGTTTTTTTTTTGTTTATTTTTTTTCCACCCAGAACACCACTTTGAATGATATATACCATGAAATCTAAATCAATGACCCTATTATTGTTTTTACTTTATAACATTGCAAATAACTGTATCAACAACATGAAGTTTTTTTTAAAGAAAATCTATTGAAATGGAATTTTATTTGATGATTTAAAGACTTACTAAATATTTTTGTCAATTATATGATTGTTCTTTCTATAGAAAAATTCAACACTTTTGAAAGAATACAATCAGTTATATGTCAGATAATAAAAAGAGATAAATGCTTTGATTTTTAGATTGGTAGTTAAAGTTCATCGAGCTAAAACGGTACTCAAAAGTAAAGAAAAATGCGACAGAGCCCATTTAATTATTGTAAAACTTAATTGCAGTATAATTGATAAATCTCACCTCTTTTATTGACTGTCCCTCTGCATTCTTTACTGCTATAAAAGCAAATACGAATATAGGTACTATTGGTATCACAGATATAATAGTTCCAAATGCTACAGAGGATTCTGGGTAAGTATAGGATCCATATGTTGGAGGTCTATAAGCTACGAAACTAGATACAATTAATCCCTGTAAAGATATCAGAGAGTCTCAATAGAAAGTGCAATTAGTAAAATTAATGTTCTGACATGTACCTTCATAATAGGCAATTTGTGATCCTGACAGAAAATATGGAGATCCATCAAAATTAAAAAGATATTTCAGAACTGAAAATTCGAGATTCAAAAAATTCAGATGGATCATTAATATTTCGGAACTGGGAACTATATATGTAAATTTGAAATAAGACACGAGATTAATAGCAATATCAAAATCAATCTTCAAATTCAATATTAGAAACTAAATATCCGGCTTATTATAAAGGCGCGATAGCCAATAAAATATCTGTTATCAAATTACCCCACAAAGTTGGTTTTAGTTGTCAATTCATTTTTGGAGCGAAATGTTGTTTATCTTATTTCATTGACAAGCAATATTATTAAGTTTGAATGCATTTCGTAGATGATTTTTTTTTCTTTTCTTTTTTGATATCTGATTACCTTCTTTTAGTTCGATATATGAACCAACTAATAGCTGCAGTTGAACTATAAAAAAAAAAATGTGTTATGTTTTCCTCAGTAAATGGGAATGATGTTTTAATTACCACGGTTCTTATTAATAAAAATTTTGAATAAATTTTAAACTTACAAGTAAAATTATAGGTGTAATAAATCCGATGCATATTCGAAAAAAGGCGGGAACTTTTCTACCAATCATTAGATAGACATCGTTTGAAAATCGTTCTGCACCTAGGCAAGAGTCAGGTTCAATAAATAAAGAATCATAACAATCACATAAACTAACTACATATTAAACATCTATACGTCTAGTCGTAGTTGACTTAATCAAAGGATCAATGAATGGATTTCAAAGTCAGGAGCCTGTAATTCAGTGTTTGTCGTTTGTTGCTGTGTTATATATTTGTTTTTTGTTTCATTTTTTAACATAAATAAGGCCTTAGTTTTCTCGTTTGAATTGTTTATATTTGTAATTTCGGTGACTTTTATAGCTGACTATGTGGTATGGACTTTGCTCATTGTTAAAGGCCGTACGATGACCTATAGTTGTTAATCGTCTCATTAGCAACCAAACCACGTCTTCCTTTTGATAGTGACAATACAAAAAAAGCAACATTTTTACAATTAAATCTACCAATAGAATTCGCGTATGCAAGATTTTGCGATTCGTTACACACATGGAAAAATTACTTACTAAGAAATATTTACATAGGATATTGATATATTCTAACCTATGCATATACGTATGTCAGCAAAAAATATAGACTAAGGCAATTCGATAGAAATAATGAACATTTTAGATTACTTTACCATTAATCACCGGTGTATAGACGAAACCCGCGACTAGCGTACCAAGCCTGGTACCTTTGAAAGCTATTATAGCAACGCAGTTTGAAATGAGAATAAAAAAAACATCTAATCTTTCAGATTTCATTTTACCATAAATCCATCCGAAAATGATACACTCTATGAATCCAAATATTGGAAGTGAAAATGCCGCAACATACCAGTCCACAAGTTGAAATATATATATACCTCCCTAAAATAAAATTACGATGGTAATTATATTTTTGTGTAATGAACCGTAGAAGATACAGTGAAAACGCGATAACAGAAACAATGTGATGGGAAACAGACACAAAGTCTTATTTTCTTGTCGAAATGAAAATGAAATATTTGAACAATTTATCACAAGGTATTTGATTGTTCCAAATGTACTAGTAAGTAGAACAGACAGTTTGTTAGTGGAACAATAAATGAAATATGAAATAAATCTATATTTGTAAGTTGTTATGTACATCTTCGGAAGACATTACATGGTTGTAAGCTTATGTTGATTGTGGTTCTGTTTATATAAAAGTAGCTAAAAGTTTATATTTGTTACAGATGTCATTTTCGGAAAATAGAGTCAATTGGAATGTTGGTGAATTCGTGATTTTCTTTCGCAGAATCTACATTTAATTTTTACGTCAAACAATAATGATATTATTGACAGCCTTTTCAATCTGGACAAAAACAGATTCATTGGCGAGTTCTTTTAGCTAATGTTTTATCCAAGAAATAGAGCTATTATAGTGTTTGTAAGGAGTAAAATGTTTTTTAAAATATTTTTAAGATAGAACATCAACTATGTTCATTACTGAGAATGTTTTAATCTCAGGATTTTTGTCAGTTTTTTCTCGCTGTTATTCATTTCGTTATGCTACATACTTTAGAACAGTACTATATGTGTCCACTTACTTGCGTACAGAAAATAATTCCAAGAAGAAAACTGAACACACAGAAGGCTATTGTAAATAATACTCGGTGTCGGCGTAACGATTGGAAGCTGTCGGTAAATACAACCACAATAGATTCACACACAGCAAACTATAAAATATTACAAATTTGTTTGAAATGTTTGCATCTTAGTCTTGATGCATAGCAATATTAATGTAAATAACCTTAAAAATTGATAAAATGTAATAAAGCAAAGAAATTGTACACTGGGAAAAGAAGATAAATAGACTGTTTCGTGAGACAAGAATTGATAGCACGACATTACTGACAGTTATTTTATTTATTTGTTTAGTCTATGTAATGAACATGAAGTGTCTTGACTGACTCACGCAAGGTTGTGTACTATTTAATTATGCAGTTTATGTTATAATCATGATTTAGTCTCTTGTGGAGATTTATATTATTGGCAATCATACCTCATCTACTTATCATATGAAGTTTATTGTTTAACTGACTGAAAGTCATATGCTATAGAAAAAGTCAAATCATGAAAAATATTGAACTCCGAGGAAAATTCAAAACGGAAAGTCCCTAATAAAATGGCAAAAACAAAAGTTCAAACGCATCAAACGAATTGATAACAACTGTCATATTCCTGACTTGGTATGGACATTGTAGAAAATGGTGTATTAAACCTGGTTTTATAGCAAGCTAAAGAATCCCACTTGTATGACAGTCGCACCAAATTCAAATAAAGGTAAAAATGTCCAAAAATAGGGATACAGCAGTCAACATTGTATGTCATTGTTAATTACACGAAACAAACAATTGTGACAGAAGACAATAGTGTTCAAACCGTACATCCAAGTGTGTCAAAAATTGATGTATGGGCATTCTATTTCATGTTATAACGATTCGAGAACGTAAAACTACCTTTTGTTCTATAGGTTATACTCTAATAATTTCTACTGTTTAAAAAAAATATTTTCATAAAAAAAAAAAAAACCTGTTCTTCGATGTTTTCGTTTTCTTTAGCTATAGCTTTAGCATTTCAATCATGAATAAACAGTTATGTGTGAATTAGATTTATGTTTAATGCAGCTTATATTACTGATGTATTGGTAACATTACTTTAAAGAATATTTATGTTTTTTTTCTCTTTAAAACATCATGGTAAGGATTACGAAACAAATTTAGCAATTTAAAAAAAAACATACAGACACATAAACTTATAAATTAACTCACCTGACTATCAAGACCTACAGTTAACAACATCACAAAAAATAAACATGACCACACATTCTGTCCTGGTAGATTAGCAAGGGCTTCTGGGTAGGCTATAAAACCTAATCCTGGACCTGTAATACCGGACAAATATAAATATTCATAATATGAAACGTAATAATTATTTCTGAAGGGTACACTCTTTTTTATTTCTACTATATTCTTGATAACCAGAACAATCTGTTCTCAGTAAACATTTGCTGTGAACATGCAGGAAGTTTGTGATTCCTACCCCGTAGTCAAGCGTCTCTTTTGCTTTTCAAATGTTACTTTTGCCTTTTTCTTCCCTTTTGATGTCGTATGTGTGAAATTGAACATGTCCATTATTATATTTGCATAATGCGACTATAACGTATTAAAACATATTACATAACAACATCTTCTCTCATTCATTAATATTCCTTATGTGTATATACTTCCCACTTCTTTTCTTGTTTATTTTCAAGATGTTACTTTCAAAACATAATTTGAAACGTATATTAACTTAATTCATGCATAACATAGTTATTACCAGATTTAACTATTTGACCTATGGGTAATGACAACTTTGCCGCCATAAATCCAAGAACTGTAAAAATAACCAGTCCAGAATAAATACTGGTACCCTCGCCTATAAATGTTAACATGATTGAATCTCTGAAAATACAATACAATATATGAAAATGAAAACTACAGATACTGTTTTAATGAAATGTTCAGTAATAAAACATATTTATTATATTCTTGATATTTTGAAATAAGGGAACCTTGTCAATCGTCCACAGCTCAGATTTTTTTTTTAGTTGGTGAAAGTTTTTGGTTAAAGTTTTTACATCAAGCTGGCGAGCTTCACACATTTTTGTTTCCTAGAACTATATGTTATTGTCTTCATGAAACACATCTGATATATTAAATTGAGTCGTAGTTTTCTCTTCTTTTCTGGTGCAGTCACCAGCGAACCGTAATAGGAACTCCTCACCTCTCTTGATCACCATGATTTTCGGATTTCCTGTATAGTTTATATGTTATTCACTACGTATTTTTCTTTGTGGATTATTTTGGTGCATGTGACACTGACACATTTTTGCAACATACCGTACTATATTGTTATCAAATTTGTTAAAACTGGCAATTGAAATGAGGGGTCCCCATCCTGGTCCTAGAGAGTAAAATACTTGCAGTGCAACTTCGAACCGTAATAGGAACTCCTCACCTCTCTTGATCACCCGGATTTTCGGATTTCCTGTATAGTTTATGTGTTATTCACTACGTATTTTTCTTTGTGGATTGTTTTGATGCATGTGACACTGACACATTTTTGCAACATACCGTACTATATTGTTATCAAATTTGTTAAAACTGGCCATTGAAATGAGGGGTCCCCATCCTGGTCCTAGAGAGTAAAATACTTGCAGTGCAGCTTCTAACCACACCTGTAATAATATTTGACAATGTGAGTAAAAGGAAAAGTGACTTACACTAATCACGCATCAATCTAACAACATAGTAAATCATATATGTGATATTTGATACATTTGCTGATACATCAAATCGTATTACAGTTTTTTTTATACAGGTTTGTTTGTCGTAGAGTATTATTCTGTAAACTCTTAAAATACAAAAAAAAAAAGACATGTTACGAAAAGGTATATTCTCGACCGGCTGAGGTTGACAAATTAGACTTTAAATCTAGGGACGGTGTCAAAACATTGATTATAAAATTAAATAGGTAAAATTTAAATCCTGTGCATTTTGGTAAATTTAAATCAAATTTATCTAGAACATCATCATTTAACATCCTATATGACAATTGCTTGTGTGCTATCATTACTGGCAATCATAAGACATGACAGGTGTATGCGTGCAGGATTGGGTGGGCTAGAAAAAAAGGGGGCTGATAATTATACAAGTTCATTCGATTCTAGATTGATAATATATACAAAGTAAGCCAATTAGATATTAGTTTTATTGTTGTATTACAGTTCCTGAAATCTGTCTATCCACTAATCCCACACAAAGCTCTACAGTCTGGTTGAATTATTTTCTCTCTGGTGTTTCCAAAGGCTTCCAGTGACCCTGAAAGTTTTCCATTCGTAGTTTAGCTCTTAATTGATGGTGTCTATAGGGTTAACCATTTACGAAGAACAGTATGACAGACAGTAGCTAACGACCACCACTGAACTACAGGTCCCTGACTTAGGACAGGCTAATGAAAAGTATTGCGAGCTCAAACATTTTTGTAATATATTTCCTACCTTTTTTATCGTCCTTTTATGTTCGGACTTTTTTATTAGTTTATTTTGCCCTTTTTTGACATAATTTGTCACCCGGCCTTTTTACAAACTCAAAACTCCTGTCCTTCCCTTTTTAAATTTAATCCTAGCACCCCTTCACCTCGCTGAAAAAAACCCTGGTACCTCTGTAGAGTAGTAATATGTACACATCCAACAGATTTAATAGAAAAAGGCCAAAATATTTTTAGAGAACCCCCTAGCATTGGTCATCGGTGTTAATTTTCCTATTGTCATTTGCTAATGAAACGGTAGGCGAATTTCAACAAAACGTTTCAGGAATTTATAGAAAACAAACTATATACACTAAGTGGTGTTAAGGTGTAAATGTAAAGTCACTATGCAATGCGTTTGAAACGCTGCAGGGATGTTTAACCGGTGAGTAGTGAGTCATATATTACACAAAACTCTTATCGTTCTGAATATTTGCCACTGGATGTAAAGCAACCAACAATCAATCAATCAGAAACCCCTTATAATTTTCTAAAACTACAGTGCAACATGTTTCAAGTTGAAATTGTATAAAGACTATAAAATACGTGTTTTAACAGACCCCGTTAGATAAAAATTTAGGTGGCAAACGACTGGATAAAAATACATACACTCCTTTGCTTTTCATAACTATATAAAAATGACAGTTACATTAATATTCACGAGTAGGTATAAAATAGATTTTAATACTTAAGATTATTTGAAAGAACTATTAAGAGATCGCCGTATGTATCCCGTGTCTCCGTTACCCCGCACATCTACTGCATTTACATGACCGCCCCATCCCCCCATTTTTTGCATTAGAGTTTCTTAAAAATATTATGGAATTTATTAATATCTATATCTTATATTTCTAATGGTAAAAATGTTATTGAATATTCGTTCCATACGGAATTGCCTCAAAAATGATCAATGCAGTTTTTAAATAATTCTAATGTACATGTATATACAGGTAAGCTCTTTTGTGTTTTGACACATTCCCAACATTTAAAGTGTAATTTGTCAACCGCAGCGTCGTGAGTGTCTAGTAAAAACTTGCTTGTAACTTCAGCAGGTGCGAGAAATCTGGTCGCAGATACATAATTACTCCGTCAACAGATCCGTCCAGGGTGAGTCCTCTTATCAGAATGATCGTTAAAATAACATATGGTAGAAGAGCTGTCACATATACTACCTTTAAATTAAAATAAAAACTGTAATAGAATAAATCAAGCCGTTAGTTTTCTCTTTTGGTATGTTTAACATTTGTCTTTTCGGGGTATGTTTAGCTGACTATGCGGTATTGGCTTCGCTGATTGTTGAAGGCCGTACGATAACCTAGTTGTTAATTTCTGTGCACTTTGGTCTATCTGGAAATTTGTCTCATTTGCAATCAAACCACATCTCCTTATTATGTATGAAGACGATTCTCTTTCTTGTTTATGGTGTCTAGTCAACATGACTGAATGCATTTTTGCTAGTCAGCCTAAATAACTATCGCATTAGTGGAAGGTATATGTAGAAAAGTATATCACATGACAGGAAAAAAGCTCACGTTACCTCATGACAACTGATATTTGTTATAACAGTGCACTCTCAAGAATAAATGAATAAATCAATCAACATTCCTGCAGAACTTGCATATGGAGTCTATATCTTCAAGCTAATACGATACTCCCAAGCATCGATTCCCCATCATGATTTCTATGATAGATGGTTGCTGCTTACAAACAAAGAGTTCTGTGTGGTGAATCAATGATAGACGGTTTCTCTTTAAAGGAAGATATTAAACTTAGAGATCAAAGGGGTGAAGTAGAAATCATCATTCGGAATATTAAATACAAAACAGTACACTAGTCTTATCATGCAGAAATACTTAATGTGAATTGAGGCATATCTTCAAACTTTGATCACAAGTATATGTAGGTTATGTCAGAAACAAGCATTGCGCACACAGAAATACTATCAAACATCTTTGTTTTCAACCAATGAACGTACACATTGCTGGTGGTCAGCCAATTCATCGATACATTAAATATATAAAAGATAGATCATGTGTGAAAATTCCATTTGACAAAATTAGGAAAGTTCACTTAGGCGAAGGTTGCAACCCCATTGTGCATAATTGCATTTTTAGGTTTTAGCTATTCAACGAAGTACTGTTTTGGTTCCGTGCACCTGTCATGAAATATTTAATAGAACACAGGAATCCTATTATACATTGTTTTATACATGTTAATTGATAGTTAAATAATATTGTCATGTCGTATGTATTGTTTAAATCTTTCAATTAAATAATCTTACCTTTCCAACAGATTTTACACCCTTTATTATACAGAGTCCAACAATTATCCAGGCACCGAACAATGCAAGTAATATACGCCAGTTTATCTGACCAAGCTCACCTACTCCTGAAGACATCTGAAGGACATTTTGCCTAGAATTAGTAAAACATGATTTATTATCTTATCTTTATATCAATTGCAAAACAGTGTTAGTTTTTGATACTTGTTATTTGATGAGTACTGATTATGTTAGTTTTTGTATACTTGTTATTTAATGAGTACTGATTATGTAAGTTTTTGTATATTTGTTATTTGATGAGTACTGATTATGTTAGTTTTTGTATACTTGTTATTTAATGAGTACTGATTATGTTAGTTTTTGTATATTTGTTATTTGATCAGTACTGATTATGTTAGTTTTTGTATACTTGTTATTTGATGAGTACTGATTATTTTAGTTTTTGTATACTTGTTATCTGATGAGTACTGATTATTTTAGTTTTTGTATACTTGTTGTCTGATGAGTACTGATTATTGTTAGTTTTTGTATACTTGTGATTTGATGAGTACTGATTATGTTAGTTTTTGTATATTTGTTATTTGATGAGTACTGATTATGTTAGTATTTGTATACTTGTTATTTGATGAGTACTGATTATGTTAGTTTTTGTATACTTGTTATTTGATGAGTACTGATTATGTTAGTTTTTGTATACTTGTAATCTGATGAGTACTGATTATTTTAGTTTTTGTATATTTGTTATTTGATGAGTACTGATTATGTTAGTTTTTGTATACTTGTTATTTAATGAGTACTGATTATGTAAGTTTTTGTATATTTGTTATTTGATGAGTACTGATTATGTTAGTTTTTGTATACTTGTTATTTAATGAGTACTGATTATGTTAGTTTTTGTATATTTGTTATTTGATCAGTACTGATTATGTTAGTTTTTGTATACTTGTTATTTGATGAGTACTGATTATTTTAGTTTTTGTATACTTGTTATCTGATGAGTACTGATTATTTTAGTTTTTGTATACTTGTTGTCTGATGAGTACTGATTATTGTTAGTTTTTGTATACTTGTGATTTGATGAGTACTGATTATGTTAGTTTTTGTATATTTGTTATTTGATGAGTACTGATTATGTTAGTATTTGTATACTTGTTATTTGATGAGTACTGATTATGTTAGTTTTTGTATACTTGTTATTTGATGAGTACTGATTATGTTAGTTTTTGTATACTTGTAATCTGATGAGTACTGATTATTTTAGTTTTTGTATATTTGTTATTTGATGAGTACTGATTATGTTAGTTTTTGTATATTTGTTATTTGATGAGTACTGATTATGTTAGTTTTTGTATATTTGTTATTTGATGAGTACTGATTATGTTAGTTTTTGTATACTTGTTATCTGATGAGTACTGATTATGTTAGTTTTTGTATATTTGTTATTTGATGAGTACTGATTATGTTAGTATTTGTATATTTGTTATTGTTAGTTTTTGTATATTTGTTATTTGATGAGTACTGATTATGCTAGTTTTTGTATATTTGTTATTTGATGAGTACTGATTATGCTAGTTTTTGTATATTTGTTATTTGATGAGTACTGATTATGTTAGTTTTTTTATATTTGTTATTGTTAGTTTTTGTATATTTGTTATTTGATGAGTACTGATTATGTTAGTTTCTGTATATTTGTTATTTGATGAGTACTGATTATGTTAGTTTTTGTATATTTGTTATTTGATGAGTACTGATTATGTTAGTTTTTGTATATTTGTTATTTGATGAGTACTGATTATGTTAGTTTTTGTATATTTGTTATTTGATGAGTACTGATTATGTTAGTTTTTGTATACTTGTTATTTGATGAGTACTTATTATGTTAGTTTTTGTATACTTGTTATTTGATGAGTACTGATTATGTTAGTTTTTGTATACTTGTTATTTGATGAGTACTGATTATGTTAGTTTTTGTATATTTGTTATTTGATGAGTACTGATTATGTTAGTTTTTGTACATTTGTTATTTGATGAGTACTGATTATGTTAGTTTTTGTATACTTGTTATTTAATGAGTACTGATTATGTTAGTTTTTGTATATTTGTTATTGTTAGTTTTTGTATATTTGTTATTGTTAGTTTTTGTATATTTGTTATTTGATGAGTACTGATTATGTTAGTTTTTGTATACTTGTTATTTAATGAGTACTGATTATGTTAGTTTTTGTATACTTGTTATTTGATGAGTACTGATTATGTAAGTTTTTGTATATTTGTTATTTGATGAGTACTGATTATGTTAGTTTTTGTATATTTGTTATTTGATGAGTACTTATTATGGTAGTTTTTGTATATTTGTTATTTGATGAGTACTGCTTATGTTAGTTTTTGTATACTTGTTATTTAATGAGTACTGATTATGTTAGTTTTTGTATATTTGTGATTGGATGAGTACTGATTATGTAAGTTTTTGTAATTTGTTATTTGATGAGTACTGATTATGTTAGTTTTTGTATATTTGTTATTTGATGAGTACTGATTATGTAAATTTTTGTATACTTTTTATTGGATGAGTACTGATTATGTTAGTTTTTGTATATTTGTGATTGGATGAGTACTGATTATGTTAGTTTTTGTATACTTGTTATTTAATGAGTACTGATTATGTTAGTTTTTGTATATTTGTGATTGGATGAGTACTGATTATGTAAGTTTTTGTATATTTGTTATTTGATGAGTACTGATTATGTTAGTTTTGTATATTTGTTATTTGATGAGTACTGATTATGTAAGTTTTTGTATACTTTTTATTTGATGAGTACTGATTATGTAAGTTTTTGTATACTTTTTATTGGATGAGTACTGATTATGTTAGTTTTTGTATATTTGTGATTGGATGAGTACTGATTATGTTAGTTTTTGTATATTTGTGATTGGATGAGTACTGATTATGTTAGTTTTTGTATATTTGTGATTTGATAAGTACTGATTATGTTAGTTTTTGTATATTTGTTATTTGATCAGTACTGATTATGTTAGTTTTTGTATATTTGTGATTGGATGAGTACTGATTATGTTAGTTTTTGTATATTTGTGATTGGATGAGTACTGATTATGTTAGTTTTTGTATACTTTTTATTTGATTAGTACTGATTAGAGATTAGAGCGGCAGTAGTTTAATACATGTTCAAATCTCATAAAGTTATACATTACAATTTATAAACATTTCAAAATAACGTTATTCAAATTTGTTGTATTAAAGAAGACATCAAAGTACTTCTATAGTATATTAAAATAAAAAATGAATAATGAGATAGAACATTTTCAGATATATAGAAACCAACAACTTCCGTTTAAGACAACAAGGCAGATGTTTTAACAACGACTGATTTGAAAGCTGACGATGAACACCACACAATTTCGATTATGTATCGGATTCTTAAATTTTACGTGATTAACGAGACAGCAGCTGCTTTATACGCAGAAAATCTACTTACATTACTTGAGCTCTAACTATCAAATTTTAACTGGGATGATGTTGGTTTTCATTTTTATGTAATATTTTGTACACGTTTTTGGTCTTTTCGTCGTTTTCACATTTTTGCAATTTTATGTTCCCTCTTCCACAAAATATATCATTTCTCCCGCTGACAAACAAAAATATTTGAATCCAGTCAACTGTTATTGTTTCAAATCGTTTTAAGTACGCTCTTAATGAATATTTCAAGAAATGCTGTGACAAAGCTTATTGTATAAACTATGTATTGTGTAAAGACAAATCTTCCGAAGTGCTGGATATGCTACGAGTTTCATTCCCAACAACAGTTACAGATACTCTTCTCATCATACCAAGTAAGTTTATTTAATGAATCAAAAATAATGGTCTCTTGATAAATCTATGTGTAATTGTATCATTGACGGTCATTTCTATATTTTTGGTATTGAAAATTTTCAAATTCAAAGCTTTATTTATAGTCGGAATGTTACATAACAAATAAACATAAGCTCTCTGAGCTTTTATAACCGACAAATACATACATTTACATGATGATAAACGTACAAAAAATACAAAAAGGACATGCAAAGCAATGAATTAATTCAGTTTGTTTGGTTGAAAATATTCAAATTTGCTTTTGAAATATAATTGACAAGCTATTTGAATACAAAACTCCATTTTTTTTGTTTTTGCTACCAGCTGTACCCCTCTAATATGTAGATTTTTTCCTTCGTTGAAATGAATCTAAACATTCAACAAATCTTCAGAGAGACCAAACAGCACACCACACGAAAGATATCTTTAATAATACTAGGCAATAATTCTAATCCGGTGAGACATATAAACATACATATGAAATGCATTCAATCTGAGATCGTTCTTCCTAGCAAAGATAAAAAAAAGGACAAAGCTTTTCTTTACACCTTTCCCCTAGAATTTTAAATGTTCGCAGTGAAGTCTCATCGAATGTAGTTTTGATCAAGCAAAATCATTATTTGTTAAGTCATTACAAAGCGTTTTACACTATACACATAATTGTATTAATTAACTAACTTAAATATAGTAGAAAAGATAAAAAAAAAAAGTTTTAAATAAAATAAAGCTAAAAAAATAACAAATATATAAATAAGTTAGTTCAAAACTGTATTAAAATACTTATCTATATGAAAAACATGTTTAAATATGTTTAACCTTTTGATTCGAAAGACCATGGCAAAACGAAGCCATTATAACTGAATAATTTAGTAAAACATGCAATTAGCAGTATCTGTTTAAAGTCTTTCCAGCAATCTCTCAGTTGAAATATATTCTAATTCGATATTGTGTTAAAAAAAAATGTACGAAATATCGTCTTGAGATAAATATAAATAAGATACTCGAAAGTATTCAACGTTTTCTGGTATATTTAAACCTGTTGAAGTAACTACTGTTAAATTACGATTTCGCTTGAGAAAATCAGCTTCATATTACTTCAGTTCTGTCATGATTTCAACATACTTTTTGTTTTAGAATTCTCCTCTGGTAATTAATTAAAATCAACCTAATTCTCAAACTAGTTCACGTTAAGATTACCTTCGATAATTTTGGTTAATGTTCTGAGGTCTTTTTCTGTTATTAACTCAGCACGTTTTCATGTATGTAAGCATTATTTGCTTTCTGATGGGTATCAAAGTAACTAATCATGATCAGTCCAACATATAATAATGATTTTGACGCATGAAATTTATACAGTGTTATTTCAATGTAGACGCCATTGGATGCAGTATTTTTGCCATTTAAAGAAGAAAAAAATTAAATTCGTTTCTTTTGTTGTCTCTCTAAAACACATTTGGCGACATTATTTAATTTTGAATGGACAAAGAGCTGCCTTATGTGAATCAAATTGCCATACTTCTTCAAAAATCAGTATAAAGTACTATAGTATAAGCAAAATAGTATGAATACCATATTAATCAAATATACATACTGCCAAAAATCTTCTTGAGCAGTTATCCAGGAAGAAGTTTCGTTTAAAGTTGTTTGATTTGACATTTTACTCAGCAATTGGGTGTGGTTATTTAACAAACCACTGTTTTTCACGCAATGAAAGCTATTCCAATCATTATCACATACTGTCCATGGCAAAGGGTTGATAAATGAGTTACCGATGTAATACAGTGTCCATGCAATGATCATGTTATAGTAGATATTGATGACAAACAAAGGAATCGCCATTCCATATCCAACTCCTGTAAAATTTAATAAGCCTGTGTAGTTAATTACTTCAAAAAGTTTAACTGGTAAAACGACATTCTAAATTAAAAAGAGGACGAGAAGATACTCTTGTTGAATGACTAATTCTGAGTACGAATAAATATATACCGATTTCATATTTCTTTCTAAATAGGTCTTATTTGGCTATTACGTCATGGTAATGGACCTGCTGCACATTTTAAAAAGTAACATAATTTGATCTGTATCGAAATATAAGTTGTACAGATGGTAACATTGTTTTTTTTAATTAATTCATTTATACTTAAAAGAAATTATGAAAACATTGCGGCACTGTAGAATAGTCAATATACTTTAAACAGAAAAAAAAAACCAACACGATCATATTTTGAATAACTTAACTCAAATTGAAAGCATAAAATACATTATTAACATAAACTTTACGGATAAAGTAGTTTGAACTTTAGTAAGATATGCTCAACTCGTAAAACAAGGTAGCAGAGTTTGAACCACACATTTATCAACTAATATGAAAATGTTTACCTATATCTAAATTGTCAAGCGTTTCAGTTAACAATTTCGGTGTTATTGATTTACTCTCCATATCTTCATTGATCTAGAACGTTTTTGATATAGCGTTTATAGTTACTTCTAAAATGTCATTTTCTTCAGAAATGCAAAGAAATAAACATCACATATATTTGTAGACTACTTACACGCATGTGTACAAGTTGTCACCTACATTAAGCTTTTATTGCGAAGCAATTGAAGAAAACCCACTTTAGTTATAACATTTACCATATCCAACCGCATTTTCACGAACCCAAATGTTTATCTCATGCATTATAAGTAGGCTCTTACAATAGTTGTGGGAACAAACAGTATATAAGGTGCAAGCAGTAACTACATACCCTTACTTTCAATCTTCATCGTATAAACGAGAAACCTTTGAAATACATTTAGATATATATTTTACTATGCATGTAACGTATTACCTTTAAAAATAGGACAGACATCCCATACATGTAATAAGCCTTTCCCACTGAATTGTCCTATGGCAGTCTCCAAGAAAAATAATGGCAGTCCACAAAACACCAAGAAAAATACGAATGGTATCAAGAAAGCACCTGTAGAGAAAGTAAGATATGAGCTGTGAATCGTTGTCGTCATATTTGTTACCATTCTATATATGCAAATGTATTACAATTATTTTCATTGAAAATATAAAAAGGTAATGGGATGAAATATAGATATTTGTGACCAGGAATAGGCATTACGTACACGATACGTGTTTTTTTTTTTATTATAGCTTTTGTGACATTGACGAATAAAACACAAAATTCACATGAGACTTTGGAAATCCATTGAATACTCTTCATTCAAATGAAGTACATATTGGATGTATTATTTCAAATATGATGTGGACAATGCAGTTTCCTTCAATTATTTGTTAAGTAGTTTGACACTGATCTTTATGTTTTCTATTCGAATTGCTTTGTCTGTCATGGCGAATGATTTTTCTTGAAGAAAAATGCTTGTCACAAGAACGATTGATAATACAAAGAAAACGAAAGGATGGACCATGCACATCACAAGATGGCAAATTCCAGGAAGAAATAAACTGTTAACAATACACGACTTTAAATCCCAAAGACATAGATATTAACTACAAACCCGAGAATATTTTCAAAATGCTCGGAAACCATCGAGTAGTAGCTAGTGATAATGTGTCTCTTTCATTTTGTTTGTCATAATTATTTTCGTCTTCTAATGGTGCATATGAGTTATTTCTTTGTTTAGTGCTATGCTTTTGCGTAGTTAACTCGAAAGCCGTGACAAAACGAAGGAAGAACTCAACCATACATTTTTATAACCAATATTATGGGTAAAGATAAAATGCAGTTGATTGTATCTAAAAAAAATCGGATCTTAAATACAGTTATTCTTGCTATCAAAATATCTATAAAATTTGCCATAAAGAGATACCAAGACTAGACACAGACAAAAGAAAAGTATTGACATAGATTAACAAAACATGGTATGAATGACTGAATAATTTCATAGTCAGTAGAGCATAAAAAATGCTGACCAAATATAGGGACTATTTATAATATGACATTTCGACAACGGGAAACTCGTTGATATTTTAACATAAAATTACAAATGCGCTTATTGCTCTTCATTGTTGAACTTTGTACTTGTTTGGCTTTATAACTTTTTTTATCTGAGCGTCACTGCTGAGTCTTATGTAGACGAAACGCGCGTCTAGCGTATTAAATTATAATCCTGGCACCTTTGATAACTATTGATAGAAAAGTTGTTCAAAATAAATTGAGTCTCTCAAAAGTATTACAATAAGCACAAACAAGTAATATTGTTCTTTTTTGGCATTGAAACTGTAAAAATGTTTAAATTCCATGGGTACAATAGATCTCACTAAAAGTAACGAATTTGTAAAAAGAAATTCTACTATCACTTTGTAAATAAATATATCAACAATCAACTCGTACCACCTCCATTCCTCATACAGATATAAGGAAAACGCCAGAGATTTCCCAAACCAACCATATATCCAATCAGTGATAACAAGTATTCGACCTTTCGATTCCATTGTCCCCTTTCATTATTTCTGTGACTTGACGAAGAACTATTAGTTGTTTTATCCATAGCTACTGAAAATAAAATTCAATAAAAATATCTAACATGCTTTGTAAATGTAGTTCACTATTCCATTTCCAATAATTGTATTGTTTCATCTCATTTGGTTATACAAATACCGGTAATTGATGGTTCATGTTATCTGTTTCGTTTTAACTTTTGCAAGGATGCTATTCACCTGCTCATATTTTTAACCTCTAGTTTAAGGTTCTTTTACTTTGCTTTTCTATCGAATTTTCCCATCATTTTATTTTATTCATACGCATTGCTTAAAGCCACAGGTGTTGTAGATTTGAGCCTTTTCTCAATGTTTTGAGCTGGTAATGACATTATACTTTTTCTATTGGCAAGTGCATAGAACAAGTTTTTAGTAGTAAATTAATACACTATATCTATTGATTATGCTTGAACAGAAATAAATCATCAAGCTGTCAGGATTAAAAAATTGAAAGGCACATGCTTGTTTCGTCTACAAAATTCTCATCAGTGATGCCAGAATAAAAAAAAAAAGATAAAATGGCAAACAAAAGTACAATGGCGAAGAGCAAAAAATCTGGAAGCTCTAAAACCGTTGATGCGCCATACTACAACAAAGTCTTTAAAGTGTCATTAGACTCATCAGGGTTCGAGCTTCACTGATGAGTCTTTTGTAGACGAAACGTACATTATTTTAAGTCTGGAAGCTATGATGAATGTAAACATGTACAGAAGACTCAGCAGGGGTTCTGTGTTTCACGTTGATTTCTTACTTGGTTGAGAATCGATTTGAAATACGTTTAAATATAATTCACTTGAAATATTTGTTTACGTCTGACGAATCGTCAGTAGACTATTCGCTCTGATTAAAAGCAACAAAGATTATATAAAAAACAGTATATTTTATTAGATATTTGAAACGTATTTAAATACGATAATAAATGCAAAATCATTTTGTTATGTATTTTAACCCATTCTCTGGCATCATGGTTTCGTAACGATCGTCGACTTGATGAAAAATATACAAATTAAACAAAATACCAATCTCCGAGGAAACACAAAACGATAAATCCTTTATTAAATGACAAAATTAAAAGCTCAAAATCAGCAACCAAATGAATTATAGCTTTAATGTATACTACACTGTACTTTATTTTATTAAAATAAAATGAAGGGCTTACATTAGAGCTATTTAGCTATTAAGGAGCCGATAATCTATGCCAATACAGACATATACATGATATATGTATAGGAGTTTGGAGTTCTAACAAAAATTTTGGATGCTGAGTGTTTTGTAGAAATGGAAAACAAATTGTAGTGAAGAAATTGTCATTTTGCCCCTATTACATTAGTTGAATAGAATTAAGTATTGTTAAATCAAAATACGATGTCATAGAAAATTTTGAGAGTGAATTAACTTGCATGTGACGAGAGGGGTAAGGAAATTATTGCAAAAACCTAAATAAGTTGAAGTGATATGTTTTCTTAGTGTGCCAAAATTGAGACCAGGAAAGTAGCAAAACGCCGATATTGCTATAAACATTTTGTATTTACCGCTTTGGCTGATTAATAATATAATTATAAAAAAAATAAATCAAACGAATCTAGCGTCTAGCTGATATAAAAATTTAATATACCACAAAAGCTGTTTATAAAAATTAACAATAAATCATATTTGTAGTCATAAAATTATCAAAACAACTTACATTAAACACATTTGAATGATTATTAGCATATGCTTATGTAGTAATTGATTAATATATCCGTTTTGTATTAAAACCCCGCCTTCTTGTATTAAAACACCATCTTCTAGTACTAAAACATCACCTTCTTCTACCAAAAGACCATCATCTACGTTGAATGAAAGTTAATGTTATTCGAATATATAAAATATTAACTATAAAAAAGAAGATGTGGTAGGATTGCCAATGAGATAACTCTCCACAAGATACAAAATGACACAGAACTTAATTAACTAGTATATAGTCGATTTAAAAGTCACACACTGTTAAGTGCTCGTAAAAATAGTGGAATTATTATAAATTTCACGCATCCGCACTGTTTATTCTGTATTCTTATGAATTTATTTCAATAATTTCATTTTCATTATTTTTCAAGTTTGCATCGCTCTCTCCGAATAAAAATGAATTTTGTTTAATCTCTTAATCGTATGTTCAATAATATATGTATACTGCTTATTTATGGAAGTTAAATGTACTCTGCCTGATATATGTCTATTTATCTAAACATATGTTAAAATATATAAATAAGAAGATGTGGTTTGAATACCATTAAGTCAACTCTCTACCAGAAATAGCAGACTTGATCAAACCAATTTCAACCTTATTTCACTTGTAGAGTTCAAATAGAAAGTACGGTAACTAAATAATTTATTTATTTATGTTCCACAAAGTCGTTGTCTGTCGATAAATTCAGGTATGTCATAGTTGACTTAAATGCTATTTGCCTATATAGATACTTGTCAGCACAAGGGGCTGGTGCTAGATGACCCGAATGAATTAAAAATAAACGCATGATACAGTTATAAATCGATAGATCACGTTGAGGTATTTGTTTAGCAGTCAAATTATTTTCTGTTACAACAATAAAATATCTCCTCCATTATTTATAATATCAGATGCTACCGGAAAAAAATGCCATGCTGTACGTGTAAAATCAGGCTCATACTTTTGTCAGGTAATTAAGGATTGCATATTTTGGCGTTAATATTGATTCACTTATAGGGTCTTTGCATCGGAACTAATTATAGAATAACTAATGGAAGAATTCAAATAGAAAAAAATATTCAACGAGTGACCGAACAACACATTAATTCACGAATGCGCGTAGCGCATGAGTTAATTATCAGTGTTGTTCGGTCACGAGTTGAATATTTTTCGATATTTGAATTCTTTAATTCTTTATTCTTTTTATTACATTGGCAAATGGCTTTTTTTAACGAAATTAATATAAAACATGTAAGGAACTATATCTTTTTCTACGCATTCACAATTTGTTTTGATCCGCCGTTATCGACGTCTTGACAACGCCTATTGTTGTATGACGTCAAAGAGTGAAATAACCACGTTTATTTCACATGTGAAATTATCGGTTTTTATTTAACTTGGAAATCAATGTAATTCATTGCAACCAATGTAATAAATACATTTATTCAAAAACCAGTTGTTGGCATGACACGGGTTATGTTCTTCTCATATATGTTATGATGGTATGATACTCAACCCCTAACGGGAAGGATTGTGCCTGATATTCATATGATGAAATCATAATCTTTCAATCAGTTTAATTGAAGTCTGGCATGTCAGTTAACTGCTAGTAGTCTGTTGTTATTTATGTATTATTGTCATTTTGTTTATTTTCTTTGGTTACATCTTCTGACATCAGACTCGGACTTCTCTTGAACTGATTTTAATGTGCGAATTGTTATGCGTTTACTTTTCTACATTGGCTAGATGTATTAGGGGAGGGTTGAGATCTCATAAACATGTTTAACCCCGCCACATTTTTGCGCCTGTCCCAAGTCAGGAGCCTCTGGCCTTTGTTAGTCTTGTATCATTTTAATTTTAATTTCTTGTGTACAATTTGGAAATTAGTATGGCGTTCATTATCACTGAAATAGTATATATTTGTTTAGGGGCCAGCTGAAGGACGCCTCCAGGTGCGGGAATTTTTTGCTACATTGCAGACCTGTTGGTGACCTTCTGCTGTTGTTTTTTCTATGGTCGGGTTGTTGTCTCTTTGACACATTCCCCATTTCCATTCTCAATTTTATCACATAAGTACAAATTTGAATCTAAGAAAGTCACTTGCAAGAATAGAGGATGGCATTGTGGTTACTACAATTGAAATATATCCCTTGTACTTTGTGAAATACATAAAGGTCACTTCACTCTTTATTACTCGTTAAATATTCTATGGGTAACTTCCCTTTTTGTCCCTTTTTGAATCCTTTACTTTAGTAGCTTCCTTTTTCCTTGTTAGCAGAGCCTTCTGTAAAGTTAATCATGATATGAAATGAACGATCTGGAACATAGGAATTGGAAGAAACACACTTTATATACATGCGCTGCTGGAATTATTCTACATAGAAATGAGCAGTTCCCAAAGGAGAAGTGAAATCTTCTCTTTTTTGCTGAGTTTGTATTTTTTTGTTTAAGTTTTGCTAACTGTTTGTCTTCTGATTGATTTTTATTTTGTGACATGGAAGTGCAAGTTTGTTTGAAGGTTGGATACTTATGCGTCTATTCAGTTCTAGGTGTAAGTCAAAATATCACCTAACTGTATTTGTGCATCCTTTTGTCGTGTTCGATGTGATAGTTGCGTTTGAAATAATCATCAAACGTTGAATTATTTAGAGAAGACATCATCTTTATCACTGAACATAAAGGATAATGTTTAAGTCTACCTTCGAAACTTTATAAATGTTTCTTTATGTTTGGAATGGGGACTTCAACAATGAACAAAGACCATACGACATAGTATAGGCCCCGAAACGACAAATATAAACAAAATAAAACCAGAAAACTAATGGCATAATGTATATACAAAATAATATACGTAAAAAATTATGCGGCAGAGAAACAGAGCAACAAACGAAAATCACTGAATTATAGAGTCCTGACATGAGACTGGCACACACACATTGATTGTGCTAGTGTTAAACATGTTATCGGGATCGCAACCCTCCCTATAACTGACAGTGGTGTAACATTACAACACAAGAACTAACTATACAAATCAGCTGAAAAGGGCTAAACCTACCAGATAGTCACATAAGAGAGACGAAAGATATAAGAGAGACATTCAAACTCATAGATCGAAAATAAAAAAAAAACGCCATGGCTTAAAAAAGAAAAAGACAAACAGACAAATTCAAGTACACAAGACACAACATAGAAAACTAAAATCTAAGCAACACGAATCCCACCAAAAACTTAGGTGATATCAGGTACTCCGAAAGGGCAGATCCTGATCTACATCTGGCATCCGTTGTTCTTATGTTATGAAAAATCCGGTAAATAGTCTAATTCTTTAGTTCACATTTGTAAAAAGGAAACGTGATTGTAGTTATATTGACATAAGGAACATATCCGATATCATCTGTGAAACGGATATTCAAAAACAGTCAATTAAGTCGTGATGGCGTCAGTTAAATTTACGAAGGGAATTCGACGATTGACAGTTTCAAGTTTATGGAGTATTATGTATTATGTTGACGACTGATGTTACTGACATATAATTAGAAATTAAACTTCTTCTGGTTTGTTTGTATGTGTACGAGAGTAAGGATTGTTCTGTGTTTTCAAAACAGAAGGTATAACATTTTGAATGGTGGTTCATTTAATACACTCGTTTGAATATATATAACTTGGGAACTGTAAGCAACGGCACACAACTGGTATTTATAAATTTAATTTTCATTTTGGAAGCATGTCTCTAGTCACTTTCATTCTTAGTTTTAACCCATGATGAGACATCATCAAAATCACTAGTGTTGTCATCACTTGATTCATCGTCTGTGTATGGTAAAGCTACAGCTTTGACTGACAGGTCAACATCAGCATACACGGTTTTATTATTGGATCCATGAATCACAAATCTTGGACCTTCGCTGGGACAGAAGACAATCTCAGAATAGTTAAGAACAGGGTCACCCTGCAGATAGATAAGAAACATGGTTTCTTTAAATCAAATCATATCATTATTTATTTAGTTATTTGTTATTTATTGTATCATTTTATTAAACTTAGTAAGGTTGTGTGTCTTATGTATTCCACCCATTTTTATTTGTTATTGATATGTAAACAGAAAACATCGTCTTCTACCTTATTGCACTATGCATTGCTTCTACCTGTATCAGAAATATCAAAAATATCAAATTGTTGTAATACAAAAGGTTGAAACTTACCAAACCAAACCAAACCGTACAATGACCAGAACAATTTGTAGGTAAATCTACCCTTATCATCATGACTCTCAGTCACAATTACATGATAAGCCGAAAAATAGTGGACAAGTTAAATACGCATCGCAGTATTGTTAACGTTACTTTTTTTTAATTCTTCTACATCAAGAGACTCCTAAACCTTAATTTAACTCTTTACAATTGTTTAAGAAAACAGTATATCTGATTTCAGTTCTATTTTGGTTTAAAACGAGTATGAGTCAATCGGTTATGATTAAACACTTCTTTGATAATTTTGTGAATGCCAATCATAAAACTTTATAATGTACGCTTATTAAAAGCTCATACCTGAATTGTGATTGCATTGTGTTCTCCTTTATTCAATAAATTGGCACTTTTGCCTGTCACTGTAAGGAAAAGAGTGAACATTTTTTTTTTATTAAATATGGCGTAACTAGTTTCCTACACACATTCTTTCCGATATTTTACAGTAAAGAAAAGTTCTGCTGATTTTTTACATGCATTTTTCTTGAAGTTAATGTAATCACAGTAGGTTGTATTCATTTATATCTTTTATATCGTTGTTATTGTGTCCTATAACGAATTGTGGTGATGGTAGAATGTCTATGATTGCTATTTCTTTATTGTCTTTCTCTTTTTTGGACTTGAGCTGATTTTAATCTTTACCTTCGTTTTTAAATAGTGAAGAGTTATGTTGAAGGACATACGGTGATCTATAGTTGTTAGTTCTGTGTCATTTGGTGTCTTGTGGAAAGTTGTCTCATTGGCCATCATACCACATTTTCTTTTTTTATATTAATATGTAAATTATGCATTACAATTCTCAAAGTCTTCTTCGTCATCACTGTCTGAGCATTGTGCTGAATACGAAACAACAGCACCGTATTGTGGTATGGTGTCAGTTCGGTCAATCGTGGAATAACCATCTCCTCCTCCCACTCCTGATAAATTGATTCCCTCTTGTGATTGGTAGAGTACATTATCAACATGATCTAGACATAAATTATAATTTGAACATTAAAAGTTGTATCGTGAAAAAGATAGAAGCCATATATTACATCTTAAATATAGCAATGACACGGTGACCTATAGTTGTTAATGTCTGTGTCATTTTGGTCTTTTGTGGATAGTTGTCTCATTGGCAATCATACCACATCTTCTTTTTTTTTTATATATTATACAAAAACAACAATTATAAATAAGATATTTTTTCATGACCAAATAAATATATTGGTATTGTTTGGACCGAAGTATGTCAGTGAATCAAATGTTAATAGATTAACTTAGATATATTTAACACGACTTATAAGAATTTTTGGTATTCTATTCTCTGCAACTTTGTTTTCAGTCCGTTAGTAGATTGTAACACTTGAAAAATAGATGAACTCTAATCACATGTCAGCGACACATCAATAAGATATATCAAAGATATAAAAACGAACTTACATTGATTTCCAAGGGGATGAATCACTTCGTCTTCGTCTCTAGACAAGAAAAAAAAGTAAGATCACAAAAATACTGAACTTAGAGGAAAATCTATTCGGAAAGTCCATAATCACATGGCAAAATCAAATAACAAAACGCATCAAAAACGAATGGACAAGAACTGTCATATTCCTGACTTGGTACAGGCATTTTCAATTGTAGAAAATGGTGGATTAAACCTGGTTTTATAGCGCTAACCCTCTCACTTTGATGACAGTCTCGTGAAATTCAAATTCAATACATCAATGAAGTAGTGATTCTACTTTTACCGAAACCTTAAAACTGTTTGCAACATGTGACATTTTATATGTAAGTTACTTGTTGTTCTGGATCCGAGAATCACAAACATTTATACGTATCCGACATTAAAGCAACATGCTAGATTTCTTATTGCTGAGTTGTAAACATTTTTTACTTGGACCTTAAGGTAGAAAGGGTGTCTTCCTTCATCTTGGATTTTGAAATACCAGAGAACATCGGTCTAGATCTTTGATAAAATGTGCAAATTTTTGTGAGTAGTAGGTAAGAAATTTCGTTCAATATAGAAAATGACATGTTTTATCATATTGATGGTTGTATTTTACAAAAAAAAAAAACTGAAACATTTATTTGATTCAATTTTTTCAAACTTTGCCACATAAGGGAAGGCAACTCAAATATCAAGGCAGATAATTCAGATAAAGGTACTTTTACAATAGATCGTGTTAGAAATTTCTCTATTTTATTATGTAGCACGAAAATGGGTCCGGTGACCTCATGTTTTCTTTTTCTTATCTGATCTTTAAACATACTTTTAAAGCTATCTTTTCATATCTTATCTCAAAATTCTATGGTGCAGTTTTTGTTTTTGTTTTATTGTTTTCCATGCATAATCTATACAAAATCTGTCAATTTTGAACATCCTGTAGCATGAAAATAAGCCCCGTGACCAATTCTTTTTATTATTTTATTTTTAAAAGCATGATGTAAACTACATTTGGCAAATTATTAAAAAATTCTATGGATTATAATTATTACTATAGACACACCATCTACTTTAACTCGAAACTTAAATGTATGACATTATATATACTGAAGGCTTCTTTGATGATATTGCTTTACAATATAAATACTTACTCATGATTTGAATTTTGTTTTGCCTTCCCTGCAAAATTGGTTCACGACAATTATTAGTTATGATAGCACTGCTTTTTTTAAAATGAAATGACTTGCACTGTTCACTGAAATGTCTGATTATTTTAGATTTGATGCAACTTTTTAGCAAAATGTTGGCGCTGTTATAAACAACGCACATTATTCTTTTTTATTCTACATGTATATATAAATGTGGTATGATGCCAATGAGACAACTCTCAACAAGAGATCAAGTGATACAGAAAATTGTAAAATAAATAGAACAATAATCATATGACGACATAACAGGTTCCTCCCTGCTAATATCCTTATTCTGAGATGTACTGTTCATCAAATCCACTTTATAACATGGAACGGATTAAATAATGTTTGCATGGACAAATGCGTATATCGGATTTCTGTTTATGTTATGTTCAAAATCAAGTAGAGATGGCAAGGCGACGTTTCCGTGCTTCTTTGCCATAATGATGATTCACTGATTTACATTATTAGTGCAGTACAAATATGTTTTCCAATACACTATTTATGAATTAACCTTTAAATGAATATCAATACTTCTTTAATCAAAGAGGTTGATATAATGCATGCATTGCAAAAGACGCTTAGTCTGTCGATGCATCAAGTTCTCGGCCATACAACTTCAATAAATACTCCCAGTACAAAATTTGCATGAGAAAACTTCATTCAACACTCAATAAGTTGAGTCTGGGTGCGATAACTATATTTATGACAGCAAGGCAAAACATAAACAATGCATTAGGTATTTAGAGAACATATTTAGTTATCCAAGGACTGAGTAAAGTTTATAGTCGAGATATTCGACCTTACGGTCATAAAAACGATCAGTTTAAAGAATTGTGATTCAGGAATCAACAAATCTAAAATACTAGGTTTGATGATAAGAGATTCTGCACTTTTCTTTCAGATTTGTTTCATCCTAATCGATTGACGACTATCACCATCAATTACACATTGTTCACTATACTTTTAAGATATTATTAAAACGACACTGGTAAAAATTAAGGTAAATGTACTCATTTTTGTTTTGCTTCTAAAATCGAATAACATGCGATTATATGTTAATGAAAAACTGTATCCTACTTCAAAAGACATGACAAAAAGCTACATACAAACTTACATTTGTTATGAAAAACGGCCACAGTGAAAATAGTCAAAATACAAACTACACACAAAATAGCTGAAACATATTCACCAGATAACCTGGACGTGTCTGTAAAACAAAAGAACTGTATATGTAAATGAGTAGTGCACTATATTCAACTGTCTTCAAAAATATTTTTCTAAAATGTTGGTTATTTAAAATTATCATACCATTTGAATATGTAAATTAGTTTGTATCACAAAAGAATAATCTATTGTTTAGTTGCACGCCTAATAAGATTACACTAAAATAATGAATAAGGGAGTTTCCTTTTAGAATTTTCCCCGGAGTTCAGTATTTTTCTGATTTTATTTTTTAAGCAATAACCTATAACCATGATAAACAAAAGTTATTCTTAACTGTGCTCAATGTAGGCACATATTGTATTCATCCAGAACCAAACACGTCTAGTTATAATTCTTTTAAATATGATAACCTCATCATTGTTATCAGTTTTATACAGAATTATAAGAGAAGTTCGAATAAAAAAAAATATAAAGTTATAAAACTGAATTGATTTTTTTTTTATTTTCTTGACTGTTTTTGTCATACCTATTGTTGTTACTTCCAAAACCTCAGTATAATTACTATGACCAAGTTTGTTTTTTGAAAACATTCGTACATAATATGTAGTCCCTGATGTCATCGAATAAAGCGTGAACAGTTGTTGTCCTTGCTTTGTGTCTACTAAAGGTCCATAGTTTGATAGTTGAACCATATCCTTGATAAACAATTCTATATAGAATTCTTGCTGATATCCACCATCAAAATTTCTGTTCCATTTAACAAATATCTTTGTAGCTGTTGTTGCTAAAGTCACGTTGTATGGGCTCAATGGTAAACCTTAGAACAAAGACAAATAATAAGTTAAAACAACAACATTTGAGCAAATTGGCGTCTCGTCAAAATAAAGACGTATAGCCGATGGGATGGATTTTATTTTTCATTTAAAAGAAAGAAATTGAATTTGTCACACAAAGTACCCTATATGCAGTGGAACTTTTTTTTTATCTTACCTCCTATACATTTCTATGATTATGATTGGTTAAAAGCGTCCGCATGAATGCTATGTATATTTCATTTAAGGTTACAGGGAGACGGGGCTAATTTCATACACGGTTAGTAGTGGTGTTACGTCCCTTTATATTCCATCTTAGGTAAGAAGGGAGGCGGGGCTTATTTCATACACGGTTAGTAGTGGTGTTACGTCCCTTTATAAAAACAAAACGGTACTGAGCAAAAATCTTAAAGGTTTCAACAGATGAATAAATTGATGATAAAGATGAAAATAAATTCACAAAACACATTTAAACCTAAAAAGTGGTTATTGTTGGCACCTGTTTTTGTGGGATCTATGGAAGTAGTTTCTTAATAATAACAGTATTGAAGACTTGCTCATTTTGATAGGTCACTAGTCTAAATTTCACACGTTAAGATAGTCGGTAAGATAAATTCGTTACATAGTGTGCAAGTGAGCTCACCCCATATGGAATTCACTGACCCCATATATACCGTATTAAGTCACTAGCTCACTATGTAACTAATGATATTGGTTAGACTTGCTAGCAGCCGGAGGAATATTGTATATCGAATAACGAAAAACGAATCGGGCGCTAACTTCAGAAACATTTTTACTGATGCACTATATTGCCTGTGTAATGTTTTGTCATTTCGCTCTTTAACTACTATGGTTTTTGCGTTCCTGGTAAAGGCGAATACAGAAAAGCTCTTTGGACGCATGAAATGTACAGAATGATGTTTTAAGTAGATTTGTTTGCATAATGATGGACACTAAATTGTGCAAACACAGAGATCCGGAAGTCGGATATATTTAAACATAGTCGGAGCAATAACAAATGGAATGCAAAGGTAATAAGTCTTCACCAAATCCGAATAAAATTGTTGTTTAAAGAAAGCAAAATAGGAATATACTCATACTAATTAATTACACACTAAGCAATCATTGATGTTTTAATAGATGGACTATTATCAAATGATTGCTGTATATCCTGTTTGACGTAATTTACCATGATTTCATGGACATTTTATTAAGTGGGAACATATTGCTAAGTTGATGCTTAATAGATGAGTTGCTGATTACATGTCTTCTTATGCAAATGTCTAGTCATTAGTCAATAAATGGTGCTAACAGAGAGATCAGGAGTCGGCAGTTAAACATGGTCGTCGTGACAACAATAGGA
Organism: Mytilus galloprovincialis; assembly: GCF_965363235.1. Taxonomy (NCBI): domain Eukaryota; kingdom Metazoa; phylum Mollusca; class Bivalvia; order Mytilida; family Mytilidae; genus Mytilus; species Mytilus galloprovincialis. Next base: position 11,308,725 of record NC_134844.1, read on the forward strand.
ATGCAAAGGTAATAAGTCTAAACCAAATCCGAATAAAATTATTTTTAAAAGAAATCAAACTAGGAATTTACTCACACAAATCAATAATACACTAAATAATCATGGATTTTTCAATAGATGGACTAATTATTTCAATAGTATACAAGAGTCCAAAGTCAAAAATTAAAAGAAGAATATTTGCTTACTTGCTGACTGTAAAGTAAAATGGTAAGTGGTGTTCCCATAACGACTCACAGCAGTTGCAGTATAATTTCCAAAATCATCTCGTGTTAAGGGTTTAGTCTTTATTTTAACGTTGAAACCCTCAACATAAATGGTCCTTCCATAAATAACAACAGATATGTTGTACTGCCTTTTAATTTCACTGACAACACATTTTTGTTGATTAAAATTGTCTTTAATAACAATATCAACTCCATCTAAGCTGTACACTTCAAAGTTCAAAATTGTCGTTCGTGCAAATGTTCCATATTTTGATGCTTGAATCTTATTTCCGAAAATTGGAGGTCCTGAAAGAGAGAGAAGTATGTTTCAAACGTTTACTTTTAATCAATATCTAGCACTGATTGCATTTATACATATTTGCAATGTTAGTGTTTCATAAAATGAAGCACTTGAACCTAAATAACTATCCGCTTTCTTTTTACTGATTACACTAACCATTTATAATTGGCTTTAAACGACAAAAGCATTAGTTGCTGAAATCATTCCACGCTTCATTAACAGTATGACGTGTCCGCGACTAGACTAACATTCAAAACCTACGTAATACAATCATGTACTATTACTTTCCTTAAGATATATCTGATAAAGAGAGACGAAGTACAATACCAAAGGGATATTCAAACTCATGATAATAATACGATAGGTTGCCTCTTCTATAGATACTTTAACTTTTATTTGCAAAATATGTATGTATATTCATCTTAAGTTCTAAAATATTATGTCAGTGTTAGGAATGTCCATAGCCCCTGTGTTACATATTAACAAATCCTACCATTACAACTGATATCTGTTTGTCCTGTTTGACGTAATGTTCCATTGCGACCAATGATGCCATTACTAACTGAGCAAATATAAATCCCAGTGTCCTGTAATGTATTTTCTTGTCTTGTTTGATTTAAAATCAAATTTCCATTATGATCTCCATTTAAAAATCTGATATGCTGACCAGTATTTGATGTATGTTCCCAGGGTTCAAAAGTATATACGTTTGGTAATCCTTGTGGCATACAGTCTAGCTTTAGAGCATTAGGCATTCGTGAAACCTTTATATGTACTACTGGTGGATCTAAAATATGAAGTTTTAGCTCATACATTTTTATAAGAAAAAAAGATGTTTTTTAAAGATTTTTTTGATACAGCGAAAAAAATGGATAAATGAAGAAAGGTGTTGAAAGTTTCATGAAAATTGTATTTAAGGGTAAAAATATTGATACATGTATGTTGATGCTTATTAGATATGTAGGTGATAATATACATTTTAGATAAAACAAAATCTTGTCATTATTTATGTGTTGTGAACTTAAGAAATATATATAGTGACATAACTTTATTGGTAACTTTTATAGGTTTTTGTACAGTTCGAACATCTTGAAATAATGATATCTTATTTGTGGTCGTATCGTATTTTTCAATAAATAACTAAAAAAAAAACCGGTAATGGGATTAAGCAAATGTCATCTGTGGTCATAAATTATCAATTTATTTTATTCATGAATAAAACTCTATAAAAACAAATATCATTGGTGTAGTTTTTGAAAAAAAATTGTCTTTGGTTAATAGTAATATCACATTTTTGGATGCCTTATTTTAGTCAGCAAATGAACATTAAAACCGGTGTGAATCTTATCAAAACTTAAATTCGGCAGACTAAATCTCGAATTAAAATAAACAGCAGTACAATTCTTCAATCTTGCACCTATTGTTAATTTGGTAATTACTTTTAATTGAAACATTCATCATTTTCAATGATATGATGCATAATCTAATATGAGCTATTCAACGTTTTCTTTTTGACTTTGAGGAGTTGTGATATTTTCGGGAGGTGAAGTTTGGTGTAGTTTGGCTGCTATTTACATGCCGTATAACTAACATCTCATTTAAATAAGTTATCATATCATATACTTACATTGAACAGTTATATTAATGACGCCGATCCCAGTTCCTATCTCGTTTATGACCTTACATATAAATGTACCAGCGTGTGTTTTCGTTACTGGGTATATCTCTAATGTTCTGTGATCTCTATATGCAATAATGCTTTCATCCAAAGTATTGCTAATGTGATGCCATGATATATTGTGTTGATTGGGATAACAAGAGAAAAGGCATGTCAACATTAAATTCTTCCCTTCTTCAAGAGTTAGCTGTGTGCCCTCTAGTAATCTTACTCTTGGTTTATCTAAACAAAAAATATTGAAAAACAGAGAAATAAAATGAATTGACTAAACGGTTTCTATGAGTTAAACCATACGAATAATTTAATAATCATTCCTACAAAATATATTCAATGCTTTTTGAAACAACCGAACAGCCGTTATTTACAACAAAATTTAGATAGTAGCCAAATGTGTTTATAAATTGATTAATTCGTAAATGTGTTTTGTAAGATGACACAAAATGAGGCTTACTTTCAATTGAGTAATGCATTAAGAATTTCATGAGTAACGTAAACATTATTGTCCAAATTTTCAAATAAATTTCTGAGCATAAGTTTTTTGAAAAAGCCTATACTTATTGCATAACATGTTAACGATTATGTACATACATTTAACAACAAGGTGTACTTTGGATATCAACGGAACATTCATTTGATGGTTAATTGCTTTGCAAGTGAAATTGATGCGAGGCTTGTTATAAGTCAGACGTAAAGAATGGCTGATGCTTCCAGGTCCTCCTTCTATTGATAATCCGTCAGATGATTGAAGAGATAACGTTTCTGGTGGATCTCCACTGTCAACTAAGCAGATTAATGTTATATCACTTTCTTCTTTGCCTGATATATAGCCTTCGTTCACGTTTAAGAATCGTATATTTGAAGGGTATCCTATAATAGTAACTAATTTTTAAAACAGCAAAAAAACAACAAACTGAATGAACAGGCATTTACTTATAAGAGATGTCAATTATTAATAAGGTTGTTTGAGAACTATCGTTTTGTACATAAACTACACAATATCAAATTTACATTTCAATTCCTTAATGGAAAACCTTAATAAACATAACGTTTTTTTAAAAGGATGGCCACGGTGACCGAATGGTCAACAAAGTTCATCTTCTATATTAAAAGCCAGTCAAGATTGAGGTTAACAATGTGTTCGGCTGCTATCTAAATTTACGTGAATTGCCAGTTCTCCTGACGAAAATTGATATTTTCCCAAGCGTTCTGGCTTTCCTCGCCAAAATAAATCCTCCACGATATACCCCCATGTGCTTCAAATCATATTAAACACCAACGATCGTCATCATCAATCAGTCATTATAATATAAAACTGCTAAGCAGCACAATACAATATTTGCAATCCCTAAATAAAATTAAAAAAAATACATGGCAAAGAATAAGACGACATTAATTTACCAATGCTAGAATCATATAAATAAACATGAATTAATGAGTGACAAATTAAGAAACAAACCAACAAAGAGATTTGCATCAACTCTTAAAGTGGGGAGTGGGGATAGGCTTCGCTATAGATTAAGCGTCACCCTCTATGCATGTCCCTTCCGCAAAGGCGAATTCACAATCAGTTAAAATGTTACAATCAGCAATATGATACAATCGGGAAAATGACAGATCATACGATTATGATGCTATAAAAAAATTAAAGAGCTAGACCATGAAAACATTTCGCAAGTAAGTTAACCCACTGACATATGGAATGAAATATTAGAAAAAACAACTCACGTATTTAAAAGAAACCACAAAAATCAATTCACTTCAATATAGCTTTCTGACTACCAAAAAGACAGTATGTACAAGCTATACTTCAAATCTGTTTCACAAAATTAACATTTATTTACAACATAAAATATGGTGTATGACAAACATGACGATTTCATTTTTGGCATTGTGCCCTCGAGCTCTGTATACTAGTATAATAAGAAACTCTCCGTTCTTTCTACTACAGGTATAGATTACCTTAGCCGTATTTGGCATAACTTTTAGGAATTTTTGGTCGTCAATGCTATTCAAACTTCGTACTTTATTTGGCCTTTTAAACATCTTTTGATTCGAGCGTCATTGATGAGTATTTTGTAGACAAAACGTGCGTCTGGTGTAAATATATAATTTTGGTCCTGGTATCTATGATGAGTTTATTTGCAACCACTATGTCGATGCCCTTGCTGGTAGAGATTTATTTCCCCGAGGGTATAACCAGCCCAGTAGTCAGCACTTCTGTATTTCTACAGTTTATTGTGTGATTTTTTGATTTTTCAGAACTCTCCCCAAAACAAGCCATGTTTAACCCGGTCATATTTGCCGTTGTTTTATGTCTTCCATATTTGTTTTTCGTTTTGTTCTACATCACGTCATAAATTTCCTCTTTAGGATTTTTTTCATTTTCCATGTTGCGGTCTTTCATAGGCGACTGTATTACATTGTTTCGTCTCATTGTTCATGTTGTTGAAGGCTATATGGTGTCATATATTTGCTTTTATCTACGTCATTTGATTTATCAAAGATAGTTGTCTCATTGGTAATTAAACGACATCTTATTTGTATATTAACACAATTGACAATTTCTAATGGTTGGATATGACAGATACATGCTGACACCAAGCTCATACGGGATAGAAGACTAGCTATATTGCTTAACCAGTATAGCCATGTCCAATACATAACATCAAGGCTAACAATACAATTACTATAATCCACTTAAAAAAAATATGATTGTATATTTTATTGCGAAAGACTAAATAAAGGCAACAGTAGTATACCGCTGTTCAATAGCAATAAATCGATTAAGCAAAAACACAAACCGGGACACAATCCAAAAGCGGAATGAATCTACTATAAGAGAAAAACAACGGAACAACAGAAACACCAAACTGCTACAAAAAAATTAGAACACACATAGAAACGGACTATTTGCCGTATTACTGACTTGGTACAGGATATTTTCATGTGGATTGACATACTTGTAATCTTTAAAGATACATCATACTCAAAACTCTTGTTGTTTTGGAAATAGCTGCATCTATATTCTCCTTCGTCATATTCTGAAATGTTCATTATCTTTAACTGGTATTTTTCTCCGCTTTTGTTTACAAGGATCCGAATACGGCCCTTGTTTTCAATGTCTGGATTGATAAAAGTTCTGTCTGCATATACTGTCAAATTTCTGTTGAGATCGCCATATAACATTCGTGACCAAGTTAATCCATTCACTGTCTTATTAGAACAGTTTAAGATCGCTTCAGATCCTATGGTTACATATATTTTGTCTTTTTGTGGAATGGCATTACTTTTACCTGTATCATAAAAATTTAAACGATGTTAAAGTCAAACATTTATTCGGAAAATGATGATTTTTTACAAATTTGTTTTATAATAAAATTTGAAGTATTTTGTTTTAATTTTCAAAAGATTCTATCTCGACATTTTTGTCTTTCGTATGTGTTTTTGTTATGTTGATTGGTGTGTTGAAACTTAGAATCTACCTCTATCAAATGATGTTTTCACTGACAAAACACACTATTGTAAAGTAATTTTGACTGCACAACGCAGAATATATCAAAATATCTAAAGAAACAATGTTTTCATGAAAAATAGTTTAATCAAGCAATGTCGTTTAACTTAAAGCAATTTTGGTGCATTACAGTAAAAAATTCAGTGTAACAAAATACTTAATCAACTTTAGTTTTCTAATTTACAATCATATAGCAATGAATTATATCAATAAGAAGCACAATTGCCCAACTAAGACGGAGCACTTTTTACTAAAAAGGAACTTTTACTTTTTTTATTTAACAATATAACACTTTATTTGTTTCAGAATTAATTAACAAATATACTGTATGACAAAAGCTTTTATATTTCAGTAAGTATCTTTTTTTCAGTGTTAAGACTATATAGGCATTTCAATGAACATGTTATAATAATATTCATAACAATTATAAGCAAGTTGTGCTTGCCATTCAAACCTGTTTACTTTGTATTGTCCACCAAAAATGTGAATTTTGTTTCTTGGTTCGATGAAAATGTACAATTGACATATTTCAGTTTTCTTTGACCTAGTGTACCGTTTATTTATTATATAAGAATTTTAAAAATATATTTCATATTGTTAAAGTACTTACAATAAAACATTCCGAAGACAAGTAAAAAAGTCGCTTTAAGTGGCATCTAAGAAAAAAATATCATTAACATATTTTTGATATAACTTTTGCGCATGCGTTATTCCAATATGTCACATTCAAAAGATATTTCCTTCATGAACGTAACAGTCAAATCGGAATAGCAATACTTTCAAAATACCATCTATTTCAAAAATATCTTATTGAACAAGTGAAAACAAATTAACTTTCCATTTCTATATAGCAAAATTCCAACAGTGCCTGCATACGGAGTATATAACTCAGTTTATACGAGAAAAGCCGTATGCCAAGTCTGCTGTTTCCTATCATGATTTCCTTAGTAGAGGGTCGCTGCGCTAACGGAATCTGTTAAACCATAATTTCTAAGTGTTGAAGTTAAAATCATCCCTTCGTAAACTTTACGGACGCCACAACTAGTTGGTTGGCCGTATGACCGAGTGTATGGAATATCCGTTTCACTGATAAAAATAATAAAGGAAACAACTAATGTGTTGTAGCTAAAATTGCATCCCCCTTTTCCGAAAATGTGCCCTACCTGACTTATCACCAGGTTAGGACTAGCATGAGCAACATGATAAATGCCACATGTGGATCTACTTTTTTCTTCAAGATCACCTGCGATTACAGTTATTTTTTGTAGGGTTCGTGTTGGTCAGTCATTAGTTTTTTATGTTGTATTTTCTGTTTTCTTTAGACATGGTGTTGTAAGTTCATATTTGACTTCTGAGTTTAGAGGTCCCTTTGGTATTTTTCGCAACTCTTGTAAAATTAAGTTGTGTAGTCTTTCTGCTTTTCATAACTTTAGGAATAAATGAAACATACTGAGATAAAGAAACAAAATAACACATCGTTTCAAGTATAAAACAGAACTTAACAAATACTAACTAGAAAGTAATCTTTATAATATAAATGCTTATTATACTTACCATCGTTGATCATAAGTGACAGGGAATGCCATAACTCATAACATTTACCGTTTGGTTTTTTATTTCAGTCAATTGCATATTTCCTTTCTCGTCCAAATTTCCTGGTTTTTTCTTTTTTTTTTTTTTTTTTTTTTTATATATATAGATTTATGAAGTTTATGTCAATCAAACTCATCGAAACAATGCTATGACTGATGTACTTTGGAAAAAATGAAGGAAATTGATCATTATTGCAGGAGTTGGACTGATGAATAAATTGACGAAATAAAATAGACGACAATATGTGAAGTGCATCAATATGAAACATAGTATATCTACTTGATGATATCCGGTTCATCAAATACACCTAATTCGAGGAAGTTTAATTGTCAAAAATGCCATTTAATGACAGTTTAACTTCAAACATCTTTCTTGAACCATCTTTTCAACATGTATTTGGACTTATACAATCCTCACTTTAATTAACAATTGTAGATTAAACAGTTTCCAAATGAAAATGATACTAGTATTTCAATAAAATGTCACAGGAGAGCCAAAAACAAAACGTTTTAGAAGAAAATACAAGAATATAATATTACTGTTTAAAATTGCGACAACATATTTTGCATTATATTCTTCATTTCAGTTACAAATCTCGTATTGTTTTAATAACGTAATTTCCCGTACGTGAGAAAAGACTCTTATTGTTTTTCAAACGATTTTGTTTCAAACAGTTTTTTGACATGCCCTCCACCCGTTTCAATTGGAGTTATCAGTACCAAATATAGACCTCATCATGAAGTATTACCAGATGAGGCTGCGTAAAATTTCATCATCCTCTGTGAGAGTTAAATCTCATTGAAGCAATTTCTATTATTTGCATTTTTCTTAAGTATCAGAGATAAAATCAAATTGAAAAAGGCAGCATGTACAAAAACAGATGGCAATATTTATAAACATAAACAATTAGTATGTTATTAACTCTTATAAGGAGTTATTTCTCTTGAAAAATTATAATCAACTTTTAAAAAAAATACTATTTCGAAAACCAGAAGTTGTAGTGACTTGAAACCTTCACCAATAATCTTTAATTCATGGGAATTTGCACCCAAAGTCAAAGGTCACTGAGTGCAAAAGAAAATGCGGTGCAATTTATAGCTTACATTTAGAGAAAACGATAAGAATTTGGTGCATACACACTGTGTATAGAATGTTCCTTTGATAAGCTATACATTTTATACATTAAGCTCAAAACTGTCCGGCGTCTGTTCAACGGTAACAACGATGTAATTTGAATGTATTAAAGTACAAACCCTCCCTCCTTTTAAACCTTGGGTAGTTGTGGAATGGCATAATACAAGAACAAACGATATGATTGTATAAGTCACGTCAAAAGGATTTAATACAAAAAAGACAACAAAGTAATATTTATAAAGACAAATACAAGAGTACTATAATGTTATTAAGATGATTAACGACGTTAGTACCAATAGTTTAAACTTCAAAACCATCGTGTATTATTTTTACAGTTGAATATTTAAAAACAAGATCTTGATACCTTCCGATAAACTTTTACCGAATTAGTTGGGAAATGTATATCTTATACGCAGGTGAAGTTGGTATATTGCTACTACGTTTGGGGCAAATTGGTAATTTCAAAATTAAAATCGTCTCAATTGTCATAGATTATGGTACTGCGATGACTGTGTATGTCATAATCGATGTGTAAGTCTAAAAATGAGACGAAGGAAGCCGTGTCTGTTGGTTTTTTTTTTATTTCTAGTTCTTGGGGTATATCAATCGAACCTAATCGGATTGTTAACGAAATGAACTTCATTAATTTATCTGAATGTGAAACTTAATGACTAGCTGGCTTCTTTTATCGTCTTGTTTTTCACAAGCGTGAGAAGGATCTACGATTCATATGAAAATAAGGAAGAGGTTGGCAAATTTTTTTTTTTTTTATGAAAGTAAGATTTACATATGTACTTTAAATAGACATCAAGGCAGTTTATTATGTGAATAAATTGGAAATTTAAAAAAAGTTTGCGATCAGGTTTGGTGCATATGTTTACCTTATGTGAAGCATTTGAGTACATTCAAACTTATGTACACTTTATTTTATGAGTTAATTGCCTGGCCGATAAACTGGTACCATGTAAGCGTATATAATACGTTAACAAATGACAAAAAAAAGTAAAATCACAAAAATACTGAACTCAGAGGAAAATAAATCGTTAAAAAATATGTGAACTATATTTAAACGAAACATACACAAAACATAAACGAATTCATTTAAGCTATCGTAATACAGAAGTAGGTTTAGGGGTCATAGACAAACATAACAAATATTAATAAATAGAATTCACCTTGATAAAGTTATTGGATAAAACGGAGATCTATATTGTTGTGGTAAGTTTATTTTTATATAACTTCGTCTAATAGATTTTTATTCTTTAACAACAGAAATAATGTAGATAATTTCGATTAGTGTGTGAATTTTGCGTAATTACTGCATTGCTTTTAGTAACTTTAAGTTAATACTTGCATACTAAAACTGGCATTAAATATCTTCCGGGTTTCATTTAATATTAATATAGCGTAATATATTGTAGAAACTGTGAATGAGAAGTTATTGTAGGTTGACGCATCTTCCATTCCTTGATAAATTTTATTTTCTGTCAAAATACACAAGCTTTTTACCTTTTTACACATGTCAATATTTTACTTCAATATAATAACTGTTTTAAAAAAAAGTTAATGCATGACTCGTAAAAGTGTCACAGATTTCTGACGAAAGTGCTATTTCGTAAAACAGCTGACAAATCAAACCTTTGTAAATTGTGTTTTATTGATAAAAGAGAAACAACACGAACTCAATTAAATAACTGTTTGGACATTCATGTAACGCTGTTCTTAAATAACAAGTCTTTTGGATAGGAGAATATTTTTATATTATCGCAAATTTATTCAAATAAGGAACTTCTGCCAGGTTGAATTATGATCAATTAAATAAATGAACATGGTTTTCTCTTACATGAATTGCAAATCAATAAGTAAATGTGTTCAACTTGAATTTTAAGTATATAAGGAGGACAAAACAATGAAGACCACCATTACTGAATGATAAATCCATAAACAATAGTAGTTTTATAATTTCTTAAAGAATGTTTAACATCAGTTATAGAGTTGCTATACTGGTTTTACAAATGATTATTGTTACATAACAAACTTCACATTCTGACATAAAACACAAAGGACAAATTACTTGGTGCAGGAAAATTGGTACCGGTAATCTTATTCCAGTAGGTCAACAAGTGAAGAAATAATAACGTCGTCCAATAGAATTGAGTAATTTTCAATAACATTCACCTGTTTATTTCTGATTGTCCCGCTTTCAAATTTAAAGATTCGGATTTTCCCAAATTATTACAGGTGTTAAAATGTGTTTAAATAAATGAGTTAACTGCTGTTGTTTTTTGCTAAATACAAAACTGTCCAACAAACATATCCCCTATTGTCCCACAAAGTTTGAATACTCTTTTATCTTTAATTTCATAGATTATGACAATCGGGAAGACACCCAATAACACGACCATATAGAAATAAAGTGTAAGGAATAAAAAGGGTGCGCAGAAATTTACAAACTGTTTAAGACTATTTCTTGAAATTACTAAAAATCCATGGACACATGTTACCCTCCCCCTTTTCCCAAATAAATGAATAAATAAACATATGAATGTGTGGTCAGGGAAATGGCAATTGTTATCTTATACTTCGTTTCTGTTCGTGTTGCATTGTAGTTTGTATTTTGTTGCACTTAAACGTCTATTGTTCGTTTGCTTATAGGTGATGTGTTTCCTCGGTTTTAGTTAGTAGCCCGGATTTGTTTTCTCTCAATCGATTTATGACTTTCAAGCAGCGGTATACTACTGTTGCCTTTATTTAACATAGGTTTTTTTATCATTAATTAGCGTAGTGACAGCAGTAGAAGTTCGGGCCACAAAGCTCAACAATTGATTTACTCTATATAGTAGATTCGACTTCTTAAGTGTTGACTTCTTATATTTAATACAAGATACACAAAATGACATTTTTACCACGTCTTACATTGGGGTTTACTATCAATGTCTTCTGGTCTGTTGAGTACCGACGGTGAACTATTCCCAAATATGAATATTTAGCCGAGTGTGAACTCGAATTACTAGTAGACGTGTGTCGGTATTTAGAGATTCAACATTCGTGTATTTAGTTGTGACGTTTCGTATGGAAATCTGATTGAATATTGTGTAATGTCTTATCGTTCGTGTTTTGGGTGTAATAGTTATGATAATTAATCAACTTGTTCATTCAAATGATTTTTAGTTTCTCTCAAATGTGATTTAAAAGAAAAAATATGGGTTGAACCATATTTCAATATCACTTTATGTGACTCAGATACATTCGTGTGACGAACGGTTCATAATTCTATCGTACTGTACTTATGTACTGTCGTAAGAAAATTCAAATAATAACAAAATTACAAACACAATTCATACTCTCGTAATGGTTAGAACATACATAACATAACACCATTGAAAACTTAAGCCCAGTTATATATTTCAATATCACTTTATGTGACTCAGATACATTCGTGTGACGAACAGTTCATAATTCTATCGTACTGTACTTATGTACTGTCGTAAATCAGTGTTCGTTGTTATTCTGTGGTTTGTAATGCACTATTATATTGATTATTCAAGTATTTCTCTGTCCCGAATATTCTTTCGTTTATTTGTGCCACTTACTTTAGTGATATTGTAGTCATTTCCATATAAGCGTGAGGTTTGGCTAGCCATTAAACAAGGTTCAACCCATATTTTTTTTTCTTAAAATGTCCTGTTTTAAGTCAGGAATATGTCACTTGTAATTAAATAATCCGTTTTTATGTATGTTGGCGTCTGTTTTTGTAACAGTTCAGCGTTTCTGTTGTTCTGTTGTTTTCCTCTAGTTGAGGTGTTTCCCTCGGTTTTAGTATGTTACCCGGATTCGTTTCAGTGAATTCGATTCATGGTTCTATCCTGCTGATTTGTGTCAATATTATTGTGTTTGGTCTTTGAAAATTACGTTAATATAACAGTTATACTGGTTTTCATTCTCAAATTTCCACTCCTAAATATGGAGTTAAGCTTTGCTTGTGTGCTGGGCCATTCCGACACATATAGTTTTATCTTATCTTATTCTTTTAGTAAAATGCGACCTTCAAGTTTTGTATAATTGTTTGAAAAATTAGAATGGACAACATACCGTTATTTGATATCACCATTGTGTATAATTGAATCCGTATTCATTATACAATTAAGTCAGATCCAAAGTAATAGTAAAGATATTTTTAGTTTCAAATAGAACATTTTTGAGAAAAAAAAAATCTTTATCTTTCAAGATATTGCTTTAGATATGGAATTTATTACTTTGAGTCAGAGCTTTTACAGAATTTAGGCAAATGTTGAAATATGAGTTACAAAAATCACTTAAAGTTGATTTTGTGTTTTTTCGTTACAGTAGATCAAGAATGAAGAATCAATTGATGTCAAAGCAACATGCATTTAACTATTCCAGTGTTGGTATTATTGGTAGATCTGTCTTTTGAACAAGGTAAAATAAATACAGTTTATGAAAAGGACAACTAGCTTTGGATTTTCAAATATTTTGACCTCGAACATCACTGTAGACAGATACGCATCTGGTGAAGAAATGTTGATACCGTTAATGTTATTAATTTGTAATATTATAAGAACATTAGTTTGTCAAATTCAAAAGATTTTCGTTATCTACTAAATCTGTCTTAATCGAAGAATATGTAAGTGTAATAGAATAAAAAAGAAATAATTTACGGTGATCATCATTACTTCGTTGACCGTTACTGAAAAAGCTACAAGTCACCATACTTAAGTTCATTTGTCGCCATCGCTTTATGCTTTCTTACACAATATTGATTTCACCAATAACATATCCTTTAAAAATATAGATACTGTACTAATGTTACTTTTGTAACTTTCAAAAATAATGGAAGTGTCCTAAAACAATGCTGAATGAAAACTTAGACAGGTTAATAACCCTGTTTAATTAAATTCTTTTCTAGATACGTAGCTTATTTTCTGTTTGTTTTATTTGTATTTTGTTGGTTTTTTTTACGTTTTTGCCTTTTTGTCTCGTCTTATGCAGTGTGAAAATTAGTTGTTTTAAAAACTAAACAATCAAATAAACAATGTGTTAAACAAAAGGTTTGTCTTTCATGCATTGTATAACAAAGCAAAAATAAATAAATACACAAATGACAAAAGATTTAAAAAAGAATAAAATATATATTGTGGTTACGTAACGTAATATCTTTTTCAGAAAATGTGTCATGGAAACTTTTGACGAAAAAAGTTGTCTTTGGACAAGCTGCTCAACTACGGTGTCACTTGCCGAAACATACATGCTGTCACAATTATACTAGGTCATGGAGAAGTGGTTCGAATTATACACTTTTGACTCTGAATGAATTGTCATCAAACGACACAAAATATACAGAACAATTAGATGCCGAAAATCGCACCTCAATTTTGACAATCAATTCCATTACCGTTAGTGAGGTTGATATTCTTTATCAATGCCGTTACGGGTTTTCCAGCTACGAAGCCATTTTGCAGTTGTCAACGCATAGATATGAGTGTAAGATTTTCGTGTATTTTATATCAGCATGCTGATATAACTATAATTAAGTTTGGTTAAAAAAATCCATCTCACTGTATTAAAAAAAGAAAGATACGGTATTCTATGATAAAGGCAATTTCTAATTTCCAAAATGTAAAATTTCATTATTGATATTTCCCATTTTGAACAGATGGACAACTATATCAGTTAAAGTGTGCATGTATTATATAAAAGCAAACATTTCTTTAATACAAGAAAATATGCTTAATGCTGTCACTATGGCGAGGTTTCATTTAAATTAAATTAACATTGTAGTATTTATCTTTTAAATTGTGTTTGGTAATAATGAAGTGAATACAAAAAAATGAGTTTCCCGTTAATGAAAGCTTTTGATTGCACGGAAAAAGAAAGAGAAACATAGTACATGTATTCTGAAATTTACTTAGTTCATGCTCTCCCATTATCTTCAATTAGTTCTTTCCTTACCAATCAAAATGAACATGTTTGTGGTAGACGCTTTTAAAAAATCATGGTTAAAGTTTATTACATATATGCAACTCCTAAATATATTTACTTGCCCACTTTCGCCGATAAAGTCTTTTAAAGAAAAGTATGACTGCTCAGGAAAATTTAAAGTATTCTACTCGAGTATAACTAATGAAATGATTAATGACAGTACCATATAACATTTTTAGTCTTTACTTCAATTATTACTGTTCTATGGATAAGATATACATCTATTTATGCAGATCACCCGACCGAATCCCTGCCTTTTTCCTTGGGCTTTAATGGGACACATATGTATGCAAAACTTTCATTGGAAAAGGTTTTCCCAAAACCGCAGTGTTATGGTAATGCTAATGTAAGTATAACTTACATTTGTAAGTATAACTTACATTTGAGTAAGTTTTAATTCTAAGTTGACTTCTTTTTGATTTTATGTATATTTTCTTTGGCATAACGTTATCTTGTTCACGTAAATATCTTTTAAATAAGGCTTGTGTGTTAAGAATGAGGTAGTCCTTTAAAATCAATTTGTCAATATGCAAATGCAAACACATCAAAACATATATAGGTATGACACAAATGATTGTGTAAAATATGCAGATCTGCATTTAAATTGAATTACAAATATTCCAATTCGGTTTTGAAAATATAGTTTTTATTTACAAATCACAAGGATTTTATTCAAGAATGTTTTATTTAAGAAACAAAATGTTTGATAGCATTGCAACATATTTATTTATAAATACCGTGTGATATTCCAAGTATCAGATTTGCACTAAGCGTTTGATGAAAATATCAGAAATCGTGAGTAACATGTATTGATGCTAAGAATTATACGAAACTTGATATACATGTTTAGATATTACAAACAATTCTACAATAAAATTCATATCAAAACCTATCCATGTGATACTATTTTCGTAATTAAATTATAATTAATGAAACTTGGCATTTACTTTTACATCTAAGTTTTTTCGAGCCGTCAAAATTAATGAAAATTCAGCCTATAAAATGTATTGCTTTGTTTATAAATATTTTGTTCCTTTGTCTCAAAAATAGATATGCAAGTTGGATCCTTCTTGACATTGTCACTATTCTAGTTACATTCATTCATATTACAAATAAACAATATAATGAATATCAATAAATTGAAGTAGTCATTTTGTTTCATTTCTTTTATCAAGAAGTGCTCTATACTTTTCATATACTTAAGCAAATAACACAATAGAATTTCTTTTTTTAAAGGAAAAGGACATCACACAAGAATCATTGAAAGTAATCTCTAAACGTAACGGTATCTTTTACAAATCAATGCTTTACTTCAATTATATGATTGACCCTCAGCATTGTTTTGGTTTGGTAACAATAACTTGCACGATTGGATCTAGTCGTATAACTATAGCTAAACGGAACTTCTCATGTCTCAAAACAGGTACGTCTTTTTTTTGTGCATTTATAACAAAACAATTATACCGTTCTGGACGAAAACCTCAACATGTGAGTTTCTTTCCTGGTGCAATTACCACGAAGACATATGCCTGATATTTTTACACAAATCTTACTAATGTGAAACTCTTAACTACAATTAAGCAGTTGTTAAGCAAAAGATACCAGGAGACCAGAAAAGCGTTAAAACATTCATATTCAAACTCAGTACAATACGAAACTACATGCTCAAGTTTTTAAAATGATAGCTCGTAACATAAACAGTTAGTATCGTAAAAAGTTTTGCTGAAGTTGCTGATTTCGTTTGTATAAACAAACACCATCCACAACGAACCAATGTCTGTGTTATTCAGAAAAACCTGAAATCCTCAAATTGAGAATATACTATCTGTCGTCAAAACTAAAGATTTAAATATAGTATGCTTTCTGAAGCATAATAATTGAGTGTACAAAATCCTGAATATGGGCAACAAAAATTTTAAAAAATCCTATATAAGGGTAACAAAACGTAAAAGAAATTCGTAAAAGGATAAGAAACGTACTAGAAAGCTTAATAGTAATAACAACAATTGATATGCAAAGATAGTTGTGTTGATTTCCTACTTTAACAGAAAGCACATTCACTCATATCAGAATTAAATAAATGAAAAGAAAAACGAAAACGAAAACAAGTGCACACTGTTTTCATTAAAAAAGTTAACGTATTCTTATTATGTTACAGGATCTACATTCAAAGGCAAGCACCTTGCTCAAAGAGATTTTGTCGCATCAAACTCGTACAATAAAGAATCAAACATTGTTGTGAACGTTTTGATTGTATTATGTGTCCATTTCATCAAGTAAATAAGCCTAATAAACTTTTATAATTAAGCTTATAAAGATCATACATTATATTGCATCTCCCATTAAGAACTTCAAGACTGAAATGTCGTCGATCGTTCTATAATTTTGAATTAGTGATCCAATAACAAGAACTATGCAATATTTTGAAGTGTACGAAATCGACTAACAAAGCAAACAGCATTTTATCATATACACTAAGTTGACCACAATATATATAATAATGTACTGGGCATAAACGCCACAAAGAGTTAAATTCCCGAATTACAGAACTCCGAAGAAAATTCAAAAAGGGAAGTCCCTAAACAAATAGCAAAATCAAAACCTCAAACACGTCAGACGAATAGATAACAACTGTAATATACCTGACTGGCAAAAGAAGATAATTAAGCAATCTCGGATGTAAACAGTTACAACCTATTCAGAGCGATAATTTCATTCCTATAATTAAGAAGAAAAACAGCAAATCATCTGACTAAAGGAAAAAGTACAAACCCAAGCAAAACTTATAACATGCAATTTAAGATATACTTAGAAAGAAAATATTAAAAAATACTATGATATTGTTTACTTGTGTCTTCATATATTCCCCCATATCTAATATAATATCATATGTCGTATTTCAAATGGTATTTAATAAACACGAACGATGGACTTTTATATCGTGTCAGAAATCATTTTATATGTACGTGTATGTAATTACATTATTAACATTGGTTATTAACAAATCTATACAATGTAGGTTAATTAAAATTGGAAATACCAAACTTTATTTCGTTTTAAAGGTTACTGAAGTAAAAAGATATCATGCAAATCGGGTGATATAAAATACTAAAAAAACATCACACCAGAAATTGAATGTAATAGAAATTAAAATAACAAATGAACAGAGTGAAGTGCTATTTAAACTGCTTAATTAATACAGGTAGTTCTTGTGAGAAAAATATGCAGAAAGAATGAATACTTTAATCAAATGATTATATATGGTGTGATGTATAAATATATAGATAGATAATAATTACATTTATTGTATAGCAATATAATATTTCCCACAGAATGTAACCAAAAGTTAGCGTGCAATAAATTCTAATATTGCACTAGTGCAATAAATCTTCAAAATTCATGACGTCATCAACGTTTAAATCTTAGTTTAAACCAATTTTTACTTTCAAATATTATATTGCTATACAATAAAAGGGTTATTGCATGAATATTGGGGAATATTGTCCCTCGTAGAACATATATTGCACTCGCAAGCTCGTGCAATATAAAATTCTACTCGGGACAATATTCCCCAATATTCATGCAATAACCCTATAGTACATTTGTACATAGATAGATAATAATTATAAAGATAGATTAGAGTTTTTTCGCTCATTTGCTTTTCCCCCCGACAAATAAGACTAAAAATTCGAAGGTAACTCAGTTGCTTCCGTGGACAGGGTTGTTGTAACAGGTGATCGTTAATAAAATAGGTTAAAATTTACAACAAAAAAAAACAACAACAAAAACCCACTACACTAATACACAGTTAGGAGATATGATATGATCTCCAATGAGACAACTTAAAAAATGGTCTTAAAGATGTGGAGTAAACACTATAAGTAATAAGTTGAACAAAATAACTCAGAAAAATAAATAACTTGAAGACTATTTTCTAAGATTTTATTATTGACAGCCAATTTTAATGAATCTTGAATGAAGTGGAGTATCAAAAATATAAACAACAATATATGGTTTTTTTTTCATGAACTCTTGCTTAAAATCATATTGTACATGGCATATAACCTTTGAATGGAATATATAATTCCGAAAGACAGTTTGCATAGAGATGCAAGAGATGTATAATATGTATTGTTCATTTACAGAAAAGTAACTGTAAATATTACAAAAACCAAAATTAGTTTTTTTTTAAATTGTGGTTATATAGATAACAGAGGAAGGATACATGGTTTCATTATGATTACTAAGTAGATATTGTTGACATATTGACATATTGACTCATTTAGATGTGTTCCATATAGTTGTAATGAGATTGTTTCAATACCAAAAAAAAAAAGAAGTAGTAAATGGAAAAAATGCAAGGATGGTTTCCTTATTCAGATTATGTAAACAAATGTCATCTAGATTACTAATAAATAATTAATAAACACATTTTTATACAGCTGTGTTTGTAGTTTTCTCTGTTATGATTTTGAAACAGGGCTTTAAAAAGGTGTATGATGTTAAAAACATTTATATTCATATTTGTAAATGATTTTTTTTATTACGAACTTGGTTGATATCATATATTAATTATTAGAAAACTACGTCTATTTTAGTATTGAGTTATGTTATTGGATATTAGTACATGTAATTTTATATTACATGGTCATGCTTTAGTTATTTCTATGTGTCATTAAACAAATTCAAATAACAAGAATAACTTTGTATGTAATTTACGAATTTAAATCGTTTGAACTTGGTTTCAATGATTTGTGTGTTTTTTTTTAAAAAACTATGTAAAGAACATATTTCTTGTAGTCAAATAGAGAAAGAAAAAAAAAACAGTTTCAGTTTGATATTGTTAAGAAAGAGTTTGGTGCTAAAATGTTTAGTTCACGAATAGGTTTTTGTAAAGATATTTCATCGATACATCTTTGCGTAAACTAATATTCAATTTATATATAAACACAGTATCGTAAAAAGTGAGACTGTATTTACATAATGTAGCAATCAAAAGGGAATGCACTCCAAGGGTAATCGAAATTCAAGAACATGTACATTGTGTATTGATACACTAAGTGAAATGTGTTTTATTTAAATTATGTACATCATTTTAAATCTACGTGAATGCTTAATACAAACAAAATACTACAGAATAAGCCAATTGTATATAAAAGTTTTTTTTTACAAATTTTATAAACAATAATGTTAAAATATTCTGTTTATTTTGTTTTGATCTTGTATTGGAATGTAATACATATACTTGTACTTAAAGTTGTTAAACGTTTTGTTAATATATAATTAAATTGAAAAGACAAAAATTAACAAAGCATACAGACACAAGCAACAGTTAACATGCAATGCAAGATATATTTAGAAAGAGGTTACTAATAAAGGTTTAATTTTTGTTGAGTTGTGTCTTAATCATGTTAACGTAATAGCCCATACCTAATACAACAAACGATACAAGGCAATGTAGTTTCCATATATAATAAAAGTGGGTACACTGTGACGAGGTAAATAGTTGTCCTAAAGGTCTAATCTTTACAGAGTGCTATATTCTTATTCAAACCATTGATTAAAGACAAAAACGCGAGAATTTCTTTTTTTTTTTAATTTTTGTGATTTCAAAAATAGTATTTTCACCCAAAAATTCAAAAATCGATATTAAAACTTTGACCATAATATTCTTAATAAGGAACTATATCGATACAATTTAGAGATGTTACATTTTTTTCCATTAAAAAGTTTTTTTTTTTTATTATTTTTGTGTTTTATGTTTGTTTTTATATAATAAGGACACACTAAACCAATTTCATGTTTGAGAGAAGATGTAGTATAAATTGTCACGAAAAACATAACTGTTTTTTTTGGTTTGAAATGTTCTTCTTGGGGATTCCCTGTTTTTCCAACCTAAAAACACCCTAAATTCCGCATATTGAACTCTCATCCTTTTTTAGGGTTAAATTAAATATTTATCACACATATCATAATATATGTAAATCGAGATATTGATCAAAAAGCATTTTTATTTTTTGTTTTTATAGTAAATTTTATTCTGTCGGCACTTTTTGAAATTGGCCCTCCTGTGAAAAAAAATCCGGACAAATTGGCCCTGGCTACCTCTTTTTGTAAATTTTTACAAAATATTTTCCTCTGTAACTAAAGGGCCAAGTTTATTATAGATGGAGAAAATTGTAACTAGCAAGAATGTTCAGTAAAGTAAGATCTACAAACACATCACCATCACCAAAACACAATTTTGTCATGAACCCATCTGTGTCCTTTGTTTGATATGTACACAAGGTGAGCGATACAGGCTCTTAAGAGCCTCTAATTCTTATTCTTGTTTATAAAATATATTGTTTAAGAATATTTTTACAACTGTATAATGTGTATGATACATATATTGATGTGGAACTAAATGGGTATTGATTCAAACCTGCAATACAAAATGATTTAAAGTTCAAGCAATTTAAAGTTAACACATTTATTAAAAATAATTTGAATACATGCGGAACTTATCATGTTTGGCCAAAGACGATAAGTATCTATAAAGGCAATTATCAATTGTCTATATATATAACAAACAAACAAAAAAACATTTAAAAGAAAATACCAAAACCTTTTTTCTTTTAAAAATAATTCAAGTATGAATACGAAAGAACACCAGTAGCAAATTAGCATCTGCCCAAAGTACACTTCATCCCAAAATTACGGTTTTTCAACAAAGATGTAGTATTTTGTCCTCTAACTTTTACTTTAAATTGAATTGAAGAAAAAAATTAACAAGTTATATGTTCAGTCTTGTTTCAAAAGAGTTTTTACTTAATTACTCAAAGTATACCCTGTAAAATAAATTGAATCTCAAAATCCCCAATTTTTAACATAAAACCCAAATTTTCCATAAATATAATGAACCTAGTAATGAACCCATTTTGTTAATCTCTGTTTTTAAAGAAAATCATTTGAAGTATCCATACCAAAATTCTTTGATGTAAGTGCCTCTCTATTTCTAATTTTTTTGTGCAAAAAAAAAAAAAAAAAAAAAAAAAAAAAAAAATATGTCACTACCCCCCCCCCCTCTTTGTTTAAGGTTTTCTTGAAGGTTTTTTTTATTGTCAACCATAGGTCAGTCATTTGAACAAACATAAAACATATTCAACAAACACCAACATCAATATAACATGTAAGTTGGTTGATATGTTTGAAATTATCTGGTATGATAGCAAACATATAAAAAATTGGCCTACATGAACAGTTTACACCCCTAATATGACCCAAATTGAGTTATCCGCCATTGATTTAAAATATGTTTACCCAGAGATATTTTTTTTCATTAATGATTAGCTAAATACCTAATCTTTAAGTGTAGGGAGTCATGTTTTGGCTATATTTCTGCAAAAAAAATGTTTCAGGGACCAAATTTGGTCGAATTTTACTCTTTTTGCTTAAGATCCACAGTACCTAAAATAGCTATTAGCTCTGATGTTTTATACTGTATTTTACCGTATATGATTTACTTTAATAAATATATTTTTATAAAGCATATTCTGTTGTTCATTTAATGATAAACTATGTAAAGCTATCTGCCATAATAAATGAGCTGTTCATAATTGAAATTTGGTCATTTTGAGGTACATTTTTCCTTGGTTGCTAAGGAAATTGATGTTCCTTAGCAACCGACAAGAAGGACTGGGATGATTAAGATTTTAAACTGATTTATATGAATAATACAACTAACTTTGATGTAAGAGGTAGTTTTTCTATCACATTATTTTTTTTATGTGGCCAGCTGTTGGTTGATGCATACAGAGAATTGATGTTAAGCTTTGAAACTTACATATTGTCTGTTTAAATTTTGAATGCCTTTGCAGATATTTGAATACTTAATTCTCATCTTCGAAATCAAGTGCCGACTTTATTTTCAGCAAAATCAATTGACCCCTGTGTACAATAACTCTGTATTTTCTAACTTTCGAATTTGGTCAGATTATTTTAATCATATGCATTTGCTATGTACATGAATGTTCTTCATTGGATAATGTAACAGTTTTCCCAATTAATCGTATTTTATGATAAATTGTATTTCAAACTTGTGTATCGTTTCTTTTGTTGACTAGTATAATTCCTACACTTTTATCAAATAACATTAATAACAGTGACTATTAACCTATTCATAAAATGTAGGTAAATTATTATGGAAAATACCAATATGTGTAAGTCATTGACATGTATACAGATATCAAACTAGGTGATATAAGATATTATAAATACATTTAACAGATATGCAGCGAGGAGGTATGATAAGTGATTATCTGTAAAGATAGCTTGAAAAAAAACCCGACCTATAAAAATAAAAAAGCCAAAATGTTAAATTCAGTTATATATATATAAAAAAAGAAGAAGATGTGGTATGATTGTCAATCAGATAACTCCTAAATGTTAGCAAATGACACAAAAATTGATAACTGTAAGTCATTGTAAGGCTTTGAATCCATATCGCATAGTCAGCTATAAATTACCTCGAAATGACAAATGTAAAACAGTTCAAATAAGCAAACTAACGGCTTATTTATATAACAAATAAAGAACGAAAAACAAATATTTTACACAGCAAAAATCGACAAGTTTAAGAGTACCGAATCCTTGTTAAAACCAATGAACCTTTATGATGGTCCATTGATTTCACTTTTTCTACGAAAGAGACAATTTCGAAACATAGTTTGCAAAGATGTTAAATGCATTGTATATTTACGTTAATAACATGGACATCAACTGTAAATATTGAACAAAACAACATTATTTTTTTGGAAATTGTGAATATTCTAAGGAACCCTGATTTTATAGTTATGCTAAAGTAGATATTTTTGACATATTAACTAATATTAAGATGTTGTCCTAAATTATAGCTGAAAATTTTTCATCATAAATACCAAAATTGAAATTCTGTACACCAGACACGCGTTACAACTACAAATATTCATCAGTGACGATCGAATAAATAAGTTTAGTAGGTCAAATAAAGTACTTAAAACGTAAAATAACAAAAATACCAAAACCATTATTATAACATTGAGTATATTTGGATTTCATCTGTTACTTATCTTTCCTACATGGAATCATATTGGTATATTTAACCATATTGTTTATTCAACTCTATTTCTCTCTCTCTATTTTGTGATGATTTTGTATTGAAATGTGTGTGTATAGTTTTTTCAATATGTTGTAAAATGTTCTGGTAAAAAAGATTGACTAAATGATTAGCCTTTTTTACAAATAAATTTTTGTTGTCAAAATTTTTTTTTTTTAAAAGAAATGTCTAGAGACTCAGAAGTACCACTCACCTTTGTGTTTATGCATCTTCATCAGTGGACACTTTTCACTATTGTAGACTAGAAAATTATGCATGACTTTCGTTTCTTTTTTGTTGAACTTCTAATCAGGTCGTTTTTTCTGCTTACATGCAGTTTCTTCAATAAAAGATAAAAAAGAATATGTGGTATGACTTCCAATTAGACAACTCTCCACAAGCGACCTATTGACACAGAAATACAACTGTAGTTCACTGTATGGTCTTCAACAATAAACAAAGCCCAAAAGCCCATACCATATTAATCAACTGTATAAGGCCCCGACCGAAATGACAAACGTAAAACGAGAAAACTGACGGCCTAATCTCTGTACAAAATAATGAACTAAAAACAAATATATTAAACAGCAACAAACGACAACCACTAACTTGCATGCTCCTGACTTGGGACATCAAGGACAATACATATCGGCAGCCAACTGACAAATGAATCTACACTTATGTTGACCTTTTTACAGATATCGTGCTGATCATTATAAAGATAATAGACAAAACACATACAAAATTGGTAAAAAAAATCATTGAATGTTAATAACTCTTATAAAAAGTCATGTGATTTCTCTGATAAGACGAATTTGTAGATCTTGTCTAATGATAATGTTTGCCTTTTAAAGTTTTTATCTATCTTTTAAAGTTTTCAAGATAATAAGAAAGAGCGCAAAAAATTGTAAAAATCGTCATTAAAGGGAAATTATTCCAATAAACGCGTCACATCTACTTGTATATCTCGGTTTCCGATTGGTCAATTCTATGGGAAAGTCTAAATGATTCTCAGAGTTATCTGATCTTGTTTCGTTTCATACGTAAAGTCGAGAGAGAGTCTGCAAGACATTGACGTCATGGGAAAATTTGTAAATTATTAGACATACCACAAACAACACTTGTTAGATTTTTTTCACGGTATATTATACAATTTTACTTACTGTATGATAAGTTCTATTCATACGAAAACTAACAGGTTTTTTAAA
Source organism: Mytilus galloprovincialis (assembly GCF_965363235.1). Lineage (NCBI taxonomy): Eukaryota > Metazoa > Mollusca > Bivalvia > Mytilida > Mytilidae > Mytilus > Mytilus galloprovincialis. The sequence continues at coordinate 11,333,468 of NC_134844.1, forward strand.
ACATTTTTTTATAATAAATCATTTACTGCGGACGTGTATTGCCAATTCTTCAGCGGTTTGCAAAATTATTACGATTGGCATACTTTGGTAGGATTGCTACGGATGATTCCGACAACAAATGTAGGCATGTTATACACCATTGTAAAGATAAATCAATTTAGATTTACGATATAACAAGTTTTAGCGGGGTTGACAGCCTGTAAAGCGGCATATAACGGAACTTCGTCACCACCTGACATTTTTCTAAAATGCAAGTTAAGTACCTTGTGTTATAATAAGGTATACAGTAAAAAAATTTCTGAGACAAGTGCCTGCGATATCAACCTAGCGGCTGAGTTATTCTCTAAATCAACGCGTGCACACGGAGAAATTACAAAAAGACGATTTTACCTGTTTTATGCTCTGCCATGTTGGGATCACCGTAACTGCAATTGGAATAGGATCCCAGGTACGGCAACCAGTCCGGTACCCACGAATGTAGTTCTTAAAAAAATATATAACTTTTGTTTAAAATTGTATAGTGTTATTATTACACTAGTTCTGTAACTGAATGTAGATTTATTTGAAAGGGTAGGCTTTCTAGTTTGAATTTCTGTAAAAATGTTGATTGATTTAAATGTATTCTGGCGTCAGTACATAGAGTAAATTGCCTAAATTCTAGCCTTTATTCTTCCCCGGAAGTAGACAGACTGATCCTGTTGTCAATAAAAACTAAATTTTGCAACGGAATTCCGGTCATGAGGCACTGAGATTGTACTTAGACACTTCATAACAAATGCCTAACATGAAACAAAAGTCCCAAGGTGGCTATCAAAATTATTAAGGTAGATCATAAGTAAATGTTTTTGAGATAGAATTTTCTTATAATTTGCCAAAATGAAGATTTTACTATGCTTTTTTCAAAAATATAATAAAAAGTATGGGTCACCGTGCTATTTTTCAAGCTACGAGTCGTTGAAAATTGCCTAAATTTGGTTAGTTGATGAAAAAACACATAAGAGTGCATAAAAAAATTCTATGAGAAAGAATTTGGAAATGAATTGTGAGAAGATAGGTTTCATTATATGTTTTAAGAAAATAAATAAAAAGAAAACATGGTGTCACCGAACTTGTTTTCTTGCCACAAGAAAAATAAAAAAATTCACTATTAGCTCAGTATAAATTGTACTAAAAGAGTTATCTCCCCTTAAATGGCTCATTTGAAAAAAATGATTTTAAAACCAAAAAGGTTGATATTTGTTAAAACATTTTGAATTATACAATAAATTAAAAAGTTTTCTTTATATAAATAATAAGTCTAACCATTAAATTGCAAATCTGTTTCCAAATTTGCTGATTTGGGCAAATAACTAGACCGATTTTGTACTGTGATTGTACAATCCAAGATGGCGGTATACCATGAATCTACCTTAATTGAGCAGAACCCCATTTATTTACTATGATTTTCGATTTTCAATGCGTTTCAATGGGGCAATTAATTTAGTCCGCGTTCCTGTCAGAGAGCATGTTTTGAACACTTCAATTTGCAATTGTAAGCTTATTTTTGAAGTTTCATAGATGAAATTTGGCTGAAGACTTCAAAATTCAATAAGGAAAACAATGGTGTAATTATTTTGAAAATTTGAATTAAAATTTTAAATTGAAATTTAAATTTATGAACTTTAAAAAAAGTTATTTTTCAATTTAAAGCTTAAAAGGGGGTCACAGAAAGGTCGTTTTGTTTGTAATATGTATTCAAACACTAAGTTTAACCCGAATAATTCAGTCGTTATATTCCGCTGATCTACGAAGGCTATATTAACGCCTGAACGTCTTCCTCGATCGAGACCGTCAACACCGCTATGCAATATGGGAATTTTGATTTAAATTGGCAGCTAAAGAAGGAGGAGTTCCGGATGTAAATTGATGTTAAATGATGTAAACTGATGTTAATTGATGTTAATTGATGTTAATTAAAATTATTATCGGATTTGTGTTAATTGAACACACGTGTTTGGTAAGACAATTACAAGACAGTTGCGCAGACTCATTACCCTGATCGCCGCCGATTGGCTCTCTCTCACAGAGAGCAGGCGACGCGGCCAATGATCATAAGGAGTTCAAGCCCTCTTGTGGGAGAAAATCGGACACGAAAAGGGCTAGCCTGGTATCTGGCCCAATCTAGCTGTGCGTCGTAAGGGCCAGGTGGGGAACAAATACCATGTGATCGATTCAGTGCCAGTTGACTCTGAATCTAAAGTGAGGCTGAATAAATATTTGCATAAATTTGATGTTTGATGTAAACCAGCAAAATTGAAATCCAATTCACACCTTGGTTATGTGAAATCTTAAACTTTTAACTTTCTCACCAGGCGATTGCTGATAAGAATTAACCCTTTTCTGCTGATTAATTATCACCATACTAATAATTAGATATGATAACACTATACATCAACAGGGGCGGATGCAGGAATTTTCGAAAGGGGGGGGGGGTGCTAACCCAGGGCAAAGGGGGGGGTGCAGGGGGGTGCAAAACATATGTCCCGATACAAATGCATTGATCGGCAAAAATAAAGGGGGTGCGCACCCCCGGAACCCCCCCCCCTGGATCCGCCACTGCATCAATTAATAAAGAAAAATATTACAGTTTAATTTTTACTAATTGATGTTAAACAAGAATTGATTGGATACAGATGTTAAACAAACATTGCGCAACAAAATTAGTATTAACCAATCATTGACAGGCAGTATATTGATACACGCCTGGCTATACTGACAAGATTAGCCAGGACCCCAGGCTAGAAAAGGGCTTGAATTATTCGAGTTATTGTAAGTTAAAATGGAGGGATTTTCCGAAAAATATCATCAAACAGTATTAGAAAAAAACCACCTGGCAATAAATAACAAATGTGTTATATGGGATCAGGGGACAATAAAAGATGGAAAGTATTGGCTTATTTCTTTCCAGTATCTTATTTCTGTGACCTGGAAAAAGAAATAAACAAACATAGTTTCAGTTTTAGGTTTTTTAATAAGTTTTTGATAAATTGTGACTATTAAATAAATCATTTCAGGCCAACCATTTGTTGCATAAAAGTTGTGTGCGAATCCAGCTCACATTTATTTAGAGCCGCATCACACAAATAACGAGAGAATATTGTGTAAAATCAGAAACTCTTGCCAGGGGCTCTCTAATTTTCCATTTTTTTTGGAAGGTACTAAAGGGGTAGGGCTTAAATAGCTTTTAAAAACAATTTAAACTGAATGTACAACAATTTTAGACTCCTTTTAAAGATTTTGATGGTCCTAAAAAGGACCGTTAATTTTATCTGTATCAATTTCAGCAGTAGGTGAACGGAGCTATATCTTCCTTGCTTTTGGAACATTTCATGAACAGCTTCTGTTTAAGGCAACACTTAGTGCTCTTTTAACAGCTTCACTGTTAAAATATCATTTTCGTTATTGCTTCTTCCCTAAGTTTCATTTTTAAAAGTTCCTGCATTATTAACTTGTCTTTGTTATCCATATTCAGGTTGGTGAAATTGTTTGGACCAAAGTAAATGGATCTCAGCCACCAACAGTTTGACTTTGAGTGTCCGATAGAACACACGTATGAACTAGTGGGACATTTAGAGAAGTCAAAAGTACAACAACGCACAGTATCATTAAGCGGTCAGGAAGATCAAGGATTTCCTTCCACATCTGTTTAACTATAGGAGAAGCCGTCTTGACTGGATTTAGCTACAAGTGAGAACTTCTCTGCATCTAGACTCTTAAATTGTATTTTAAATGAACTTAGCAGACTTTTTGAAGACTTTGTCTCATATTTTGTACCCTTGTTATGGGGGTATGCTTTTTTGCATATGTAGTTCTTTAAAAAAAAAAAAAAAAAAAAAAAAAAATTATTTTAAACAAATAATTATTTTTGATTTATTATTGGCAAATTTTTGTTTAAACTAGATTTCCATTCAAAGAATGAATTTATCTACCTTATATATGCAATTTACAGAATGTAAATATCTCTTGAATTTCTGTAAAAAAAATTGATTGATTTAAATGTATTATGGTGTCAGTACATAGAGTAAATTGCCTAAATTCTAGCCTTTATTCTTCCCCGGAATTAGACAGACTGACCCTGTTTTCAATAAATAAAATTTGCAATGGAATGCCGGTCATGAGGCACTGGGATTGTACCTAGACACTTCAAAACAAATGCATAACATGAACCAGAAGTTCCAAAGTGGCTATCAAAACTGTTAATTGAGCAGGACCCCATTTATTTACTATAATTTTCAATGGGGCAATTTAGTGGGTCCCCGTTCCAATTACGGTGATCAGTTTAACACCAGTGTTATTGTTCAGTGATTGTTGTTGATTGGTGTGGTTCATATGTGTTTATCGTTTTAGTATTATAGTCACTTTGGGGTCCTTTATAGTTTACTGTTTACTGAGCCAACGCTCCATACTTTAACCTATAATTGTTAACTTTCAAAAATGAGAGTTGTCTCATTGGTACTCATATTACATCTTCTTATTTATATATGTACCCAGTTTTGCCTTTATTTAATCAAAACTTCTTGGTGAACTTCTACGACTGATCACGTCGTCACATTTCAATAACGAACAGTAAATGTTGGGGCGAAACCGTACTTAAACATGATCAAACATAGTAATATTTTGATAAAGAACTTGCACGTGTACTTAGTTTTAAGTCGGTTTGATTTACTTTACACTGTTACAATGATATCTTCAAAGTAACCACAGAATTTATTTTAGTAGCTGACACTACTACTTCATCATAAACTACTATGACCAAACATTTATCCTAAAAAGATACGGACGGATGGACGGACACAAAGACTATTAATTATAGTGACCATCTTATATCGTCGACGGGGCATAACAAAATCAAAATCGTGAATTGAGCAACATGTAAGTCTTGCGTAAATCAACAGAAACAAATCTTGAGATTTGCAGACATAAAGTATAATGCATAAGTACAAATAGTAGCTTTAAATTTTTACAAGAAAATCGGTTAAACCATATATAAGTCTACATAATTTCGATAGTGACCTTAATCTAATGCCAAGTCTGTTTCAAACCGTTCCAATAAACACCGATACAGCAGTGGTGGCTTCAAACGCATCTGTTGGTAAACCAAGTTTAAGACGAAGTAAAAGTAGCTTCTTCAGTATTCGTTTCAGATGTCGATAAGAAATAATGCAGTGATGAATCTTTGCTAAAAGTTCGAGTATTTCCATGTTTATGAAACCCATTTCAAAATAAACCCTTATGTAGTTCTCCATTTTGTCACTTTGAAAAGGACACATTAAAGCGATGTACCATGTGTAAGCTCAATGAATTATTTTTTGTGAGCACAATATGTTTAAGTTGTGCTCACACTATATTTAAAGTGTGCGCACAATATATTATTGTAATATCCGTAATATCCATCCTTTCTTTAACTGTAATGCACCAAATATCCTAAATTAATTGTGTTCTTGTGTACATTTATTTATTTATCAGTTGACAATCAAATGGTTTTTAATACAGAAAGATACGACATAACGGATTTTATGAAGTGGAGTGTTGGAGTGAACTTTTGGAGTGAAATTTTTGGAGTGAGGTTTTGGAGTCAAATTTTTGGAGCTAAATTTTGAAGTAAAAGTAATTACATGTATGCTCTATCTAATATTTTGAAAAGATATATAACACATCAACTCTATGGGCAGATCAGAATCCGATGAGTTAACAGAACTTACAATGTTTGTTATTACTTGAAAATATTTTACAATGCTTTCAACACAGAAACAAAATGATAATGACTTCCAGATATGGGGATGATGAGCAAATCATATAATATGTACTTATAGAGGAAATACATGAGCTATTTACAATAGCTCATACTACTGTGCCCCCGTACTTGAAGTTCACCTACAAATTTCCCCGTAATAAAACAGTATTCTTAGACACTGGCATATACAAAGGAGAAATATTCTTAATAAAACGAAGGCATACTAGACATTAAAACCCATATCAAACCAACTGAAACATTTCAATATTTGCACAGACACAGCTCGCACCTAAAAGTGTTTAATCAAAGGATTATCATGGCAAGGGGGAGTATTGAGGTACATCAAAAACGCAAGCAGCAAAACTGAAAGCTTTTAAAATACGTCTCCTCAAACGAGGATATTGAATATCTGAAATCAACGTATTTTTTGTTTATCGTACACAAAACACAGAAAAGCAAAACTTGCATATGCAACGTCCAACGAAACGGGAGCAGCCAATATTCTTGTTTACACAATTCAACCAGCTATACAGAAACTAAAAAATATAATAATGAAACACTGGAATCTTATTTTACAAAACCCTTTATGTGTGGACATATTTAATCATCAGCCCATTATAACTTATAAAATACATAAAAACTTACAAAAACTTATTATCAACGCAGAAGTTGGTATAGTCCGCATGACATTTCACAACACAATGTGATACTGAGCTCATAAAAAAAATCAACTACTATTTTATCCAAAGACAACCGGTGTACACGGTGTAACATACAAAATAAAACAAAAAATCATAAATAACACGCCAATATATAGTTTATTGAGTCGACCATGTATAAAGCGTGAGGTCGGATGCGTTTCTTTAAAACAATTTAGGTAAGTACATGTAGGAAAAGCGAATACAATTTTTAGACACCCTAATGATAATTTTGACAATTTTAGTTTTGATTGGCCTGGTGGTTTCGAAAGAAAGTTTTCACTTTGCTGTCTGTTTGTACATATATTGAAGGTGTGCATGTGGTCATGGTTTTGATTTTTATTAATATTTGCTCTTTTGGGAGATAGTTGAACTTTGTAATTATTGGGGTATAAAGCGGTTAAATGTTATTATTTCAAAATAACACTTTCCATCTGCGGGGCATCAATTGTGTATCCCAGACACAATAATATCTCAAAGAAAGTTCTAAATTGACTTTGTTATAATACAGTTACTTTAGAGTGGAGTGAGCCGGCATCACTATTTCTAGAATAATTTTACGATAAACTTGACCAAATAATTATCATCTCTGACCAAAATGTATATTAATGTGTAGAACTGTACATTTTAAAATTATAGTGAATACTTGTTCAAATTAATTAAACAAAACATTTAACTCCCCAACATTTTACAGGTTCTGGAATAATATACTATTTACACCAACATTTCACTCCAAAATCTCACTTCAAAATTTCACTCCACCACTACACTCCCATACTCCATTCCAATACTCCATTCCATAAAATACATTATGCCGAAAGATACGCTTCTCTATTTTGTTAAACTTTTACCAGGTATTATGTATTGTGTAATCAAGACATTCTGGGTTCACTAAAATGTAATTATATTGTCCAGACATCAATTCTATAATGTAATGTGTATTTCTCTTTTCTTGTTTCCCTTTTGGTTTAAACATGGAAGTATTATATTGACAGGAACTACAACGATTACTTAGCATTTATTTATAACCCGGGTAGCCCTGTAGAAAAGATATGGAAACTGTCTAATAAGTACGCTGTCGTTAATTTCTTGTATGACTATCTGCGATGTCGCGGTCATAAATTGACCAGAGATACTTCTTATCAATCACGTGGTTTTAATCGAGACAGCTTAACAATATTACCTGTCGGAAAACACCTTCACTTATTTCAATCGCGTCGGTAGACCTTTATTCGTGAACAACTTATTTAAACTAATCGACTGATGTATAAAAAATGAAAATCGGCCCAGAATTAATTATTCTACAACGATTTGAAATAGTGAGTGACATTATTTTATTAGTTTGTAGGTGAAGTTTAAATCGTGATTAAGGTGTGTTCCGGTTACCACCGGTTACAATAAATATATTTGATAAATACTAAAACTGTGAAGTTTATAGTAATATATATGGTTAAGTTACTGGATAATCCTGGAAAGTAGAAATTTCCAGTTTACAATACGAAAATTAATCGAGCAAGTACCAATCAACAAAAAACAGCAGAAGAAAACAGAGATCTAACTATGTTATATAGATATTTATATAATACATTTCTGTATCCTGCAATTAGGTGTCCAACTATACAGATACAGCCCTACATATATCGCTATGCTGTATCTGTATGGTGGCAGAAACCAGTTATTTTACAATAAATCTTTAGAATTTCATGGATTTATGATTTTATTTTCTTGAAAATTCATTCAAGCTTATATACAAATAAAATGTATGGTTTCAAGGAACTAAGATGTGTGCGTGCTTATGTTAATATATAGAAAACCTATAAATTTGGGTGTCTGTCCAGCATGGAAATTTAAAAATTTATAAATGCATTGCAAATAAGGCAAAAAATGTGATGCTCTGATACCAATCTAATCCTCACCTGCAAAATCCTGCTAAAAGCCGACAAGAATTTTAGCCAAAATTCAAGAGAGAAAGGATATTCAGTGAATTAGAGCCTTGTCCGAACCTATCCTTACCATCAAAATCTCAAGATATTTTTGTTTACATAAAACTGAATTTTTCCCCCAATGTGATTGGATGCCGTCAAGTGAGGAGACCACAATTTTGACATCTGATTGGACCTATATGTGAAGGAAATCCCCAACCTGTGTATGCAACTACTTACTTGTGTAGTACAATAGCCTAGAATTTACATTCATTTATTTTTTCAGTCCACATGATGCAATTATATACCTCAATACTTAACTATAACAAAATTTCTGCGTGGGACACATGTTCTGGTACACCAAAACTGGTACCTGCCACCTATACTGTACAGATATCGATTTAAAGCTCCGCCCACTGCCGGACTGAGTATTGTTTGAACCTGTGTGACCTCAGAATGTGTATTCCAGTTGCATTCCAATGACGATGACAATTGTCGATTTCAAACTTGAATGTGTATGATTGTGTTACAAAATCAACCATGTCAATTTCAGCAAGCATGTTTAGTAAATGTCAAGTTTGAAGCGTAGGACAACTCGTACACTTCTGTTTCAAATTTGACAATGTTTTGTTATTTGTTTTTACTGTTGAAATATGTTGTTATGTTAAAAAAGATAATTATTCACCTTGAACGATGTATTATTGTTGACCATTCGAGATTATTTTTTTGCGAACCCGTCTTCAGCGTAATTCGGGATTTTGATATTACTACTCGGGCATCAAGGGATTACAAATCGAAAATAAATGCTAAATATGTTAGTTTTTGTGTCTTTTAAAACACAAACAATATACAGAATTAATTGCAGGATAAAGACAATAACTGTTTAGTGTCTTTAAATATCAGCTGTATTTGTACTCGGCTCGAAACAGGTGTAGTAGCTCGCTAAAAGCTCGCATACACCTTGTTTCCTAGCCTCGTACAAATACAGCTGATATTTATTTAAGAATTGAATGCTCTTTTTTGTAAATTTATTGGGGTGTAAAAGCGTTGACCGAAGTACATTTAGTACGAAGCGCGGAAGCGCTTCATACTAAAAATGTGCGCACGGTCAACGCTTTTACAACCCTATAAAGTTAAAAAAAAAAAAAGCATTCAATACTTATAATTACATTTTTACCTATAGGATCATGAAAACACGCCTTTTATCAAGTTTTTATTTCATTTACCTGTGCACTTTATTGTGGGACCTCGTGTCATCCTGAATGAAAAGTTTTATTGTGTGATACAACTGCTTAAGGAATAACACGTGATGTACAGTTAGCCAATGAGAATAACGTATTATAGTGAAACATACATTTAATGTAATTATAAACAGTTATTGTCTATGTCTTCTTAAACATGTTATCACTATCCGACCAAATAAAACCGTCCAAATGATACCGGTAAATGTTATTGAACAGTCGCACAAAAATTTGTATACAAATCCTTGAGTGGCAGTACTAAAAAAAAATTCAACACATCGGGGTTCAGCTGAACATTCGTATATACCAACCAATGATCTTACCCTGGATTTTGAGCGAAGCTTAATAATTCCTACATTTATTTAAAATCTCTTTGATCTTTTGATTTTATCAGAACGATCATTTACAATCGTCTTAAATATGCAGGAAATGTGTGCCACTCAATGGAGTAAACAGTAGTTATTATATAATCACAACTTCCGATATATATTACATATAGTGCAATTTCTACCGAAAAAATAAATCAATAAAAATGGAGCTTTTATTCATTAAATTTGGTACAAATTTCCATCGTCAATGTGTTTTTCTTTAGAATTAATGATGACTCGCATTAATCTATCAATCACTAAATCGGCACAGTTAGGTAACGGAATCTGCTGAGGTTTGCCGATTGCTGTTTCCTAAGAATTTATCACAACTTTCGATTTCTTCATTTATTTCCGTAATCCCGAAAGCAACCGAGAATGACAATATTGTAGGGCACCACACGCTGGTATGTAAATAACGTGCCATGTTTCAAGCTAATTAACATGTCATTAAATTGGGCGCGGCATCGTAGATGAAACGTTTGAAGTCGGGTAGTAGTAGTTCCTGTCAATATAATACTTCCATGGTTTAAAGAACAAGTTTGAAGATTGTTTTCATATACAGAATATGTAATAAATGTTCTTCAAATACTGTCGAAGATAAGGCTCATTTTCTATTTGATTGCAACAAATTTGAGGATGATAGAAATTGTATGTTAGCTAGTATTGTAAAATATAATTCTTATTTTAATCAGTCAAAACAAAATTATCTGGTTATTTAGTGTAGAAAATGTTGATTTACTTAAAATAATATGTAATTTGATATACAAATATCTTCCTTAGTGAAGATTATTTAAAGGAAATCTATGTATATACATTTGATTGGACATAAAAAAAATATATTCATCTGAATATCACAAACATACTAGCCGATTAAAAAAAAATTGTTAAGAGTAGTAGGGACGGTTCAGTTTTAGTCCCCCCTAAAACGCAGGACGCTAGGGCGCTGACGTCATATGCCCATGCCCCGCCCCCAATATTATATATGGGCATATACTAGCCCTAATGACGTCAGCGGAAGTAAGGAAGATGAATCACGACGGATGGACGCCGGTCATATTTGGTCATAACGCGGTGCGACCATGAGTCATCAGGATCCAAGATCGGGGCATGACTCACTACATGAGTAATCAGGATGCAAGATCAGGGCATGACTCACTACATGACAATACCATGATGTACGTATGAAAATTCAAGAAGTATTTTTAACATTATTTTCTGTCGTACATCGAAAGAAACGTATATGACCATATAAGGAAATAAAGGAGGTTGTCATATGACCATATCAGGAAAATATACCCAAATAAGGTCAACACTTTATTTTCACTGGAAAATCGAAAGAACCACATATGACCATATAAGGAAATAACCCATAGTTAGATATGACCATATAAGGAAAACATGTCCAAATAAGGTCAACACTTTATTTTCACTCAGAAACCGAGACAAACGCACATGACCATATAAGGAAATAACTCAGAGTATCAAATGACCATATTAGGAAAATATGTCCAAATAAGGTCAACACTTTACCATCACTCGAAAATCGAAATAAACACACATGTCGATATATGGAAGTATGATATGACCATATAAGGAAAATAAGCGATGGAGAGGGGAGGCAACTCGGGAAATGGGAATTGACTCTAGACGAACCGACATTGGTAGCATATCATTCTGGTTAATCATATATAAGAAGGAGTGATGTATGGCGTCCGCAATAACGACTAGTTTTAAACGTTTATTTATTCACAAACAAATTCATTGGTAAATGTTTTCAATTCGGATTCGATCGTCTTTGGGTCTCGGGCGGTGAGTTCGTTCACGATATCTTCCAGTGTGAAGTTCTTGTGTCTGTATTTGACGAAATGTATGCAGTACAATCCACAACTGTCGCCGTCTTCGGGCTGCACTCGCACCCGACTGAACTTGTATCTGGGTCCGTTGGCGACCAACACGTCTCTGAAGCGAGATCGATACGTTTCTGGCGCTCGACCGAACGAATCGAAACATTCGACGGGTCCCTCTCGCGGGAAGTGGAACGCCACCCAGTGAATGCCCTTGCCGTCGCAGTCGTCCGTGTTGACGAAACTGCGGGGCCTGTTCGAGACTTCATCCGAGAGTTCATCGGCACAACACACGGTCGCCGGCAGGTCTTCGAGATAACGTATCCGAAGGGTCTCCTCGTGAACTCTCGGAACGTTTGCATCAAGAGGTGTCTCTGACCCGGATACATCTGTCTACCTAGCGTGGCGACGGGCTGGCGATCGACTGGATTGTCGAAGAGGACCAGGTAGTGACAGTTTCTCCTCTGAGTCGGATCCTTCCCGAAATACAGGTTCTGATTCACAGCCACCACCGACAGGTTCCGATGCTGCGATCCTTCCGTGAACAAGTCGTTGATGCGACGGTCTTTGGCCGAGGTCGACATCAGGTCGTCCAGCACGAGTAAGTTTCTGGTCCGTGCATCGAAGAAGTGATCGGCTTCCAACTCGATCGGGATACCACGAACGAATTCCACGGTGGGCACCACCGTCTTTCGAATCTCGTCGTAGAGGGTTGCCATCGTCGGTACAGCCAGACGATCCTCTCCGGCACCGGGTTGCACGTGGATCTTCGCAATGCTTCCTTCACGAAAAACGTCTTGCCGCAGGAGGTCGGACCGGAGACAAAGGGTACCAGGTCAAAAATTTAATACGCCAGACGCGCGCTTCGTCCACACAAGACTAACCAGCGACGCTCTGATGAAAAAAGTTCGAAAGCCAAAACAAGTACAAAGCCGAAGAGCATTAAGGACCAAAACTTCCAAAAAGTTGTTCCCAATACTTTCCTATTTGCTGCTGACACGGGATGAGTCATAGACATGATTACCTTCTACTTTCCTTTTGGCTAGTTATTGTATGTTTAATTGATCCAACTTATTGTGTACTATACATATATGGATATCTATATTTTTCTTTCATTTTGGGCTACTTGTTTGTTATCTATATCAACCACACTTGCATTAAAATGCATTAGTATTAAAAAAAACATACTATAGATTCTTTATCTACATATTCTTTAAGAACTTAAATAGTTCTTATTAATCTTTTTTTGTATCTCATTATTTGTATTGCATTATGAAAATTATTGATGTTTTAATGTTTATGCCCTTTGGGGCCCATAATTGGAAATAAAATATCTTCTTCTTCTTCATACTAAAAAGATACTTGTAAAAATAAATTCTTTCTTTAAATGCCTATGTCATAATAATTTTCACAACTATAAATAGATATTAAGAAATTCCATAATTATTTTTAGCTATCCGGCAATTTCTAAAAAAAAAAAATGACATGTATAGTGGTGTAGAACAGATTCAAGCATTATGAAATATCGTGCCTTATTGTCAACAAGTAAAAAAAATAAAAAGAATGATTCTTTATTCATTTGTGATAGCATGTATTATACATCTTACACGCGCAACGACTGACAGATCGTCTAAAGGTAAGTTTAAATGTTATGGATCACATTTGATATTTATTTTTGGGAAAAGGGGTTGAATTATTCACCAACATTATATATCTTTTCGGTAGATGAAAGAAATGCATCTACATTGTTTGTTGTATTTCATATCCAAATCATTATTTGGATATTCAGCAAAAGTCTTTATTGAACACCGAAATACAAGAATTAGCTGACAGAAAGCAAAAAGTAACAAAAAGATAAAAATATTCCTTGTAAAGTTATTCAACTTTGATGAAAGCATACATGCTCAAAATGAAAAGTATCATTCGTATTCTTTTAGTTTTAATAGATGTACAAGAAGACCGGCTGGTATTTGGTCAAACCGTGGAGTTAGTGTGTTATCTGCAAGGCTCTTTACACCTAGAGGATGGAAGCAGTCGACAGTGGTCAGGAGGTGCTTTCAACAAAGTTCTCAGTTTGAACGGATATTCATCTGATATCAGCAAATATCAAGAAGTTATAAAAACTAACACAGAATTTCGTCTTAAGGTGTTAAACTTCAATGAATCCGACGCCAACCAATATTATAAGTGTGTGTACGGATTCAAATATAATGAGACAAAATTGGATCTAACGAAGAAACTGTATGAATGTAAGTGTGGTCATGTTATAGGTGTTAATCACTGTGATGTCGTGTATTATCTTCCCACTATAGTAAGGAAAAATCTTGTTGTTTTTCTAATTCTTTTATTTTTTTTGCTTATTCATTACTTTTCTTTTTTTTTTACAAAATTACGTTAAATTAGATACGAAATGATTTGTAAAATAATCTTACAGTTTGATAAAAATCAAAGAAATGTTCAACCTCCTTTTAAAAATGTGTATAACTTGCAAATATGTCAAATGAATGTAATGGGTGATTTTTTATTAAAAAAAATCTTTTGTATCAAACAAATATAATATAGTTATAAGTGTTAATTAAAGTGGCTAATTTAACATCTGATAGCGACGATCAGAATCGTTTATACTTTTCATTTTCTTCTGCTTTGTTTATGTTATTACTGTTTATACAATACAATGCTCCATTCTGCACAGTATATTTACTTTCTATTTTTTAGATATACCAATTGAAAATGAAATAGACACACAGTTTATAGTAAACAACGAAAGTGAAATTGTGACAACGTATGTAAGATTTCAGAAAATATATCCAGTACCGCAGTGTGTTGTTTATACCGATGTAAGTGTGTATTTCCCCTTATAAGTTTGAATGTACCGTAATTTCTGTTCCTAATAAAAATATATACGTCAATACTATTCTCAGAACAATCAAATTGTACAGTCGTGGGAATTTATTGCTATATATTTCTATGAGTCACTATTAAATGTCTTTATTTAATAAATATACCGGATATGTCTTTAGGGTGTATTACAAATCAAATGAATTCTAAAAATAATTATTATCTTATCTGATAAGATTCACATTTATTGTTCACTATCAAATAATAATATTTGACTCTGTATTGTTATAGTTAGTAAAAAAAAAAAACTCAGTAACTTGTATAACCTAAAGTAAATCAAGAAATGATATATTTTTAATATATACATTTTTGTTTCAACAATTTTATAGAAACTCGCCATTGTTCACGTATGATACTAGGTCAAACTTTAAAAATGAAGCTTAAATTGGGTCATGTCTATAATTTGATAATGTTATTTTAATCCAGTTTAAACTTTATAATGGTATTTCCCTTTGTAAAGAGGATTTACAATAATTTTGTTCCTGTAGGTTATGTAAAACAATAAACGTGAGTAAATCACCCGAAAGAGGGAGGCTAAATCTGAGTTCCGAAACGAATTTTGCGCAATTTTATAATATGGAACTATCAACAATATTGTCATGCAAATTGGAGGTTTAGTTAGCTATAAAGTTTAATCCCCTGTATATGACAGTTGTTTTCCGCTCATTTCGTTGGTTAATGTAGTCTAGCGTTTTGGTTTTGTCAGTTTATATGGACTCCCCCTTCTTAAATTTCCCTTGGGATTCGTTTTTTTTTAAGAATTTTTAAGTAAAACAATATTTCTATATGTGTTCATGTACCAAGTCGGAGGATACATTTGACAGGTGCATGTAGCAGATTAATAGTTGAGAAAATATTCATTTAGTGTGGGTTTTTTTTTTCTTTTCTAGCAGAAATCTTCGGTAGACATGACAATTGAAAGTAGGAAAACTATTGGTTTGTTTTTAAATGTTTCCCTTAATTCAGAAATGAAGTCAGCAGAATGTTGCGGAAGAGTAATCACGATGATATGCTCAGTAGGAACACGTGAAATAGTAAATAGAACAATGAAGATTCCGGGTTGTGATGGTAAGAACATGTAAAGTATTCTCTGTTTCATATGGTAAACGCATATGCCAGTTTTCATAATTATTCAAAGATGTGGTTGTTTTTAGGCAATATGTTTATATTCTATAACCTCATTTTCTTATTAAACCGAATCTGAAGGGGTTACGAATAAAATAGAGGATGGAAATGGTGAATGTGTCAAAGAGTCAACAAACCAAAATTTGTCGGTTTCTGATTATTTATAGAATATAAACTAATCGAAGAATTCAAATAGAGTAAAATATTCAACGAGTGACCGAACAGCACATTAATTCACGAATGCGCGTAGCGCATGAGTTAATTATCAGTGTTGTTCGTTCACATGTTTTATTACATTGGCAAATGTTTTTTTTAAAGAAATTAATGTGAAATATGTAGGGAACTTTATCTTTTTTCTACGCATTCACAATTTGTGTTTATCCGCCGTTATCGACGTCTTTACAACGCCTATTGTTGTATGACGTCAGAGAGTGAAATAACCAAGTTTATTTCACATGTGAAATTATCGTTTTTTATTTAACTGGGAAATCAATGTAATTCATTGCAACCAATGTAATAATTGTAAATATCCATCTAACAACTTTGCTCTGGTGTGTTTGTGTCTGTGTCATATTAGTTGACATTATATAAAAAAAAAAAAAAGACTAAAAATACATAATCAAAAGATATAATTGGGTTGATAAACCAAGGACCTATCGTATTTTATCTTAACTAACAAAATATCAGGATACATAAGATTAAATCTATTCAGTCATTGCACTTAAAGTCATAAGAAACCTCAAATTAAAAAAAAATATGCATATTTTTTTTATAACTAAATTACACAACTTGTGTACATATACTTTTTTCTGAGAAAAATTCTTTAATTTGTCCACATTAAGAAGCAGTTTACTTATTTTTTATTGCTTCCTTTTAGGAAGCAATTCGCCGACATATTTTCTGTATGCATAGTGACCTGAGCGTAACCCTCCTCGTAAAAATCCTGTGGTCGCAATACGCATGGATCTGTCATTAAAATAAACAATTATCTGATTGTACATGTTAAACACGTGCTCAATACCCATGCTTTTTGTTATTTGTTTACTAAAAAGTGACAATCGGTAAACTTCGGCTTCAAAACACGGCATTTAATGAGCAGCCATATTTGTTTAATCATAACAGACAAAGAGAAAAAAAGATAACGATTATACGTTATATTTGCGTAAAAAATGTACATGGTAAAAGAATTGGATAAACATTTTTTGTTCTCCACTCACTCGTTTCATATGACTTTAAAAGCATAACAATTAGGGTCATTGTATGATTTGCTGAATTTGCTGAGACAGTAACTGAGTTGCATGTTTTCCCCGTGTTTCAATTGCTCTATAATTAGTTGTAAGATTAATGTTTTCTTGGAAATGATGACATACCAGGTTAAACCAAGGTCTTCGATTGATATATAATACAGCCATTACATTCTTTCTTGAAATAAGAAACAGGTCTCTTTAAAAATATAATCATTTTCTAGTAAACAGAAATTATTTTTTTAACCAATTGGTTAAATTGTAAAACTTTCGTGATTTGGTTATTGATATTATTTGTAGCGGTCCCCATCCTATATTTTTTTTTAAAGACAAATACGGCCAATAATTTGTTTCTTATTTTGACATTTGTGTTTTCTGTTTTGTTTTAGACCGTGATGAGCTAGTCACGCTGCCAGGGATAACAGTGATTGTTTTACCAATCGTGTCCATAGTGTTGGTCTGTTTAGTTATTTCGGTACTGGTGTACAAAATAAAACACAAGTAAGATTCATAATATATATATATGTATCAATAAAATAGTAGGTGCTGAGTATATATTAACGTTGCAATAATAATATAATAACTCTACAACACAGGTTTGTCAAAATAGAAAAGTAAAGATGACCAAATAAACAGTTGTTGTAATACCACTGTGTCATAGTACGTCACATCCGATTGCATACGAAAATAGGTCGAAAAATATGCTCTTGAATTTGACAGTTATAGGTAATTAATTCTTCATTTCATCGCAATTAAACATTTCTGAGTTATAAACATACATCTTTGGTATTTCAAAGCACCTTTATCTTTTTTTATTTGGGGTTTCTATATAGAATATTTTGGAAACTTGTGGGTACATGGTTACTAAAGCTTGCACATCGGTAAAAAAGAGGTGATTATTTGATTGATTAACTTCCAGTGAGAGTTATTTTCTTATATGCAGTGAAATGTTATGTGCAATTTTTTCTATGGTACTGGACAGGATAAAACGTTACTCCTTCCAAGTATTTCTTTATTTGAAACAAAAATAAATTCTGCACGATTTTTTGGGAAGTGCATATTTAACAAAGACTAATGAGGAAAAAAATAATGGCATTACACCTTACCGAAAGGAAAGCTCTTAATATTCCATGTTGATAACTAATTTCAAATAGTCGATGGCATGTATAACACACACACACACCCAGTTTTCAATGGACGACCACTGACGAATTTCCTGAAAAACAATAAGATGTTAAATGATTTCCAATTAGGCAATTCTGCACCAAAGATCGAATCGCGTATTAAAAAAATATTAAGAATAGATCACCGTACGGACCTCTTTTCACTAAGTATTAGTATAGAAAATGATACAGGACAGATTTGGTCAAACAGTCAATAATCTTCGTCCGTGTTGTATTATACAACAATACACAATCAAATTGTAACATGAAACAATGAACTCGTTTTAATTGTATGTTTATTATTTTATTCTTTTTAGGTCTGATTATTTGAAATCTGGTATAAACGAATGCTGAGAAATCGTGCTAAAAATGCTATATAGCACAGATGTTCGGAAGAAGACTTTCCGGTAGTTGCCGGAGCGTAATCGACGAAGGATGAGTAGCTATGAAGCAAAATGTTAAAACTCACAGCTATTAACATAAGCTTCGTGGAAGCTCGAAAACAAGCTGTTGAATTATAGTATAATGTATCTTATACACAACATGAGATCTTTAATGTGCATATGGTCTATACCTATAAAAAATTAGATTAAAGATTGAAGTAAATTATAGACAACAACCGAACGACAAAATGTCCAAATTAGATGTAATGGATAACATGTTTACATACATAACATAATAACCATTTCTTTATCATTAATCGATCAGAACACTAAACGGTAAATAGAAAGGTTAGATATGCTTAAACCAATGAAATGATTCAGAGGTCAGAAATTAGAAATTGATGATTAACCCTTTCAGGATATATATAGATACATGTATTTGCCTTTTGGTTTTAACTTCCTCTTTTATATCCTTTTGCGTCAATTAGACAACGTCAGCACTCGAGAGCTTAGGAAAGAAAGTTTTTTTTTGTAATCTGGTCGAGTATAGAAAAACTTGGCACATATATTATTTGTCATTGGATTTGTGTGAATATCTGTGATTTAAACAAGAGTTTTGAAATGTACGAAAAATGATGTAATGTATTTGGATTAACATATCGCTATCAAAGTCATAACGGTTTTGCTATTATGTAAATAAGTATCGTTTTACATATGTGTTGTTTTTATATTAATTTTCCGACGTAGTCGGTATAGTTTCGGTTTGTGCCCTTTGAACTTAAGGACGCTTAACTATGGCAACAGAATACGCATGCTCGAAAATCCTTTCTGTGATTGGACAAAATGCTGTCATGGTGAGTGATTTGGTTGTGTTTGAAAAAACGTCTCGTTAATTATATCGTGATGGAAAGCAAGTGAAAAACTATAAATATCTGAACTAGATCTTACAAAGATTTATATTTTTATTAAAATAATTATTTCTCCAATAGCTCTTTGCATCCGTGACAGCTGTTTATTCGGGACAATTATATAATTTTTAATATAATTTGTTGTACGAACGTACATGACTTTTAGAACGCACCTACGCATGTGAGATTTCCGCGGGGTTTTTGTGAAACAGAGAAAACGTTATTTAAATGGTATCTTTGTGCTTCTGATGGTTATCGAAATGATAGTTTTAAACATATACTCAAATTTAAATACGTCGGATATCTTTTTTAAAGATAGTTTTTGTTACAATTGTTATTTCATTAAAAATGTTTGAAAACTTCAAATGTGCTTTGATTCATAAATAACGTGAACTCTTTGGCATCTAACCATAATCAATGTTGGGACGTTGACTTGCAAACATATCGTTAAAATAAGAATAGAAGATGTGGTATGATTGCCAGGGTGACAAGCCTCCAAATGAAACAGACGTTATCAACTACAGGTCACAAAACGGCCTTCAACAATGTGCAACACTCAAACATCATAGTAAGCTATAAAAGACCTAGCAAAAAAAATATCAAATCAAACGAGAAATCTTACGGTATAATTTAAGGACAAAACTATAAACAAAAAACAAATATGATATACAGCAACTAACGACAACCAATGGCTCCTGACTTTGAACAGGCCGTGAAATACAGAATGTGGCGGGGTTCAATGACGCTAAACCCTATCCCTAACCTAGGGCAGTGGTGTAACAGACCGACTCCTCAGGTTCATACATAACACATAACACATGCAACAACACAAAGACACAAAGTACAGGTTTGAGAGTACTTGCAGTTACTATAAACTTGTTAAATGCAAATAACAACTTATAGAAAATCATGTGTCCAAGACTAACAGTTATCAAAGGTACCAGGATTTTAATTTGATACGCAAGACGGGCGTTTCTTCTACATAATATAAAAAAGAAAATGTGGTATGATGGCCAATGAGACAACTCTCCACAAGAGACCAAAATGATACAGAAATTAACAACTATAGGTCACCATAAGACTCATCAGCAACGCTCTGATAAAAAGTTATAAAGCCAAACAAGTACAAAATTGAAGAGCATTGAGGACCAAAAATTCCCCAAAAAGTTGTGCCAAATACGGCTATGATAATCTATGACTGGGGTAAGAAAATCCTTAGTTTTTCGAAAAATTCAAAGTTATGACTTAAATATTAATCAGTACACATACAAAGTCCAAAAGATTTTGTGTAACACCGTGTAAAATGCCAAAATACATGTATTCACAAATTGTAGAACTTCGAAAGTAGACAAATTCGTTTTGAATTTCATTGAAAATCTGCCCATGTTTAGCATCAATGACCTCTTAAACAAATGTCTTTAATTCTTATAGACCAAACATTTGTTTGTGTTTATTTTTTCTTTCAATTACAATTCGTATCGAGCATTATAAACATAATACAGTGAAATCAACATAATTATTGTTTACATAGATTGATTAACGAAAGTTAATTCCGCTTTGGTTTTTTTTTTATTATATTTTACAATAGAGTCCATCCACGATTCAGCGGGCGATGAGACACTGACTATAGATATAGGAAGATGTGGAATGAGTGTCAATGTATCTACTAGAGAATAGTTTAAACAAGAAAAAACAATCACTGAACTACAGATTTTCGAAAACTTTGGATAGGCATATTCATAATTTCCTATGATAGTATACAGCTGTATCTAAAACCAAACGATCAACGATCTTTTATATTAATGAATATTCCTAATATTTTCAAATGTGAAAGAGCTTTTTTTTAAGACAGACTTGAAAATACCACACCGTAAACATAAGCAAAAGATACATGTGTAAGAAGGAGGTTATGTGCAATTGCAATTACAATTACTTTTTTCATATTTTTTCACAGTTTCAGAAAAAAAATCGTCTCTTTATTTACAGCCCTAAAAGAATTACCACTGTATTTTTGATAGGTTGGGCCTGATTGGTTGTTTTCGTCTAAATACGGGAGGTAACTCCGTAGGAATTTTGTACACTTTCAATCCACTTTTTGACTAAAGGTCTGAAAATATGAAAATAAAATATTTCAAACTGTATACAAATAAAAATACAAAGATTATAAAAGATGGACCAAAAAACTAATGATCTCCATCATCAATTAATACTTCTTATATTTTCCAATGTGAAAGATATGTAATTCCTTTTACTTAAATTAAAATACAAGTACATATCACACTGCATACATAAGCAGGAGTTAACCATGTGCAATTGCAATTAAAAACAATTAGTTTAAAAAAAATCTTTTTATACAGTTTTTTCTTGTTCTAATGATACAGTTTCAGAGATAGTCCACTCTGCAGACTTAAGAGAGTAAAAGCAAAACTAAACTACAGCATACCAGTCAGTTATTTAAGCATGGACAGATAAATTTGTAAATAAAAACAGGTGTGCATTATAATTTTTCTAAAAATCACCTTTACCAGTTTCAATAAAGATGTCCCGGGAAATTGACATTTCAAACATGTTATTATTACATGTATACAATCAATGCTCATCTTTTAACTACTACTTGATTAGGAATTTTTCTAAATTTGGCAGCTACTTTATACATGTAGTCATAAGCTTTTGAAATGTACACAGTGCAGCCTCACTTTTTAAATACCACAATTGGTACATCACTGAATGAATAAATTATTGCGCCTTGTCTATTTTTCTCCACCAAATGGGAAAAAAGATTCATCCGCACACATGTTCACATCATTTATAAGGCACATAGAGCACCCAAAAATAGCTGCATTTTAATCGAAAAATAAAGGTATTAAAAAAAAGTTCTTTCTGTAACACACAATTGATGAAGACAAAGTTTTCAATGAGAATTTAAGGTGGACTACTTGGACCCGTACCGAAAATATATTTCAGAAATATAAAATAATTGAATCTTCTCATGTTGTCACAGTATAATACACAATATAAGAAAAATTACATACAAAAAGCATCTAAAAAAAACAGTGAGAAAATAAGACCTGAGAAAAATGCATTTTAGAGAAAAATATAACCACAGAAATTAGAAAGAAATACATTTTAATAATTCTGCAATTAGAAGATGAATTGTGTTGTTCTTGGAGTATGTTTTTTCTTACCTTTTTTTATTTATGTATACATGTACAAATGTATATTATTTTTTTTCAGGGCGGTATATCAGAAAATGTATAACATTCTTGTTTTTTCTGTAGGATTTGGAAGAAAATATGTATGTCTCTCTCTCTCTCTATATTTATCCTTTTATTTCTTTCCTTTGCATGTTTTGAAATAAGTTTCTCTTTTATTTTTCTTCTTCTTTCAATACAGTAACCTGACTGTCTTGGTCTAATCTTAGTGCAAAATAAAAAGATAAAAAGAAAGAATAAAGAAAGATGTGGAGAAAGAAGAATAAAGAAAGATGGTGGAGAGGGGGTTTCAGCTATATTTGATTTTGATGTACAACATATTCAGACTCTTTTTGAAAAATATTGGTGGCCCTTAAAAGGGCCGTTATTGTATAGAGTAAAGGTCAGTTTAAGCACGTTCTCCACGGATTCTGCGAGCCAACTGGATGTCTTTGGGCATGATGGTGACTCTCTTGGCGTGGATTGCACACAAGTTGGTGTCCTCGAAAAGACCAACGAGGTAAGCTTCACTGGCTTCCTGGAGGGCCATAACGGCAGAGCTCTGGAAACGAAGATCAGTCTTGAAGTCTTGAGCAATTTCACGAACTAATCTCTGGAAGGGGAGTTTCCTGATGAGGAGTTCAGTACTTTTCTGGTATCTTCTGATCTCACGAAGAGCGACTGTTCCTGGCCTGTATCTATGTGGCTTCTTAACTCCACCTGTGGCAGGTGCGCTCTTACGGGCGGCCTTGGTGGCAAGTTGTTTTCTTGGAGCTTTTCCTCCAGTGGATTTACGGGCGGTCTGCTTTGTACGAGCCATTGCGATACGTTCTCTGTGAAAATCTACGATTACACGACAGAATACTTTAAAACTTCGAATGTTAGTGTATTTGTGCTAGCCGCAATGTTTGCAAACACGACACTGATTGGCCTTTCGGTGTAATAAAACTCACGTTGATTGGTTGAAATCTCTGTATTATGATTGGACTGATCTGAAAGTTACTTTCACAGCTTTCAATCCCTTTTTGGACTGAAGCTAACAATTGTTCACCCCAAGCTAACATTTGGCACACATTTATTTCTATTCTGTTTTGTTGT
Source organism: Mytilus galloprovincialis (assembly GCF_965363235.1). Lineage (NCBI taxonomy): Eukaryota > Metazoa > Mollusca > Bivalvia > Mytilida > Mytilidae > Mytilus > Mytilus galloprovincialis. Next base: position 11,357,324 of record NC_134844.1, read on the forward strand.
GATCGTGTCAACGAAAATTTAAATCAGAAAAAAAAGTACTCAAGAGTAATGAAGAATTGAATTATTCTTTATTCAAATAATAAATAATTGGTTAATCAACAGTCTGACACGAAATTAATAATTGACAGGAAAATAAGTCTCTGTAAATTAAATAGCAAAATAGAAAAAAAAGAAGAAAAAAACATCATCCATCCATTTTGATCAGTATCCGAGTGGTATAGACAAGCAGCCGTTTTCTTAGAGTGTGTCGCCAGTTTCTCGTATAAAGACATGCTTATAACAGTACACAACTGTCACTCGTCTCAGTGTCTTGAAAGGGTTCTTAAGACAGAGAGAACACTTTGTAATATCTATAGTCTTTGTATTCTCTAGCTATATTCTCTACATGTATTCTCTCTAGTATACTGCACGCATATACTGGGAAACTTGCTCATTGTTAAAGTATTATTTATTGTTTATATACGATTTTGCCGAATACAACTGATTTCAGCTAAAAAAAAAAAAAATCTATACAACTATAAATATACGCATAAGTACTTTGTATTAGAACACAAACTATATATTATATATTTAAGAGAATGTGACAGCAGAAGAAGAAAATAATCCAGCTAGATCACAGACAAGACAGACACACACACAACGAACGAACGAACGAACGAACGAACGAACGAACGAACGAACGAACGAACGAACGAACGAACATGTATATTTATATAAAAATAAGGTCAAAGATTGTAATGTGTGTGCGTAAATTATATAATATAATATATAGGACTGCAACTAATTTACACAACAAACGATACAAATATACAACATTGACCACTAACAACTGAGTTTTTCTTCCTCTCGTGCTTGCGCATTTCCATCGAATATGCGTTATATGGTTGTATATTTTCTTGGACTTGTATGAGAAAAGAAAGAAAAAAAAAAGAAACATGTAATGTTTTTCATTTTTTTCACACCAACTATTGTAATATAAAATAAGAAAGTAGACACCTGTATACTGTTTGCAAAGAAAAAAGAAAACAGAAAAATAAAAAGACAGAGAAATGGAGGGAGTGAGCTATGTTTGAGATTGCTTTCTGCATTCAACTAAATTGTACAACAAAATCAGATTCTTTTTGAAAAATGTTGGTGGCCCTGAAAAGGGCCGTTGTAAGTGAAGTTTCTGTTGTGTTGACTTTACTTGGCAGCTTTCTGGGTCTTCTTTGGCAGAAGTACAGCCTGGATGTTTGGTAAAACACCTCCTTGGGCAATGGTTACACCAGAGAGAAGTTTGTTCAATTCTTCGTCGTTTCTGATGGCCAACTGGAGATGACGGGGGATGATTCTGCTCTTCTTGTTGTCACGGGCAGCATTTCCTGCCAACTCCAAAACCTCAGCTGCTAAGTATTCCAAGACAGCGGCAAGGTAGACTGGTGCTCCGGCACCAACTCTCTCGGCGTAGTTTCCTTTCCTCAAAAGTCTGTGGATACGACCTACTGGGAACTGAAGTCCGGCACGGGATGACCTAGACTTTGCCTTTGCTTTTGCTTTTCCTCCTTTTCCTCGTCCTGACATTTTGATTTAGTACGTTGTTTGACTTGAACAAGTATAAACAATGATTATCCCAACAAATGGAAGTTTTTAACGACCTTGACTGGCTATACAGCCCTTGCACGGTCGGCCCTGGCTTGCGCCTTTTTGGGCATTAAATAATTTATATTTTTACCATGTGGTAATTTAAATAATTTAGAATGATAAGAAAGTTTAATAAAAACAAAAATTTAAAAAGCAAAAATTTGGATAAATAAATGAATAAAAAAAAAAGTAAACATTTTAACATTAAGTAGATAATAAAATAATAAAAAATAATAAAAGAATATAAAAATAAAGATAATAAAATAATATAGAAATAATTTTGTATAAAAATAAAAATAAAATAAAACAAAATAAATAAATAATTATTAAACATGGAGCCACCGGAAGTAGGAACAGGAGGAAAGCTTGGCCAAGCAAACAGCAGTGAACGGCAGCAACGTTGTCCTGGTACACCAGCAGCCAAGTAAAGAGCGGATAATTTTGATATGCCAAATTGTGTATGTGAATTTATATGCCAAATATCATGTATAAACCACAATAAGCCTAAATTTGTGTATGTGGGTTTTAGCAAAAATAATTAGTGGGATGTTTTGTATGTACTAGAAAAAAAGAATAGTGAAATAAAATAAAATAAAATAAATAAAAAACCAAAGGGTGTATGTAAATTTTGACTGCTTTGTGCTAGCCTACCGTAGTTGCAGGACTTTAGAGTGCTAGTACACTGGAACACTTATCCGCAGGAAGACAGTGCCCCACGCTAATTAAAACTGGATTAGCGCAAACCAGATCTTGCGAAGTACCATTTTTTAAGTCTTAGATTTGACTTGCGGCTTAATGACATGAAAAATTTATATAATGACCAAAAGTAGAAACAAAAATAATTTGGGGTGCCGCGAATTTGGAAAAAAAAAGCCAAAGGTAATCGTGCGTTCTTGTTTAGTTAGCATAATTTCAATAGTTTAATTAACTTATCCCTACATTTATTTTATCTAATTTTAAATATGTTAAATTATTTCAAAGGATAATTTTTTTTTTTATTATTATTTTTGTTTTTTTTTTAAATCATATTTAATTTGGATTTTATTTGTCTTAAAGATTTAATTTTCACTGCCGGTTATGGCCTGACTCCATTTCTGAGTCACTGACCCGGATAACTCTTGCAGTATGTTTTGCCCCTTTAATGATGCTGTGGTAAGTCGTCTTGAGGATCCATCTGTACTGCCGGTTATGGCCTGACTCCATTTCTGAGTCACTGACCCCGGATAACTCTTGCAGAGTAGTTGGTCTTCTTAACGATCTTTTCTAGTAAGTACGTACTGTATTTGTATTGAAGATTTGATTTTTACTGCCGGTTACGGCCTGACTCCATTTCTGAGTCACTGACCTGGATAACTCTTGCAGTGTGTTTTGCCTATTTAATGATGTTGTTGTAAGTCGTCTTGAAGAGCCTTCTGTACTGCCGGTTATGGCCTGACTCCATTTCTGAGTCACTGACCCCGGATAACTCTTGCAGTGTAGCTGGTCTTCTTAACGATCTTTTCTTTAGTACGTACTGTATTTGAAGTGAAGATTTAGTTTTTGACTGCCGGTTACGGCCTGACTCCATTTCTGAGTCACTGACCCGGATAACTCTTGCAGTGTATTTTAATTATTTTATTTCTATGCCTGTTTTTATATATATATATACTTATATAAATTTATGATAATCAATTTCTGTTAAATATTGTACCAAGCACGACCAGACATATTGTTGTTTGTCTTTAGGAGGATCTAGTAATATTTTGGTATTAATATTTTGAATTTGAACCTTGTCCAAGTTTGATTGCAAATTTTGTCTCGCTTGTGAATGATTAATACAGTTTACTAGTACGTGTTCTATATCCTCTTTAATGCCGCATGTATTGCATATTGGAGAGACATTGCGTATGTACTGGCCTAGTTGCCCAGGTAATAGAGTAGTGCCCAACCTAAGTCTAGTTATTGTTTTTGCATGAAATCGATTACCTTGATAAAAGTTGGGTTTTTTATTTACTGCAGTATTTATAGAACGACTCCATAGGGAGCATGTGTTATCCCATCTAGCTTGCCACTTTTTCTTATATAATGCTGTTGTTATTGCAATGAATTCATTTGCACTAAGACTCAAGTTAAGGTCAATCTTATCATTACTTAGTGCTAATTTAGCTAGTTTGTCAACCTGTTCATTACCTAGGATACCAACATGCGCTGGTATCCATTCTATGATTACTTCTATTTTGTTTTGTTTTAGACGACAAGCCAGTATTTGAATTGGTTCTAGGATATCGGGTCTACTTGATGCATTATTATTTATAGATTGGATTGCACTATATGAATCAGTTAGAATAACAACTTTTTGCCCTGGCTGTTGATTGGAGAATACCCACTTTAATGATTGATATATGGCCGTCATTTCTGTGGTGTAAACGGAAAGATTGTCTGACGTTCGTTTATAGCTTGCAATCAACTTTGATGGGATTAGAAAAGCATATCCAGTTTTACCCGAAGCTGGGTCTTTTGAGCCATCGGTGTAAATTTTTAAATGATTTTTATATGCATTGTCGATGTACTCTAACGCTTTAGTCTTAATGATATGCGGATTTTCTTTTTTACTGAGGCTGTTTTTTATGTTACTGGATGTTTTTGCTTGACCTATTATCCATGGAGGTGGATCTTGAATATTTTTAGTAGCCAACTTTATTTTGTCTAGTTCGTTATCTTTAAGTAGATTTTGGACTCTGAATCCGTAAGGTATGTTATGGTCATTCCATTTATGATTATAAATTTGATATTCAATACAGTCATCTACTAATTGATTGGCTGGATTTGATGGATTTTGTTTAGTACGAGCATAATATTTAAGAGAAAGGTGGTCCCTTCTTAATTGTAATGGCATTTCGCCAGATTCGGCTAGTATTGTTTCTAACGGGGTCGATTTATGGGCCCCTAGCACTATGCGAAGACCTTTAGCTTGTATTATATCTAATTTAGATTTTACCGTTATAGATGCTGAATTAAACGCTTGACATCCATAGTCAAGTACCGATCTAAGAAGAGATTTATATAGCATGAGAAGAGAATCAGTACCCATGCCATAATTGTTTGCTTGAACATACCTAAGAACGTTTAATATTGCTTTAGATCTTTCTTGTAAATAGTTTACGTGTTTATTCCATGTTAGCTTTCTATCAAATATGAGACCAAGAAATTTAACATGATTCTGGAATTTGATTGGTTCGTTATCTAGCATTAGGTTAACTGAATAAACATGACGATCTCCAAATATTACTCCTATCGTTTTGGTTTTAGATATTTTAAAACCCCACTTTTTAGACCATGCACTTATGTTATTAAGGGTTTCTTGCATTTTTTTTGTTAAGTGTTTAATATTTCCACCTCGGTACCACATAGCACTGTCGTCAGCAAATTGTGACATTACTGCGGGTTTTTTTGCCAGACCTACTAGATCATTAATCATGATGTTAAATAATGTGGGACTGATGACACTACCTTGCGGGATACCATTGTTAAGATCATATTCGTCTGAGGATTCTTGATTTACTTTAACTTGAATTTTTCTATCTTGCAGAAAGTCTTTTATGAAGTTAAATAATCTCCCATTTATACCGTAATCTTTGCACTTTTTTAATAGACCAAAACGCCATACTAAGTCAAATGCCTTTTCAATATCGAGAAATATGGCTAGTAGAAATTGTTTACGAACTTTAGCTTTTTTAATGTCTGTCTCAAGTCGCAGTAAGTGGTCTAATGTGGAGCGACCTTCACGGAACCCACTTTGTGTTTCATTTATTATATTTTTCTCCGTTAGAAGATGTTTAAGTCTAACATTAACCATGCTTTCCATTAGTTTACAAAAATTTGATGTAAGAGATATCGGTCTGTAGGATTTAGGGTCAGATTTATTTTTATTAGGTTTTAGTATAGGGATTACATTTGCATGTTTCCAGCTGTGGGGAAGTTGACCAGTTACCCACACTTTATTTATTAATTGTAACATAATATCGATCATACTTTCAGGCATATGCTTGAACATTTCATATGTTATACGGTCATCACCGGGCGCAGTTGTCTTTTTGGTTTTAAGCACCTTATAAAGTTCGTTTTTGTTGAATGGTATATTAAATTTTGACCTATTATGTTGCTCATCATCATCCCTATTAATTGGATTTTCTATTTCGGTTTTTAATTTATGAGTTCTGAATTTGGGATCTAAGTTATTGTCACTGGATGCTTCTGCAAAAGTTCCGGCGAGCATGTTTGCTTTATCTACATTAGATACCGCTTGTTTGGTGTCATTAATAAGTGTGGGAAGGGTGGATGATTTTGCCCCTTTAAGTCCTTTAACTGTGTTCCAAACTGTTTTTACGTTAGTTTTATAGTTTAGTTTGTCGCAGAAATTTTGCCAGTAGTCAGTTTTTGCCTTATCTGTGACACGTTTAAACATCTTGACTGCAGTTTTATATAATTCATGATTTTCTTCTGATTTTGATTTATCATATACTCTATGTTTATGACGCTTATTTTTTTTGGCATTTGTACAATCATCGTTCCACCAGGGACAGTTTTTTCTTGTATGTATAGTACCACTAGTTTTTGGGATTGTTTCATCTGCGATTTTAGTCACCACTTCACAAAGATTTTGATTAAAGATTTCAATATCGTCATGTTTTATATTATCTATATTTATTTCGTTACAAAGGGTAGTGAACCTGTGCCAGTCGGCTTTATCGTACACCCATCTTTGTGGAGTGCAGACTTTGTTTTTAACCGGTTTTGCATTTAATACGGTGAGTACTGGGAAGTGATCAGAACCTAGTTGCTCATCTAAAACTGACCATTGACTGTCATTGGCTAACGATGCGGAGACTAATGTTAGATCTATTTGTGTTCGGTTGCCTGTTACAGTTTGATATGTTCCTGTACCGTCATTTAAAATTATCATGTTATTTTGGTCTATGACCTTTTCAATTATGTTACCATTGCTATCTGTTGTGCTAGACCCCCACATCGAGGATCTACTATTAAAATCTCCAAGTAGCACTATATTATCTGATAAGTTATGCAAAACTTCTTGATATTCATCAAATTTAATATCTTGATTAGGGGGTCTATACACATTAACTATATTTATCTTATTATTTTGACAGTTTACAGATACGCCTACTACTTCTATGTTATCAGTATTAAAATTAAGTTGTGAAAAATTAACTTGAATCGTAACATAAATTGCTACTCCTCCTCCTATTTGAGGTTTCTTTTTATTTTTACCTTTAGGTTGAATCGGTATCTTTCTATTTCGAATGATTGGTGGGTGGTAGCCTTGTAGTTTTATGTACCTATTATCTTTGAAACGAGTTTCTTGTACACAAATAATTTCTGGGTTATTATGTGTGTCTAAGTAATGTTTGAGGGAATTAGCGTTCGCATAAAGTGATCGCGCATTCCACTGTAAAATGTGTAGCCCCATTACGGTTAATTAATTATTTAAATTAATTGTTGCTTATATTATCTTTATATGACGTCAACTGTTATTTCTTTACTAAATTGCTCTCTGACAAAATTTTGAAAGAGTCTCATGATTGGAACAGAGATATCCCCATGTTTGTCCGCTATATGCCGTATCTCTGTGATTAGGTTTTCCCAGTTTTTTAAATCACTTATGTCTTGACTTGATGGTTCAATTTATTATCCCAAGAGGTGGTAGTTTACTATTTATACCCGCAAAACGGATTGAAAGATGTTTCAGTTCTAAACCAATCAAATCATCGCTTCTTCCAGGTAGTTAGGTTGAATGTTAGAAGGTGCTCTCTCCGAAGTTCGCGTTAAGTAAAAACTTTCAATCCGTTTTACCGAGTATAAATAGAAATTTTTATCAACGGCCATCATTCACTGATTATATTTCAGAGAGTATACATCTGTCAAAATGCCACCAAAAGTTGGAACCAAAGGAGCCAAAAAGGCCGTAACAAAGGCAAAGACTGCCCGACCCGGCGGTGACAAGAAAAGGAGGAGGAAGAGGAGAGAATCCTATGCCATCTACATCTACAAAGTCTTGAGACAGGTTCACCCAGACACTGGAGTATCCTCAAAGGCTATGTCTATCATGAACAGTTTTGTCAACGATATCTTTGAGAGAATCGCTGCAGAAGCTTCCCGTCTCGCTCACTACAACAAGAGATCTACCATCACATCTCGGGAGATCCAGACTGCAGTTCGTCTGCTCTTACCCGGTGAATTGGCCAAGCACGCTGTCAGTGAAGGTACCAAAGCCGTCACAAAGTACACCAGCAGCAAGTAAACAACGAGAAGTTTCACTTCACAAACGGCCCTTTTCAGGGCCACCAACATTTTTCAAAAAGAGTCTTATTATTGTTGTACATAACAAACTTCTAAATCAAGCTGTGTCCCACCCCAAAATGACCAATTTATCTATATCTGGATTCTGTCTTTTTGTCTTTCTTTCTTATTTTTCTCTTCTTTATTCTTCATCTGATTAGTCCGATTTCAAAAAAGTTTGTTATTAAAAATATATATATACACAAAATTTAACGGGTTATACATTTCTTCCTCTCTTTTTTTTTTTTTTTTTTTGTCTAGAATAAAATTATACTTGAATATGTATTGATGAACCATTGTATAAAACATAAACACGAACAGATAAATTCAACGTCGAAAAAATGGGGGGGGGGGGATAAACTAGATTGAATGTTTTTGACAATGGAGAAAAATTAAGCAATATATTTATGACATAAAAGAATATGAAATAAAGAATAAAATTGTAATTTACATTAAAAATCGGGATTCATATTGTATCCACAGACTTGCTTGCCTTTTTTTTTAATGGGGGTAAAATAAAAAAATGAAAAAGTAAAATATGAGCGAATAAAAGTAAAAAGGAAAGAAAAGAAAGTTGGACAGGAGAAAGCTATGATTTTCATTTTTAAGTACAACAAATGCAGATTCTTTTTGAAATATGTTGGTGGCCCTGAAAAGGGCCGTTGTATTTGTATTTTTTCAGCTGGCTGTTTAACCTCCGAATCCGTAAAGGGTACGTCCTTGACGTTTCAGGGCGTAGACAACATCCATGGCAGTGACAGTCTTCCTCTTTGCGTGCTCTGTGTATGTGACAGCATCACGGATGACATTTTCCAAAAAGACTTTCAAGACACCACGTGTTTCCTCGTAGATCAGACCAGAGATACGTTTGACACCACCTCGTCTTGCTAAACGACGGATTGCTGGTTTGGTGATACCTTGGATATTATCACGCAACACCTTCCTGTGACGTTTGGCGCCTCCTTTACCTAGACCTTTTCCTCCTTTACCTCTTCCTGACATGTTGCTTGCTTTGTGAAGTTCGATAAAACGAATGACAACACTATCCAAATTATGCTATATATCTCATGAACGCGGCCCTAAAAGAAATACCACTGAATTTTTGATAGGTTGGACCTGATTGGTTGTTTTCGTCTAAATCCGGGAGGTAACTCTGTAGGAATTCTGTACACTTTCAATCCACTTTTTGATTGAAGCTCTGAAAATATATGAAAATAAAATATTTCAAACTGTATACAAATAAAAATACAAAGATTATAAAAGATGGACCAAATAACTAATGATCTTAATCATCAATTAATACTTCTTATATTTTCCAATGTGAAAGAGATTTATTTCCTTTTACTTAAATTAAAATACAAGAACATATCACACTGCATACATAAGCAGGAGTTAACAATGTGCAATTGCAATTAAAAACAATTAGTTTAAAAAAAAATCTTTTTATACAGTTTTTTTCTTGTTCTAAGGATACAGTTTCAGAGATAGTCCACTCTGCAGACTTAAGAGAGTAAAAGCAAAACTAAACTACAGCATACCAGTTTTAATATTTAAGCATGGACAGATAAATTTGTAAATAAAAACAGGTGTGCATAATAATTTTTCTAAAAATCACCTTTACCAGTTTCAATAAAGATGTCCCGGGAAATTGACATTTCAAACATGTTATTATTACATGTATACAATCAATGCTCATCTTTTAACTACTAATTAGGAATCTTTCTAAATTCAGCAGCTACATATGTATGAATACTTTATACATGTAGTCATAAGCTTTTGAAATGTACACAGTGCAGCCTCACTTTTTAAATACCACAATTGGTACATCACTGAATGAATAAATTATTGCGCCTTGTCTATTTTTCTCCACCAATTGGGAAAAAAGATTCATCCGCACACATGTTCACATCATTTATAAGGCACATAGAGCACCCAAAATAGCTGCATTTTAATCGCAAAATAAAGGTATTAAAAAAAAGTTCTTTCTGTACCACACAATTGATGAAGACAAAGTTTTCAATGAGAATTTAAGGTGGACTACTTGGACCCGTACCGAAAATATATTTCAGAAATATAAAATAATTGAATCTTCTCATGTTGTCACAGTATAATACACAATATAAGTAAAAATTACATACAAAAAGCATCTAAAAAAACAGTGAGAAAATGAGACCTGAGAAAAATGCATTTTAGAGAAAAATATAAACACAGAAATTAGAAAGAAATACATTTTAATAATTCTGCAATTAGAAGATGGATTGTGTTGTTCTTGGAGTATGTTTTTTCTTACCTTTTTCTATTTATGTATACATGTATATTATTTTTTTTCAGGGCGGTATACCAGAAAAGGTATAACATTCTTGTTTTTTCTGTAGGATTTGGAAGAAAATATGTATGTCTGTCTCTCTCTCTCTCTATATATATTTATCCTTTTATTTCTTTCCTTTGCATGTTTTGAAATAAGTTTCTCTTTATTTTTCTTCTTCTTTCAATAATAAAGAAAGATGGTGGAGAGGGGGTTTCAGCTATATTTGATTTTGATGTACAACATAATCAGACTCTTTTTGAAAAATATTGGTGGCCCTTAAAAGGGCCGTTATTGTATAGAGTAAAGGTCAGTTTAAGCACGTTCTCCACGGATTCTGCGAGCCAACTGGATGTCTTTGGGCATGATGGTGACTCTCTTGGCGTGGATTGCACACAAGTTGGTGTCCTCGAAAAGACCAACGAGGTAAGCTTCACTGGCTTCCTGGAGGGCCATAACGGCAGAGCTCTGGAAACGAAGATCAGTCTTGAAGTCTTGAGCAATTTCACGAACTAATCTCTGGAAGGGGAGTTTCCTGATGAGGAGTTCAGTACTTTTCTGGTATCTTCTGATCTCACGAAGAGCGACTGTTCCTGGCCTGTATCTATGTGGCTTCTTAACTCCACCTGTGGCAGGTGCGCTCTTACGGGCGGCCTTGGTGGCAAGTTGTTTTCTTGGAGCTTTTCCTCCAGTGGATTTACGGGCGGTCTGCTTTGTACGAGCCATTGCGATATGTTCTCTGTGAAAATCTACTACGATTACACGACAGAATACTTTAAAACTTCGAATGTTAGTGTATTTGTGCTAGCCGCAATGTTTGCAAACACGACACTGATTGGCCTTTCGGTGTAATAAAACTCACGTTGATTGGTTGAAATCTCTGTATTATGATTGGACTGATCTGGAAGTTACTTTCACAGCTTTCAATCCCTTTTTGGACTGAAGCTAACAATTGTTCACCCCAAGCTAACATTTGGCACACATTTGTTTCTATTCTGTTTTGTTGTGATCGTGTCAACGAAAATTTAAATCAGAAAAAAAGTACTCAAGAGTAATGAAGAATTGAATTATTCTTTATTCAAATAATAAATAATTGGTTAATCAACAGTCTGACACGAAATTAATAATTGACAGGAAAATAAGTCTCTGTAAATTAAATAGCAAAATAGAAAAAAAAAAGAAGAAAAAAACATCATCCATCCATTTTGATCAGTATCCGATTGGTATAGACATGCAGCCGTTTTCTTATAGCGTGTCGCCTGTTTCTCGTATAAAGACATGCTTATAACAGTACACAACTGTCACTCGTCTCAGTGTCTTTAAAAGGTTCTTAAGACAGAGAGAACACTTTGTAATATCTATAGTCTTTGTATTCTCTAGCTATATTCTCTGTATTCTCTAGTATACTGCACGCATACTGGGAAACTTGCTCATTGTTAAAGTATTATTTATTGTTTATATACGATTTTGCCGAATACAACTGATTTCAGCTTAAAAAAAAAAATAATCTACACAACTATAAATATACGCATAAGTACTTTGTATTAGAACACAAACTATATTTAAGAGAATGTGACAGCAGAAGAAGAAGAAAATAATCCAGCTAGATCACAGACAAGACAGACAGACACACACACAACGAACGAACGAACGAACGAACGAACGAACGAACGAATATATTTATATAAAAATAAGGTCAAACATTGTAATTTGTGTGCGTAAATTATATAATATAATATATAGGACTGCAACTAATTTACACAACAAACCATACAAATATGCAACATTGACCACTAACAACTGAGTTTTTCTTCCTCTCGTGCTTGCGCATTTCCGTCGAATATACGTTATATGGTTGTATATTTTCTTGGACTTGTATAAGAAAAGAAAGAAAGAAAAAAAAAAAAGAAACATGTAATGTTCTTCATTTTTTTCCCACCAACTATTGTAATATATAATAAGAAAGTAGACATCTGTATATTGTTTGCAAAGAAAAAAGAAAACAGAAAAATAAAAAGACAGAGAAATGGAGGGAGTGAGCTATGTTTGAGATTGCTTTCTGCATTCAACTAAATTGTACAACAAAATCAGATTCTTTTTGAAAAATGTTGGTGGCCCTGAAAAGGGCCGTTGTAAGTGAAGTTTCTGTTGTGTTGACTTTACTTGGCAGCTTTCTGTGTCTTCTTTGGCAGAAGTACAGCCTGGATGTTTGGTAAAACACCTCCTTGGGCAATGGTTACACCAGAGAGAAGTTTGTTCAATTCTTCGTCGTTTCTGATGGCCAACTGGAGATGACGGGGGATGATTCTGCTCTTCTTGTTGTCACGGGCAGCATTTCCTGCCAACTCCAAAACCTCAGCTGCTAAGTATTCCAAGACAGCGGCAAGGTAGACTGGTGCTCCGGCACCAACTCTCTCGGCGTAGTTTCCTTTCCTCAAAAGTCTGTGGATACGACCTACTGGGAACTGAAGTCCGGCACGGGATGACCTAGACTTTGCCTTTGCTTTTGCTTTTCCTCCTTTTCCTCGTCCTGACATTTTGATTTAATACGTTGTTTGACTTGAACAAGTATAAACAATGATTATCCCAAGAGGTGGTAGTTTACTATTTATACCCGCAAAACGGATTGAAAGATGTTTCAGTTCTAAACCAATCAAATCATCGCTTCTTCCAGGTAGTTAGGTTGAATGTTAGAAGGTGCTCTCTCCGAAGTTCGCGTTAAGTAAAAACTTTCAATCCGTTTTGCCGAGTATAAATAGAAATTTTTATTAACGGCCATCATTCACTGATTACATTTCAGAGAGTATACATCTATCAAAATGCCACCAAAAGTTGGAACCAAAGGAGCCAAAAAGGCCGTAACAAAGGCAAAGACTGCCCGACCCGGCGGTGACAAGAAAAGGAGGAGGAAGAGGAGAGAATCCTATGCCATCTACATCTACAAAGTCTTGAGACAGGTTCACCCAGACACTGGAGTATCCTCAAAGGCTATGTCTATCATGAACAGTTTTGTCAACGATATCTTTGAGAGAATCGCTGCAGAAGCTTCCCGTCTCGCTCACTACAACAAGAGATCTACCATCACATCTCGGGAGATCCAGACTGCAGTTCGTCTGCTCTTACCCGGTGAATTGGCCAAGCACGCTGTCAGTGAAGGTACCAAAGCCGTCACAAAGTACACCAGCAGCAAGTAAACAACGAGAAGTTTCACTTCACAAACGGCCCTTTTCAGGGCCACCAACATTTTTCAAAAAGAGTCTTATTATTGTTGTACATAACAAACTTCTAAATCAAGCTGTGTCCCACCCCAAAATGACCAATTTATCTATATCTGGATTCTGTCTTTTTGTCTTTCTTTCTTATTTTTCTCTTCTTTATTCTTCATCTGATTAGTCCGATTTCAAAAAAGTTTGTTATTAAAAATATATATATACACAAAATTTAACGGGTTATACATTTCTTCCTCTCTTTTTTTTTTTTTTTTTTTGTCTAGAATAAAATTATACTTGAATATGTATTGATGAACCATTGTATAAAACATAAACACGAACAGATAAATTCAACGTCGAAAAAATGGGGGGGGGGGGGATAAACTAGATTGAATGTTTTTGACAATGGAGAAAAATTAAGCAATATATTTATGACATAAAAGAATATGAAATAAAGAATAAAATTGTAATTTACATTAAAAATCGGGATTCATATTGTATCCACAGACTTGCTTGCCTTTTTTTTTAATGGGGGTAAAATAAAAAAATGAAAAAGTAAAATATGAGCGAATAAAAGTAAAAAGGAAAGAAAAGAAAGTTGGACAGGAGAAAGCTATGATTTTCATTTTTAAGTACAACAAATGCAGATTCTTTTTGAAATATGTTGGTGGCCCTGAAAAGGGCCGTTGTATTTGTATTTTTTCAGCTGGCTGTTTAACCTCCGAATCCGTAAAGGGTACGTCCTTGACGTTTCAGGGCGTAGACAACATCCATGGCAGTGACAGTCTTCCTCTTTGCGTGCTCTGTGTATGTGACAGCATCACGGATGACATTTTCCAAAAAGACTTTCAAGACACCACGTGTTTCCTCGTAGATCAGACCAGAGATACGTTTGACACCACCTCGTCTTGCTAAACGACGGATTGCTGGTTTGGTGATACCTTGGATATTATCACGCAACACCTTCCTGTGACGTTTGGCGCCTCCTTTACCTAGACCTTTTCCTCCTTTACCTCTTCCTGACATGTTGCTTGCTTTGTGAAGTTCGATAAAACGAATGACAACACTATCCAAATTATGCTATATATCTCATGAACGCGGCCCTAAAAGAAATACCACTGAATTTTTGATAGGTTGGACCTGATTGGTTGTTTTCGTCTAAATCCGGGAGGTAACTCTGTAGGAATTCTGTACACTTTCAATCCACTTTTTGATTGAAGCTCTGAAAATATATGAAAATAAAATATTTCAAACTGTATACAAATAAAAATACAAAGATTATAAAAGATGGACCAAATAACTAATGATCTTAATCATCAATTAATACTTCTTATATTTTCCAATGTGAAAGAGATTTATTTCCTTTTACTTAAATTAAAATACAAGAACATATCACACTGCATACATAAGCAGGAGTTAACAATGTGCAATTGCAATTAAAAACAATTAGTTTAAAAAAAAATCTTTTTATACAGTTTTTTTCTTGTTCTAAGGATACAGTTTCAGAGATAGTCCACTCTGCAGACTTAAGAGAGTAAAAGCAAAACTAAACTACAGCATACCAGTTTTAATATTTAAGCATGGACAGATAAATTTGTAAATAAAAACAGGTGTGCATAATAATTTTTCTAAAAATCACCTTTACCAGTTTCAATAAAGATGTCCCGGGAAATTGACATTTCAAACATGTTATTATTACATGTATACAATCAATGCTCATCTTTTAACTACTAATTAGGAATCTTTCTAAATTCAGCAGCTACATATGTATGAATACTTTATACATGTAGTCATAAGCTTTTGAAATGTACACAGTGCAGCCTCACTTTTTAAATACCACAATTGGTACATCACTGAATGAATAAATTATTGCGCCTTGTCTATTTTTCTCCACCAATTGGGAAAAAAGATTCATCCGCACACATGTTCACATCATTTATAAGGCACATAGAGCACCCAAAATAGCTGCATTTTAATCGCAAAATAAAGGTATTAAAAAAAAGTTCTTTCTGTACCACACAATTGATGAAGACAAAGTTTTCAATGAGAATTTAAGGTGGACTACTTGGACCCGTACCGAAAATATATTTCAGAAATATAAAATAATTGAATCTTCTCATGTTGTCACAGTATAATACACAATATAAGTAAAAATTACATACAAAAAGCATCTAAAAAAACAGTGAGAAAATGAGACCTGAGAAAAATGCATTTTAGAGAAAAATATAAACACAGAAATTAGAAAGAAATACATTTTAATAATTCTGCAATTAGAAGATGGATTGTGTTGTTCTTGGAGTATGTTTTTTCTTACCTTTTTCTATTTATGTATACATGTATATTATTTTTTTTCAGGGCGGTATACCAGAAAAGGTATAACATTCTTGTTTTTTCTGTAGGATTTGGAAGAAAATATGTATGTCTGTCTCTCTCTCTCTCTATATATATTTATCCTTTTATTTCTTTCCTTTGCATGTTTTGAAATAAGTTTCTCTTTATTTTTCTTCTTCTTTCAATAATAAAGAAAGATGGTGGAGAGGGGGTTTCAGCTATATTTGATTTTGATGTACAACATAATCAGACTCTTTTTGAAAAATATTGGTGGCCCTTAAAAGGGCCGTTATTGTATAGAGTAAAGGTCAGTTTAAGCACGTTCTCCACGGATTCTGCGAGCCAACTGGATGTCTTTGGGCATGATGGTGACTCTCTTGGCGTGGATTGCACACAAGTTGGTGTCCTCGAAAAGACCAACGAGGTAAGCTTCACTGGCTTCCTGGAGGGCCATAACGGCAGAGCTCTGGAAACGAAGATCAGTCTTGAAGTCTTGAGCAATTTCACGAACTAATCTCTGGAAGGGGAGTTTCCTGATGAGGAGTTCAGTACTTTTCTGGTATCTTCTGATCTCACGAAGAGCGACTGTTCCTGGCCTGTATCTATGTGGCTTCTTAACTCCACCTGTGGCAGGTGCGCTCTTACGGGCGGCCTTGGTGGCAAGTTGTTTTCTTGGAGCTTTTCCTCCAGTGGATTTACGGGCGGTCTGCTTTGTACGAGCCATTGCGATATGTTCTCTGTGAAAATCTACTACGATTACACGACAGAATACTTTAAAACTTCGAATGTTAGTGTATTTGTGCTAGCCGCAATGTTTGCAAACACGACACTGATTGGCCTTTCGGTGTAATAAAACTCACGTTGATTGGTTGAAATCTCTGTATTATGATTGGACTGATCTGGAAGTTACTTTCACAGCTTTCAATCCCTTTTTGGACTGAAGCTAACAATTGTTCACCCCAAGCTAACATTTGGCACACATTTGTTTCTATTCTGTTTTGTTGTGATCGTGTCAACGAAAATTTAAATCAGAAAAAAAGTACTCAAGAGTAATGAAGAATTGAATTATTCTTTATTCAAATAATAAATAATTGGTTAATCAACAGTCTGACACGAAATTAATAATTGACAGGAAAATAAGTCTCTGTAAATTAAATAGCAAAATAGAAAAAAAAAAGAAGAAAAAAACATCATCCATCCATTTTGATCAGTATCCGATTGGTATAGACATGCAGCCGTTTTCTTATAGCGTGTCGCCTGTTTCTCGTATAAAGACATGCTTATAACAGTACACAACTGTCACTCGTCTCAGTGTCTTTAAAAGGTTCTTAAGACAGAGAGAACACTTTGTAATATCTATAGTCTTTGTATTCTCTAGCTATATTCTCTGTATTCTCTAGTATACTGCACGCATACTGGGAAACTTGCTCATTGTTAAAGTATTATTTATTGTTTATATACGATTTTGCCGAATACAACTGATTTCAGCTTAAAAAAAAAAATAATCTACACAACTATAAATATACGCATAAGTACTTTGTATTAGAACACAAACTATATTTAAGAGAATGTGACAGCAGAAGAAGAAGAAAATAATCCAGCTAGATCACAGACAAGACAGACAGACACACACACAACGAACGAACGAACGAACGAACGAACGAACGAACGAATATATTTATATAAAAATAAGGTCAAACATTGTAATTTGTGTGCGTAAATTATATAATATAATATATAGGACTGCAACTAATTTACACAACAAACCATACAAATATGCAACATTGACCACTAACAACTGAGTTTTTCTTCCTCTCGTGCTTGCGCATTTCCGTCGAATATACGTTATATGGTTGTATATTTTCTTGGACTTGTATAAGAAAAGAAAGAAAGAAAAAAAAAAAAGAAACATGTAATGTTCTTCATTTTTTTCCCACCAACTATTGTAATATATAATAAGAAAGTAGACATCTGTATATTGTTTGCAAAGAAAAAAGAAAACAGAAAAATAAAAAGACAGAGAAATGGAGGGAGTGAGCTATGTTTGAGATTGCTTTCTGCATTCAACTAAATTGTACAACAAAATCAGATTCTTTTTGAAAAATGTTGGTGGCCCTGAAAAGGGCCGTTGTAAGTGAAGTTTCTGTTGTGTTGACTTTACTTGGCAGCTTTCTGTGTCTTCTTTGGCAGAAGTACAGCCTGGATGTTTGGTAAAACACCTCCTTGGGCAATGGTTACACCAGAGAGAAGTTTGTTCAATTCTTCGTCGTTTCTGATGGCCAACTGGAGATGACGGGGGATGATTCTGCTCTTCTTGTTGTCACGGGCAGCATTTCCTGCCAACTCCAAAACCTCAGCTGCTAAGTATTCCAAGACAGCGGCAAGGTAGACTGGTGCTCCGGCACCAACTCTCTCGGCGTAGTTTCCTTTCCTCAAAAGTCTGTGGATACGACCTACTGGGAACTGAAGTCCGGCACGGGATGACCTAGACTTTGCCTTTGCTTTTGCTTTTCCTCCTTTTCCTCGTCCTGACATTTTGATTTAATACGTTGTTTGACTTGAACAAGTATAAACAATGATTATCCCAAGAGGTGGTAGTTTACTATTTATACCCGCAAAACGGATTGAAAGATGTTTCAGTTCTAAACCAATCAAATCATCGCTTCTTCCAGGTAGTTAGGTTGAATGTTAGAAGGTGCTCTCTCCGAAGTTCGCGTTAAGTAAAAACTTTCAATCCGTTTTGCCGAGTATAAATAGAAATTTTTATTAACGGCCATCATTCACTGATTACATTTCAGAGAGTATACATCTATCAAAATGCCACCAAAAGTTGGAACCAAAGGAGCCAAAAAGGCCGTAACAAAGGCAAAGACTGCCCGACCCGGCGGTGACAAGAAAAGGAGGAGGAAGAGGAGAGAATCCTATGCCATCTACATCTACAAAGTCTTGAGACAGGTTCACCCAGACACTGGAGTATCCTCAAAGGCTATGTCTATCATGAACAGTTTTGTCAACGATATCTTTGAGAGAATCGCTGCAGAAGCTTCCCGTCTCGCTCACTACAACAAGAGATCTACCATCACATCTCGGGAGATCCAGACTGCAGTTCGTCTGCTCTTACCCGGTGAATTGGCCAAGCACGCTGTCAGTGAAGGTACCAAAGCCGTCACAAAGTACACCAGCAGCAAGTAAACAACGAGAAGTTTCACTTCACAAACGGCCCTTTTCAGGGCCACCAACATTTTTCAAAAAGAGTCTTATTATTGTTGTACATAACAAACTTCTAAATCAAGCTGTGTCCCACCCCAAAATGACCAATTTATCTATATCTGGATTCTGTCTTTTTGTCTTTCTTTCTTATTTTTCTCTTCTTTATTCTTCATCTGATTAGTCCGATTTCAAAAAAGTTTGTTATTAAAAATATATATATACACAAAATTTAACGGGTTATACATTTCTTCCTCTCTTTTTTTTTTTTTTTTTTGTCTAGAATAAAATTATACTTGAATATGTATTGATGAACCATTGTATAAAACATAAACACGAACAGATAAATTCAACGTCGAAAAAATGGGGGGGGGGGGGGGGATAAACTAGATTGAATGTTTTTGACAATGGAGAAAAATTAAGCAATATATTTATGACATAAAAGAATATGAAATAAAGAATAAAATTGTAATTTACATTAAAAATCGGGATTCATATTGTATCCACAGACTTGCTTGCCTTTTTTTTTAATGGGGGTAAAATAAAAAAATGAAAAAGTAAAATATGAGCGAATAAAAGTAAAAAGGAAAGAAAAGAAAGTTGGACAGGAGAAAGCTATGATTTTCATTTTTAAGTACAACAAATGCAGATTCTTTTTGAAATATGTTGGTGGCCCTGAAAAGGGCCGTTGTATTTGTATTTTTTCAGCTGGCTGTTTAACCTCCGAATCCGTAAAGGGTACGTCCTTGACGTTTCAGGGCGTAGACAACATCCATGGCAGTGACAGTCTTCCTCTTTGCGTGCTCTGTGTATGTGACAGCATCACGGATGACATTTTCCAAAAAGACTTTCAAGACACCACGTGTTTCCTCGTAGATCAGACCAGAGATACGTTTGACACCACCTCGTCTTGCTAAACGACGGATTGCTGGTTTGGTGATACCTTGGATATTATCACGCAACACCTTCCTGTGACGTTTGGCGCCTCCTTTACCTAGACCTTTTCCTCCTTTACCTCTTCCTGACATGTTGCTTGCTTTGTGAAGTTCGATAAAACGAATGACAACACTATCCAAATTATGCTATATATCTCATGAACGCGGCCCTAAAAGAAATACCACTGAATTTTTGATAGGTTGGACCTGATTGGTTGTTTTCGTCTAAATCCGGGAGGTAACTCTGTAGGAATTCTGTACACTTTCAATCCACTTTTTGATTGAAGCTCTGAAAATATATGAAAATAAAATATTTCAAACTGTATACAAATAAAAATACAAAGATTATAAAAGATGGACCAAATAACTAATGATCTTAATCATCAATTAATACTTCTTATATTTTCCAATGTGAAAGAGATTTATTTCCTTTTACTTAAATTAAAATACAAGAACATATCACACTGCATACATAAGCAGGAGTTAACAATGTGCAATTGCAATTAAAAACAATTAGTTTAAAAAAAAATCTTTTTATACAGTTTTTTTCTTGTTCTAAGGATACAGTTTCAGAGATAGTCCACTCTGCAGACTTAAGAGAGTAAAAGCAAAACTAAACTACAGCATACCAGTTTTAATATTTAAGCATGGACAGATAAATTTGTAAATAAAAACAGGTGTGCATAATAATTTTTCTAAAAATCACCTTTACCAGTTTCAATAAAGATGTCCCGGGAAATTGACATTTCAAACATGTTATTATTACATGTATACAATCAATGCTCATCTTTTAACTACTAATTAGGAATCTTTCTAAATTCAGCAGCTACATATGTATGAATACTTTATACATGTAGTCATAAGCTTTTGAAATGTACACAGTGCAGCCTCACTTTTTAAATACCACAATTGGTACATCACTGAATGAATAAATTATTGCGCCTTGTCTATTTTTCTCCACCAATTGGGAAAAAAGATTCATCCGCACACATGTTCACATCATTTATAAGGCACATAGAGCACCCAAAATAGCTGCATTTTAATCGCAAAATAAAGGTATTAAAAAAAAGTTCTTTCTGTACCACACAATTGATGAAGACAAAGTTTTCAATGAGAATTTAAGGTGGACTACTTGGACCCGTACCGAAAATATATTTCAGAAATATAAAATAATTGAATCTTCTCATGTTGTCACAGTATAATACACAATATAAGTAAAAATTACATACAAAAAGCATCTAAAAAAACAGTGAGAAAATGAGACCTGAGAAAAATGCATTTTAGAGAAAAATATAAACACAGAAATTAGAAAGAAATACATTTTAATAATTCTGCAATTAGAAGATGGATTGTGTTGTTCTTGGAGTATGTTTTTTCTTACCTTTTTCTATTTATGTATACATGTATATTATTTTTTTTCAGGGCGGTATACCAGAAAAGGTATAACATTCTTGTTTTTTCTGTAGGATTTGGAAGAAAATATGTATGTCTGTCTCTCTCTCTCTCTATATATATTTATCCTTTTATTTCTTTCCTTTGCATGTTTTGAAATAAGTTTCTCTTTATTTTTCTTCTTCTTTCAATAATAAAGAAAGATGGTGGAGAGGGGGTTTCAGCTATATTTGATTTTGATGTACAACATAATCAGACTCTTTTTGAAAAATATTGGTGGCCCTTAAAAGGGCCGTTATTGTATAGAGTAAAGGTCAGTTTAAGCACGTTCTCCACGGATTCTGCGAGCCAACTGGATGTCTTTGGGCATGATGGTGACTCTCTTGGCGTGGATTGCACACAAGTTGGTGTCCTCGAAAAGACCAACGAGGTAAGCTTCACTGGCTTCCTGGAGGGCCATAACGGCAGAGCTCTGGAAACGAAGATCAGTCTTGAAGTCTTGAGCAATTTCACGAACTAATCTCTGGAAGGGGAGTTTCCTGATGAGGAGTTCAGTACTTTTCTGGTATCTTCTGATCTCACGAAGAGCGACTGTTCCTGGCCTGTATCTATGTGGCTTCTTAACTCCACCTGTGGCAGGTGCGCTCTTACGGGCGGCCTTGGTGGCAAGTTGTTTTCTTGGAGCTTTTCCTCCAGTGGATTTACGGGCGGTCTGCTTTGTACGAGCCATTGCGATATGTTCTCTGTGAAAATCTACTACGATTACACGACAGAATACTTTAAAACTTCGAATGTTAGTGTATTTGTGCTAGCCGCAATGTTTGCAAACACGACACTGATTGGCCTTTCGGTGTAATAAAACTCACGTTGATTGGTTGAAATCTCTG